>NW_026294573.1:145820572-146420572 GCF_007827085.1 Peromyscus californicus insignis
GAAAGATTATAAAAGCTTGGTTCTTTCTCTCTGCCATTTTATAAATGATGAATGACTTACTCCTACTCTTGAAGGATATTGGGTTTTGCTTCATGGGTTTTTGTTTGTTATATCAATTATACAAAATGACACATTTCATTATGATATTGTCATGCATATACACAGTGATATTTGGTGATATTGGTGATATTTGGTGGTAACCCCATGTTACCTTTCCATACCTTCTCAATCTATTATTTTTTATGTCCAAGCTTAACTTGCCTTGTTTTTCTTTGTTTGGCTCTGGGATCCTTCTGAGAAGATGTTAGTAATCACTGATAGCTTTTTTGCTATCTAGAACAACAGAATGACCCAGGCTCATGTGGATGATTTTTTCTTTAAAATAGTCATTGGAAGTCTGATGGGATGGCTAGGTTGGCAAAGCACTTGCCTTCCACGAATGAGGATCTGAGTTTGCAATTCTCAAACCCACAAAAGTCCAAATATTCTGGCACGTGCCTGTCACCTCCCAGAGGGTAAGATGGGAGGCAGAGACAAGCAGACATGTGGGAGGTGTTGGGCTAGCTAACCTGGACTACCTGGTAGGTTCTGGGCCAATTGGAGACTCAGCCTCAAACGAAAGGTAGAAGGCTCTTGAGGACTGACATGTGAAGTTGTCATCTGATCTCTATAACACTCTGTGTGTAAGTACACCCCTACCCACACACGCACCTGTCCCCACATGAAGGTGCCCCCACACACACATAAAAATGTTAAAATACGGTCTTCAGAGAAAAGTTTATATAATGAAAACTAGAACTCAAAGAGAAGTCCAAAAGAAGCAAATAACAGAAAACATAGAAGCTGCCAGAAAATACTTTAGGGAGATCAATGAATGGAAGATAAAGTCATTTCTTGGAGGAAAAAAATGAACAAAACAAATCACAAAAACAAATGAAAAATGACACTTAGGCTTACCATTCAACTAATTATAAGAGCAGAGAAAAATAATAGGGAAAAATCAAAGGAAGGAAGTTACCTAAAAGACCCTTTGTAGTTACCCAAAAATTAAAGCTACGGACTGGGAGGACCCACAGAGAACCAACTCTAATGAATAAAAACAGACCCACACGGTGAAATTTCAAGATGTCTCAGAGCATCGACATCCAAAGGAAGAGCCCTAAATCGATTTGGTACAAAACCCTCAACAAGCCCAGCTCCGGACACCTCAGTGTTAAGCCCAGCTCCGGACACCTCAGTGTTAAGCCCAGCTCCGGACACCTCAGTGTTAAGCCCAGCTCCGGACACCTCAGTGTTAAGCCCAGCTCCGGACACCTCAGTGTTAAGCCCAGCTCCGGACACCTCAGCGTTAAGCCCAGCTCCGGACACCTCAGCGTTAAGCCCAGCTCCGGACACCTCAGCGTTAAGCCCAGCTCCGGACACCTCAGCGTTAAGCCCAGCTCCGGACACCTCAGCGTTAAGCCCAGCTCCGGACACCTCAGCGTTAAGCCCAGCTCCGGACACCTCAGCGTTAAGCCCAGCTCCGGACACCTCAGCGTTAAGCCCAGCTCCGGACACCTCAGCGTTAAGCCCAGCTCCGGACACCTCAGCGTTAAGCCCAGCTCCGGACACCTCAGCGTTAAGCCCAGCTCCGGACACCTCAGTGTTAAGCCCAGCTCCGGACACCTCAGTGTTAAGCCCAGCTCCGGACACCTCAGTGTTAAGCCCAGCTCCGGACACCTCAGTGTTAAGTCCAGCTCCGGACACCTCAGTGTTAAGTCCAGCTCCGGACACCTCAGTGTTAAGCACGAACACTGGAGGAACTTCTGCTTCTAACAAGGTGGCAGGCTAGGGATCGGGCTTACTTCCCTGCCCGAGTTAAAAAGAAAACAACAACAACAACAACAACAACAGACCAACAGCAGACCAGACAAACTGTGTAAAGCAATATTGTCAAGACATTGGATGCAGTCAACAGAGGAAAGTGATCCAGGAGAGACAGAAGCAGACAAGGTTGTCTCAGCTCACTTTTTGGGAAAGACTGAAGGCCCTGGAAATGAATTTAAGACTAAGCAACAAGACCAGAGAGACTAGGGAGCTACAGTTCACAGAAAATAGGATGGAAGAGAACAGAGCGGTATAGAGAAAACTCAGGAGCTCTGTAAAAAGAAAATCTTCATGTATTCAGCAGGGTTCTGATCAGCATGCTCCTGAAGCTGGGGAAGGAATCATATAGAAGAAATAAAGAAAACAGTACTTAGAGCTCACAGACATCTGGGGAAGCGTCTTTCTCTACCATGCAGACTAGGAGACCTCATTCGGACAGTGTTCTGAAGGCTCTGAAGGCCACTCTGATCTCATTTATCAAACATTTTCGGAAACACCCAGGGCTGGACAGATGGCTCAGCAGTTTAGAGCACATGTCACCCTTGCAGAAAACCCACACTGGGGTGTCCCACTTGTAACTCCAGCTTCCAAACACTCTTTTGTAGCTTCTGCAAGTTACTGTACTCATGTGCACAAAATCACATACAGATACAAACATACACACATAGTTAAAATAAAAACAAAACCCTTAAAAATAATTTAAAAATCAACACCACACATCTATGTCTGTGGCACCTTGAACACACCTGATCTCATCTAAAACCCCAAAGGACCACATACTTAGAAGTAACTTCCAGGATGAAACTCAAGAATATTTGTAGGAATGTATAAATATCAAGCACCCCAAAAGATAAATTTGACTACATCTAGCATCTAAGTGAAGATTACTGGAAAGAGCTGGCAAGGTGGCTAAGTGTGCAAAGGTACTTAATAAGTGACTTAAACTGACTCCACTAAGTTGTCTTCTGATTGACAAAACATGCTATAGCATGTGTGCCCCCCCCCGCCACTAAATTGGGGGGAAAAGCTACCAGTGACTAGGCATGCAAAGAGTAGAAGGAAAATACAAACCATATTGCATCCAGAAGTGGGGGGAGAAACAGGAATGTGTTGATACAAGATAACTTGATGTATCAAAGCCACAGCAACACTTCTTGACTGGAGACTCAGCTCAGTCTATAGAGTACTTGCCATTCAAGCACAAGAAGCTGAGTTAAAACCCCTAGAACTCACATAAACAATCCAGGAATGGTGTTGCACACTTGTAATCACACCACAGGAGACACAGGACAGGGCAGAAAATAAGCTGGATGGCCACCCAGCCTAGCCCAATCAGTGAATTCCAGGCCATTGAGAGACCCTGTATTAGAAAGCAAGGTAGAGCAATCCTAAGAGATGGAGATGGAGGAAGAATGGATGGGGAGGGGGGTAGATAGGAGTCAGGGGGAGGGTGTGAGAGGAGAGGAGGGAGAGGAAGCTATGGTTGTATGCAAAATAATTGAAAAAATGTTAATAAAATAAAATAAATGATACCTGAGGTTGCTCTCTGAATTTCTCATGCATGCTTATACATGTATATACATACATACATATATATATACACATACATGTATATGCATATATATATGTGCACATTCATGAACATGCACACACACAAACAATTCTATGTGATAAATTAATAAGTATAATCATATTACCTTATTTAAATAATGGAAGAACTATCAGAAGAAATGGTTCTCAAAAATTAAAAACATTGCTTTTGGAAATTACAATAGGATGAAAGGGGAACACTGAGGAGAGAAGTTTAGGTGGAGAGAAGGATGGGAGAGAAGGGCACAGGAGGGTTCGGGAAGGTAAATAACTAACACTAAAGATGTTTGAAAAAGCTGTGTACAAGACGACTATTTTATAAATTTCTTAAATATATAAACATACATATTCATATAGAAGATTAATTGTAGTTACCTTATGTAGAGGACAAGGCTCTTCCCAAATAAAAGCCCAGTTCCAGGTATGAGATATCTCCTTTTGAGTGATTAGTCAAGGGTGTCCTAGTAACACCCTAACCCCCAAACAATACAGGCTATTGCGAGTCCTCATTATTGCCAATCAGAACTTGATGGTAAGACACTATTGCTGAAGACATTCCATGCAATGGTAATAGGACATGGAGAAATCAAGCTACTGATGATCAGGAAGCTTCCTCCTGCTACCTAGCTCTTATAGTAATGGAAGGTGCTATGCAGGATTGGGGGAAGGGGAAAGAAGTCATCGGTTCTATGTGAACCCTGTGAATTATAATAAAGACCAGCACAAAAAGATAGACTTATGTGTGTAGTAGTGGTACAGACGCTACAGGGATAACTAACAACTTTCTGATTGGATTTAAAACCTGCTACACAAGAGAAAAAAACAGGCTTGGTACTATACAATCTGGCCATGAGTTTATGGTTATGTTGGCTCACAGGCCCCAGGAGTGAACCTTCTACCATTATCTTGCTAAATGGGCATAGTATCAAACTTCCCTTTAAATATGTATCTCTGTACCCATAGATAAGTGCAACTCTCAGTCTCATCAGAGGGGTTTCTTTGTGCACTGGATAGTGGTTAACACAGAAACTCCTAAGTGGTCAAAGTACAGAGAATAAGTGTCAATGGAGTACTTAGCCCTAAATGGGACATGAATATCCCAAGCCTCTTCCAAGGATTAGGAACCAAGAAGAAGTGGGGACAGAAAGACTGTAAGAGGTAGAGGTTGGGAAGACCACAGAAAGCCTGTGTCTTCTGGATATGACAGGAACTCACGACAGCTGTGGTTGCCTGCACGAGACTTGTATAAGATTAAGCCAGTCAACATTATAGCATGGAGTGGGGAGGGGCTCATGAGCCTCTATCCTTGACTGAGGAGCTACTGGTGTTTGATGGGTTGTGGGGAAGGGAAAGTTCGTGCTTTTTTTTTTTTTTCAAGAGTGAGGACCTGGTAGGTTGACCCTGTTCCAATGGATAGCTACATATCAGCACAGACTGGACTTGGTGAATTATTAAAAACAAAACAAGAACAACAACAACAAAAAGAAAAGAAGTTGGGAGAGGGTAAGTAGGTAGGGGCTGGGCCTGAGAGACTTAGGGATTAAGTGAGGGATGCATATATGACCAAAACAGAGTCTATGACATTCTCAAAGAATTAATAAAAGAAGAAGAGTAGAGAATTGACATTTTAATTGTATCATAAGCACTTATATTTAACATAAAGAAATCTATAACACCTATTACTCTCTACTGTTACAAAATAAGAAAAGATAGTTAATTCCATAGAGTTGGCTCACTGGCATCTAAGCTGTAGCAGGTAGAACTGAATACATATAAAATCTTGACACATTTATACACTATTTAAACAAGTTCATTATCTACTAATGTTGGATTTTAGGATAAGGACCTTTAAAAATGACACTTAAAAGGATAATGGTATTGTAAGTAAACTAAATAACATTTTAATGGATATTTAAAAATCAAATTTTATGCAAAAGATTCATGATGAGTAGACTATCAAAATGTTACTTATTTTTAAAATCCTGTCTTAGGTTCTAACACTGTTCAGGATAGTATTGTTTAACCTACAATTATTAAGTGCTCCAGGTACTGGAAGACTAGGGATCACATGTACTTTCACATCTCACCATGCCGAATGAAGATTAACTTATCACTAACGACAGCTTGTTGAAAATTTTAACTTATTGTATAAATGTGAGTTGTTTAAAATAAACTCTATAGTACATTATTACCTACTAAATCATTCATTCTGATAAAAGGTGTACGGTTTCTGGTGCCATCTAACAGTCATCAATCCTCTATTTTTTTAAATGCCCTTAGCAAAATGGAGAATTCTTCTAGATACATTTTCTTTGCAGGTGACTAGTGTTTAATGTTATTAACCATCTGCTGCATTTACCTTACTCTTCCCAATGAAAGGGCAATTTGTCCAAATTCCATTGCCGATTTTTTTCCTCTGTGTAGCTTGGGCTACAGGAATGGATGGGCTAAATGCATTTTCTGTCTGGGAGAGGGTGCATCATGAGAGTGTGAGTGAGGGACTCCTGGCTTTTGAAAGAGTTGGAAGTGAAGAGGTCAGTTAGTAGTTGCTAGGAGAAATGGGACTCTACCTCTGGGTAGGCACCATCCCTGAAAACCTTTCTCTCAAGGTCTCCACCCATCTTTTTTGGTTATTTTTTATTCAAGACAGGGTCTCATTGTGCAGCTTTGTCCGTCTTGGAACTCACTATGTAGACAAGGCTGGCCTCAATCTCAGAGAGATCCACCTGCCACTGCCTTTGGAGTGCTGGGATCAAAGGTGCTCACCACCAGGCCCAGCTCAGGGTCCAGTTTCTACTGCTCTCTAAGTAGGACTCTAGAATCACCAAATGCCGCAATGTAAAAGGGAAGGCCAAGGTCAGGTTTAAGGTGCCACTTCAAAGACACCTGTTTCTGTACAACACCGTTAGTCTGGGGTGATGGTCTACTGTCTCCATCATCCCAGCTGCTCAGAGAATCAGAGCTTTTCTGCTTTCTGACACTGCTCCAGAGGGAGCATGTTCGTAGTCTGGTTTCTAGTTGTCAATCATTTAATGAAAATACAGTTTAGGGGAGGAACATGGTTTAGCCCATTGGATGAACCGTGGGGGGCGGGGGGGAAGGACATTTTAGGGAAATAGTTAGACACAAAGAAAATAGCTGCATTAAGATGTTTATGGTAGTTTTATCTATAATTCTAATTTTAAAAAGTTAAGAATATTAATGCCCAGCAACAAAAAATAGCTGCATTTGCTTAGTACTGGTACAAGTATTTTATATCTGATCACAATGAAGTCTTTTTTTTTTTTTTTTTCCGAGACAGGGTTTCTCTGTATAGCTTTGCGCCCTTCCTGGAACTCACTCTGTAGACCAGGCTGGTCTCAAACTCACAGAGATCTGCCTGTCTCTGCCTCCTGAGTGCTGGGATTAAAGGTGTGCACCACCACCGCCCGGCCCACAATGAATTCTTGTGACTCTGTGAAGAAAATGTTACTAGTAACCCATTTTGCAGGTGGGGAAAGTTACAAAGATTGTGTAACTTTTCAAAGTCCTATTGAGTAGTATAGCTGGTATGTGATCCTAGGAACTGCAGTGTTGACGAACACCTCCTCGGTTTCACGGGACATGGAAGAGCACTGGACCGACTCCCTGCATTAGTATTCAGTCATTGCAATGGTATAGCATCCGTGGGACAGCAGGAGACCCTGATTTAAATGTTATGTGAAGTACTGAACAAAACTGAAAAACATATCAGAAAAGAAAATCAAAAGTTCCAGGTAGCAGAAAAAAATAAGTAGCACAATTGAAGTATGAACTGCCTGCCTATGAGCTGCTCCTAACTAAATTCCATTTCCCAAATGAATTTTGTCCCTGAACTTTGGGACTTTCTAGAAAAAGATTTTTAGGGAAACCTTCTACGGATGTTAGTCAGTGGTGACAATTAACTTCATTAATTGCTCAAGTCATAAACTAATTCACCTTAGTAGGGTCAGTACTCACTGCAAGTTTCCCAACCTGCCTGCACTGTACAAAAGGCAACACTGAAAACAGTATTGCATTATGCTAGTGAGGTTATGTCAGTCATTTTCTCTTATTGTCAATGTTTCTATTTGAGATGGCCAGGTTCTAAAGAAACACAGGACAAAAGGCTAACTGTGGTACCTAAAGGCACACCAAAGCACATGCTGGCCTCCAGGCTCACTTGTACCTCTGGCTCCTCTCAGCTCTTCTTGCCCCACCCCTACCCTAAACTTCTCCAGCTTATGGGCTTCCCTTCCACTAGCCTCTCATTCCTATATAACCCTGCCATTTTGGCCACAGGCTCTTTATTAGGGTTTGTATTGCCAGGGATGCCAGGATGGGCTGGGCCCTCCCCATCAATCACTAATTAAGAAACTGCCCTATAGGCTTGCCTACAGCCTGATCTTATGGAAGTATTTTCTTAGCTGAGGTTTCCATCCCTCAGATGACTCCAGCTTGTGTCAAGCTGCACAAAACTATCCAGCACAATTGACCTCTTGTCAACTTGACACACAAACACATCACTGTTAAACCACAAGCTTTCCTTTCTCATTCATCCCCAGGATCTCACATAAAAAGCATACATAGCTGGAAAGTGGTGGCGCACACCTTTAATCTCAGCACTTGGGAGGCAGCGGCAGGCAGATCTCTGAGAGTTTGAGGCCAGCCTGGCCTACTAATTGAGTTCCAGGACAGCCAGTACTGTTACACAGAGAAACCCTGTCTCAAAAACAAAACACAAAACAAAATCCACATAAATAACTTTAATAAAGAGTCCTACAATCTTTGCAAAATTAAACACATTGAAAGTTCAGTCCCTTTAAAATATCCAGTTGTTTTTAAATTCAAAATCTCTTTTAAAAGTTCAAAAATCTCTCAACTGTGGGCTCCTATAAAAATCAAAATTAAGTTAAATACTTTCTCACTTCAAGAGAGAAGAACTGTGGTGCAGTCGTGAGCAAATCAAAGCAAAACTGTTAGGTCTCAAACTCAGGACAAACGGCTCACTGTGGTGCCTATTAACATATTGAATCAATACTGACCAGCACTGGTACCACTCAGTTCCTTTGGCTCCTCCCAGCTCTCGCAGCATCCCTCAGTGCCTGTGGCTCTTCCCATCACTTCTCACCTCACCCCCTAAGCTAAATCTCTCTCTCCCAGGGACTGGTCTTCTGCTTCCTTTCCCCAGCTTCTGTTCCCTGTATAACTCAGTCATTTTGTCTACACCCCTTCTTGGCCTCTTGGTCTCTTGGCCTCTTGGCCTCTTGATCATAGGCTCCCCCCACTTTCATGGTCCAGTTCAGTCTGCACTCTTCCAGATGCCTGTGGCTGTGTTCTCCCTAATATCTACAATGACCTTTTCCTCAACCATACCTGGGAGAAGTTATGTCTTCAAACCTAAGTTTTCCTGCCTACTGCCTATTCTTGAGAGTGGGATCTCTCCCTGGTCTTGGGACTCCCCTTCTCCCAACTACCAGAACCATAGGCCTGGAAGTTAATTTGTTTTTCTTTATTAAGAAATTTTTTATTCATTTTACATACCAACCACTGATCCCTCTCTTTTCCTTCCTCCTACTCCCTGTCAGTCTTCCCATCCCCAACCCATCCCCTATTCCCTCCTCTGAAAAGGTAAGGCCTCCCATGGGGAGTCAGCAAAGCCTGGTACACTCAGTTGAGGCAGGTCTAAGCCCCTCCCCTCTGTATCAAGACTGTGCAAGGTGCCCCACCATAAGTAATGGGCTCTAAAAAGCCAGCTCATGCACAATGGATAGATCCTGATCCTACTGCCTGGGGACCCCTTTAGCAGACCACGCTACACAACTGTCTCGCTTATGCAGAGGGCATAGTCCAGGCCCACAGAGGCTCCACAGCTATTGGTCTATAGTTCATGAGTTCCTACTAGCTTGGTTCAGTTGTCTCTGTAGGTTTCCCCATCATGATCTTGACCCCCCTTGCTCATAGAATCCCTCTTCCCTCTATTTGACTGGATTCCTGGAGCTTGGCCTGGTGCTTGACTGTGGATTTCTGCATCTGCTTCCGTCAGTTACTGGATGAAGGCTCTATGATGACAGTTAGGGTATTCATCAATCTGGGTACCACAGTAAGCCAGCTCAGGCACCGTCTCCACTATTGCTAGTAGTCTAATCTGTGGTTATCCCTGTGGATTCCTGGGAATTTCCCTCCCACCAGGTTTCTCCCTATCTCCATGATGTCTCCCTCTATCAAGATATCTCTTTCATTGCTCTCCCACTCCCCCCATTCCAGTTCAACTATATCATTCCCTTGTGTTTTCATCCCCCATCCCCTACCCTCTATTGCCCCCCTCACCCCCAGTTTACTCATGGAGATCTCATCTATTTCCACTTCCCAGGGCAATGCATGTGTCCCTCTTAGTGTCCTCCTTGTTAGCTAGCTTCTCTGGAGCTGTGGGTTGTAGTCTGGTTATCATTTGCTTTACATCTAGTATCCACTTATGAGTGAGTACATACCATGCTTGTCCTTCTGAGTCTGGGTTACCTCACTCAGGATGATATTTTCTAGTTCCATCCATTTGCCTGCAAATTTCATGACGTCATTTTTTTTTTTTTTTTACTGCTGAGTAGTACTCCATTGTGTATATGTACTACATTTTCTTTATCCATTCTTCAGTTGAGGGGCACCTAGGTTGTTATTAGGTTCTGGCTTGTGGTGATATTGTGTTCCACAATATATTGTGTACCCTAATAAACTTATGTGGGGTCAGAGAACAGAACAGCCACTAGATAGACATAGAGGCTAGAAAATGGTGGCACACACACCTTTAATCCTAGCATTCGGGAGGCAGAGATCCATCTGAATTTCTGTGGGTTCAAAGCCACACTGGAAACAGCCAGGCATGGTGACACATGCCTTTAATCCCAGGAAGTGATGGCAGGAAGCAGAAAGCTATATAAGGCATGAGGACCAGGAACTAGAGACTTCATTAAGCTTTTAGGCTTTTAGCAGCAATTCAGCTAAGATCCATTCCAATGAGGACACAGAGGCTTCCAGTTTGAGGAAACAAGATCAGCTGAGGAATTGGCAAGGTGAGGTGGGCTGTGGCTTGTTCTGTTTCTCTGATTTTTCAGCGTTCACCCCAATACCTGGCTCTGTGTTTGTTTGTTTTTTAATAAGACCAGTTAAGATTTGTGTTACACTGGTTATTATGAATAGTGCTGCTATGAACATAGCTGAGCAAGTGTCCTTGTAGTATGATTAAGCATTCCTTGGGTATATGCCCAAGAGTGGTATCATTGGGCCTTGAGGTAGATTGATTCCCTATTTTCTGAGAAACCACCATACTGATTTCCAAAGTGGCTGTACAAGTTTGTACTCCCACCAAAAGTGGAGGAGTGTTCCACTTACTCCACAACCTCTCCAACATAAGCTGTTATCAGTATTTTTGATCTTAGCCATTCTGACAGGTGTAAGATGATATCTCAGAGTCCTTTTGATTTGTATTTCCCTGATGACTAAGGATGTTAAGAAATTTCTTAAATGTCTTTTGACCATTTGAGATTCTTTTGTTGAGAATTCTCTGTTTAGCTCTGTAGCCCATTTTTTAATTGGATTGTTTGGTATTGTGACATCTAGCTTCTTGAGTTCTTTATATATTTTAGAGATCAGCCCTCTGTCAGATGTGGGGTTGGTGGATATCTTTTCCCATTCTGTAGGCTATCATTTTGTCTTATTTACTGTGTGTCCTTTGCCTTACAGAAGCTTCTCAGTTTCAGGAAGTCACATTTATTAATTGTTGCTCTCAGTGTCTGTGATACTAGTGTTATATTTAGGAAGTAGTCTCCTGTGTCAATGCTTTCAAGACTACTTCCTACTTTCTCTTCTATCAGGTTCAGTGTAACTGGATTTATATTGAGGTCTTTGATCCACTTGAACTTGAGTTTTGTGCATGGTGGTAGATATGGATTTATTTGCAATCTTCTACATGTTGATATCCAGTTATGCCAGCACCATTTGTTGAAGATGCTTTCTTTTTTCCACTGTACAATTTTGGGTTAATAGTCAAAAATTGTACAAAAGGTGTGTGCATTATTGTCAGGGTCTTCAATTCAATTCCATTGGTCCACATGTCTGTTTTAATGCCAATACGAATCTGTTTATATTACTGCAACTCAATAGTAGAGCTTGAAGTCAGAGATAGTGATGCCTCCAGAAGTTGCTTTATTGTACAGGACTGCTTTAACTGTCCTGGGTTTTTTGTTTTTCCATATGAAGTTGAGTATTATTGTTTCCAGGTCCGTGAAGAATTGTGTTGGTATTGCCAATTTTACTATGTTAATCCTACCTATCTATGAGCATGGGAGATTTCCATTTTCTGATATCTTCTTCAATTTCTTTCTTCAAAGACTTAAAGTTCTTGTCATATAGGTCTTTCACACGCTTAGCTAGAGTTACCCTAAGGTATTTTATATTATTTGTGGCAATTGTAAAGGGTGCTGTTTCTCTAATTTCTTTCTCAGTCTGTTTATCATTTGTATATAGAAGAGCTACTAATTTTTTGAGTTAATCTTGTATCCTGCCACATTACTGAAAGTGTTTATCAGCTGTAGGAGTTCCCTGGTAGAATTCTTGGGTTCATTTATGTATACTATCATATCGTCCGCAAATAGCAAAAGTTTGGCTTCTTCCTTTCCAATTTGTATCCTCTTGATCTCTTTTTGCTGTCTTATTGCTCTAGCTAGAACTTCAAGTACTATATTGAATAGATATGAGGAGAGTGGACAGTCTTGCCTTGTTCATGATTTTAGTGGAATCGCTTTGAGTTTCTCTCCATTTAATTTGATGTTAGCTATTGGCTTGCTGTAAATTGCCTTTATTATGTTTAGGTATGTTCCTTGTATTTCTGATCTCTCCAAGACCTTTATCATGAAAGGGTGTTGGATTTTGTCAAAGGCTTTTTCAGCATCTGATGAGATGATCATGTGGTTTTTTCTTTCCGTTTGTTTATATGGTGTATTACATTGACACATTTTCCTATGTTGAACCATTTTTGTATCTGGGATGAAGCCTACTTGATCATGGTGGATAATTTTTTGATGTGTTCTTGGCTTTGGTTTGCCAGTATTGAGTATTTTTGCATCAATATTCATGAGGGAGATTGGTTTGTAATTCTCTTTCTTTGTTGCATCTTTGTGTGGTTTGGGTATCAGGGTAACTGTAGCCTCATAAAAGAGTTTGGTAATGTTCCTTCTGTTTCTATGGTGTGGAACAATTTGAGGAGTATTGATATTAGCCCTTCTTTGCGATTCTGGTAGTATTCTGCACTGAAACCATCTGGTCCTGGGCTTTTTTTTTTTTGTTGGGAGACTTTCAATGACTGTTTCTGTTTCCTTAGGGGTTATAGGTCTATTTAAATTATTTATCTCGTGTTGATTTAATTTTGGTATGAGGTACCGATCCAGAAAATTGTCCATTTCTTTTACATTTTCTAATTTTGTGGAGTACAAGTTTTTGAAGTATGATCTGATGATTCTCTGGATTTCCTCATTGCCTGTTGTTGTGTCTCCCTTTTCATTTCCGATTTTGTTAATTTGAATGTTGTCTCTCTGTTTTTTTGGTTAGTCTGGAGAAGGGCTTGTCTATTTTGTTGATTTTCTCAAAGAACCAACTCTTTGTTTCATTGATACTTTATTTTGTTCTCTTTGTTTCTATTTTACTGATTTTAGCCCTCAATTTGATTATTTCCTGGTATCTATTTCTCCTTGGTGAGGCTGCTTCTTTTTGTTCTAGAGCTTTCAGATGTATTGTTAATTTGCTAGTGTGAGATTTCTCCAACTTCTTTATGTGGGCATTTAGTGCTATGAGCTTTCCTTAGCACTGCTTTCAGAGTGTCCCATAGTTTGAGTATGTTGTATATTCATTTTTATTGAGTTCTAGGAAGTCTTTAATTTCTTTATTTCTTCCTTTGACCCATTGGTGATTCAGTTGAGCATTATTAAGTTTCCATGAGTTTGTAGGCTTTCTGTAATTTTTGTTATTGTTGAAATCTAACTTTCAGCCATGGTGGTCAGATAAAATACAGGAGGTTATTCCAATTTTTTTTTTTTGCATCTGTTGAGATTTGCTTTGTGACTGAGTATGTGTTCAATTTTAGAGACGGTTCCATGGGATGCTGAGAAGAAGGTATATTCTTTTGTTTTAGGGTGGAATGTTCTGTAGATATTATTAAGTCCATTTGAGTGATAACATCTGTTAGATCCCTTATTTCTCTGTTAAGTTTCTGTTTGGCAGACTTGCCCATTGGTGACAATGCAGTGTTGAAGTCTCCTCCTATTAGTGTATGGGATTTGATGTGCAATTTAAGCTTTAGTAATATTTCTTTTACATGTGTGGGTGCCCTTGTATTTGGAGCACAAATGTTCAGAATTGAGACTTCATATTGATGGATTTTCCCTGTGATGAATATGTAATGTCCTTCCCAATCTCTTTCAATTGATTTTAGTTTGAAGTCTATTTTGTTAGATATTAGGATAGCTACACCAGCTTCCTTCTTAAGTCCATTTGATTGGAAAGTCTTTCCCCAACTTTTTACTCTGAGGTAGTGTCTGTCTTTGAAGTTGAGATGTGTTTCTTGTATGCAGCATTAGGAGGGATCCTGTTTTTATATCCATTCTGCTAACCTGTGTCTTTTTATAGGCAAATTGAGTCCATTGATGTTAAGGGATATTAATGACCACTGATTGTTAATTCCTGTTATTATTTTTTTTTTTGGTGGTAGTGTTTATGTAATTCCATTCTTTAGGATTTGCTGCTGTGGGGTTATCTATTGCCTGTATTTTTGTGAGTGTAGCTAACTTCCTTAGGTTGGAGTTTTTCTTCTAGTGCTTCCTGTAGGGCTGGATTTGTGGATAGGTATTGTTTAAATCTGGCGTGGCATGGAATATCCTGTTTATTCCACCTATGATGATTGAAAGTTTTTCTGGGTATAGTAGTCTGGGCCGGAATCTGTGGTCTTTTAGTGTCTGCATAATGTCTGTCCAGGACCTTCTGGCTTTCAGGGTACCCATTGAGAAGTTGGGTGTTATTTTGATGGGTCTGCCTTTTTAAGTCACTTGGCCTTTTTCTGCTTTTAATATTCTTTCTTTATTCTGTATTTTTAGTGGCTTGATTATTATGTGGCAGGGGGACTTTTTTGGAGGGTTCTGGTCTGTTTGGTGTTCTGTAAGCTTCTTGTATCTTCATAGGCATTTCCTTCTTTAGGCTGGGAAAGTTTTCTTCTATAATTTCATTGAATATATTTTCTGTGCTTTTGAGCTGGTATTCTTCTCCTTCTTCTATCCCTATTATTCTTAGGTTTGGTCTTTTCATGGTGTCCCAGATTTCCTGGATGTTTTGTGTTATGACTTTGTTGGCTGTATTGTTTTCTTTGACTGACGAATCTATTTTTCTATCATATCTTCAACGTCAGAGATTCTCTCTTTCATCTCTTGTATTCTGTTGGTTATGCTTGCATTTGTAATTCCTGTTCATTTACTCAGATTTTCCACTTCCAGCATTCCCTCAGTTTATGTCTTCTTTATTGCTTCTATTTTAATTTTCAGGTCTTGACCTCTTTCCTTCACCTGTTTAATTGTTTTTTTTTCTTGGTTTTCTTAGATTTCTGTAAGGGATTTATTGATTTCTTACAATTTTTTGTTTGTCTTTACCTCAATTTCTTCAAGGGAATTTATCATTTCCTCTTTAAAGACCTCTATCATCATCATAAAGTTATTTTTAAAGGTTGCTTTCTCCTGCTTCTTCTACAGTATGATATTCAGGTTTTGCTGTTGTAGAACTGCTAGGTTCTGGTGGTGCCATATTGCTTTTTATGTTGTTGTACATATTTTTACACTGGCATCTATCCATGTCTTCCTCCAATAGGTGCAAGAGATGTCTGTGTCTGAGGGAGCTGCTCTTGGTCCAATCAATCTGTGCTTCTGTGTCTGGTTCTCAGGGGGCTACTCTTGGTCTAACCAGAGCTCTTAGTCCAATCAGAGATGGAGGATGCTGTGTCTCAAGGAGCCACTGAGGTCTCAGGGGGGTGGGTGGCTTTGGGGAAGGGAGTGGGTCTTGTAGATTGCAGGGTACAATGGGAGTGGTTGGTGGGGAGGCCTGCCCACAGAACCTTCCCTGCTGACCTGCAACTGGGTCAGTGATGAGTGGGTGGGTAGCACAGGTTGTGCCTCAGGGCCTAGGTCCTATAGGCAGGACTCTCTGGGTGATAGAAGAGTCACTCACCTCTTGGTCTGATTGGAACTGGCAGATTCTGTGTCTTAGGCCTGGAAGTTTTAAATGTACATACACATTCTCTCCTCTGGTTCTGGTACTTCTCTCCCCACAACTACTAAGACAATGGTCCTGGACATTTTGTTTTGTTTTGTTTTTTGAGACAGGGTTTCTCTGTGTAAACAGTCCTGGCTATCCTGGAACTTACTTTATGGACTAGGCTGGCCTTGAACTCTCAGAGATCTGTCTGCCTCTTCCCTCCAAGTGCTGAGATTAAAGGAGTGTGCCACCACCACATGGCAGTGACTGAAATTTTTTATTTAATTTATTTTTATTTTTATTTTTTATGTGCATTGGTGTTTTTCCATGGAATTGGAATTACAGACAGTTGTAAACTTCTATGCGGTTGCTGGGAATTGAACCCAGGTCCTCTGGAAGAACATTCAGTGTTCTTAACTGCTGAGCCATCTCTAGTTCCTTTTTAATTTTTTTTTAACTTTTAAAAAAATTTCTTTTTAAGGGCCTGGGAGTTTCAAATGTACACCCAAGATAAAATTTTTCCGCTAAGTTCCTTAACTTTACCCTTTGTCCCTAGTCTATAACTTTTCCAACAGATAGCCAACCATCTGCAGATGGCTCCAAAATGCCTACAGTATGCCAACCCCAATTATTTCTTAGAAAATGCATCCCAGATGGCTCTAAAATGGCCAGTACTCCCCTAGCCCCAGGTGGTCCCTCAGTGTGGGAGCCCACAGAGGTTTCCTAGTGAGATTTGAGCTTGCTTTACCAGCAGGGCTGAGTAAGAGCATGATTGGACCATGGGCCTGGGTACCAGGTGTTTTGAAGGGTCTACACTTGGCGGTATCTAGCAAGGGGGAAGTCTTTTGCCTTGCCCCATGGCATTGTTATAAAAAGCCCCTTAGAATAAAGTTCTGGGCTGGTGGGCTTTGACCCAGGTCCTCCCAAACCCATCCTGTGTTTCTGTCTTTTTCCTCTCTGCTATCTTTCCATCTACCTATCATTTTTTATTCCTCTCTCCTCCTCATAGGAACCCTTTAAAAGGTGGAGCAGGTCTTCCACAGGTGGTGCCTGAACAGGGACTTGGGGACAGAGGATAGTGAGAGTAGGAGTACCCCATGGAAGCAGTTGTACATGTCCAGTTTTGTATTAAGGTTAAGGCGGTGGTATCTTATTCTTAGGGAGCTAAAACTCTATATAGTAAGGATTAGGCTGCATTGAGTATCTCTCTTTGTTTCTGTCTATGTTTCTCTGTTTCTCTCTCTTTAAAGCTGTAAAAATGTTTTGGTGAAGGTTGAGACACAGGCCTTATGAATATGGTGAAGGTTTAATTTAGAGTACAGCAGTTTCTCCCTGAGTATGAGCAGAATCTGGGATGCAGAAAGCAGTGTCCATAACATACTGCAAGCTTGGCAGTCCAAGCAGCTTCAGAAGCTCCAGAAGCCACCAACAGTGGTGGATGTCAGAGTCAGCACAAGTGGCAGCAGCCAGGTACCAGCAGCTGAGACCCACAGGGCATCAGAGCAGCACAGGTGTCAGATGCCCAAGAGATAGCATGAACAGTGAGGGTCTGCAAGCTTTCTACCTTAAAAAGCCACGGTGAGGAGCAGAGACACCATGCCATGAGAGAGGAGAGCAGCAAGCAGTGACTTGGAGAGCAGCAGAAGAGACTTTGGACTCCAGCAGCCAGAGCACCCAGAGTCAGAGTCCCTGGTGTTAAGAGCCCAGCAGAGATGCTGCAGGAGAGACTGATGCCTCAGGCAGAGAAGCATCAGTGGCCTTAGCAGGTGAGAGCAGAGGCAGCCAGGTGTGCACCTGAGACTGATGCAAACTGAGCTTCCAGCAAGTAATGCAGCCAAGGGTGCAGCAGCTGTGATTGGCCAAGGCTGGGTTTCCCCTCGAACCCAAGGTGCGGAGCATGGGGCTGCCAGTGGATCTGGTAATGGGATCTTTGGAAGCCACAGATCATAGTAGCTGGGTTTCCTCCCTTGAGCGCCTGTGGCACAAGGTGGTTGAGAGCCCTCTTGATCTCAGGACTGGGATTATAAAAGACTGAACAGAGTTAGCAGCTAAAGCCATGCAGTTTCTGTTTGCTGGCTGTAAAAAGGTCTCTTTCAAAAGGACTCTGCCCCAGCCATCTAACAGCTTTCATCCTGGAGCAGATTGCCTAGGAAGGCTACAGACTGCACATTGCAGCTGTATCTGAGAGCGAAAGTGCAGAGACTCTAGTTTGAACTGAGCTGTTGCACTCAAGACACTGTGAAATGTTTTTGGTTGTGGGTCTTTTCATATTTGGAATGTTAAGATTGATATCAGAAAGGTTTCTAGAACTTTAGGACTGGCACAAGGACTCTTTTTGAACTTATGAAATGAGATGGACAGTAGTGATTCAATTACAATGGAACAATTTTGATTTTTATTTACGCATACAGACTCTACTTTGTGTTAAACATATAGAACTGTTTTGTGTTAAAATGGAACTGTTTTGTGGAATTGTTTTATGTGCATATGCGCTTTATTAACTGTGATGGCTCATGAGCTTTTTAGAGTAAAAAAATGGAAGTTTGGGGTAAAAATGTAGAAGTTTGGGTTTTTTCTACTCAAGTTCAAGATGCAGTTTAAAATATTATAAAGAAAAGGGGGAGTTAATATTTCTCAGTCTATTTAATTTAATCATAAACATATTTTCTTGTACCTTGAGTGGACTGATATTAACTTGTGTTAATGTACCCTATGTTTTGTATAGTTCTATTAAGAGATTGCTTTTGGATTTTTGCTAAACTTTTTGAAGTGTTAATGGTTATGTTGAGAATATTGCTTTTGGATGTAGGTTTGCAGGAATTGTAATTATGTATAATACTATTTATGTTAGAGTTATTATGTTAACCTATTGATATTGATGTACCATGGTTTGGTGAAGTTACAGGAATATTTAAGTTTGGTGCAGATGCAACAGAAGTTTATTCTATGTTTTGTTAGCAAGAAATGCAAATGATTCTATTAAGAGATTGCTTTAAAGTGTAGTTTTTGCTAGTTTTTAAAGTATTAATGTTTCTATTAAAAGTTTGCTTTAGGATGTAAGTTTGAGAGAATTGTAATTATGTATAGTAATATTTATGTTAGAAATATGTTAACCTGTTAATGTTTGGTGAAGCTAAGGGAGTCTATAAGTTTGATGCAGTTGCATCCAGAGTTTATTTATTTATTTGATGTGGTTGCATCAGGAGTTTATTAATTTAAAAAAAGGGCTTTGTGCAGCTAAGACTTCTATAGACCTCTTAGGCCCATTCAGAAAGGATGTTCCATCTTGGTCATCCTCTCCTCCTTTACTTGGAGGTACAGCAGCCATAGGGACTGCTGTGGTTGTTCCAGATACTTGCAAGCTCTTAGAGGAGAGCCTTTTAAAATATTAAGAAGGGGGACCTGTGGCAGCACACAGAGGTTTCCTAGTGAGATCTGAGCTTGCTTTACCAGCGGGGCTGCATAAGAACATGATTGGACCATAAGCTTGGGTACCAGGTGTTTTGAAGGGTCTACACTTGGCTGTATCTAGCAAGGGGGAGGTCTTTTTCCATGCCCCTTGGCATTGTTATAAAAAGCCCTTTTGAATAAAGTCCTGGGCTGGTGGGTTTTGACCCAGGTCTTCCCGAAGCTATCCTGTGTTTCTTTCTTTCCTTTTATTGTCTAGGTATCTCTTTCTACCTAATCTTTCTTATCCCTATCTCCTCAACACTACCCTGGGAAAAGGTGGTGGTAAGTCCCCCACCATAGAACCTGGGCATCAAGAGAAACAGGTTTTCCCCAGCCCATCCTTTGATCATAATTCCAGCCTTCCTGTGTCCTGACAATGACATCCCAATTTCAGCAGGAAGTAGTTATAGAAGAGATTACTTTACTCCTTATCACCTACAAAAGGCCTGAATGTAAGGTCTCAAACCTAGGACAAGTCTCACTCAGTTCCTGTGGCTCCTCCTAGCATTTCTCACCCCACTGCCTACTCTAAACCTTTCCTTCCCAGGGGCTGGGCTTCTGCTTCTCTTCCCCCAGCCTGATCCCTTTATAATTCAGCCATTTTGGCTATGCAGGTGTCTTTGTCCTAGCCATCTCTCTTGGTCAGTGCTCCTCTCTTTATCTCCCTCTACCTCTCTCCTGCTAACCCTGTTCAGCCTGGTCTCTTCCTCTGCCTGCTTTCTCCCTTATATCTACAATAAAAGTCTTTTCCATATTTTAGGAATAGTCATGTCCTTCTCCCTTTATTTCATTTTTTTTTCAAAAGCCAAACTCCCAATGGTGTAAATAATGCAATGTCCAATTTCTGGGATCTACTTACAGTCTTCCGGATTCCTCTAAAGTTCTTGGGTCAGTTCTTCAGCTCCACCTTCTGCAGCACACATAGCTTGTCATCTAGGCTCCATCTAGCTCCACTCTAGTGATGTTGCTGTTCTTGGTACTCGCATCTCCAAAACACTGGCATCTTCTACTTCAACTGGGATGTAGAAAGGAGGAAGACAAGGAGAAAGGAGGAAGAGGAGGCAGAGGAAGGAGGAGGAGGGAGAAGGAGGAAGGAGTAGGAGGAGTTGGAGGAGTTGGAGGAGGAAGAGGAAGGAGGAGGAGGGAAGAGGATGAAGAGAAGGAGGAGGGGAAGGAGGAGGAAGAGGAGGAGGAGGAGGAGGAGGAGGAAGAAGAAGAAGAAGAAGAAGAAGAAGAAGAAGAAGAAGAAGAAGAAGAAGAAAGGGTGGATGTGAGATAGAGAAGATCCAGAAGATCCAAAGATTTCCAAACGTGAAAATTCTCAACAGTATCCATGATGACCTGATCTCCCTCTTCACTTCCTAATGTGTGACTAATAAAATATAGTGCCACAGGTCTGTAGCCACATCCTTAACACGTGGTCTTTTGAAAATATTTAGGAAACAAACCATAATATGATTCCATGTGGGAAGAATAAAGACAACAAAATCATGTATTAGTCAAGGTAGTAACTTTTAAAAACCAAAATCTTTGTGAGTTCGCTTGTTGAAAACTCCATCTTGCTTCACATCGGACCTGGTCCAGAGCAGCCCAAGAGTTAGAAAGTTTGCTTCCCAGGGTTAGGTCCTCATATCTTGAGAAGCCTCTATTTTTTTAACTGTATGGTAAATTTATTGTGATAAGCTTATGAAGTAGAAGACTGATTTTAAACAAATATTTGTAATACTTCAAAATTTCGGGATTTTCTGGAACCTAATATTTTTTTGAAATTATAATATGATTACATCATTTCCTTCTTCAGTTTCCTGCCTCCAAACCCTCCAATTATCCCTCCTTGCTCTCTTTCAAATTCATGGTGTTTCCCCCCATTAATTGTTGTTGGATGTATATATGTATATACATATCTATTCCTAAGTATAACCTGTTCTGTTTGCAATGTTACTTTTATGTGTGTTTTCAGAGACAACCATTTGGTGTTGAATAATCATTTGGCATGCTTTTCCTGAGGTAAACTATTCCTCTCATTCTCAACATTCCTTAGTTTCTTGTAGTTTTTTTCGTGTGGGATTGAGGCCTCATGGTATTTCTGCCATCCACTTTGGCATGTCTATTATTGTTGTCCTTTGTTCAGCTCATGTTTACATGGTCATTTTTGGTGAGGGTTTATCAGGGAAGCTTCTAACATTCCCAGAGGGTACAACCTCACAGAAAACTCCTCCAATCATCTGTTTCTTACAGTCTTTCTGCCCCTTCTTCCACAATGTTCACTGAGTGTTAGATGCAGGAATATTTTGTAGATGTATCCTTTGTGACTGTGCTCTACAACCCTGAATTTTGATGGTTGTAATCTCCTGTAATTGTCTTTGTCATAAAGAGAAATTTCCTTGATGAGGATTGTGGTAATTTAAAAGTAAATGGTCCCCAAAGGGAGTGGCACTATTGGGAAGTGTGGCTTTGTTGGAGTAGGTGTGGTCTTGTTGGAGGAAGTGTGTTGTGGAGGTGGGCTCTGCTGTCTCATATATGCTTAAGCCATGCCCAGGGAGACAATTCACTTGCTGTTGCATGTGCAAGATGTAGATCTCTCAGCTACCTCTCCAGCACCATGTCTGCCTCCATATCACCATGTCCCACCACGATGATAATGAGCTGAACCTCTAAACTATGAGCTAACCAATTAAAATTTTTCATTTATAAGTGTTGCTGTTATCATGGTATCTTTTCAAGGTAATAGAAGTCCTAAGACAAGAACTATACTTATCTGTGGGTATAAGAACACATATCTTAAATATACTTAGAGATTAAGCTGTTTTAGTAGAGGTTCTAAGTTCTTCTATAAGATTCATGACTTCACTAACACTGGGTAATTAACTAGATTTCTAGTACCATGCATGGTTTTCTGTTTGTTGAGCAGGCCTTAACTCCATTTAGAGAGCTGTTGGATACTGCCAATATATGAATACTACTAATGTGCCATTAGGGCTATTGTAGTTCATAGGCATTATAGCTGGGTAGGACTGTTAGTTGCTTCCCTCATTTGGAGGCTTCCAAGGCATGGCATCATCTGGTAAATTCACACACCTATGGACAAGAAAGCCAAAATTATACAATGGAAAAAGGAAAGCATCTTCAACAAATGGTGCTGGTATAACTGGATGCCAGCATGTAGAAAAAATGCAAATAGATCCATATCTATTGCCCTGCACAAAACTCAAGTCCAAGTGGATCAAAGACATCAAACCAGATACACTGAACCAAATTGAAGAGAAATTGGGGAATAGCCTTGAACACACTGGCACAGGAGACAGCTTCCTGAACAGAATACCTATAGCGAAGGCATTAAGATCGACAATTAATAAATGAGATCTCACAAAACTGAAAAGCTTCTGTAAGGCAAAGGACACCATCTAATGGACAAAACAACAATATCATGCTGTTTTTAATTACTATTTCTCTGTAGTACAGCTTGAAATCAAGGATGGTATACCTCCAGAAGTTCTTTGATTGTATAGGATTGTTTTAGCCATTCAGGTTTTTTTTTTTTTTCTATATGAAGTTGAGCATTATTCTTTCAAGGTCTGTAAAGAATTTTGATAAGAATTGCATTGAATCTGTAGATTGCATTTGGTAAGATGGCCATTTTTACTATGCTAATCCTGCTGGTCCATGGGCATGGGAGACCTTTCCATCTTCTGATATCTTCTTCAATTTCTTTCTTCAAAGACTTGAAGTTCTTGTCGTACAGGTCTTTCACTTGCTGCATTGGAATATTTAGGTCTTGCTATCATAGGATATCTGGGCTCCAGTGCTGCCGTATTGCCCTGGCTGTCATTGATTGTATTTTATACTGGCGTTTGGGCATTTGGATTGGGGATGATTAGTTCTAGTCCCTGATGTCTGAGTTTACCTTTGTTGGATGGCTGTTTTATTCCTTGGTTTCTGTTTCCTCTTTGGTTTTCTAGTCTTTGTGGCCTGGATTTCTGGTGGCTGTTGTGATCTCTGGTTTAGTGGGGAATCTCTGTCCAAATTTGGAATTGGCTTTCTGGTGGTTAGCATGGCCTTTGGTGCAGCAGGGGGTCTATACTCTTCTGATTGTTGTGGCCTGCACTGGTTCTTCTGACTTGTGTGGCCTGTACATGAACAGCTGAAGTCTGATCAAGCTGGGGGGCTTGCACCTGTTCTGACTGACGTGGCTTGCATCTGAGTGAGGGAAGTCCACTGGGGTTAGGGTTGGAGCAAGGTCCAGCAGCAAGGCTGGCAAGGAACTGGGATAGTGTGGATTGTGGGAAGGGTGTTGGGAGAGAGAATCTAAGGACTGGGGCAGTTTTGCTGGCAGGTGAGTCACTCACCAGTTCTGCTTGGTGTGGCCTGTGCCGGAGGGGCAAAGTCTGCTGGGTTTGGGGGTAGGGCGGGAAGGAGATGGGAAGGGGCGGGTGGACAGGAGGAAGGTTCCCAGAGGACATTATCCAGGGAGGAGGGCGGTTCCACTGGCAGGCAGGTCACTCAATGTTTCTGACTGATGTGGCCTGCGCCTGAGTGGTGGAAGTCCACTGGGGCCCAGGGCAGGCCCAGTAGCAGGGCCAGCAACAAGCTGGAAAGCATAGGCTTGGGGGGGGGGGTTGTACGTCACTCACTGGTTCTGGTTAGTGTGGCCCACCAGAAGCTTCTATTTTTAGTACATGACCTCTAATACAACTAAGAGTAGGGAGGTATATACAGAACATTCTAGGAACTAGGCTAACTTCACTCTCACCTGCATTCCATTGACCAGACATCAATGACCTATCCAAGTAGCTTCAGGAAGTAGAAAGTGTAACATTTTGGCATTTTCAGGAAGAAACCCAAATATTATTGGGGACTTACGGCATTATGTCCCCAAATCACTATCTGGCTTTAATTGTCTGGATAGTATCATTGTTAATTATATCCAGGGCTGGGGAAGACTCCAGAGGAATTATTTTTTGGGAGAACTTGCTGAATGTTTTCCTTCCCAAATCCACATGTTGAAATTCTACCCTCAAAGTTAGTGGTATTAAGAACCTGGGCTTTGAAAGGTAGGTAGATCATGAGGGTAGATCCCTCAGGGATGGGATTATTATCCCTCTAAAAGGAGGTTTGTGGAGGCTTTTCTCCTCTTTTACCATGTTAGAGTATGGTAAGAAGAATCATCAATGAATCAGGAAATAGGTCCTCACCAGATGCTGTATCTCTTAGTGCCTTGATTGCAGATTGTCTAATTTCTAGAACTGTGAGTGGAAAAAATTCTGTCTTTATAAGCTAGTCAGTATTTTGTGAGAGCAGCTGAAATGGACTAAGACAGAGATTAAACAACTTATTTCAGGCTTGCCAGGCTTGAAATGCACGGTAGCATCCCAGATGGAGATGTCAGGTGAGCAGTTTGATATTCAAAGGCTGAGTTCAGTGTTCTTTCTTTGTTTGTTGTGGCATGTCTCATTTTGTAACCTTGCCTGGCCTAGAACTTGCTATATAGACCAGACTGGCCTTCTATTCATAGAAATCCACTTGCCTCTACCTCATGGGTGCTAGGAACACCATGCCTGGCCTGAGTTCAATTTTCGAACTACTGTCGAAACCACTAAGAAATTTACAAATCCACCAGCAATGTCACACCCCAAAGACAGCATTTCCTGCACTCCTCCCCATCCTCCAGCTCCTACACTTTTTCCCACTCCCTCTTCCACAATGTTCTCTGAGCCCTGGCTATGTGTGTGTATAATATAGCTATCCTGTTTAGGGATGAGCACTAAACTGTTACTTATTTCTGCGTTTTCATCCATTGTGAGTCTCTCCATTAACAACTACCTGCTGGAGAAGTTTTTAAGAAAGCTTCTTTAGGCAAGGTTGAATGAAACACTAATCTACAGTACAAACATAAATATTTAGAAGGCAATTTGGCAACACATCCAGTTAGCAAAACAACAATCGTAGGTTCCCC
Source organism: Peromyscus californicus insignis (assembly GCF_007827085.1). Lineage (NCBI taxonomy): Eukaryota > Metazoa > Chordata > Mammalia > Rodentia > Cricetidae > Peromyscus > Peromyscus californicus. Next base: position 145,845,711 of record NW_026294573.1, read on the forward strand.
CTAAGGCCCATGCGTCTCTGGATATGGGCTTTGGACCATATTTATAGTATGAGGTAGTAATTTCCTCTCGTGGAGCATGCCTCAAATCAGAAAATGGTAACCCCCTTAACAACTGTGCCGCTATTACACTGGTAGGTGTGCCTTACCTATCAGGTCAGTATTAAAGCATGAAAGCTGAGTAAGACTTTTGATGACTTTTCTCTCACAGAAGCCTGCATAGCACCGTTTGGCATTGTGAAAGATAGCCTGCATGAAGGAAGCTTCTCATACATTTTCAACTTACTTTCTCTATATTCCCTAACCAAAATGTGTGGTGTCTTCAGCAATAAAGTTTTACCATTTAGTTCTGGTGGGCAACCAAGAGCAATGGTGATGGCCTATATTGTTTGGAAGCCTTTAGGACCTTCTTAGCCATCAGCTCATATGAAGGTATTGCACACCTAGTACCAGGATTTTCATTTACTAATCCATGGCTTCTGGGAACAGCACTATCTAACCATGCACAATACTTCTGTTCAAATTCTATTTTTCAAATTTATTTTTAAAGTCACTTACAAGTTAGTGATTTCTTTAAAGCTTTTAAAAGGCATTTTTAGTTTTGGTTAGCTCTCCTCCAAATCCCCTTTGGAAGTATATAGATAATCTGGGGAAAAATCATGCATATTGACTTGTATTTGCATAGCTATTAATCAATCAAATGTTTATAAGCATCTATTATATCCCAAGTATTACTCTGGATACAGCACAAATTGTTATGTGTCAAACAATGCTTTTAGAGCTTTATTTCACCAGAGGTAGGAGAGAAGCAAGACAAATAAGTAAGATATATACTATGGTGGGTGGTGACAAAGTCTAGAGAAAAATAAAACAGAGAAAGGGAAAAGGGAGTGAAGTGTGTGGCTACTACAGCTTTAAATGGGGTGTCCACGGAAGATTTCAGGAATCAAAGACTGTGTAGTGATTAGTTTTTATCATGTTGGCACAAACTAGAGTCATGTAGGATGAGGGAAGCTTAACTGAAGAATTACCTCCATCAGGTTGGATTGTAGGCAAGGCTGTGGGAGCATTTTTTGATGAATGACTAATGTGGAATAGCCCAGCCCACTGTGGGTGGTACCACCCTAGACAGGTGGTCCTGAGTTGCAAAAGAAAGCAAACTGAGCAAGTCAGAGAACAGACAAGTAGGCAGCATTGTTCATGGTCTCATTCAGTTCTGTCTCCAGGTCTGTCTCACCTTCCCTCCAGGATGGAACTGTGAGATGAATTAAGTCCTTTCCTCCCCAGGTTGCTTTTGGTCATGATGTTTGTCACGGCAACAGAAATAAAACTAGAACAGGCTAAAATGAGATGAAGGCCAAGGCACATGGTGAGCAGAGAAGCAGAGATCTGAAGTGAGCAAACACTAAATGTGAATGCCTTTAGACTGAGCTGTGCCTCTAGCTCTTCAGCTGGAGAGTGAGGATTGAACTGGATTGTAAAATCGTTTTAGGCTTCTTCAAGGACTTTAACTTTAGAAATACAGTTTATATTGACTAAAATTTTATTCTCAAAGTTGAGCAATAACTTACTTTACAAATTTTCTCGTTTTTTCCTCTCAGTTTAGGATATTATATAAGACAGGTAGAATCACGTTTCTTTATACTTTTGTATAGTTCTTATATCTATTAGGCTAGATACTACATTCACAGATGCATTCAGCAAGAGTCACCACCAAATATATACATTTTCAGTGGCCTATTCATTATCAATCACTGGGTTAGACAGTGCATTCATAAAGGTAAAAGACATATTGTTTTCAAAATTAAATTATTGTAATATGTGGCACTAAGTGCCATGATAGATGTGTGCAAAGAGTACAGCAGGAGCACAGAATGGAAACCTTCTGCTTAGACAAATGGAATCATGTCATGCTGGAACAGAGACTTAACAAATGAGTAGGTACTAGCCAAGCAAACACAGCCGAAATAGGAGCAAGAAAACCCAAAGGTTGGTAGGCAGAGTGGACGCCAACACAACAGTGGGCAGCATCTCTAACAGAAGGCAAGAGAAGTCGTATTGGGAACTATTTCGGAAAGAAGTTTGCATGGCAAAGTTCTCACAGTGTACATTTTTATTTAAAAAGAACTTCCAATTTAAAAAAGAGCCCATAAGAGTTTTGACAAAAACAAGTTATTTAGACTTTTTTTTTTTTTTTTAAGATAGGAGCATTGAGATCAGAAAAAGTAAAAAACAGCAAATCAATGGCTAAGGGACTCATGGGTGTTGCTCAAGTTGATGTTATGAAATAGGTGTACCTTACTAAAGACAACAGAAATAAGCTTACTTTCGGTGGTACTGGCATGAGGGGCAAGCTTAAAACCTTGCATACATTAGGCAAGTGATCTACCAATGAGTCATATCCTTAGCTCATAAATATATTTTTTAATTAAAAGTATCACTTGGAGTGCAAAACTTTTTGAGCCTAAGTGATCATCCAACTATTGTTTGAAATTTCAACATGATCCCTAAACTCTCCAGTGATTTCATTCTCCAACACCTGTTAGAATTGGTTCTGCATGGAGGAGGCTCGTTGGCTTCTGTTTGGAGGTCTGCATCCAGCCAAGTGGAAGCATTCTTCTTGAGGCTCCCCAGGAAACATAACATTTGTTGATTCTACTTCATTTTAAAGTTTGTTCTGTAGCTTTTTCTTCCTTGGTCTTGGAGAACACTGAGAACTTATGAGACTAATTTAGGTCAGATATGCTGAAAGTCAAAAGTGATGTTTTTTTTTGCAGGAAAAACCCCAGGGGCAGAGAATGCAGGAAATTGCATGTGTCTGTGATGGAAAACAAATGAAAACCTTCACAGCAGAAATGCCCATCACTGATCATCAAACACATTCATCACAGCGTGCCAAGGCAGATGTGTTATACAGGCAACATCCAACTGAGTATCCCGAACCATATTCCCTTCATCTCCTGTCCACCAGTGTTCTCTGCATCAAGTATCAGAGAGTCATATGAAGCCTAACTAAGAACATGGGGTTATTTTTAAAATATAATATGAGCACATGTGTGACTCTTAAAGATAACTGGATTGGGTTATAATAGATAAGCATATTGAAGGATACAAATCTCTCGAAGCTGTTAGTTGTGTTTCTCTTCTTGAATAAAACTCACAGATACTTTATCTTATTAAGATATGCTTATCCTGGGGAGATCACCCCTGTTTTATTATCTGGAGAAAGACAGATATCCTCCAATGGGCAACAAGAAGATCTGGGAATGAAGTCTAGAGCAGGAAGCCCTGGTTGATCTTTAGGTATTCATACACATGTGAGGACGGCCCTCTGATGAAGGTTTACAGAGGCATTCAACAAACGGTGGCAAACCAAGGGTTGGGAAGGGATTTCAAAGCACCACTAATTCCCCCCAGCTCCTGTCAGCTGTAGCTTGTTACGGTTTGGATACACAATGTCCTTTGAAGACTTAGTCCCTAATGCAATATTCCGAGGTAGGGTTTGGGGAGGAGTGATGGGTCATGAGGGCTCTGACCTGATCAATGAATTAATCCACCAATGTTTTGGTGATTGAATGGATAATGGGAGTGGCAGGCACTATGGGAGATGGAGTGGATGGGAGGAAAGAAGTCACTGGTGGTGGTGTTCAGGAGAACTTTTTTTGACTCTGGCCTCTTCTGGCATTCTCTGCCACCGTGAGAGGAGCCATTTTGCTCCACCACATGCTACCTGCTATGATGTCCTGTCTCACCACTCACAGAGCCAGAAGCAATGGAGCCAAGTGACATGAGCCAAAATCTATTTCCTCAATGAAGACGGTGCCTCAGGTATTTTGTCACCATGACAAAAACCTGAGTAGCTTATGTTGATTATGGTCCTCTGAATTTTCCCCCTCTTGTTATGGCCCTGAAGCAAAGTATTTTGAATATATTTGGACCTGTTTAGAGGCATGAACAGTGCTATACTGAGGCAGAGATAATAAAAGTGATACTAAAACACTGGTTCTATCTCGGGCACATTTTATCACACAAAGACATTTGGCAATTTGTTGAGAAACTTTCAGCTGCAATGACTAGTGACAAGTGAGACGCCATTTAGTGGCTCTATCTGGGATGCTATGGAGCTGTGGATGCTGTGGGGCATTCATCCTGCCATACACAGGACAACCCAATAATAAGGAAAGCTGCAGTTCAAGACTCACAATGCCAAGAGTGGGGAAATCTGCCACAGAAATAAGAGGAATCTCAGAACACGGTTGGTGTCCAGTGGCTCAGATTCCCCCAGCTCCTTTCAGAGCCATGTGTTCTAGGTTTTTATGGTTACCAAGACAAGCAGTACTTCCTTACTAAAGTCATGGGCAACAGATTTCTACTATTCCTTATTCTGAGAAGTGTCCTGCAACCCCTCCACTCTCCAAGTCATTAAGCCAAATACTTATTGAACATATACTACTACTACAAACTAAATTATGCACTAAGAAAAAAAACAAATGAAAAATTTGAGGTATTGTTCCTTAGAAGAAATGATTAAAGTTTCAGCAGGATGTGCACCTTGACATTGTCTTCTCCAAATTCCTGGGTTTTTTTTTTTTTGGTTTTTTTTTGTTTGTTTGCTTTGTTTTTTTTTTAAAGGCAAACTTGAGGCTTTGGGAGCATAGACCCCACTAACTGCTGTGACTGTGTGGACTTGAGTCTTCTGGCTTAATACCAGAGAACAAAAACCACTCTTGCTGTGAGTACCAAATACCTGGGACATTAAACATTTGTAACCCTCTTAATAGAACCAGTCACAGAATCAAAACATAGCTTGGTATTAATTGTGTATGATTTTCAAACTCTGTCCTTCTTTCCCCTCCTCTCCCCTCCCCTCCCCTCCCCTTTCCTCCTCTTCACTCTCCTTCCCTCTTCTCCCCTCTCCTCTCCCTTTCTTCCTCTTCTCTTCCCTTCCTTGCCTTTCTTGCCTTCCCTTCCCTTCCTTCCTTGCTCTCCTGGGGATTGAACCCATGGTCTTGCTGTGAAAAGCATGCACTATACCACTGAATGACATCCTCAGCCTTGCTTTGATTTCCTTGTGGATTATTATACCTCAATTATGTTTTGCTCATTTTATTTTCCGTGATGTATTGAAAATCAATGTATTTCTGAAAAAAATTGATTTAAAGGCAAATATTTCTGAATGAAAAAGATTTAGTTGGTTTTATTGTTGTTTTTTGGATTTTTGAGACAGAGTTCCTCAGTGTAGCCCTGGCTGTCCTGGAGCTCGCTCTGTAGACTAGGCTGGTGTCAAACTTGGAGATCCGACTGCTTTTGCCTCCCAAGTGCTGTGATCAAAGGTATGTGCCATCACTTCCTGGCTTTGTACCACCACTCAGCATTTGTTTTTATTTTATGTGTATGAGTGTGTTGCTTACATATATGTAAGGGCACTTCATGTGTGCCTGGTGCCAGCAGAAGAGGTGTAGCTGGAGATTTTCTCTCTGGGTCTCACCAAGCCCTGGCAGACCTGCAGCCCACTTATAAAATAAACACATAGATGCTTATATTATTTAAACTGTTTGGCCTAATGGCTCAGGCTTCTTGCTATCTAGTTCTTCTATCTTAAATTAACCCATTTCTATTAATCTATATCTTGCCACATGGCTCGTGGCTTACTGGTACTTTACATCCTGCTCCTCATCATGGCGGCTGGCAGGGTCTCTCTCACTCTGCCTTCCTGTTGCCCCAGTTCTCCTCTCTGCTAGTCCTGCCTATACTTCCTGCCTGGCTACTGGCCAATCAGCGTTTATTTATCAATCAATCAATCATAGCAACATATTTTTACAGCATACAGGACATCCCACAGCACTTTTTTTAAAGGAAGATTTTAACTTTAACATAGTAAAATTACATATAACAAAACAATTATCAAGCAAGAATTACAGTTACAATATCTAGTCTATTTGTATTTGGCAATATTAAAGAAGATATCCTATCTATCTTATATTTGTGAGTCTAAGGTTTTCTATCTAACTTATCTCTTATCATAACTAAGGAAATTATAACTATCTAGTTTTTAACTACATCAAAGACCTCAGAAGGATATAATATTACCTGAGAAATGGGAGAAGGACACAAGCAACTTTTGGGACTCTTACGAGAGTAGACAGAGACAGCTGGCCTAAAGTTCTTTTGTAAAGTTGGGGCATCTGTTTTTAGCCCACAGGCCTAAAGTCTCTCAGTCACTTTTCTCCGTGTCCTGTAGAATGTCTGGCAGTTTCCTCTGCGAAGCAGGAACCTGAAGGACCATTTTGCCAAGCAAAGTTGAGTGGTTACCTTCCCATGGGTCCTGCACGTCCAGTTGATCAAGCAGTCCAGGCAAGAACAGTTTCTTGCCCAAATGGCTATTTTTGCCAAGGTGAAGATAAATTCCATATGGAGTGTCTTTGATGTCCATCCTCCTCTCTGAAGTAAATCGGTGCTGTCAGGAGCAGACATGTCTCACTGTCCAGAAAGTCTAAATTTTTTAAAACATTTTAAATGACATATTATGTAGGTCTTTGAAGTGTTTGAAGATTACCTGTCTATCTGAAATATATCTATGTATACCTAGAAAACTTAACTAACATGCTACAAGTTTGACTATCATAGAAGACTAATTATTAATCTGTATTTCTTAATTATCCATTACAATCTAAATGAGTTACATAAACATAATACCTCAAATGAGAGTAGAAATATATATACAGTATAACAAAATTAAGTTTAAACTTGTATCAATAAACTAAAACCCATAGCAATGTAAAACATTTTAAACAAGTTGTTGCTCTCTAAAAGTAGGTTCAACAATCTACCCTTTTATCCTATCATATCTATATCCTATCTATCTATATTATATCCCCCTTTCTTCTTTTAGAAAGATATTGTATTTATAATTAACCCATTTTAAATAAAAATATTCAGTTTCCCCTGGAACTGGAGTTATAGGTGGTTGTGTGACACTATGTGGGTGCTGGAACTGAACTCTGGTCCTCTGTAAGAGCAGTCAGTGCTCTTAATTGCTGAGCCAGCTCTCTAGCCTCTGAATTTTATTTTATATATATTTTTTCTTTTCAAAAGAAAGCAGGGCTGGAAGATGTAAGCTAGTTCTAGGGAGCATAATTTTCTAATTCATGGCAGATCTGGATTTTTTGGGGATGCATACATGATATCCTCCTTACACATAGGCACATAGACACAATGACACACACACCCAGAACAGACACTGCTGAACATATTCACTTAGGGGTGGGGATATAGATCGGTAAGATGAATTCAGATTCTAACATTCTTTTTTTGTGAATTATTTTTTCTTTATGTGTATGTGTGTGCACTTGTGTGTGCCATAGTGTAAGTGTGGAGGTCAAAAGTCAACTGTGTAGAGTCAATTCTTTCTTTTCTTTTTTCCATGGGTTCCAGGTATTGAGCTCAGGTTACCAGATCTATACAGCAAGTACTTTTACCCACTGAGACATTTGCCATCTCAATTTTCATAAATTATAAAAGAAATGGGAAATTTTGGTTAGTTACAAATATTAACACAGTACTGACATCTTAGTATTTTGAAATGACAGGTAGTTCTGTCTATAATACAATATTTATCTCTGATTTCTGCACATGCTATATATTTGTTATTGATTTGAGGTTTCCAGATGGCCTTCTGTTCCTTATACGTTATTGGTCATGTGTCAGTTCTGAAGGTTAAGCTCTGACTTGCTTCTGAGAATTCCACAAGCATTCTGCAAAGTGAAATGGAAGCAAGTGGGTTAAAGGCATCATCTCTCCAGGGAGGATGGTAAAGATGGGGACTACATCAACATACGATTGAGAATGAGATATGCTTCTCGAACTGGTTTGAAGACCCGATCACATAGAATTCAATGGAGTTACATTTACTTTCAGAGACACTTATACATAGGCTAGAATTGGGGTGAAATGTTTTTCACTTAAAATTTATTTATTATGCCATGGGGATGCCTTGCCATGCTTTCTGGAACCCATGCATGGTCAAATCAAAATAGAATTAACGTATTAAAATTAATGAATATTTATGCATAGGTACTCTGTCTAAGCAGTTGTTTCAACTGTTGGGGTGCAGCAGAATTTTGGGGAGCTACAAGGAGAATACTCCTAACTTCAAGGAGTCAATTCTATCCCCCATGGTAGACATGCGTGTGTGCGTGCATGCATGCGTGCCTGAGTGTGTGTGTGTGTGTGTGTGTGTGTGTGTGTGTGTGTGTGTGTGCGCACGTGCATGTGTGTCTGTGTGTGTTTATGGTGTGGTGATAAGTACATATGACACCTTTTTTGGTACTAAACAGTGCAAAGTACTCAATGAGGAAGAGGTAGACAAGGAGCTACTTCATACAGCTGCTGATGTGATATACAGAGAAAGTTAAAGCTCTCTCATGAGCAATCGGGATTTATTTGGAAACGGGACAATTTCAGATTGCTGGAGAGCTGCTGAAATAAACTCATGTATTACACGATACAAAGCTGTAGCAGAGGATTACTCCTTTTCTCACCCCCTCCCACCACACACAGAAGTATGAATACAAAGAGAAGGAGGCAGGTGTCTGGTATTTACATGAAAAATTACTCTCTCCCACAATCACCTTCTGTCAATAAAATGAGTATTTTCTGACATGCCAATTAGGTGATTCATAATCCAGATGACCACCCCCTTCCATTTAGGACTCCTGGGCTGGGTTAAATGTCTTAAGTGTTTACCTTTGTGACCAGTGGCATGGATCTGTTCTCAGTCAAACTGGGCCACTCATGACATGTTTGCCTACAGGGTTTCTCTGGAGGTAAAGGCACCATTATTATCAGATTTGAACCTGAACAGCAGATTAGGACAGTGGTTTTGCCAACAGCAATGAAATTGTTTTTATAGATCTGTGTGTCCAAAATATGGAGTTTGTAGGAAGTGTTACACAAAATGAACAGCTTGTGACATCTGAAAGTCCATGAAGGAGTACGTATGACAGAGCTGGTTCTTAACGGTCCCTCTAATGCTCCAGAGCTGGGTGGTAGGGAGAGTTGCTGTCATCATCATGATTAGCTAATTTTCAAAGATTGGTCTGATGATGAAATAGACATTTTTTTCAAATTAAAATTTGAAAATGAATAGTTCAGTGACTTCTGGTACGTGGAATGATTTTTTTTTTAATTTTCATTTAAGGATTCTAAGGTGATGGGGAATGAATTTAACTACATTGGACTAGGTACATAAATATATTTAATTATATCACAAATATTAAGTAATGTAATATTTATATAGTAGCTATGAGTTTTTGAATTTCTATGATGAAATATTTAAATTGATAGTATATTTTAATTCTACCAAAGGAAGAAATTCTTTAACAGTTTTAAACTTAATGCTATTAAGGCTTTTTCCATTTTAATTCTGAAGAAACCAGCGGAGTTCATAGCTTACAAAAATGATGTTGGGAGAACATTTGAATGGAAACTTTGAAAGTTTGGAAACATACTTTTTGACAGATAAAGATAAGGCTGTGTAGAAACATCTTGTGAATGGGCAGAATTATGAGAAAGCCAATTTTTACTGTTTGGGGTAGAGGAGCAGACACTAGAAATCTGAACTTCCAGCTCCTGCTGTAAAACAGGTTAGCCAAACAAGAGCCTTTGGCTTCAGCAGAAAATAAAAGGTAAAGGTTTGTTTGTCATGAAAGGATCCTTTTACCTAGAAACTCTCAGAGACAGGGCATGTTTCCATGGAAACAGGGGCGCCCTACAGAGCCACTTTCAAATTACAAGTCCTGTGGATGATGTCATCCCAGCTTTTCTCCCTAAGACTCTGGTGTGTCCTCCTGCTACTTGTTAAAGGCACCCTAGTTGAGACCAAAGGAAAGGAAACACTGCTCCTAGCTAAGAAGTTTGGCTAGTAGGCATGGAGAAATGCCTTTAAAAAACCAAAAACACCAGAATTTGTAATAATTATGTCAAGGGTTAAGAGTTATCTCTGTATCTACAAAGGAAGGGGCTTACTGAGCAATATGCTACAGCAAATATTAATCTATTTAAGAAACTCATTTACAAATATATAGATACTATCACTAAACAGCTGGAACTTTTTTTCATTAAAATAGAAGTACTATGGACCTCTGCTTGACTTTTTAAAAAAATACTATAGTTGTGTTTCCTGAAGAGGTTGCCGTAGGGGAGAATTTAATAAATATATCCTTGATACATCAGGTTAAACACCTCAAAACTAATTTATAGGACTTCACAGACACTTTAATTTGCTATTAGCACTACAAAAAGAATCCTGTCTGATAAGTAATCTGAAATTTTCCTGGTGTTTGTCGTTCTTTTCTTTCTTCTCCCCCTCCCTCCTCCCCCCTTCCTCTCTCTACACCTTCCCATCCCTGTCTGGAATGGAACCCAAGGCTTTGATGCTGCTGTGAGCACTCAACCACTGACCTCTCTCCCTGCAGCCCCTTTTGGATTTTTTGATTTTTTCCCTTTGAGCAAATTACCTTATAGAGTATCTCTTTTGTATTTTAACTGTTTAATGGATTGCCTATTTACATGCTGCCATCAACTACTGGACTATCGGTCTTTTTCTCACATTCTTTTTCTATTATACATGCTGTTCATAGCTTTATTCGGTCCTTTGTCCTTTAACTTTATGGAGACTTTCCTGGAACAGGAATTTCTATTTTTTAGTAGCCAAATTAGCAGTCTATTGGTTCTTCTTGTGGTGACAAAGGCAACTTAGGGAAGGACAGGGTCATTTGGCTGCACAGTTTGAGGGTGTAGTCTATCATGGAGGGGGGACATGGCCACAAGAGCTGCTTTAGCTGTGGGCAGGGGCATGAGGCAGCTGTTCACAGTGTCCACAGACAGGAACAGAGAGACATGGAGGCTGCTGTTCTGGTCACTTTCTCTTTTTGGTTTAGACTGGGACCCTAGTCCTTGAGATGGTGCTGACATTAAGGGCGGGTCTTCCTTTCTTGGTTAAACTCTGGAACATGCTCACTGACAAACCAGCCCAGAGGTGTGCCTCCCACGTGACTCTAAACTCGGTGAAGTTGACAGAAGATCATATACAACCAAAGAAACTGTAAAAACCTGAAGTTTCTATTTGATTTCATTTTAGTTAACTGTAATCTAATTTGAATAGCTGCCAATGATAATGACTATGAATTGATCAAAACCAATCTTCCGTTTCCCTGAAATTTGTTTCTATGTGTACGCTAAGTGGAGATTCTTCGTTCCTGAATATCCAGTTATCCAGCACAAGTCTTGAGCCATCCTTAGTGAGTCTCATGGCCCGGACGTCACTTGTGTCAAATTCCTGGGCACACAGAAGGTTTTCTCCTTAAAATGTCTGTCCAGTTTTGATCAACATACAGTGTTTAAATACCCAGTTGGCTGATCAGACATTTTCTTTACCGTTTTTCTTCTTTTATAAAGTGTGTTGACTCTTCTTGCATATTTTCCTTTCCCACTGAAGTTTAAAACATCTTGCTCCATTCTGCAAACATGTTCTCTTAAGATTTTAATGGGAATATCAATGATTTTATAGTTCCAAATGGAAAATAATTGACATTTTAATAATCCTAAGCTTTCTTTCTTTCTCTTTTTTTACTAATCTTTCATATATTTTGGTCTATAGTTTTAATCCTAAAGGCTTTGCTCAATGTTTTAAAGATAATTCTCAGGTACTTCACAACTTTTGTTACTATTGCATATAATACCCTTTAAAATTAAAATTTACCTGTTGTTCCTGTTGGAATTTAAGAAATCCAGTGATATTTGAAAGTTAAGCTGATATTCACTATTTTGTTGAGCTTAGTGTCATTCTCTATTAATTTTGATTTTCTAGTTAGCTACAATATCTTTAAATAGTGTGAACCAAATATTTATTTCAAATATATATATCCCATATGTATATGTGTCTATATCCCACATAAGTTTGCACACACACACACACACACACACACACACACACACACACACACACACGTATATACTCATCTTTTCTTTGCCTTGATTAGGGTACTAAGAGAAGTGTTGAATTAGTAACCATGGTTAAAGTCTTTTTCTTTTTTTCACCTGAGGCTGCTCCCGGTGTTTGCTGGTGACACATGTAGCTCACTGATCCCCTTCTTCAGTTTCCACCTCTGGGCACATGGCAAGATAAAGTTTCTAGATCTTTTGGTTGAAAAACGTTGATGATTTTTGATCTGCACTCCAGACTCTTTTGTCTCCAACCCGTACAAACCTCCCTTTGACTCTACCTTTGAGATACAAGTAGAATCATGTCCTTACTTTCATGGTTTCTCCCATGTCCACAATGATTCAAGTTGATTATTGTATTGGTCTCCCATCTGCTCTCACTCACTCTGTGGTAGTCAACTATTCTCAACACCAAAACCAGAAAAATGACATACTTTGGCAGGGTGCCATATCCTGTTAACCACAGCACTCTGAGAAGATGACCATGAGTTTGAGGCTAGTTTTAGCTGCGCAGTGAGTTTGAGACCAGTTTAGGCTACACAGACTCTGTCTCAAACAAACAAAAAACCAACAATGATTTACACTTGCAATTCATGTCACAGTTCTCCTTAAATTCTTCTAGAATGTTCTCTATTCATTCAGAGGAAAGGCTAAAGTTCTTCGAGTGTCCACTGATACCTTACAATATCTGCTTCCTCTAGCATGTCTTTGATGAGTGCTTATTTATTTTTGCTGTCTCCAACTCTTCCATCTCTTGAAGGCTTTTGTTTAAACATCAGCTTTTCAACAGTCTCATGCCTAACCACCCCATCCACACTTTCACATCTTCTCCTCCCTGTGCTCCTTTGCTGTTCGGTTTTCTTATACACTCTATTAGCACTACCATATTCTATATCACAGTTTCCTTCTGTCTCTGCTCCCCTTAGTAGATTAGAAGTGCTGTGCAGGCAGAGATTTCTCCATTTTGTTCACTACTATATCCCTGTTGCCCAGATCAGTGCTCAGTTCTAGGTATAATATGATTTCCCCTCTGCGTTCTGTTTATATTAATACATGTGTAAGTGACTGTGAAATTACTTTTGTGTTTCTACATGAACTTGTTGGTTTTGATGAATACTGCTTTTTAATATGCTGCTGATTTTGAGTTTATACTATTTTAGTCAGGACTTCCATTTCATAACAAAGAATCATGACCATTTTCTGTTTATACTATAATCACTCAGTTTTTGTATTAGGATGATATTTGTCTCATCAGACCAGTTAAAGAAGTTTTCTATATTATTTCTGTGTTCCTTGAAACAGTTTGTATAACAGAGCTTACTAGGTGCTTTTAAAAGTTGGTGGGAAGGTACTTGAACTTGGTATAGAGTTTAGAGTCTGTCAACCACATCTTTTCCTTTCATGGGGATTGATTTCCTTATGTCATTCAATTTAATTTTGTTAACTTAAAACTAGGAACACTGCCATGGGCTCACAGTCCCCACACTTGGGAGACTGAGGCAGGAGGATCATGGATTTGAGGTCAGCTTAGGATACATAGTAAGTTCTTGGTCAGTCAGGTATATGTAAATATTTTAGTTAGGATTCTCTAAAGGAACAAAACCCAGGAAATGAATATACATACTTACTATATGGATTCATATATGTATATATATATGAATGTATTAAGTCATCTTTAAAAGAGTATCCACAGATAAATTATACGGGAGAAGCTGAGAGACCAGTAGTTGAACCAGCTCCATACTAGCTGTCTGTCACTGGGGAGAAACAATTGCTAGTTACTCCTTCCACAAGGTAGGGTGCCTCAGTAGCCCTAATCTTCCTGCCAGCCTGGAATGTTCCCAGAGGGCTGCTGGGCCCTAGTCCACCTTGAAAGCTTGGAATCAGCAACCACAATGCTAGGACAGATCAGCTCAGTGGCTAGAGGAAGGCCAAAGGAGAAAAGGGTAGGATGGTCTTCCTTCTCAAACACCCTTTTTATGTGGGCTGCTACCAGACGGGACAGCCACAATCAGAGTGGGTCTTCCCATCAATCAAGGCCTTCAGGACAATTCTCCAAGTGACACTCCCTACAGAGTGGCAAGTTGACACAAAAGCCAGCGTAATAGTGACCATATCATGCCTCAAAAATAAAACTAAACAGGAACAAAAGTCAATAATTGAGATCTACTGAAAAGTTATCCTTACGTTATTTTAAGATACATATATGTGTAATAGATGTTCTTTTTATTTCTACTTATGTTTGTATCTTTTTTAGTTTTTAACTTAAAAACATTGGGCTCCTAAATGGTCTTTTAAATTAAGCTTGTGTTTTAATTTTATTATTTTTCTTTCTCTTTATTAATATTTTTATGTGCTTAATTTGTCCCTACTTTGCTGAAACTTACTGAAAGCATTAAGGACACACTAGATTCTTACGTTTTTATATTTTCCTTTTTTAAAATGAGAATATCTGTGTATAATATGCATTTGCACTACAACCCAAAGGTTTCGATACATTGTTGTTTTTTTTTTATCATCCCCTCCAAAAATCTATAGTTTCCATTTGGGTTTCTGTGCCCATCAATGATTATTTAACAGTGCTTCAAGATTTCTAAATAGCATAAACAGAGATAATTTTATTCAAGTTTTGATGTTTTTCATACTTTTAATAGTTTTAATTTTTTTTCTATGTGTGATTCTGAACTTAGGGTCATTTCTTGTTTGTACTTCATGGTTAATTTTCTTCATTAAGCACAAAGTGAGTGTTTGAAAACATGCATTTTTCTTTCTTGTTGTGTACAAAATACGATGGTCATCTCTCTGACCCTCTGACTGACCTGTTGATCACAGAGTTCCTGCAGGATTGTGTTCCCACTGCTACAATGTCTGTTCTCTACATTCAGTACTATGCTGTTAAGTACGCAGTCATTAATATCTTATAAAGACTCATTATCTTTTATTCTTACATACTTTTTGTACATTGTTATACTTATTAAACTCAAAATAAAAATTTCATTTGCTTATTTTTCATTTTGAATTCTATTTTGAATACATTATTTTAAATTTGGTTTGTTAGCTCTTTCTTGGTATACATTTCCAGTATCTGTTTTTAACTTTCCTCTTTTACTTGGTTGAAGTAACCTGTAGCTGAATTCTAAGGATGAAAATATTTTTGTGATTATAGACCATTAACATTAAAGCCAATAAATGCTACTATTCACAAACCAATATAAAATATACAAAGAATATGAGCACAAAATGAAATCTAACTTCATTAATGTCCAGGGAGTACAAAATAATGAAACAATCTTTTAATAAGAAGATTGGTAATTTTTTTGTTCATGAGAACACTACAATTTTCAGACAATGGCGATATGGAATTCTCAGACATTGAGAATAAATATAGGTAGATTTTTTTTTCATGTTATGACTTCTTTTGACAGACAGGAAAATGTGTCTTCGGCACTTTTCAAGTAATCCTGAAGGACTTAAACTGTGCAAGTCTGGTCAACACCCACCCCAAACCAATTTGCTTTGGTGAAGCTGATGATTAGGCAGGAAGCAGGTATGATTGGTTCAGCCTGGGTAGATATTGACTCTGGACCCATCCAATATGGCCAGAGGTCAGGGTCAAGTGAGACTGTGTGGGAGAGGGGAGTAGGTTCAGGGATTAGGTCTCCAAAGAACACAGAGGGAGCTGCTGGGTAGACTCCAGTGTCATAGATCCTGGTAGATTATGCTTTACCACATCCAAAATGAAGAAAACAACACAGGGTTTTAGATCTAGGGACCAGTGAATTAATTCCACTATCTGCTTTTCTCAAATAAACAGCTCCACTTGGAAAGCTTTCTTGATCTAAAATGAGTGATGGCGGGTAAGTGAGCCCGTGTGTGTGATATGTCTTGCAATCCACAGAATACTGAGTCAATGTGGTGTTGATTACAGCTAAATTAGGTAGAGAAAATACAAGCACACATAGAAGCTCTCAGAATAAAACCCTAAATTCTCCCAAAGAGAAGTTTATAAAATTACTGCCTGGCAGCTGAGGGATTTTCAGCAGTCCTGAACTGAAGGGCCATTTCAGATTGTTCATTCAGCAGGCTCCCCACTCAAACCTGTGTGGTGGATTTTGCAATATGGCTGAGATGGTCATGCCTTCTTAATGAGTGCTCCTGCACAGCAAACATTTACTCATGTGGCATAAAAGGCAAAGGAGAATCTGAGAACCATGTAATTTAAACTCAGAAGAAAGAGGAAAGAGGAGAGTTCTTTTTTAGTTAACAACCTGAAGATATTTAAATGCATGCAATTTTATAAATCTTAAGTATATGTTGTGAACTGAGATACATATAGACTTCAGTAAGAAAAACAAGGCCAAGAAGAATTACAATTTACCTGGAGTCCACATCACAAAATAAGATGGCCTAGCATAATGAGAGATGCCAGCACCCTTATGAATCTTAACTAGCCATCCGTGCTGTCTTGGGAAATATGTACTTCAGCATTTAAACACATCACATTATAATTACTCAGTTTCATGTATCTCGGCTATTAGCATGCCAATTCTTTGAGGGAAGGCATGTGTCACTCATTTTATAATTGCTCTTCTCAGAGCTCTAATTAGTTCTCAAATTGTACCTGATGCTCAACAAAAGTTTGCTGAAAGAACAAGGCAACAATTGGATGGAGAACATGTATATGGACCAGTCAAAATCTTCATGTTTCTATCCTCAAATATTCAAACCCATTGAAAAATGAAGTAATCCAACCAGACATAAAATCATCGGAAATGGCTGCACTTAGCACTAAATATGATTCAATTTATTGGGGTCTTCCTGTGTTTGCGCATCAGCAAGGGACTTCACAGGGGCAGGGTTGTGCACACCCTCCTGACTTCATGACTCCTCTGCAGAGAGGGTAATGTCATGTGTGCCTGAGCCCTCCCTGTTCACCTCCTGTCCCACTGTACTCATTATCACTTCCACATCTCAAAAGTCTCTCTATTTGGAAAATAAACATTATACTCACTCTATTTCTCTACATAACAACTTTTGCAATCTTGTGTTATTAAACTTACCTGCCATTTTGAATTGTGGGAGATTCTGCTATATTTAAATGGTATTTTTTTCCCATCAGGAAAAACCTCATTTTCTGGATAGATCTGAATAAACAGCTTTGAGCTGTGGGAGGTTGAGGTTTATAGCTTTGGAGAATGCCAGCCTTGGTTCCCTCAGTGTGTGGGGAGGCCTTGTATTTCAGAGGACCAAACCATTTTGAATCTGAGCCACACTCTGTGATTGACATTTGACCTGTTTGAAACGGAAGAAGTATCATGTTTCTCCGATGCTTTGAACATGAAATTCTCTCACTCTGCATCTACCTGCTGCTGATGTGGTCATAACAGTGGGGAAGGCAGTGATAACACTTCAGAACGCAGCAGGATTTCAACCCAATTGTCAGGTTTATGGAAAAGGTGGATTACAGAACCTGTAAGGATGAGCGTTTGACTCACCGACAGTCCATTCCAATTTACTTCCCTTTACTCCCCACATCTGGTCAGCTAGTCTGCCCCTATTCTATCTGCTCGATCATTCACATGAGTTACAAAAGTAGCTACTACATTAGACATGACTTCAACTCCCAGGTCTCAACCACTCATCATGTGCTAAAACTCATGAGTTGTACGAACTCATATGTTTTAGAAAACGTATCAGATGTATCAGTTGGTGTCTTTTGTGGTGCACTCAGGACAATAGTAGTTAAATTGTGCATGTGTAATGGGAATGAGGAGTCAGGACGGTTCATATAGCAGTTAAGTTTCAGAGATGCTGTCAGATGTTCAAGCAGAGATGCTTAACAGGTGGTTAAAATTATGGATGTGGGGCTAGCAGTCAGGGCTGGGACTAGAGGTGAAGGATTTGAAGACATTGACGTGGTGGTGGTAGCTGGAAGTCACCACAATGACACAATGTATAGCTGAGAGTTTTAAAATGCAAACTCTAGAGTTAAGTTTAACTCTGTGGGGTCAACGCTTGCTGGTAAAATACCCCAAAGAGCTGGTCTTCCTCTCTCTTTCTCTTTTTGAATGGTCTGATTATAGTTATGTTAAATTATTTCTGTTTAAGGTGTATAGGCCAGTTCATATGTCAATGAATACATCCAAAACTTCTAAAATATTTTTCCTTTCATTAGACAAAAGAAATTCATTTCCTAAGGGCAGAACTGGACTGATTTTATTACACAGTACTAACCCTCCTCTAATTAGAGTCTATGCTCTAGCCACTGACGTACCTATTGGTCTATCTGATATCTGGAACAAACGAACATGTTCCTTTCCTAAATGGAAATCATGGGGAGAAAAGGAGTGTCAAGAAAGGGGACACTGCCAGGGAAGCAAACAAATGGAAGTGACTCCAAATTCATTTGTTCTAGGTGTTCTCTCTCAACTTCAGGTGCGAGGGTATGGCAATCTAGAGTTTATCTTGGAAATAACTTGGGAACCTAATCCTGATTGGAGACATCTGGACAAAGAATGCACAACTCCCTCATTCTGATCTACCCTCCGGGCACAGAGTAATAATAACACCAACTTTCCTACCCAGTACCTCTCAAACAAAGGCCTACATCATTTGATAGTTCTTGGGTCCTGGAATCACCACCCACTTCCCACTCTATTGCCAGAGATCATAAAATTTTTTGGCGGCAGAAGATTAGAGACATCACTTGGGCAAAATCACATAGCAAGGCAGTGTTGCTTGCAACTGGGAATCACATGTGGGCCTTTTTCCAAGAGTAAGCTTAAGTAGTGTTTTTGTTCGGGGCTGGCTTGCTTTGAATCGTCTTGAAGAAGACAATGACCTGGAGAAAGTGTGCCTCCTAAGTAGGTCTCATATGCAGAAAGCAAATTTGTAAATACTGTTTTATGTATGAAATTACAATAAGAAAAGACATAGAAAATCCAAGAACACAAAATATCAACACCTAGAACAATATTGATAGTCAGGTGTGATGCAGCAGTTAATACCAGTCACTCTTTAACCAACTTATTTGATCTCAACTATTTCTTACAAGGATAACCATGTGAGTCAGGAATCTGGAGCTCTCCAGTTAATCATGAGCAACAACTCCTAGAATGTTCTTGAAGCAGAAGTGGAGTTTAATTACAATAATTCTATCTTGGATCAGGCTTTTCTTATGAAAGCAAGAGAAAAGATAGTGGGAATTCTCAAAAGAATGTGATACTAATTTTTCAAAACTTGATTTTTAAAATTAAAAATTTCAATATATGCCTTTGAAATATTTATTTTTAATCCCTTAAAATTACCTGATTTTATCTGAGTCAAGAATGACACACAATAACATCTGTACTTAGCTTTGAACTTAACTTTGGGAACACTTGGTTTTGATTTCAGCCAACTGCTCTTTCTCAACTGCACCAGTTGGGACTGCTAAGAGTAGCAGGCAAGTGAAGCCTCAGAGACTGGCCAGGGGTAACCCACCAGAGAGACCCAAAAAGGCTATGAGGAATTTGGAAAGCAGATCTATTTTTTTCAAGTCCTCAGAGAGTTTGAAACTTGTTAATACATAAAATTAAGTGCATTTGGTATAAATAAGTGAAATTCCAGAGAATGACAGAGTGCGGCTCACATTTATAAAACTGCATCAAGATGGTTTGATTCTTTGGAGCCTCAATGAAGTACAAAACATCAAAGCACAGTTGAGAAGACCAAGGATGTCATCTATGAAATCTGTTAATTTCACCCTTCCATGGCTCAAAGCTATTTCTACAGCCTCCCTCTTAGAAGAGGGGAGAAAAGCCACACAGTCACCTTTCTTCCCATTTTAGAGTGACGAACAATGTAGTCCTGTGTCATACATTTTTGTGCATGATGATGGTGGGAAGTCACTTTTTGGGTAGGCGGGAGGTAGGTGTCTTAGGACAGCAGCATGTGCCAAGCTCTGTGAAGACATGCAAACATCTGTTGTCAATGTGTGTGGGACAAAGAACATGAAGACAACAACCAGGAGTCCAGAGCTATGACACAATCAGAAGGTGGCATTGAGCAGGATGCATGAGGGCTTGGTAACTGAACTTTTAATTATGAAGTGGAAACAATATCCAGTTTCTTGTTAGCCATAGGATTATACTGGATGGTACAATCCATCCAGTATATGTAGAGAATACAGTTAGAAATATTAGACATTTTATTCATTCTCCAATTTTCTATTAAAATTTGTGACCACGACATGGTAGACAAAATTCTAGGCACAATGATGTAAGAGTGCGTGAATTAGACACACTATTGGGGAAATGGACAATGACTAGACCATTGTATATATACACATTTATACATATATACACAAAGAATTAATATTTGAAGTCTATATATGTATATACTTGTGATACAAGTACACACACACACACTTTAAACATTAATTCTTTGGCTAAATAGCAAATCCTAGCCAGGCAGTGATGGTGCATGCCTTTAATCCCAGCATTCAGAAGGCTGAGGCAGGTGGATCTCTGTGAGTTCGAGGCCAGCCTCAGGACTTATGATGAGGTTGCAGTTGTCTATAGTCATCTCAGTGCCTGGGTGGACCAACTTTTAGGGTCATCTAGTAGTCAGTGTTAGGAGGCTTTGATTCTTCAGGTAGTGGAACTGTTCATAGGGCTCCCCACAATACTATATCTTTGTGTCTGTTTCCCTCCAGAGTGAATTATCCAAGGGATAATTATCCAAGGGATAATTCAAGAGAGAAAGAGAGAGAATAAGGCAGGAGTTGGTATCTTTTCTTACCTGGCTCAGAAGTGGTATGCCACTTCTTATAATGGTTATTAAGGCCAGCCTAGAACACCATGAAAAGGGACCACGAAAGGATGCATGTACCAAGAGATCCAGATCAGAGTGAATAGCCAACACTCTAACATAAATAGTGAAAAGTGATGTCAAAGTAGTGGACTGTGACAAAGAGACGGAGGTGGAGGCCTAACTCTGCATTTTAAAGAAACTGACTCACTCCTTAAGTCAGTGGTTCTCAACCTGTGGTTGTGACTCCTTTGGGGGTCATAAATCAGATACCCCTCATAGCAGATATTTACATTATGATTAATAATAGTAGCAAAATTACAGTTACAAAGTAGCAACAAAATAATTTTATTGTTGGGACTCACCATAACATACAGAACTCTATTAAAGGGTTGCAGCATTAGGAAGGTTGAAAACCATTGCCTTCCTTAAGTGAACCTAAAAGGAGAGGAACTAGCCCTCGGAAGACCCACAGAAGAGCTTTTGGACCTGGGCTAAGGGCCTTTGGCATGGGAGATGTAAAGGCTCCAGAGAGAAAGAGGTCAGCCTTGCTAGGAAGCAGGAGGAAGATGCAGTAGCTGACAGTGGTGAGGGGGAGATGGTGGGTTGTGATGCTGGAAAGTCAGGGAGGGCCGGATCACAGAGGCACACAGTCACAGCAGTTTTCACTTCCCCAGAGGTCGGAAAGAAGTGACTCAAAGACTTTCTATGGGGAATAAGCATGACCTACATTTTGAACAGCTTTCTGGCCCCTTTCCTGACAAGGCGGAAGGAGAACAGGAATAGAGGCAGGGAGACTAGTTTTAGGCTGTTTCTGTAGTTCATAGTAAGTGAGGTGGGGCCAGGTGCACACTAACAGTGAAGATCAAGTAGAGAGGAAATGAGAGCTGGAGGAGAGGTTTGCAAGTTTTGATATGATTTTTCATGTGAGTGTGAGTGCACATGGTAAAGACAGGGTCAAGAGTGGTTCTTAAGTTAATTCTCAAGGAATTCTCCTTTCATTTTGGTGGCAAACAGGGAAAGGATAGAAAGGGTTTGGCCAGGATAAATAGAAGGTTAATGGGTCAGGGGATGAACAAAATCAAGAAAACCCTTTTGGTCATCACAGCTTTGAAATAGCTGTGCACCATAACTAACCACAAAGCATTGCAGTAGATGAGACTCAGGCTCCCAAAATGGATCTATGAATTTGGGAGTTATTAAAATACATATTTAAAGCCACATATTGCATGAGATTCTCTAAGAAGGACACAGAGAGAGTAGTAAAAGGTCCGGGGAATCCTAACCATTCTAAGGATGCATAGACTGCTCTAGCCATCACCACCAGTACTTCATCCTTCAGCCAGTGCCAAGAACACACACCAAAGAAAACAAGACAAAGAACAGGAGTGAGAAGTGAGGAACCAGCCCTGCAGATGGGGAGCTGTGAGAGGTGAGGAGCCAGCCCTGCAGATGATGGGGAGCTGTGAGAGGTGAGGAGCCAGCCCTGCAGATGATGGGGAGCTGTGAGAGGTGAGGAGCCAGCCCTGTAGATGGGGAGCTGTGAGAGGTGAGGAGCCAGCCCTGCAGATGATGGGGAGCTGTGAGAGGTGAGGAGCCAGCCCTGCAGATGATGGGGAGCTGTGAGAGGTGAGGAGCCAGCCCTGCAGATGGGGAGCTGTGAGAGGTGAGGAGCCAGCCCTGCAGATGATGGGGAGCTGTGAGAGGTGAGGAGCCAGCCCTGCAGATGATGGGGAGCTGTGAGAGGTGAGGAGCCAGCCCTGCAGATGATGGGGAGCTGTGAACACTGTAGGAAGGATGAGGGTGGAGACAGAGTGTATGGCTATGCTAGAAAGTCTTCAGATGTGTTAACAAGGAGACAGCTGGTCACATTGACAAGATGGGTTTTGGGAATTTATGGATGAAACCATAGTGAATGCCAAAGTGAATGAGATCTCTGGAAAAGGGCACACAGGACAGGTAGGTGCTTTATCCAGAACTTTTGCTGTAAAAGGAGATGAAGGATGTAGAAACAAGGTGTGCGTGCATGCGTGTGTGTGTGTGTGTGTGTGTGTGTGAGAGAGAGAGAGAGAGAGAGAGAGAGAGAGAGAGAGAGAGAGAGAGAGAGAGAGAGAGAGAGAGAGAGAGAGGGGCAGGGGGCGTGGAGGGAGGGAGGGAGAGGGGGGCATGGAGGGAGAGAGAGGGAGAGGGAGAGAGAGAGAGAGAGAGAGAGAGAGAGAGAGAGAGAGAGAGAGAGAGAGAGAGAGAGAGAGAGAGAGAGAGAGATCCTCGATGCAAGAGAGAAAGCAAGAGCCAAGGGGGAAAAAGGATGAAACTTTGATAATAGCCAAGACAAACATTGGAAAAATAGTTTAAAATGTAAACTTTTTTAGTTTCCCCTCCCCCATCCACCAATAACAACACTTAAAAACTGACTAGGCAGATTTATTTAGGATGATCTTCTCTTTGCTCACTTTGTAATTTCCTCCCCAGCAGGCTGAGCTGTTCGTTCTGACTCATGCCTGGATGGAGGATTTTGAAAAATGACCCTGGCTGTGTGTGGGATAATATCGCCTACACACCATCAAGATCTCGTGATGCTCCATGGGGAAGATACAGGAACCAGCTACAGGAAACAAATAGGATTCCTGTCTTCAATGCCAGACCCACGCTTACAGCAAAAGACAGGGAGAGTGAGTTTCCATAGAGCCGGGATGCTCAGTGTGCCTGCCACACTGGCAGTACCCTTCCTCTCCTGCACGGCACTGTATCCATGCCAGTCATGGCAACGGGGGAACTATGTTTAGGACTTACTTGATGATCGGATTTGATTCTCCTCATCCCTCTCTTCAGCTCTCCTCCCCGCTCTGTAGCCCTCTTCCTTCTTTCTCTCTGTTCTTTGATGCTCATTCCTGGCACTCACAGGAGGGATGGGGTGACAGCGCTGACGGCTGAAGTCATCTATTTATACCCAGAATAAGCACAAAATAGGGAAGAGATTGCGCAAATTAACATAAACTGTGCATCCAAAAATACTTTGGCCTTAACAGAGGAGGAGGGAAGCTGTTCTGAGCCCTGACCTTCCCTTGGCCGGCCCAGAGTTTCCTTTCGTCAGTGGGCAGAGTGCTAACTTCTGCTGGAGTGTAAGCACGGCGTTAGACGTTCATTATCTTACTTAGTCCTCTGCTAATGTTCTGAGAGGTAAATATTACTATGCTTGTGCTATTGTGGGGGGGAAAAGTTGCTTGGCATGGAGCTACACACTTGCCTGTAATCCCAACACTCACTGGTGAAGCCAGGAAGGTCATGGGATTGAGTCCAGCCTGGGCTACAGAGAGTTACAGGCCAACTTGAGACAAGGTGCAAGCCTGATTCGGAGAAGGCCCGAACAGAAAAGACAAGAAGAAAAAGGAGAAGGTGGTGGGGGAGCAGGGTAAATGTAAGCGATACATTGTGCAACTTTGGTGAATAATACTTTTTTTTAACTTTTATTGATTCTTTGTGGATTTCACATGGTGCACTCCGATCCCACTTGTCTCCCTGTCCCCTTGCACCTGCCCTCTGCCGTTGCAACCTGCCCTTGAAAACAAAACCAAATTTAAAAGAAAAATTAAAAACCAAACAAAACAAAGAAACAAAAGAAGACAAAGTAAAACAAAAAAGAGAAGAATCTTGTGGTGGAAGCTGCAGTGTGGCCCGGTGAGTCACACAGTTTACCCTTCAGTCCATTCATCTTTACTTGTAAGTGTTCATTGCTATGAGTCATTGGGCTGGCTCGAGGCCGAGGCCTCTGGTTTCTGCTACACTATTGATAATGGGCTCTCTCTGGGGCTCCTCTTGAATATCCTGTTGCTGTCCTGTGTCATGGAGATCCTGCTGATTTGGATTTGTAGGTTCATTCCCTTCACATGCTCCCACAGTTCATAGATTTGGTGGATGTTGTGGTGGGCCATCTCCTAGTCCTGGTTTAGGGCCTGGGCTGTGGTTGGGTTGGTCATCTCGCTAGCTTTCCCTCATCATCACCAGGTGAGCGCTTCAGCACCGCCAAGGCCAGCTCAGCCCGTGCAGCCTGCTGCAAGGAGTGGGGCCACTTCTGCTCTGACATCCTCAGCTCCAGCTCACCACACTCACACCACCAGGGCCAGCTCTACTGTTTTGCCCTGGCAAGGTGCAGGGCCCTCTCTCCCGATTGTTATAGGGGGCACGCATGCGAAGGAGTCAGGTCGGCTCTCCTGCTCTCATGCCCCAGGGCCAGCTCACCTGTGTCCCGACACCAGGGCCAGCTCTAGTGTGCTGTCCAGGTGGGGTGCAGGACTGGTTTTCCTTGTGCTGCAGCTGATGAGGGCCAGAGCTAGTTCTCTTACCCTCCTAACAGTGGGGGCAGTTCTCTGGCCGGCTGCAGGTAGCAAGGGGAGGAGTAGGGAGGGCATCTTTTCTAAACCCATGCCACGGCATGGCAGATGGGGGGGGCGGGTCTCTTCTATTACTCTCATGCCCTCAGGGCTAGCTCATCTGAGTCCCCAACTACAGGATCAGCTCTAGTGTGCTGAATTATATATATATAAATTTAAATTTATATATATATATAAATATAAATATAAAATTCTCTCTCTCTCTCCTCTCTCTCTCTCTCTCTCTCTCTCTCTCTCTCTCTCTCTCTCTCTCTCTCTCTTTGAGACAGGGTTTCTCTGTGTAGTTTTGCACCTTTCCTGGATCTTGTTATGTAGACCAGGCTGGCCTTGAACTCATAAAAATCCACCTGCCTCTGCCTCCCGAGTGCTGGGATTAAAGGCGCGTGCCACCACCGTCCGGCATATTCTCTCTCTCTTTTTTAAATGAACAATGTAAAATGGTGCCAGGCAGTGTTGAGAGGGTTCATCAAAGGGCAGTATGGTCTTTAGCTGTTTTAAACAGTAGTGTATTGGAAATCAAATCTATCAGCTTGGCAGTGAGTTGGATCCTATGAGTCCCCTTGTCCCTATTCCTACAACACTAGGCCCGGGTCAAAGAAAGTGAGTCACCTGAAGCAGAAGAGTGATTTAGGATGAGGTCTTCTTTCCGTGCCCTTGGCTTCTAATTCCTCCCTGCTTTCCTTCCTTCCTTCCTTCCTTCCTTCCTTCCTTCCTTCCTTCCTTCCTTCCTTCCTTTCTTTTTTGGTTTTTCAAGACAGTTCTCTGTCCTGGAACTCATTCTGTAGACTAGGCTAGCTCCGAACTCACAGAGATCTGTAGAGATCCACCTGCCTCTGCCTCCCAAGTGTTGGGATTAATGGTACACTCCAACACCACTAAGAGGCTTCTAATTTCTTCAGCCAGTATCCTCCTCCATTGTAAAGACTCATAGATCTTTTTTATCTTTTTAAGTCTGACCTCACAGAAGAGGTCATTTAAATTCATTCTTAAAGGGATGCTAATTGCACAACATCCCCAGGGTGGTAGCCTCTTCCAGAGGCATTTTCCTCAAGAGGGAGAAGAAACAGCCTTTAAGAAAATGGAAGCTGTGGAGGAAGAGTGCTTGTCATTACTGAGCAATTGGGTTCAGTTTCACCTGGAAAACACTGTGGTGGCTCTGGTGAGTTTTCAACAGCTTTAAGGATTCGAGGCAGCCTTAGTTGGGGAGAGACTATCTACCAAATAAGGCTTTTGCTTTGCATCCGTCTTTGGTTTACATTCTAAGATTTGTATCTATGTCCTGACAGTTGTGTAGAAGAGAAAGATTTGATTTAACACACATTGCTGATAACCCAGAAAGTGATTTGAATAATTGAACCATTGCTTTGAAGGTAAGCCTACAGAAGATAAACTTACTCACGTAGTTTCTAGTTTCTTGCACTTTGGACTGTATATTGTTACATAAAAGTAGTTTTATCCAGATGACCCTACCAAGCAAGATATTCCCACTGATGCAGTAATAGTGGCAAGACTGTCCTGAGAATAACCACTTTATGATTGAATTTGAGGCCTGCTCAACAGGAAGAAATCAATGCTTAGTAATGTTAACCTGGGTCAAAAGCCCGTGGTTGAGAGGACACAAGATCTAATAGGGAGCCCATTACTGTGGTTTTGTTAAATGAACATGTCAGAATGCCTTCAGTATTTCCCTTTCTACTCTCATGTCACATTGTTCTATTGACCTCTGCAGCCCTTTCCCTTAAAGCTCCTTTACCCTCTCTCTATGGCCCCGTCCTGGTTTCCTGGCCTCCTCCTACACTTATTCACCACTTAAATGCATAATATAGTAATATATGTATATATAGCATATGAGAGAGCATGAAAAATTCCAGTATGAGCCTGGATTACCTTGCTTAATGTGATATTTCCTAGCTTGACCCATTTCCCTGCAAGTTTCATTTCTCTTTACAAATGAATAAAATTCCATTGTGTTTATATACATTTTCACTGTTCATTCATCAACTGATCGATATCTACACCAATACCATTTCCTGGTTATTGTAAAAACAGCAGCAATAAGCATGGATATGTGAGTGTCTGTGGTAACCCAAGAGTCTTTGAGTATATGCCCAGGAGTTCTATAGCTGGTTTATACAAAGAAAGAAACAAAACTGCTAATCAATAAATTGGCCAATGAATTTGAACAGATGGTTCTCAAAAATAGAAATAAAATGGTCAATAAATCCTTTTTAAAGTTGTAGGGAGGCAGTGAAGCACCGAGCAACTGTAGTCTTGAGTGAGTGAGGCCTGAGTGAATGTGTATTGTTGACATGGGCACAGCCATGCCAAGGATCCCAAAGGCTCAGCCATGGGAATGACAAAGGCTTCTCCAGGGAGGCCAAGAGATGGTGAATGTTTGTGTTTATACTGATGGATTAGTGCTGCTCTCAGCCTTGGCTAGGGAAGTTTCTTTTTAGAGTCAACACAGAGGCTCAGAACAGGTCAAAGTGCTGAGAAAAAGTGACTGCTGAGTGCTCATTCCTAAATGCGACATCGATGCTAATTCCTGTAAGGCTCAGAAAACGTTATGGAAGAGAGGGCAAAAAGGATGTAAAAGATGGAGAGGAGTGCTATGAAATGTCTCTTCTGGGTATGACATGGCTGTTGCACTCACTCATGAATTCACAGCGGCTGCGGTGAAATGACCATGAATTGAATGAGATCAACAGTTCAGCATCAGTGGGGGAAGGTCACATGAGACCTCACCCCCCAGCTGAAGACATACTGGTACTTAATGGCTGCTGGAAGAGGGGGAGTCACGGGTATAGCTCCTTCTAAGTTGCCCATGATTCAATAAATAACCCTACACCCACGTGCCTATGGGCAACACTAACTAGACTCAATGAGTTATTCAAAGAAAAAAATGAAAACAGGAGGAAGATGTGTTGGGAAGACCAGTTCCCAAATAGTGGGGGTTAGTAAGAGGGGGATAGAGACGGTGGTTCAGCAGTTAAGAGTACCTGTTCCTTCACAGAGGAACTGAGTGTGCTTTTCAGAACCCATGTTGGGGAGCTCACAACTCCCTCTGAGTCCAGCTCCTGGGGTCTGATGTCTTCTTCTGGCCTCCATAGGCACATGTTTGCTCATAGCATACATGCATTCATGTACACACATACACATAAATAAAAATAAGTCTTAACAAAAGGAGTTGAATAGAAGTAAACATGATCAAAATACATTATCTACCTGTATAAGGTTGTCAAAATATAAATAATTATCTTAAAGTATTGGCAGTTCATTTTTTAATGTAAAGATTTGTTATTTTCAAAACTGTCAATAATCCACTGATTAAGCCATTTAATAGAGTAGCATAAAGAACAAAGAGCCTACTCCTTCTTCTTCGTCTACGCTTGCACTCCTGGAAGATAACAGTGTGTGTGTACCCTTCCCTGGGTTTCTTCTATGTGACTAAAACTTTGTCTGGACAATGGCTCTTTAGAAGGACATGTGCATATACACAAATGTATTTTAAGTTTGGACAATGGCTCTTTAGAAGGACATGTGCATATACACAAATGTATTTTTTAGGGCTTATTTTCTGTAAACAAAAATGGAATCAAATAAAAAAAAAAGCCTAGAACTTGTTTCCATTCACTGAAAACAGTTCCCAAAAGTACTTCCAGCCAATCCAAACAAGTCTTCATATTTGTTTTTCTTTTATTCATCTTTGTTCATTTGGATTTTTGAGACAGTGTCACACTGTATAGCCCAGGATGGGCTTAACTTGAGATTTTTCCTGTCTGGAGCTCCTTAGGGTTTCAAAAGAGTATGTAAGCCATCCAATCTGGTGTCCCTCTTCCTCCCTCCCTCCCTCCCTCCCTCCCTCCCTCCCTCCCTCCCTCTCTCTTTCCTTTCTTCCTTCCCTTTCTTTCCTTCCTTCCTTCCTTCCTTCCTTCCTTCCTTCCTTCCTTCCTTCCTTCCTTCCTTCCTTCTCTCCCTCCCTCCCTCCTTCCTTCCTTCCTTCCTAACTCAGCATCAGAACCAAAGAGCTCCCCCTCCATGCTAGGCACACACTCTACCACTTAATTATGGTGATATTTTATTTGTACTGAAATGTGATTTTATTTGTATGTTAATAAATAAAGTTGCCTGGGGGTCAGAGCTAATAGCAAGCCATAGCAGAGCTGGATGTTGGTGGTGCACGCCTTTAATCCTAGCACTTGGGAGGCAGAGCTAGGCGGATCTCTTTGTGTTCAAGGATACAGCCAGCATTGGAGACACACACCTTTAATCTCAATACCAACCATAGAAGACCTGGAGGGCTGTACAGACGGGCAGTGACGAGGAGGTCATGTGGTTGGGTTTACAACCAATGAGAAGGCAGAATAGAAAGTCAATGAAAAGCACAAACACACAGGAAGTAGGTCTCTTTCGGAGAGGTAGGACAACAGCGACAGTGAAGGGTAAGATTTTTAGCTCTTAGCTATTGCTCTGACCTCTTGGCTTTCATCTCTGTATTGGCTCTGTGTTTCTTATTTAATAAGACGGTTACATCTACACTTAATTACATATCCAACCCTCAAAACAAAATTTTTATTTTGAGATATATTCTCATTTACAATCTTCCTGCCTCAGGCTTTTGAGTGTTGGAATTGTAGGCCTCTACCAAATCTGGCTTATTCCTTTTCCCACTGTTTTCCATAGAATGTCAGAGTCAGAGATTATTTGGATATCTCCTTTCTTTGTTAAACTGATAAGATGATACTACACTTGACCTTAGCCAAAAGACCAAGAAGTGACACCCTTTCCAGATTAGACATTATCAGTTTGTTCTGGTGTTCTTCTCCTCAGGGAGTTGTAAACTCTAACTTATAATGAACATCCTCAAATTAATCAGAAAAAGAAATCCAGGCATAAATGGACTAAACTTATAAGCAGTGCACAAAATGGGAACTGAACATGCCCAAACCTTCATGATCAGAGACCCACGGCTCCAGGATCATAGATATGCAAGTGGAGACAATTTGATGAATTGTTTTATTCATTAGGTTGCATAAAGAAAAAGAGTTGTCAATACCTACTGTGGTAAAGCTCAGGAAAATGGAGCTTTCATATAGTTGGTAGAAATGCATGCTACACCCAAGTAGTGTCTCCCAAAATCAGGGTTACTGGCCTTCTGGCTACTGCAACCCCCTCTGGAATTCTAGCTAAGAACAGAAACATCAAACAATGCTGCCTTTCAAAAAGCGCGTATGCTAAAGACACTTCTTATGTCCTGTCATTTGAATTTCAAGTCTCTCACCAGATCAGTTGCATACTTGGTCCTCAGTGTAGGGAGCTGTTGGGAGGCTTTCTGAGAACTGAGGGTGTGGACCCTGACTGGAGGGAGAAGAGCGCTAGGGAAAGGACTTTGAAGGCCACGTTCTTTCCGCTTCCTGTCCAGGCCACTGAACAGCTGCACCTCAGGCTTCTGCCACCTGTGGGCCTCTCCACCCCAGTTTCCCTGCTGTGATAGACTGAAACCATAGCCAGAACGAGCCCTTGTTTTGGTGAGCCATTTCGCCACAGCCTTGAGAAAAGCAACCAAGCAGCCTGTGTCCGGTAGGTCTTCTCTTTGCTCCGGAGTCAGAGCCTGAAAACTGATTGTGTTGTAAGTCACAGCAGGTCGCATGTCTGCAGCAAGTGCTCAGGACATTGTTTGCTGTGGCTGGTATTCCAGGCCCAGAGACAGGAAGTAAAATAACAATAACAACAACAACAACACAAGCATAGAAAAACAGAGCAGAGGGCTATCCAGCCATAAAAAGACCTCTGTGAGTGTGGCCATCTGTAGGCAGGAATTCCTGCAGTGTCCCACCCTCCTAAGAATCATAAGCCTCCAGAGGTGGGCAGCTGTGTTTGTCTGGCTACCAGGAAGCATGCTCAGCTGTGTAGTGAATGCTAAACAAGGGGAAAACTTCCTGAGAGGATGGCTCTAATTATTTTCTCAAATTGTATATATTTGCACTCATCTATGACTCTGTCCATAAAATGAAATGCAAGCATTTAATCATTTCCTTACTTTTCTGAAACTGCTTACTCTCTACTCAGGTTTCAGAGTGGTAGTGTTCCAATATCCTCTGATGAGGGTCAGGGCAAATCATGTAGGATCCCCGCCACCCAGCAATTATAGCTTGTGATCTTACTGTGTCCTGAAAACTTTGGACAAGGCTGAAATGATGCAACACTGGCCTGTGGAGCATTTGGCCGCTCTGTTTGTGGTATGGGGATGAAAAGAGGATTGAAACAGATTAGAATACAGTGCACTAAGTATTACAGAAAGGTCTGACTCTCCTGAAGAGGAAGGGATAGTGGAGCCTTGTAGAGTGGATGGACTTCTTTCAGAGCTGACAGGCTCACTAAGCATGTGCCTAGATGAGGCAGGGGATGAAAGGAGAGTGTGATTTTGGAGTGACTGGTTGCATTCACAATGGGAAAGAAAACTGTATCACTTTCTGCTGAATAACAGGAGGTTGTGCTGGACAGTACAAGATCCAACGAGACGTTGTCCGTGGAGCTCTATGTGAGGGAAGGGTCCAGGTTACATTTCTGTGGGGGAAATTACAGAGGACTTCTTGAGACTAACTACAGAGCTGGTGGCAGAGAAACCACTGAGAACGCTACCATGATTCTACTGGAGGGACAGCATGATGCTCTGATTAAGATCACATCTAGAACCAGGTTTTGGGGTTCAAATCCCATCATCAGTCATTAGTGATGTGCTCTTGGGCTGGTTACTTACTACCATATGGATAAACGATGGTAAAAGGGCCATCTCATGTGGTTGCTGAGGAGTTAGTATTCGCAAAGTGTTCAACATGGTGTCTAACACATCGTGAGTGCATTGTAGGTGATTCTTAGGCAAAAATAAGTAAATCAATAAACCTAATGAAAGTCAGGGTTAAATAATTGGCAGTGGTAATAGAAAGAAGGTGCTGGCTAGAATTGAGACATTCTTATTTTTTTAAAAAGTTTTAAGAATTTATTTATTTTTACTTTATGTGCGTTGGTGTTTTACCTTTCTATATGTCTGTGTGTGGGTGTTAGATTCTCTGGAACTCGAGTTACAGACAGTTGTGAGCTGCCATGTGGGTGCCAAGAATTGAACCCGGGTCCTCTGGAAGAACAGCCAGTGCTCCTAACAGCTGAGCCGTCTCTCCAGTCCTGAGAAATTCTTATTTTTGAGTTGGAACTTGAGTAGGTTTGGTGATAGATTGCATGGGAAAGATTAAATAGGTAGAAGCTACCAGCATGGCCAGGCTCTGAGGCAGCACAGGCCAGGACCCATGGGCAAGTCAGCATCTCTAAAGCTCCCTTCCTTCTCTATGAATTCCTAATGTACCCTAACCTCCC
Organism: Peromyscus californicus insignis; assembly: GCF_007827085.1. Taxonomy (NCBI): domain Eukaryota; kingdom Metazoa; phylum Chordata; class Mammalia; order Rodentia; family Cricetidae; genus Peromyscus; species Peromyscus californicus. The sequence goes on from NW_026294573.1 coordinate 145,878,263, forward strand.
ATGGTCATGCTAATGATTCAGCTAGAAAATGCTGTCCCAGGCAGCTAGTGAGTCTTTAATAAATGCTACTTCCTTATTTTATGATGACTCAAAGTTTATAGAGAATGGTTTATGGAATCATTCACTGAGAGGCTGTACGTGGTGTTAAAGGGGTTCAGGAGAACAAGTTCATTTAAAAACATATTATTACTCGCCCTCCTCCCTTTGTGTGTGTGTGTGTGTGTGTGTGTGTGTGTGTGTGTGTGTGTGTGTAGGTGTGTGTATATGTGTGTATGTGTATGTATGTGTGTGGGTGTGCATGTATGTGTGTATGTGTGTGTATGTGTATGTGTGTGTGTGTGTGTGTGTGTGTGTGTGTATGTATGCCTGTGTGTGTGTGTGTGTGTGTGTGTGTGTGTGTATGTGTATGCGTATGGGTGTGTATGGAGCCTCAGCACATGTGGTCAGAAGAAACTTGGTGGAGTCCATTCTTTCCTCTCCCCCTTGACATGAGCTCACGGGATCAAACTCAGATAGTCAGGCTCGCTAGGCAAGTGCGTTACCTGACGAGCCATCTCCAGTCCAAGTTCCATTTTCTGAATGGAGACTTGCAGCATATAAAGTGAGCCACACAGCTGGGAACTGGCTCTGGAACTCAGGAGAGAGCGTAGCTTCTACTCACCTCTCAGAAGTCAGTTCATGAGTAGTAGCTTTCCGTGATGATAACTAAACACCAGAAATGATAAACATAAAGAAAAATGGCTTGTGATTTTAGAGGCTCCTCTCTGTGACTGTTTGATCCCTTGACTTTGAGCTCACGGTGAGGTAGCACAGTGTGTACTATGATGCGGTGGAACAAAACTGCTCACTACATCACAAGCCACGGAGCAGAGCGAGTGAGAAGGGCTACTTCAAGTTTATGCCCACAGTGACCCAAAGATGTCTCCTCAGGAAGCCCAATGTTCTAAGGGTTCTACCATCTCCCAGTATTTCTGCCCTGTGGGCCAAACCTTGAGTATATAGGTCATAGCAGTCACTTATCGCCCAGGTTAAATTGCTAAGCCAAACTATATTGAGGCTAGATTGCTAGGCCAAAATCACTTCACCTCTAGCTAGATTTTGACCAAGTACATCATACACATCAACAGCTTAAAAAAAAAACAAACCTGTGATATCAGTTGGTGGAGCATAGAAACCAAGACAAATGTTGAATTTCACATTTAAGCTGGTGTCAGGTAGACCAGGGGATGAATGTATGGAATGGAAACATGATCCAGAAATAGGCAGGATCCATCAGGGACCAGAGTTCTGAGTTATGAATCATCATGGAAGTGTTAATTTCCCTGGACATTTGCAGGGAAGGTTTTGGCTGCCCTGGATATAGCCAGTTTCTCTGTCTATTCAAGTAGTCAAGGGTATCCTGCTTAGGGTAATCCTAGGCCTTGTCACCAAGAGATGAAAAAAACATCACCATGGGAACTATGCCAGAGAGCAGATCTCTGCAACCAAAAGTTAATTACCAGGGAGGACAGGTCACAGAAGACTGCAGGACTCAGGATCTATAGATAGTTCCAAGACTAAGCATATATTCCTCAGGATATAGGATGATATCATTAGAGCTGTGGAGTTGCTGGATTAGTTGATGCCATCAATGTTTGAGACCTTTCAGAAGCATCTGGTGTTGAAATTACATATTGCTAACCAGGAAATAAATTATAATTGTGGGGGCCCACAGAGGCTCCCTAGTAAGGCCTTACTCAAGGTCAGAAAGTCTGAGCTTGCTTTACCCAGCAGGGCTGCATAATAGGATGATTTGGCCAAAGACGTGGTTACCAGGTGTTTTGAGGGTCTATACTTGTTGGTACTTTATACCTCGACCATGAAAGGGAGAAGTCTTTTGCCCCTTCCCTTGATGATATATAAAAAAGCCCATTAGAAATAAACTTGAGGCTGCTGGGTATTGATCCAGGGCCCTCCTGAAGCTATCCTGTGTCTCAGTCTTTTTCTACACCTATATTTCTATCTATCATTTCTCAATTCCTTGCTCCCCCTTCAAGAGACCCTTCAATAGTTCCAGGTTGAACCCCACTGAACCCCAACAGTTAATGCAGCTGCAACAGACAGCCTTGGCATATCAGTGGCTAACTCTCACAAGAATTTTTTTCTAACTCACACCCCAGTGTAGAGTGGATCAGCTTGGGTAGGTGGAGAGGGGTACTGAGCTCTATGATGTCATTTAAGTGCCCAGACTCCTCCCTCTTTGTAGTGGTTCTGCTGTTACCTCAGGATATTGAGGGAACAGGTCAGATATTTATATCAATTCAAAGAACAAACCTAGAGTTAGTTACTAAGGGAAAAAAGTTGAATATCTCTTATTTTTAATCCTGACAAGGAAAATCATTTTAAATAACATGTAAATAAGAGACTGCCGAGTGGGATAAAATAGTATGGTTAGACAAACTTTGGTATCTTCCAACAATGCTCTTACTCACTGGAAATATTCCTTCTTGTGAATGTACGAAGCTTTCACTACTACCAGACATTGTCTATTTTTGCCTATGTGTACACATCTACAAGAAAGTTCAGTTTATAAAGTGGGCGCACTGAGACAAGGCCACAAAGGTAACAGTGAAGTAGAACAGCTCTGGAAATACAGTGTCACAAGAGTCATCAAGTGTGTTCTTTCAAGTGTTTGGACAGGCTTGAGTGAAGGTGAAGGCCGTTATTTTAAGTCCCCTCGACTGCAGGCACTGACTTCTGCTCTGCTCTCTGTTCAGGCCTCTGACTACTGCTGCAGATGAATCAGGGCGCTTGCAGAGCATAAGCAAGCACTGTGTATTAGTGAGTGGGAGAGGATTTCAACCCATACATGCTGTTTTCAAAAGCACACTGACCTCTTGGGGCAGAGCATTGTAGTTCTGATGTGTCCTATGCTGTTGTTCAAAGTGCATCACCAACACAGCCCTTGAAACACAAGGTTCTTTTTAATTAACATCCTCATGAACCTTATCACCAGGTTCAATGTAATTTTTTTTTCTTGATATACACACTCTTTTGCCTGAGGCTGCCTACAGGAGGCCATGCCCCAACTTCCCCATAAAAACGACTTCCACATTCCACACCCCAATTACTCTGAAGGGCCTGCCCAAGATGCCTATAAAACCCTACTACAGTCTACACCACCTTCTGACTAATATTCGACATGTGTTTTTGATCATTGAATCAGATTTTCTAAAGTCAAGATAGTTTTCCACGTGCAGTTTGAGCAAACATATAAACCTTTGTTATTTATACACATGGTTAAAAAAAACAACACGTGAGGCCAAAGGTACAGAAAAGGCATTGGACTTGGACTCCAGAAAGCTCAGCGCTCAGTTCAATCACTTATCCTCAGGGTGACATTCAGAAGGTTGGATAATCTTTTGGTCTCAGCTTCTTGATTTATAGCTACCCCCAGAGCTGTTGTGGAACCCAAGCAACCCACAGGCCAATGGCCAATGGCTAACATATCGAGGTGCAAGTGATTAGGAGATAAGTTTGACCTTGTCTTTATTAGGTGCTTTTAGGGACCACAAAAGAAACACATTCAGGTCAAAGTGTTCTTGGGAATGGTTTTGGTTACAAGTGACAGAATCTTAAATCTTAAATTGATTTAAATGTTATAAGAAATATATTGGCTTATTTAACTAGAGATTCCAGATGTGAAACATCAGGCCTGATTTGATCCAAAGGTTCAGAATACGGCCAGGGTTGCAGATCCCAACCTTCCGGACTCTCTTGGTTCTGCCCTTCTTCATCTTTGGGTTGGCTACTTGATGTCACCTGGTTGTCAGCTGCCCTAGGACTGCAGTAGCTGCATTCACGTACAGTGGGTGGAAGGGATGGTTTTTCCTCTCCAACACATCGAACAAGAGTGGTGAACTCCACTTTGGTTAGACTGCTTTAGGACATGGGCCCATCCCCAAACCCATCATTACAGCTAAGACAATATGATCCTTGCATTGACTTATAACGGTTAAAGATAACTTCTGGAGGTAAGGGGTGGAGTCAAATTTTATCAAATCACTAATCTGTGAAATTTCTTATTTTATTAGGAATGAGAGGAATAATGGAGACAATCTACTGGCAAACCGAATTCTCTAGTTTCTTACCATACCACATTCACTTTCCTTTCCATACACATTTATTTAAAATTCCATGCCCATCTAAACCAAATATGTTTTCTTCTTTCATGAGAGGTATCCCAAGTTTCATCCAAGCTTCACGTCCCGGAAGTGTGACTGATGTGCTCCTCCTTCCTCTGAGGCTGTTTCCAGCTGGAGCTTCTCAGACTCTGCTGTTACAGCTAAGTGATATTGTCTACTCTTTGGAAGAGCTTGGGACACCCCTTGTTATCCAACCACTCAGTCTTCCCTGTCATAACAGAACTTCTGAGTTTTAACAGATAGACAGTCTATGGCTGAGCCTTCCTTGCAACTAGTCCTTGACTAGGGGTAGCCATAAGTCTGAACTTTCAACAAGGTCACGCCAGGAAAAGCCACGTTTGCAACTTCCCTGAGACACCCTCAACATCTATCTTTGTCACCTACTTTCTTTCTTTCTCCTGCCCGGAAGTGAGGATACCCTGTAGTGCGGCCAATCAGGCAGTAGATCCTAAGAGCCAGACAGTGGTCCTGGATGTAAGTCCAGGGGAGGTATTAAAGGTATTCGCCATGCTTGCTTTCTACTCCCATTCTATGTCTGCTGATTCAGAAGGTGTGCCAGTGAGTCCCCACAACTTCTTATTGTTGCTATTTTTTTGAGAACTGTTTTCACTCTGTTCCCCTGGCAGGCCTTGAACGTATGGCATTCCTTCTGCTTCAGCCTCCTGAGTACTGGGATTATGGGTATGAGCTACCATGCCTGGCTGAGACCTCTGTTTTAACAAAATATCCAATTGGACATTCTCAAATATGCTTAAATTTGAGAGCCACTCCTGGGGTCTTTTGTTGCTTCAAGTCTCCTAACACTTAGCCATGATTTGGACTGTCACTATCTTAGGAGGAAGGCATGGGACAAGCATACTCTAACAACCTAAATGGCTCCCTGGATATGTACCTCACAGGCAAGATTTTTGTGGGTTTTGAAGTAGATAGTTTTCAGGTTGAGATAGCCTGCACTAATGGATGGTGAGATAATACACAAAAACTGTGGCTTCCTGACTGACCCACAGAGATATACCTATTTGTCCAAACTGTACTCTACACTGTCCACGTTGGTACCCACCAGCCACACGTGGTCGCTGAGAATGGTACGGCTAGTTTAAATTGAAATGAGGCATAACTTAGTACCAAAAAGTAAAATATATCAACTATGTTTTATACTGATTACATGTTAAATGATATTTGGGGGACATAATAAGTTAAGTGAAACATTAAAATCAATCTCAGCAGCTTATGATAAGGCTACTCGAGAATTTTAAATTGCGAATGGGACTTCTATTACATTTCCTTGATGCTTCTCAAGGTAGGAAAAAATGGGGGAAAAACCTACTTCTATCTTCTTTGAGGCACTGAACTTCGGGTCTTTTGTTGTGACAATGAGACCTGCGCATTTTCCTATTAAAAATCAATGAATATGGAACAGCAGAGGTTAAGTTCCTGAGAACCTATGTTGGCTTACTGCATCCTTGTTAGCCACCATGACCGTGAAATGAGATGTCCCAAGCGATACAGTGAGCTCCTTTCTCATTGTGTTTTCTGGAAGCGTCTCTTTTTCCCATTCTCTTTGGGTCACCTGAGATGGACATTACTACACATGCCCTTTCAGAGAAGCACATGTCCTAAAAGCCCTTTCTGGAGGGTGCAAATTGGGGGCAGGACTGAAACTTGCCGCAGGGGTTGTGTAATCACGGTTTATGTCAGTCAGGCTTGGGTTTCTTGGGCTGACCCAAATTCTTTCAAAATTCAGAAGGCTCCTGTCTATTTTCCTCCCATCAATCCCATGAGCTGGTAATCAAAGCCAGAGTTCTTGTCTAGCCACCACTGAGTCTGGGAATTCTTCGTTCTTAGCAAAAGGCTTCTAAGCTCTGTCCTGCCAAGATAGCCAGGGACGGAGCCTTGGCTGGAATCCAGCTATCCAGTGGCTGTTCTGTGGCCTCGGGGAACAGCCAACCTGAAGGCGCCGCCCTATGGGGACACTGGGCACCTTGTGTTGAAGGAGAAGATTGCCTGATTGGTGTAGCAGCCAATCCAAATGTAGAAATAGAGAAACAGGGGTAGAGGGAAGTGACTTGTGGTGGGGTCAGTGCAATGGCCAGCACTTTCATAGATGCAGTGGTCCCCTCCTATCAAAGGGCCATGGGTCTGAATATGGATCCAGTTTCCACAATGGCTCCAGGCTGCATGAAACCTGCTTGTGTAGCCAGGGCAGAATTTGCTAATGAGAACAGGTTGGCCTGCTATATAAGAAATCCACCTAAACCCTGCCCTCTTCTTGGAGTACATACACAATACACTTCTGCACAGTATGCTGCCATCTGCACGCAGCACACCCCGTTGCAGGGCTGCTTTTCAGGCTCTATGTCCCTGGCTTGCGGAGACAGAATAACATGCCCCTCCCCCAGATTTGCATGTAGAGTTTCTGCAGAATAATGAGCCCCCTCTTGCCATTAATCTTAATAGGCTTTGGGGCTAACAAAATCCATTTTCCCAAGCTTGGAATTATTCTTAAGTGGACTTTGGGAAACAGTTTAACCTTTTTGTCACTCAGGCTGAAGAATTAAAACACATTTCTGGAATTTTTTTCTGAGGTTACTAGGAAGCCAGATTGAGGCGTGGCAGCTTTGTGTATTTTGCTTTACAAAACTTTGATGTCAGGGGACTCTGGCTTCCCTCTGCAGCCCTGCCTTGTGTTTCCATGTATCAGCCATGTGGATATTTCTAGGAAACAAGAAGCAGTGTAATGATGGACCTCAGAGGACAAAACGTTTTATGAAGCCAATGGGACCAGACTGAGAAAAAAAACAGGACAACAGTGACAGAGGGATGCCATTCTTCTCATGGTTCGGCCACTGGGCCACCAACTCATGATCAGTGTCTCAGACCAAATCTTAATGGGAAACAATGCATGGCGGCTGGAATCCCCGTCATTACCCAGGGACAGTAACATGTGGGATGTCACTTTGAATACTCTCAAATGAGAAAGAAAGATGACAGATTCGGCCTCTGCAAAGATGCAGAAAATGGATGCTACTCATGATGTCATTTAGATTTCACAAAAGGGCATCCAAGTGACTAGAGCTGCTCCCAAGAAATCCACCAAGTTGACTACAACCATAACTGGACTCTCAGCATCTAGCTTAAGTAACACGAGGCACTTCAGAGTTTCTGGTACATTAGTAGTGATCAGGTCCTAATTAACATTCCAGGACCTGAGTTCAGCTATCCTCCTTGGAAAATCTGAAGAGCGGATATTGTTTTGGGGTAGCCTTGCTGCAAGTGTAGCTGATGTCATGTAGTATGTGCTGCATTTTGGGTGGGGGGTCAGTGTTAGATGGTTAGACGTCCTTGTCTTTCTTCCCTGCTAACAGAACAGTATCTATTTCTCCGTCTAAGGTTTTCTATGTATCTCATACAAGGAAAACCACTTCCCTCAGGTGGTAAACTATTGTACTTCTGTGTCTGAACAAGACCGGAAACTCCCTGCCACCCCATAAACATAGCTGCTCTGGAAAACCCACATCACACACACACACCTCCAACCTCCAACAGGGAGCCAAGCTGTATGTCTGTGGTCCACTGTCCTCTGTAATGGACAGCTGGCAGCTCTTCCCTTTTTCTTCTGTAGTCCAACAGGTTAACCCCAGGACCTTGTGCATGATAAGCTATCTCTTTACCACTGAGACCCAGTGCCAGCCCTTATCCAGTAGGTTTTCCTTAAGTTCCAGCTTACGAGGAACTATGTTCAAACAATTTGAAATATAAACATCAAAAGGATTCTACTTTTGTTTTCAAAAAGTGTCTGGCAGTCAGGGTCATCCCAGGTAGTATTTCACTGAGTCACCTGGTCTGAGAAGAGGTAAGTATCAACCAAGGCCAATACTATCTCTAAACTCATGGTCTAGCAAGGCTGAGGAAGGAGGTCTTTCATGCCAACTAAAAGCCAGTATTTTTAAAATAGTGTAGAGATGTCTCCGGTCTCCAGATTCATGGCAAGTCACTTATCAAAGTAAATAGCAGGCAGGCTGCCAGAGCAGACAATTCTGTGCCTTTCTTGAGGAGTTTCTAATTCTCTCTGAAACCTCTTGTTACAGAACAGCCCAAGAGTTGCACTATGGCATCTGTGGACTGGGAAGAGCATGAAGAGACAGTGCAATGTCCTTCCTGAGACTGTCCCCTGATCCAGGTTCCCTGTGACTGGTATCTGAGGTAAGGGCTCATGAGTCTGCTGCCTTCTACACTTGGCTCTGTGTTTGGTGCTGTGATGGTTTGAATGAAAATGGCCTCCATAGGCTCATAGGGAGTGGCTCTATTGGGAGGTGTGGCCTTGTTGGAGGAAGTATGTCACTGGGGGTGGGCTTTGGGATTTCAGAAGCCTGAGCCAGGCCCAGTGTTGCTCTCTTCCTGCTGCCTGCCAATTCAGGTGTAGAACTATCAGGTCCTCTTCAGCACCATGTCTGCCTGCATGCCTCCATGCTTCCCATGATGACAATGATAGACTAAACCTCCAAATTATAAGCCAGCCCCAATTAAATGTTTTCCTTTGTAGGAGTTGTCATGGTCATGGGATCTCTTTGCAGCAATAAGACCCTAAGACAGATATCATGTAAACTGATTCACTTGCTTCTATCTTTGTGCACACTGCCTCCTAAAGATCACCTGTCAATGGTAAAGCTATAATATCACATGACTGGTCTCTCAGCATCCATTTACATTTTCCCAATCCTTCATCAATTCTGCTGAAGATGATCTTTCTAGATTAAAAAATCTTACCATCCTTTTTCCTTCCTTAACTCCTAAATAGCTTCATTTGTTCCTTGGGTAAAGACTAAAACTCCTGTGCTGGTCCACATGCCCTGACAAATGGAGTCCCTCCTTCCTCCTCTGTCCTTCTTTGGCTCTTTTGTGATGTGATTAGTGGCCATCTTTCTCCTTGGGCTGCAACTTCCACAAAGGAAAGGACTGGGGAGATTTGTTCACTGGTGGACCCTAGTGTTGTAAGGCATTGTGGTTGTTTGAGTGAGAAGGTCCCAATGGGCTCATATGTTTGCATGCTTAGTCTGCAGTTGGTAAACTATTTGGGAAGGATTAGGAGGTATAGCCTTGTTGGAGAGGGCGTGTCACTGGGAGTGGGCTTTGAGCTTTTAAAAGCCCATGCCAGACCCTGTGAGTCTTTGCCTCCTGTGGGCAGATCAGGATGTAGAGCTCTCAGCTACTGCTCCAGTGCCATGCCTGCCTGCCTGCTGCCACACTCCCCACTCTGATAATAATGGACTACAAATTTTGTCATTGTTTCTCTTCATGGTAACAGAACAGTAACTAAGATGGGCATCTATACAGAGCAAGGACTAATTTTTTTGCTAAATGAATTTACCAAATCAATTGGAGGATTAGATCCATGCTGTGGGATGGTCTGTATGTCAAGTGTGTTGCTGATTGGTCAATAAATAAATCACTGATTGGCCAGTGGCCAGGCAGGAAGTATAGGCGGGACAAGGAAGAGAATAAAGCTGGGAAGTGGAAGGCTGAGTCAGAGACACTGCCAGCTGCCACAATGAGAAACAGCATGTAAAGATGCCGGTAAGCCACGAGCCACATGGCAAGGTATAGATTTACAGAAATGGATTAATTTAAGATAAAAGAACAGTTAGCAAGAAGCCTGGCACGGCCATACAGTTTGTAACCAATATAAGTCTCTGTGTTTACTTGGTTGGGTCTGAGCAGCTGTGGGACTGACAGGTAAAAGAGATTTGTCCTGACTGTGGGCCAGGCAGGGAAACTCAAGCTACAGATCCATCTATTTATTGTATTATTTAAAGACAGCCAAAACCTACAGAGTCAAGAATCTTCACTGATTGTGGTTGAATACAGGTGGGTCAATATGTTAAACAGAATCAGAGTAAGTGGAAGTTAGAGATTTTCGATAAATGAACTTTTTTGTCCTCTTGTATGAATCAGGAGTGGGATGATTGTCACAGCACTGTTCATTTCTGGATTTGCTTTGACAGGATGGCTGTCTAGGCTTCAAGTGTACATCTTCATGTTTATGTGCTTATGCTTTTGTCACTGGAAACTTTCTGTACATTGGCATGTCTCTGGTTCCATGCACACATGCCATTTCAGAAAGACGAGAGATGAAGAGCTTCATTTAGCTGAGTGAGACGCCTTCCTCAGAGGAGTCTGGACAAGTGTTACTATCTCCACGAGGAAGAAGAGGTGGAGATACATATACATCATTTACATATACATGTCCAAATAAGACTTTATTATTGGAACCAGTAATAAAGCTAGTTTCCAACTTCTCTGCTTCAGAGAGTCTCAATTCATGGTGATATTTTGAGAGAGCACCCTTTTCCAGCACTAGCTAAAGTCAAGTACATGTTTCACTTTGTTAGGTCAGTTCAGTGAGTCAAGAAACCAACACAACTGTATTAAGACAGGTGTGTCTACCCTGACCTATTATGCTATTAGTAACGGCATGTGTGAGTCGCTGGGTTCCAGTTAATGATAATCTGAGGATTGCCGTACATTTTGTATATACATCCCTCAAATAGATATGGCTCCTTTTGTTTGACCATTTGTAAATATGCAATTTAGATCATAAGTAGACTCCTGGCTTCTCACCCTACCCACAATATGTGAATGTGAAGAGACCCATGAGCTTTCAACTAGAAGGATTAGTTCCTTCTTTTCTCTGCCTTCTGATGAATTGACATGCAGAAGCAAGTAAGCATGACCAGACTTTGCCAAACACCTGTTCTCCCTCCACCTGGATGAAGTAACCTGGTACTTAGATAGACAGGGCAACTCTAAGATGTACCTCTTTTATTCTCTGGCTAATGAGATATAAAGGTGTTGCCTGAGTCTTCTATTGTCTCCCTAAGGGTGAGAGGGTATGTTTTTATCCCTCCTTCTTCTTTTCCGTGTCTTTGCCTGGAACTCACATGTTATGGCTGAAGTTCTAGAAGACATTTTACACCACAATGACAGAGGAGAGGAATCAGATGTCTGAGTCCTGGGCATTGGTCAGCTATGGGTGACATATTTCCAGTATTCTTTTCATGAAAGAATTGACCTTGTTTAAGCCCCTGTGACCATGTCATGTGTAGCCAATGCAAACGTTAACAGTTATTCAGTGAATGAGGAAAGAATGCATACATTAAGGTTTTTTTCATTTTGGGGGGCCACTCATGTTGTACATTCTCTCAGCCCCCAGAAACATACTAGTTCTATAGCAGGTGGACACGCACTCCTCAGATTGTGGCCAAAGCAGCAAATGACAAAATTTGATTGGATTCTGTGCAAGGGTCCATGTCGATGAGGGTTTTCTGTTCCATTTAGATGCTCTGTGTTGTCACCATCAAGGTCTTGAACAAAGAAGGAATCTAGACTGTCTGCATTCTACAGTATGACTCCAGGTGTGTCACGTGCTCTTGTTAAAAAGTCTTCTGATATGCAGTTTAGTAAGGGCTACTTGGCTAGTAGTGTGTTAGATCCCATTTATACTAGCTGGCCAGAGTCAAGTCTGCGTGTCTGCTCCCACCTGTATGCTCAGTGATGGAATGTCAGTTGCTTGAAATTGACCTTGGCTTTGGTGAGAATTTTACACCATAGATATTGACAAGTACTGAAAATCATTTATCACATTTTTCTCCCAGAGATACTGCTTGCTAACTGACCACTGGTTAAAACATCTTCCTCTTCCTCACTGAACCATTTAGAAGAGTCCAGGGTACAGTTCTTATGTAGTTCAGATTTTTATGAGCCTCAAAGGACTTTTCTTGTCATTATATGACTGGAATATTATAACAGCTTGTGAAATTTGCAGGGCAAGTCCTATTATCCTTTGTATATAAGGGATGACCCACAACTTAGAGGTACACACGGTGAATGAAGAGTGAAACAGGGACTGACAGACGTAGCTGGTGCTTCTTATTCCTACAAATGCCAATGGAATCCTTTGAGCACATAGGATGGGGAGATTCATCAAATACAATTCCAAAGGAAAACACTAATCAGTGAAGGTAAGGAGTCTTTGTTTTTCCATAAATTGGTTCTGAAATGGGCCTACTTGGGAAGATACCATTCAATCAATCACTGTGATGGAAGAGAGCACACAGCCCCTCCCTTCGGGTGCTTGGGTTAAGCGCCATTATCTGCATAGTTGTGGTGGGAGCCAGTGAGCTACTGAAGAAAGATAGGGGTTCTGGGATCAACTGTCTGTTACTGCTGCGTAAATTTCAGCAAATCACTTTACCTTCTTTTTTTTTGGTTTTTTCGAGACAGGGTTTCTCTGTGTAGCTTTGCGCCTTTCCTGGAACTCGCTTTGGAGACCAGGCTGGCCTCGAACTCACAGAGATCCGCCTGCCTCTGCCTCCTGAGTGCTGGGATTAAAGGCGTGCGCCACCACCGCCCGGCCACTTTACCTTCTTGCTGGCTAGCTTTTCTTGCATAAAATGGGATCCTAATGATTTCCATGAGGATCGAAGGAGTATCAAAGACTGTTACTGTTCAGAGCAGGGAGCATGATGGTCATTGCCTGGTGAACACTCATGCAGGTTTTGTACCCCCAGCTTCAGATTTCAAGTTACTGCTTATCATGAAATTTATTCCAAGCTATGACTCATACCTATATTTTTCTCAAGATAATCCAAAGTGTCTTCACTCTAAAGATGTGTATGTGTGTGTGAGTAAAATACGTATACATACATATATATATATATATATGTATATTACCAATGTTCTGAATGTCTTCTGGTGTCTCAGAAGAGTTTTCTGAGAAAAGACCAGCAGTTTTTAATTCTCCTCTGTTTGTAGTACATTCCATGCTGCTTTTCAGACCAAAACTAAATCTGGCAGCAGCAGACAATCATAGAGTTTTCATGTAATTCAATAATTTATCACAAAGAATATTCATTTATAAACAATGACTTGTTTTGGAATGATAGCAGCTGTCAGTTTGGAGGCCTTGTTTCTCCCCACTGGGACAGAAGTCTGGCTCCCCCTCTGTTAAATCATGCGGGCTCGCTGGGTTGAGAATCTGAGACTGAATGCACTTTACAATGTGTTTATGTTTTGGTATGCACATTATTTCATTTTTACTTTGTGGTCATGAAATCCATGTTGCCAGATGCCTAAACTGCCTCTGTATATGGACAGGAAATAATCTAGTTCAGAGCTGTAATTGCACCTGAAAACAGTTGGAGCAGAAGTTCAGACACTACCCCGCACCATGACAGGCACACAAATGTCCTGGTCCTCCTCTGTGCCGTCAGTTAGATTTGCTTCACCGAGAAAGAATCCTGGATCGTTCGCTTCTTGGAAAATCTATTGCCAGAATGATTTGTACGTCTGAATGTTATGATTGTTTCTCTCCAGCATCTTGGGAAATTTAGTGTTTTGCGTTCCAGAGAGCATCAGCCTGCCTGCTGGGAGTGGAGCACTTGCTGTCCCATGTAACTCCTTGATACCTCGTGCTTCTTCACAACTTCCATTCACCAAAGGCCCCTGACTTCCCTTGGAACTCTGCAAGCTTTCATGAGAGTTTGGGAAGCTTTCAAGTAAATAAAAATGAGACCTTGCTCAAGTACCAAAGTGCCTTCCACTAGCCATTTTCATTGTAGTCTAGTTTTTGAAAGTTTTGTCAAGTTGACCACCATGTAGCCACTTGCAACCTATGCCAATTAGAATATCTCTGTTATGGTCTAGGAGTGGTTGACTGAAGGTTGAATTATATCCTTCTCCTCCCAAATGTGCTGACATCTTAACCCTCAGATCTTGTGAATATGCCTCAGTTAGAAATAAGATCTTTGAATATGTAATTAAATGAAAATGAAGTCATTAGGGTGGGCCCAGATCCAATGTGATTGATGTCTTCCTGAAAAGAGGAAAAATTTGACACAGACACGTAAGAAAAATCTCATATGGTGTTAGAGCAAGAGACATCAGTAATGCAGCTGCAAGACGTGCATTGTATGGTAGCCACTGTGGGAAGCTAGGAAGATGCACTGTGAAAAGCTGGACATTTGTTGGCCCTGATTATAAATTTTAGGCTTAGTGTTCAGAAATGTGAAACAGCACATATCTAGTACTTTAAGATACATCTTTAGTACCAAAATCCGTATTAGTTTTCTAAGGCAACTGTACTAAAAGGCCATGAACTGGGTGGCAGACACTTTTCCAGGAACTCTTTGATGTGTCTCCAGGACTAGAAAAACTTGGCTTTTCATTTCTTTGAATCGTGCTCTCTCAACACACCTCCCTGTACCTACCCCTCTCTCCTTAACACCAACACTTCGCTGTTGGAACTCTGAGCACATCACCACTCTGAGTGGATGCACTTGGGCCTTTAACTTCCTGTCCTTACCACAGTTCCCTTGCTTTGTGTCTTCCTAACCACACATTGCTCCTTTACTTATTACAATCAATCATTTGATTGGATAAACTCCCAGTGGGGTAAGGGCTCTAACGGTTAGGCTTCCTTAATCCAGGCACCTTCTCTGAAATTTTATTAAGAACACAAATTCTTGCTAACATCACGAGGGGAGCATGGTTTCAGGAAGCCCTCTGACATCTTTTACAGAGTACAGAGTGGTGAAAGGTTTTCATTCCATTGTACAAATGAGACTATAAATCGGGAGAAAAGACCACTTTCTCCAGTTATTTCTCATAAGTGGTAATGCTTTAAGCCCTGCCAATTTTTGCCCAGCCAGATTTTATCTTAGGAGAAGGGATTTTTCTTGCATTTGAGAGATTATATATGCTGTCTGGTAAGCAGACCATCCTAAGAGTTTTGTGAACAAATAGACTTTACACTGGTGAATGCACTCTTTCTTCAAGGAGCATCACACAAGTAGGAAAAGGGTGACGCCATTAAGCCAGTTCATCTCACCCTTTTCTTTCCTCCAAGTTAGAAGCAATGAGCCACCTTCATTTGGTCTGCTTGTGGGTAATGAGTGGTCCGTGAGAACCGCATGGCACTAAGAGACATGTGGTAAGTTTCCACTCCTGTTTCTCCTTAAATATAAACTTCCCGCTGTCTTTCCCCTCCTGAAGTTTTGATTAATTTAAAATAGTTAGATTGAAGTAAGCCATCTAGGGCACTTCAAAATGAGGATAAGAGAGTGGGTGACAGAGAGAGGGGGTGGGGGGAGGGGACTGGCACACATGAAAGAATATGAATCTGGAATCTGGAAGAATGTGGGACATTTGAAACTTGATAGGCTACTTCTGGTGTTAGGATACCTCACTGTTTATAACAGCCATGCACCATTTATTTTGGCTAAAGACATACATAGCTTCTTACACAGGCGCGCACACGCGCACACACACACACACACACACACACACACACACACACACACACACACACAGAGGTCAGAGCAGAAGCATAGCACTCGGGCCTGGCTGAGCTCTCTGCCTGTACCAAGGTCCACGTGTGGACACAGCACTAGGATGACATCACCAGCAGACCCATTTTAAGTAGCTGCTCAACGTAGTATTTCTTCAGAATATCCAGTAAGCGTGGCAAGTGGGAATGAATGTGGAGAAGGGACTGAAGTGGCTAACAAGGCGCAGCAAAGAGCAGATGGACCTGTGCTTTCTCAGCCACCACATTTGGTACTCTAAGCACTGTTCGCGGGTGATTTCTGTGTTCTGGGCTCTGAGGATGTCTTGTCTTATTTAGTATTCACAACAACCCTCTGAGACATGTTTTAGTCTTCATTTCTGTTTTCTGGAGCAAGGAGCTTAATCTTGAGCTTAGCGCATGCCTGACCCACAGCTTGCCCTTAACAAATGTGTTGACTACATGATGGAAAGTAAAAAATATGATTATGATTACACAGTAATTGACTGAGGCCACATTTATGTTCCCTTTGTGTGGTATTTTCAATTATGCAAACTCAAGTACTTTGACCGGAATTTTGAATAGAAATAGCAGATTTGGAACTGACCTGTCCAAGTAAGATTCAAGAATCCATGAATAGTAGCCCTGAAATACTGTTTTCAGAAGAATAGAGAGAGGAGGGCTGAAGTTGACTGAGGCAAAAGAGTAGGGTCATCAGAGTAGGGATATGAACAGGCAGGAAGGCGCCCTAGGGCAGTTTGTGGGGACAGCCTTGAGCTTGAATGAAGGCCCTTGAGTACAGATGAGGTAAGGGGTAGAGGAACCTGGAGCCTTGCTGGGTATGAACATAAGGAATGGGTTAGCTGAGTAAGGGCAATCCTGAACCAGCCAACGTCAAGGGATCAGTGATAATAATCTTGGATCTCTTCTTCTTTTCCTTGGAGAAAATTGCTATGACTACATTTAATGGACAGTTCTTCAACATCAGGTCCTATTTTAGACCCACAGGGCTTGTCAGGGCAATAGAAGTCTGATTCCAAAGAGGTGATATCACATTGGCCCATCTGAAGATGACCACTGTTGAGTATGGAAACAGTTTGTGTCACCGTTCGCATACATGGCCCTCCAAAAAAGCAGCTGCTGTTGGGGCCAGTGGAAAAGTTCTCGTGAGCAGGAAAATGGGAGCCATGTGCCTGCACATCCTGCCCAGTTGTCTTCCTCATCTAAGGCATGGACTGCCTTTTGAAATAATAGGAGCAAGGAGTTTGCAGCGGGGCCCGAGTGTTGTTTGACATAGGAATGTGGAGTTGGCCACTTCTCCGGGAAGCAATTTACAGTTGAGATCTGCTTCTTACTTTGTTGTTTGTCTACTGCCAGGTAGAAAGTGACTGGAGCCAGAGAACATCACCTTTCAGGTGTGATCCCCATAGTCGACGAAGCTCCCTGCATCCTCCAGGATCCAAGAAGCAGTGGCAGGAATGTCATGATTAATTATTCATGGTCATATCAGTGTAAATAGATAAAGGAATCATGACCTGGTCTTGCTACTAGATATTGGTAATGTCTATCCATTGTCTATTCTTTTCTGGTTTGTTTTGTTTTTCACAATGGTATCCCAGTTCTGTTCACACTACTTAAGGGCAGTTGTCCCACTGTCATCATTGGATGTGAGACTCCGTTAACGTAAATCACCCATGGGAATCTCGTCTATCTGTAGCGAGCACTTTAGGCATGAGCATCTGGCCTAATACTGGTATGGAGGACAAGTTCTTCCTGTCTTTAGGAAACAGGACTGAAGTCAGTATCTCTTTCTCTCATGGAATGTGGATGATGTAGTGGGATCCTTGATTTTTTGTTGTTGGCTGCCTACTTCTCACCAGAGGGGAATTCAGATTCAGGTTAAAGCCATCAAGTAGAAGAGGACAGAGACTCACAGATAAATGCAGACTCCTCTACCAGGAACAGAACCAATAACCTCCAACTTCAGTTACTCACCCAGTGCAAGCCCTTGACATTTTGAGTTGGATTTCTTGAAAGCTTCTGGACTAATTAATAAACCACAGAGATGTCATCAAGAGAGAGGCAAGGATAAAGACAAAGCTAGACTGGTAAAGAGATGACAGACAGACAGATAGATGTAGTGAATAGTCTGTAAGGTAAAAGGGTGGTTATGAGAGGGAAGACTTGAAAGAATGGAACAAGGCAGACTTTGCCTTAAGTTGCTATTTCATCAGGAGGCACTTATAATTCACTTTATACTGTGTTTTTCTTAATCAGTGGTTGTAGGTATAAAGGGCTGGTGTCAACATTTCTTTTGCCCAATGGACCATGGCCAAAGTTTTGTCTAAATATATGTGTACTCTCTGTTTTAAGGTCAGATGGTAGTTAAGACTGGAGGTAAATCATGCAAGCTAGAAGAAACATGACATTGCTCTACAGTCTATGAGGTCTCCTTCCTCATTTGAATAAATAATGAAGCCTCAGCCTAAATTGCAAGACTTAAATGGCTACACACAGACTTGGAATGTAGAAAAGGTCACTGTTTGTGGCTGTTCTTATCTTTTCAGCAGCAGGTGTTTTAATTACCTATCGTGTGGAGCCCTGAGCACTCAGATAGCCATATTGATTGTTTTGTATGATCTTTTAGTCCAGGGCATGTACCTGGGAGATACTGACTGGAAATTGAAGTGTGAACAGAGTTGAAGACCCTCCCCACAAGCAGTGGCCAAGTTTAAGGCCAAATATTTCAAGGCACAGAATGACCCCAACACAGAAGCCATGACAGGTCTCAGGCCACTGTTTTGCCTCAGGTTATAAACAATGTGCTGGAATGCTGGCTATTGTCCCAGACCTCAACTCAGGCATGATTTTTTCAATGGTTCCTGAACACACACACACACACACACACACACACACACACACACACACACACACACACACACACACACATACACACACCAGGGAAGCAAGGAGAGAGAGGAAAGAGTATTACATTTATATAATTGCTACATCCTAAATGTGTCTTACTAGATATTTCTGTTTACAGAAAGTGCACTTTAGCTACTAGAACTCCAGGTATCCATTCTTGTGAATTTGCTTTGCACAACATGAAGATCTGCAACAAAGAATAAAGTAATAGGGGAAGTACAGCCTTGTATGTTAAAAGTGACCAGAGAGCCACAATCCCAGCCATGACATGTGCTGAGCCCGTAAGCACAGAAATCTCCAGTTGTTTTCTGCTGCAGCAGATAGGACATTAGAATGCCTACACATTCTCAAGAGTGTGCGTATCAGGACCCAATCCAGGATTCTAGGCGTCCACAAAGGGACTGGAACTATCAGACTCCAAGTCATTAGAGCACACTGAGAAGTCAGTCATTTAGTGTGACATTAGTATAGAGCTGACCCTGAAGTAACGTCTATGATGAATTCATTGTGCTGGGGAATCAGGTTTATGTCTGACTCCTTGGACTGGGGAAATTATTCAGCAGATAAAGCACTTGGCTGTGCAAGTGTGAATCCTAGAGTTCAGATCCCCGAACCCTTGTATAAGAAACATGAAGTGACAGTCTACCTGCAATCTCAGAGCACAGGAAGCAAAGGCAGAGGATCCCCCAAAGAGAGACAGCTAGCTAGACTACCCTAATCAGCAAGCCACAGGTTCATCAAGAGGTCTGCCTTGATATATAAGGTGAAGAGGAACTGAAAAAGACACCTGATATGATCCCTAAGCCTCCATATGCATATGCAAACATATGCACACACCTACAGACATGTACACATGCATACGTATGTCCCTATTCACCAGGTACATGTATGAAAAAGGTGAATCAGTCACAATCTTCTATACATCATTATTGGCAGCAAATCCCCTGCAGCATATCTCGTAGCTCTCCACTTAGTACTGTTGGTGAAGTTAGCAGACATCTGTATGTGACCTTGAGAAGCCATTTTCTCGGGAACATGTCAGCCCAGCTCTCCCATCTCATTCTATAGGTGGAGTTCCATTGAGATATTATGTGGCTCAGAACTTAAAGCTGTGGAAAAAGGGGTTAATCTCAAGTGAGGGGAAAAAACAGAATAGAGAACTGGATGTAATTCAATGGGCTAAATATTGTAAATGTAGCAGACTGTGGAATAAATGAGATTTGAATGAGCTTTTGTATTATTTTAAGTTTGGGGAGGAAATTTCTCAGTTTGTAGCTCAGAATGGCCATGAACTCATGGCAGTCCTCCTGCCTCAGCCTCTCGGGTGCAGAAATTAATAAGCATATACCAACCTGGCTAGCCATGGACTCTTTAAAACAAAAGCTAGTTTTGAAGTTGGTATGGTTTAGGCATAGCTAAGCACCATGTGTCTTTGGAGGGACAAGCTGGGTGAAGTCTTCACCATTTCATACAGTGACTCTTCTCTGGCCTGAAGGTGGAGCATTCATTGGCCTAGGTATAGTTTTGTGGATTGCAGTTCGGGGAAGACTCTGTCAGGACTGGCATCATGCCAGTGTCCACACCGTGGCTGTAACAAGTACATGAATTCCCTCACCTGTTCAAGCTTCAAGTAGACCTGCCCCCCTGGCCCCCATCATTGGGAGTAAAGCCTCTTGGGGATGGTGGGAGAACTTTCAGATCTCAAGTTCCTCCCGTTTTTGAGAGCGCCTTCCTTCTTTTTTCTTCTCTGGATTGACAGGCAGATGAAACCAGCGCAGAGGAAGTCCTAGAAAGAATTCATTCCGTTCAACACTCCCAAGCCAGCTAGTGGATCTAAGTACAGAAATGGGAACCCCATCTGCAGTCTAAATGAATGTCACAGGACATATTCATCACAAAGAAGTGATGTGTATACCTGCACATACATGTACACATGCAATCACACATGCTTCCACTTAAACACCACAACAGTCACTTACTCACATCTGCACTGTCAATGATGAGAGACATTTTTTAAGGCCCACCGTGGACTGAAGCACTCAAGGTTTGAGCCCAGACTTTTTCCTTTCTGGACCTTCTTCACCCCAGAGGGGAGAACATATCATGTCTTCTAAATGCTACTTAATATTTGGGGAAGAAAAAGGCACAACATGGCATACCAATGTAGAGCCCATGAGATATGCCAACCCCAACCAAAGGAGATTTGAAGAGCTAAGTGTATTGAATCAGAAACAGTTGGATGATATTTTTGTTAAAACACACATGGATTTTAAAATGAAGAAGAGCAAAGGGGGGGGGGTTGTGAACAAAACATTACTATAAATTCCTCGGGCTCTGTTGTTCTCTATGGTATTGCTCATTGAGCACAGAGGCAGTGTCTTATCATTAATGGATAACATATATAATCACACATAATCACAGAAGCCACTAACAGAAATAATCCTAGTGAGTTACTCTGTTTGTGACAAGAATGAAACATTGTGACAAAAAAATGTTAGGAAACATACCCCACAAGTGGCCTTGATCTCGGGCCCTGATGTGGCTGAGGTACTCTCCACACCTCACTCCCTTCTTAGGACCTGTGCAAATCCCTAAGAAGCATGCTCCAGTATTCTGCTTGGCTCCCCTTTCCTTTCGACCCACATCCTCTACTAATTGAAAACTGACAATAAAAATACCCCAACCACAAATATCTACAAGAAAATAGAGATATTTGGACATATTGAAATACTTTGAGTTTTATGAGCTCTAATAAGGTTAATCAAGGATCTGGAAAGAATTTTTCTTTCATGGTGGACTCAACAAAACAATGAGCTGAGCTGGGACCTGCAATGACTGGCCAGAGTGTGCGTGTGTGTGTGTGTGTGTGTGTGTGTGTGTGTGTGTGTGTGTGTGCGCGCATGCGTGTGCGTGCGTGCGTGTGTGTGTGTGTGTGTGTGTGTGTGTGTGTGTGTGTGTGTGTGTGTGTGATGGGGGAGGTGATTTGGGAGCCAGGACCTCATGACTTGCTGGCCAGTTATTTGAGCTGTGCTCCTCCTGGTTCCCACATTGATGTAATCCCCGGGGAATGTGGGCTCTTTCTGTTGCTTGGCCATCGGGCGACTGTCAGTCTTCTGTCACTGGAGTTCTCAAAGCTGTGATTGCTCAGTGAGTTGGTGTTCTGAGATGTTTGCTCTGTGCTGGAGGAATGTTCCCAAACTCATTTCTCTAGTAATGTTATAAATCTTCACCATAGTGGAACTAGTTGACATAAGGGCATCTCCAACAGGAGTCAGGTTCCTTATGATTTCTTAGGGAGTAAGGGAGGCTACTCCTGCTGACAGACTCTGGACCCTGAAGTCCTCCCTCCTAGAAACTAGGCTGCTCTGGGGTACCCAGAGGGTGCAGCTGCTATGAAATCCCCACAGACCTTAGGATGGGAGCTTGAATTTGGAGTACTTCTTACCCTTTCCTGAAGTTTCTCTCTTTCCCTCCTAATCCCTTCCATGATTTTTTCCATGACATCTTAGTGATTGCCTCACAAAGGTCGTGACCTGATGTCTTTCTCAGTTCACTGATCTCTTTCTTCCCCTCCTCCTGCATGTGTTCACGTCTGTGTGCTCACACTCCTGTGGCTTGGCAGGTCCCCACAAGACACCATCGCACAGGATGTCCTGGAAATTATGAGAACTCAAGGCATCGCAACCTTACTGTCCTGCTTCCCATTTCCTCCACTGGGCGCTTGTATTTGGGGGTCATCCTCACTTCTCTGCTAGTGTGCCTAAGTGTGAATGGGCCCCTCAGTTCTGGTTTGCAGATCACTTCCTTCCATTAGAAATGATGTCCCAAGTCCAGGGGTGCCTCCAGTGGCCAGAGCCTCAGGCACTACGCTGCAGCCCTGGGCTGATCCTCCTGGACCCCCATTCAGCAGGGAAGTGTCTGAAGCACTAGGAGGAACTGTGCTGAGAAAGACTTCAGCTTGTTCTGGATTTTCCCAGTCACACAACCTCCAGAGACATTGGACACCAGTGCCCATCTTTAGGATTACTGCAAGGAAGAAACAAAACAAGCTACCACCGTCTAGCACAGTGCTAGGCAGACCACGAACCCAAGTTCCTCTCTGTTCTTTCAGTCTCTCCTTTACAGCTATGAGCTATCAGCTAGTCTTAGAGGCCGCCCTTACCAGGCTCTGGGATTGCACTACAAGCACTGTTCCACATAAGAACTGCTTCTTTATTAGTGCTAGAAGCCCTAGCTGCTACACTTCCTCAGCAGCCCCAGCTTACCTGAGTTAGCTCTTGCCAAGCAGATGCTCTTTAATTGATGAGGCTGGGGGGCAGGTCTCCTCACACACGCTGGCACTTCTGTGCTGAGTCCTTGTCTGCATGCCACAGCGGCTCTTGCTGTCTGTCCTGGCCAAGCGAGAGGAAGATTTGAGAGTGCCCTTCTCTCCCTGGAACTGCTGGCTTCCTTCCCTCAGAGCTGTGAGTCTCCCTTCCCCTGGGTAGGGAACATTCAACTTCCTTTCCCAAGAGACAGAACCTGAGTACAGAAGAGAGTAGAGCAGGCTGGGAAGCTGGGCTTGCAGCAGGTCCCCTGGAGTGTGAAGCTCCTGACCAACTTGCTGCTGAGATCATAAATATCAAGCCCTTCAGCAGGAAAATACATTACCTTCAACTGCTAGGCAAAACAGTCTTGATAAATTGTCATTTTAGCCAACAGTGTTTAAAGTAAAATCAGTAGTGTGAGTAATGATGTTGAGTCAGAGGAACTGTACTAAACACAATGGTCTAATAGTCTGAGAGGAGGGGGCAGGATGCAGGGAAAAGTGAGAGAGAGAAGGAGGGAAAGAAGAGGGAGGAAGAGGGAGAGGGGGTGGAGAGAAAGTGAGAGGAAGATAGAGAGAGACAGAGAGATGAGAGAGAGAGAGACAGAAAAAGTGACAGAGACACAGAGAGACAGAGACAGAGATAGAGAGATGACAGAGACAGAGAAACAGAGACAGGGACACAGAGAAAACAGAAAGACAGAGACAGAGAGATCAGAGACAGAGACAGAGATGAGAGAGACAGAGAGATACACAGAGTGACGGAGACAGAGAGATGAGACAGACACAGAGAAGCAGAGACACACAGAGACAGAGAGAAAGAGACAGAGACACAGAGAGAGATACTTTGGATTTATTTTTCTGTTAGTTTTTCTGTATGGCAAACTCTCAGAGTGTCCTGGGCAGAAAGTCAAAAATCTCCATTTACCAGAGATGTTTGGAAAACATGCTCTCAAAACAGAAACTACTGAGTACTTGACTGGACAAGATAAAGTGACTGGATTCCTTCAGCATGGTGATGCATATGAAAGGCCGCAGGTCGTCAAGGTGATGTGTGGAGGGATTTCTGGGTGAGGGGAGACTAGAGGGCTTGCTCTTGGGCAGGTGACCTTGTATTTCCATGCTTGTGCTCTTCAATCCACAGCCCAAACTCACTAATACCAACTGGATTAGAAAAGAAGCTGGATAATGAGTTGAGGGCATTAGGCACTAGCTTTGAAGTTTCTAGAATCATGATTCTAACCATAGACAACAGGTATGACTGGGAACTTACTAGCTTCAAAGGCCTCTGTGAAGGGTTTTCCATGACTTAAACATGAAATAACTTTCCCAGGATCATATAAGTGGTAATGGTGCAACTAGAATTCAACCTCAGAGAGCTACTCTTAAGTTTAATTGATAATATTAATAATTATCTTACTTAGCAAATTTGCAAATGGCTAAGAGGACGGATGCTTAAAAATGACTCACTTTTAAGGACATAATGCCCCTGAAGTTTGCTTGTGTTATTTGTTTATTTATTTAATAACATTTATATATGCTATTAACTTTAGTTAGCTGAGGACCTGAAGCATGTTTTCTAAATATCTCTGGTAAATGGAGATTTTTGACTTTCTGCCCAGGACACTCTGAGTGTTCTCCATACAGAAAAACTAACAGAATAATAAATCCAAAGTATCTCTCTCTATGTCTCTGTCTCTCTCTGTTTCTGTCTCATC
Organism: Peromyscus californicus insignis; assembly: GCF_007827085.1. NCBI lineage: Eukaryota > Metazoa > Chordata > Mammalia > Rodentia > Cricetidae > Peromyscus > Peromyscus californicus. The sequence goes on from NW_026294573.1 coordinate 145,902,740, forward strand.
TCTCTGTCTCTATCACTCTGTGTATCTCTGTCTCTCATTTCTCTGTCTCTGTCTTTCTGTCTCTGTCTTTCTCTCTGTCTCTGTCTCTCTGTGTCCCTGTCTCTGTGTCTCTGTCTCTCTGTTTCTGTCTCATCTCTCTGTCTTTGTCACTCTGTCTCTCATCTCTCTGTCTCTGTCTTTCTCTCTGTGTCCCTGTCTCTGTGTCTCTGTCTCTCTGTTTCTGTCTCATCTCTCTGTCTTTGTCACTCTGTCTCTCATCTCTCTGTCTCTGTCTTTCTCTCTGTCTCTGTCTCTCTGTGTCCCTGTTTCTGTGTCTCTGTCTCTCTCATCTCTCTATCTCTGTCTCTCTGTGTCTCTGTCACTTTTTCTGTCTCTCTCATCTCTCTATCTTCCTCTTACTTTCTCTCCACCCCTCTCTCTCTTTCTCCCACCTTCTTTCCCTCCTTCTCTCTGTCACTTTCTCTCCATGCCCTCTTCCTCTAATTTTCTGAGGGGAAATTTAGCCCAAGCACATGACACTTAAATGCCAGTTTCTGCATGAACACAGGTCCAGATCTTGGGTACAATAGTTTAACCTGGGTAGATTTGTTCACGTTCTTGGTTGCTAATTTAGCAAAAATATATTTGTGGAAAGATGTTTGGGTAGTTTCCAGAATTGACACAAAGCTAGCACCTCAAATTTGGACAAAGGTCAAGGGAACCAGCCACAGAAAATGGACAGTGCCTGCCACTAGGAATTGAATAACCACTGCAACTGGCATCCTCTGCCTCAGGAACCCTCTGCTGTTTGATAAACAGTCTTGATAATCCTTGTACTATTATGTCAACTCTTGTCAGAACCAAAGTTGTGGAAGATAGCATTTGTATGTGAAAGATAGCACTTGTTAAACCACCCATTGATATTTATTTTTGGTTGTGTACCTGAGAGATATAATAAATACTTTGTTTATATTTATTTATATATGTTTGTTTGTTTTCAGGATAATTCTGTCCTCATATGACAAATCAGGAAATGTTTCCTCTATTACTATTTTCTAAAAGAGTTAATGAATAATTGGTATGACTTCTTCTAATTGTGTACCAGAATTTTCCAGTAGAACCAGACATAGATGTATATTTTGGAAAAGCTTTCAATGAACCAAATCAATCATTTAAAAAAAATATAAGACTGTCCAGATTTTCTATTTCTTTTTGTATCAGCTTGAGAATCAGCATCTTTACAGAACAACAGTACTAAGTTAGTGTAAAGTTCACAATTTTTAAATTTCTCTTTGAATATCTGTGTGCATGTTTCTGATTCACTTCTTTTCCTGGTCAACACATGGAGAGGTTTATCTTTATTAATATTTAAAATAATTGAATTCTAACTTTATTGATGTTTCTCTATTGTCCTTTATCTGTTAATTTCTCTTCTCATTGTTTTACCCACTTGGATTTCACTCACTTCTCTTTTACATTCATAAGTTGTTTAGATCATTGACTTGGGATCCTCTTTGTCTTGTACTGTAAGCACTTAGTATTATAAATCCCCCTCTAAAGGACTTCTTCAGTTCATATCAAAAATTTTTTATGGTTTTTCATTTTTATTCATTTCAAAATAGTTTCTCTTGTGCTTTCTTCTTTAACCCATCAGTATTTAAAAGTATGCATTAGGGTCCAAATACTTGGGAATTTTATTTTCAGAGACCTTTCTGTTACTAATTTCTTTTGTGGTCAGAAAATATACATTGTGCTGTTTCAGTCATTTTAAATTTATTAAGCTTTGCTTTGTAGTCTAAAAATGATCTATTTCAATGACTATTTCTTATGTCCTGAAAAATCTGTTTGAAGTTGTTATTGAGTGGGATATCCTACAAAATATGAGTTGGATGGAGTTGGTTGGTGAATCTTTTATGTCTTACACATCTTTACTGATTTTCTGTCTATTTGTTTTATTAATCACTGGGAGAGATTTGTTGGAATTTCTGGGTGTATTTAAGTATATATTTACTTCTACTTTCAATTATTTTAGATTGTACTTTATGTGTTAATAGATTCTATTATTGGAGATATACAGTTGTTACTAACACACTACTTTGGTTTTATCAATATGACATAGATATCTCTATTCACTGTAATATTTCTTTGCAGTATTAACATAGGATATTCTTAATAATTGCACAGCATTATTTCATCTATCTTTTTACTTGTTTTTTGAAAAAGAAGTAAAACCTTATTTGTGAATGACATGATTTTGAACATACTCTACCTAAACCAAAATAAAACAAAATGAAAAGAGAACTTATCAGAGCTGATAAGAAAAAAGAGACAGGCACAAGCTAAAAGGCCAAAGAGTCAACTGCATTTTGATATGTGAGTAATAAAAACACTGAAAATGAAATGAGACTATCATTCCATTCCCTGTAACATCAAAGAGAATAAAATACTGAAGAATAACTTGAACAAAAGAAGGATATGACATTGCTAAGGAAAGATTTAAATATGGGAGGAGACATTTTGTTTATGAATTAAAGGGCTCATGATTTCCAACCAATTCTTCCCAAATGGAACTATATACCCAACAGAATTCCTAGTAAAATTTCCCATGCCTTCGAAGGAGTTGAAAAAGTGATTCAAAACTTTATGTAGGAATACAAAGAACCCAGAATAGCTGAACAAACCTGTAAATAAAAGTGTTGGAGAAGTAATTTAATCCATCCTGAAAACAAACATAAATTTCTAGAAAATATGACAGTATAGCATTGACTCAAGACAGGTACATATATTAGCAGACTAGAATAGAGTCCAAAAAGAAAACTAGCTTCAGAGTTATAGTCAAAATTAGGTGGAATTAGTTATAGTCAGAATTTAGGTGGAAGGAAATACAGTCTTATCAATGAACAAAACTGATAGCCATTAGCAACTATCAAGCAACCTTTTGAACCCACCTCACACCATGCACAAAATATAGACTAAGGTGAGTGTGGTGGTGCATGCCTTTAACCCTAGTACTTGAGGCAGAAAAGGTAGTCTACATAGTGAGTTCTAGGCTAGCCAATACAATGTAGAGACTTATTTAAACAAACAGTAAACTAGTCCTTTTCCACTTTTAGCTCTGAGTGGTTTAAGGTGAAAAGAAACCTTATTTTGTTGTTGTTGTTGAGACAGTCTCAATATGTAGCTCTGACTGTCTGGAACTCACTTTGTGGGTCAGGCTGGACTCCAGCTAGCAGAGATCTACCTCCTGAATGCTGGGATTAAAAGTGTCCAATACCATGTATGGTACAATTTTACTTCTAATACTAATCCAAATAAAGACAATCTATTTATTTTTATTATTTGAGAATTCATATATACATCCATATGATGTGCTTTAATTAAGTCCATCCCCACTTTCTTCCAATTTCTCCCCTATCCCTCCCGTCATTTTCCTCTCCCAACTTCATGAACTCTTTTTTAAACCTGCTGGGTTCAGTTAGTCTCCCAGTATGTGTAGAGAAGTGAGACCATCTCTTAGAGCATAACTTCATACAGGCCTCAATCCTGAAGAAAAACAGGCTCTTCCTTTTCCAGAGGCCATCAATTGCCAATAGGAATTCAGCTGGGGGGTGGAGTGTTTCATTAACCCATCTCCTATCTGTGTTTGTAACCCATCCCCCATCTGTGTTTGCAACCCATCCCCCATCTTGACCTTGTGCTTATCTTGTTCATGTAGTCATAGCCACTCTGAGCCATGTGTGAAATGGTCCTGTCATGTTGAGAAAACATTATTTTACCTCCTAACTTCTATCAATTCTTTTGTTTTTTGTTTGTTCACATGACTTTTGAGGATTTTTTAAAGATTTCAATTTTATTTTATATGTATAGGCATTTTGCCAACATGTATGTATGTGTACCATGTGCATGCAGTGCCTGTGAAGGCCTGAAGAGGGTGTTAATCATCCAGTACTGGAGTGCAGATGTTTGTGAGGCACTATGTGGGTGCTGGGAACTGAACCAGGCCCTGTGCAGGAGCAACAAGTGCTCTTAAGTGCTGAGTTATCTCCCAGCCCCAGATTTATTTTTTGAAACAGAGTCTCATATAAACTAGGCTAGTCTGGACTATTCAACCATCCTGCATCAGCCTCCAGGGTGCTGGGATTATAGAGTGTTGCTCGTACAGACTGTAATCATATCACCTTCAAGTATTAGTTCCTCTCCCCCTTTTAAATACATATTTTTCTCATTTTCTCCAATATTTTTTATTAGTAAAAGCCTCAAATAACACATTAAAGGTCATAGCAGTGGACTTTGCTTTGCTCTTGAGTTTATATGTACTGATAGTAAAGTAATTCAAGTACAGCATTTATGGAACCAATTTAGAGATTTTTTTTCTTTAAACAGGGTCTCATGTATATAACTAAGGGTGTGGTGGTTTGAATGAGAATGGTCCCTATCATTTCATAGATTTGTATACTTGGTCACCAGGAAATGGCACTATTTGAAAGGATTAGGAGGTGTGGCCTTGTTCAAGGAAGTATGCCACTGGGGTGGGCTGTGAGGTTTCCAAAGACCATGCTAAGGCCAGAGTCTTTCTCTGTCTGCATAGTAGGAAATAGCTCCCAGCTACTGCTCCAGTGTCATGTATGCTGCCATGCTTCCTGCCATGATGAGAACAGATTAAGCCTCTGAAACTATAAGCAAGTCCCCAATGAGTCAGCTTCTTTTATAAGAGTTGCCTTGGTCATGGTGTCTCTTCACAGCAGTAGAACCGTAACTAAGACAAAAAGTATGATGGATATCTTTGGTTATCAAGTTGGCTACATCTGAAATTAACTAAAGCCCCCAAAATGGAAAGATATCACTGCCTGGGGGACCAGCCTCCAGCAGCACAGGGCTCAAAAGGAATCCACAGCATCAGCACATACTAAGACTTTTCTATCTGAGGGGGTTAGGGGAAAAGACACTCACACTCTCTCTTGATGGCTTCCTTTTTTACTCTCTATTCTTCCACGTTTTTTCTTATTTGTTCATTGTCAGTTGAAGAAAAAAAAGGCACTTCAAGATGAAATTTTAAGGCCTATGATAACAGCAGGGAGGTCCAGCCTCTTCTGATGGATTGAACTGGGCTAGACTAGACTGGACCCTGAACAGCCATGCAAAGGCACATTTATTGATTGTTACACAAAGTATTTCCTCATACCAAGGTCTCTAATCTTAATTTGCATGTCTTGTTGAAGGATGGCATCGCATGCCTCTGTGACTCCAGTCCTTTATTATGCATTGTGTGCAATACACAGTAATACAGGAGCCTCAGGTGTGCCTGACACTTCTTATGGGCCAAAGTCATGGGATGGCTGCAGCAAAACATTGGTTTCCACAAGGATTCTTCACGGTCAAAGTACTTCTGAGAAACAGCTGTTCATTCTAATATCTGCTTCATGCAGTCTTAAAGGAATCACAAACCTAAACTTTTACACATAAAAAACAGTCATCTATACTTTAGATCTTTATGATGCATACCCATTCATCAAAAGTTTTTTATATCAGGAGATTGAGGGCAGGAATGGGTACAAGGAATTAATCATCACCTTTGATCATCAACCAACCCTAGCAAGAAAATATGTCAACCAGTAACAGTTGGGCTGCTTTGTATTTTTGGCCTCAGCTATGTGTCCTTGTGAACTTTGTATTGTTTTGGGGGGTTTATTTATTTATTTATTTTTATTTATTTTATTTGTTTTTTTCGAGATAGGGTTTCTCTGGATCTTTGAGGGGGAAGACACACTTTTAATCCAGATCTTTTGAGGTGAGGAGACTGACCTCTAGTCAGAGCCACACCTTCTGCTAGAAGCCTATATAAGGACATGGGCAAAGAAATCTTTTCTTTTTGCCTGTTTGCTCTCACCTTGCAAGCAAGTCCATTTCTTCACTGGCATTAGAGTCTACTTCTTTGGGATTCTAGTGTATACTAAAGACCAGCTGAGATATCCAACCTCATGGACTGAACAACTACTGCATTCTTGGGCCTTCTGTTCATAGGCAGCCATTGTTGGATTAGCTGGACCACAGCCTATAAGTCATTCTAATAAATCCCCTTTCTCTATATATTGATATATATAGATATATGCTCTGTTCCTCTAGGGAACCCTGACTAATACAAAGAGTGGTCTTGAAATTATAATCCTTCTGCCCATATCATAAGTGCTGGGTTTACAGGTTTACTATCATGCCCAGTCACATGAAGTGCTGAAGGTCAAAGCCAGATCATTGTGCATGATAGGCAAGCATTCTACCACCTAAGCTGTAGCCTAGACTTATTCTAAAGATTTTTGATATGGTTATCATATCAGATTTTAAAATATTATATCATAGTTATATTTTTGAAACAATACATATTTGGTTGTGATTTTATATTTTTGATGATTTACATTTCAATTAAACTATTAATATAATTTATAAGCTTTTACTTTTTAAAATGAAAATATCTAAATGCAATATGGCTATTATTGAAGTATATGTGTAGCTGTGTGTGTACATACTACTACGCACAGCTACTCTTTTTTAGGAGTAGCTTCTGTGATTGAACTTGGGTCCTCACACTTGCTTGGGCAGCAAGTACTTTCCTCCCTGAGATAGTTCCAGCCCCCAATATGACTTCCTGTTGTGTTCTTGCTTTAACACTTCTTTCTTGCTACCTATATTTTTAGTTGATTACTAAATGTATATGTCTTTTATTAAAAGTCATGTTTTTATAATCAACATGTCTGTTATCAAAATGCAATGGCCTCTTTTGTAGTGCCAGACTCTATTACTGTTTGCTAACGTTGTTTTTCCGGCAACTCAGTATCTGTGCCGTGTGTGTGACTTTACATGTGGACCTAATTAACCCAATGACAAATCCTTCAATGAGTGAACTAAATAATTTTGTTATTGATTTGTGTCTAAGTTAGGGCTGCTGTTGCTATGATGAAACGCCATGACCAAAGCAAGTTGGGGAGGAAAGGGTTTATTTGGCCAACACTTCCACATTTATAGTCCATCACTGAAGGGAGTCAGGACAGGAATGCAAGCAGGGCAGAAACCTGGAGGCAGGAGCTGATGCAGAGACCATGGAGGAATTCTGGTTACTGGCTTGCTTCCCATAGCTTTATTAAAGAACCCAGAACAACCAGGGCAGGTGTGGTCCTACCCGCAATGGGCTGGATCCTCCCACATCAGTTCTTGAATAAGAAATTGCTCACAGCCATATCGTATGGCTTTTCTCAGTTGGAGTTGCTCCTCTCAGATGACTCCAGCCTGTGCCAAGTTAACAACACAGTTTGTCTTGTCTTTCTATTTTATATTTTAACATATGGCATCTAGTGTCCACTGGTATGAAAATGGCATATATGCTCTGATTAGACCTGAGGCCTTCTCAGCAGCAAGGAACTAATGCTTGACACTGTACTTCACCTCAGAGGAGTAAACACGAAAAGGCTTGAAAGCTGGTGTTGGCCTTGCTGAAGGGATTTGATAGGAGAAGGGAAAGGGATGAAAAGTAACAAGGGATAAGGATTAAAATTCATTATATATATATATATATATATATATATGTATATATATATATATATATGTATATGTGTGTGTGTGTATGAAACTCTCAAAGAATAATAAATAAGTAAATTTTTCAAAATTTAAAACTTTCAATGCTGTAGTAGTAAAATAGTTATTTAAAAACATTTTGCTTATTCTTCACCTTCCTGTGTCTAAATGCTAATTTAGCATTGGTCATCAAATAAGCACATTGACACTGATTGTGTCATAACAAAATGTAGTGGAAATTAAATCTATGTTTTGTTTTTCTTTAGATCATACATTTTGATGATCTAAGCTATTTTCTTTTGGTATTGAAACAATTTCAAAGTTGAATGTTAACACCATTACTTGTAATTAATTTTAAACAGACTAAACATTTTCTAAGTAACTTTTGACAAAAGCTTTGCAGTCTTGTATTAGTTTGGTTCTATGCATTTTAACATTGTTACTTTGTTCTCATCCCTCCAGAGGACAAGACATTTCTGTGCTTAGGATCCCTTTCTTCTTCCTATTCAGCATTTGCTTAATTGGAGTGTCTTTTACCTTTGTTATGTTTGATTTATTTCATTCTACCTTTGCCTAAACAACTAGCCTGATTCGTCAGATGTTTCAGCAATGTCAGTCATCGCCCCTCATCGCTGCCTCTATGTATCTACTTGCCTCCTATCTGAACAAACTCACTACACTTAGCTAACATCTGTTTATTTTTTAAAAAGAGGTGGGGAAAGTTGGCTTAGCTTTCCTAGACACTGTTCATCATTCCCTGCATCAGCTTTCCGGCCAGTGCAGAGACCGCAGCAGAGGGCCTGGATGCTGGGTTACCCTGCGTGGTTTCTGCAGAGAAGGTTTAAAAGTTTCTAAAGTAAGTAAGTAAGCAAGTAAATAAATAAATGAATAAACAAGCAAACAAATAAGTAATTAAGTAAATAAATAAATAGATAAATAAATAAACAAAGCTGGCCACGGGAAAGTTTTATCTCTAATGTGTTCTTAGATTCGGTCATTTTCTTAGGGCTTCAAAAGCTGTAACTCCAGCATCTTGGGGAGTTCAAGCTTCTGACATAACAGCAGTCATCAAGAGCCCTTTAAAAGACCACGCTCATTTTGTAACAAAGAGATTTAAGGAAACTTGAAGGAATTTTAACTGATTTCTTGACAATGGCAGAATCTATAATGTTCAAAAAATTTAAGAGTACCACCTCAGGTTTCTTTCTAGCTTATCTAACATGAGACATTGATGGTTCTTTAGGTATCTAACAGTTCTTTTAAGGCTTCTAGGTTGAAATTGACTTTGATCATTAATTCCATCCTTTGGACCTGTAAGAGTTTTATGACAGATCTCTAATTCCGTATTTTCTGTCTTCACTGTTTGCTTCTGTTCTTAAAGTGGGTTATATTCATGGAGCCCCTAAGATTATATAATGATCCAAATAAATATGGCCCTGAGGATATTTATATCAGGGCAATATTGACCTCACTGCCTTTTTAGTTACTTTATACTTTTGAATTTCTAAAAGAAAGATTTAAATGTTCTTTCACTCTATTTACTTGTTTATTCCAGAGAAAGCAGGAGAATTAAGTACATGGCAGGTGTGAGAGGGGGCAGAGAGGTGATAGATTATGTCCTGTCTTCTGTTCTTTCAGAAACCTGCCTATTAAACATCTCAGTGCTCTCAAACATCTGAGTTTGTCCTGCCAGAAAAGTGACACACGCAACAGGATGCCTTCAAAGTTAGTCTTTTCTCAGCTCCTTTCCTGCGGCTGAAATAAAACAGGGACAAAGGCACCTTAGGCTTCCACTTCAGAGAAACACAGTCATCACGTGGGGAAGAGATGGCAGCAGGCAGGGAAGGCGTATTGGCAGGAACAGGGTGCCAGTGGATCACACTGCATCTCTACTCAGGAAACAGAGTGAGCAGGAAGTGGAGCCAGGCTACAAAGTCTGCCTCCAGTGGTTCACTTCCCCCATGGGGCTCTGTCTCCTAAGTTGTACAAGCTGCCCAAACAGCTCCCCTGGCTGGGAACCATGTATTCAAACAAGTGCCTACGGAGGACACTTTATATTAAACCGCGAAGTCTCCGTGCTTCCTATCCCTTCATCTGACATAAAGATCCAGGATTTGCTTTACTGGTATCTATCAAAGAACATGGAGAGAAAGGAGTTTGCCTGTGGGCAGAGCATTACTTATTTGGAAGGATGCCTACCGTCAGTATTCTGAGTAGAAGACATAGGGCATGTGTGCTGCCTTCTGCTGTGGGAACACAATTACGGCAATGGTTCAAGTGTGACGATGACCACAGAAGGCCAGGAACAGTCCTGCAGGAAGGTGCCATTTGTGTACCTTGGTTCCTGCTTCTGGTCAGCTAGAGGAGGGGACTCAGACTAGCACACTAACTAAAAAATCCAGCCCTGTGAAAGTGCTCCCGGGGAAACACGGCTCAGAACAACATTGCTGCTTGGTCTGGGTTCATATAGGCTCTTGTTGTCGTTGGAAGTTCAACTTTTTTTCTTCCTAATTTTTTGAAGTGCCCAGGGTCATGGGCAGAGTGAATTCCTATTACATTTTTCTTTTAATTAAATTTGCTCCTTGACAGTTTCATAATGTACAGATGTGTTCTAAGTATCCTTTCTCCTATCTCTGGCAACGACCCCTCCTCCCTTCACATCTATTTCCTATATTCATGTGACTTTGTTTTGTGACACACTGAGTTTAGCTAGGACTGTCTGTATGACCATGGATTTCGAAGCAGCCACTGGACTTAGGCTCACCAGTGCCACGCAACTGATGATAATGACGTCCTCTCTCCAAGAATCTCTCAGTAGCCAAGACGCCATGAGTCAATTAAATCCTTCCCTCATGAGGTTGTTTCTATCAGGTGCTGTGGTCACAGTAATGTAAAGGTAACTAATATAGATAGGCATAGGTCAGATGAGAAACTTTGTATGCTACAGTGAGGACTTTATATTTTATCTGTTCACCAGGACCAGGGCCCTTGAATATGTCCTAGGAAATGTCATGTATCACACCATGCTGGTCTGATTGGAGAAGATTGATGGGAGGCCTGTGGACCTGGCGTGAGGTAGACCCTACAACCTACTCCTCTTAGATTTGGGTTGAGGGAGGAGGGTTGGGGCTGAGGCAGTAAATGTAAGAATCTGAGGTTGAAACATGTTTCAGTTAATGGAGAAGTGTCAGTGCTGGGGGAGGGGAGAAATCATGCATGATTTCTCCATTTCTGGCTGGGGGTGCTGAAATAAGAGGAAGGAGGAGAGATTTTTACGGGTTCTGAGATTCAAGATTTATTTTGTGTTGACTTTCTTCTATATCAGTCAAATTTGTAGCTCAAAAGAGATATTTCTGCTAGAAATAAACATGCAATGATTAAAGAACGAGTAGGCAGTGATGTGGGGGGTGGATGACATTGCTCAAGAAGATTTGGAAGTGAGAAGAGACTGGGGCCAGAGACCTCTGGAAAATGTTAACATTTGAGGGACGAGCTGACAAGTGGGGAAAGCCAAGGAAGGAGCCAACTGATGAGTTATTCTGGAATATCCCCACGATGAATTGTTTTGTTGATAACTACCAGGACTCTTCTCTCCTGCCTTCACCCCTGGCTCCTCCTCTCTCCTTCCCACTCTTCCACCACTTTCTCTGTCATAATATCCTTCTCTTTCTCCTTCCATCTCCCCCTTCCTCTCGCCCTTCCAGCCTTCTCCTTTTTTCTCTCCTCTCTTCTCCTCCTCATTCTCCCCTTTACATTCCTTCAAACTCAAAATTTTAGACGTCAACAATACATTTTCCTTAGTCTTTCTCTACTCTATCTCAGCGATACTAACTATGGACAACTCATCATTTACTTAATAAATGCTATGTAACTGTTAATCAAAAGGAAAAATAGTAATATTTACTTAATATTTTGTATAGCTCATGAATAATCTCATTTGAATCTCTCCAAGTTCTATGGGAAATGTATTCTACCTTCTTCTTAACTGGGACAGAAACAAGCTCAGGAAGGCTACATGGCTTAACAGGCACCACACAGCAGGCCAGATGTGCAGTCCAGGTGTAGACCTGGGTTCAAAGCCCCAGTTCTGCCTCTCAATGCCTTCTCTATTCCTTGCTGCTTTCTACTCTTTCCAACCCCACGTTTTCTCTGTTCCTTCCCTCTGGAGTCACATAGCTTCAGCTCTTTATTCCTTTCAGCACAGGAAAATGTTCTCTTCCAAGTCTCTTTCCAGTGGCTTCTATATGACTCATTGGGTTCTGGATCCGTTCCAGCTTGTTGGGCTCTTCTCAGAAACTTGGTAGCTCTGTGTGTACAGCCTTCAGTTCATCTGTCCTCACTACCGCCTGGGAAACTCTGCTCCTAAAGGTTGTTTCTGTTCTTGATAATGATAGTAATTGTTATATTAGTAAATGCTTGTACTTGTTATGCAGCAGCCATACAGCAGCTCATTCACACATCACAGCATCCCACATCCCTGAGGAGGGTTGTGGGACTTGCTCTTCTTTCAACAGCTCCATTGTATGTAGACTTGACCATGGTTGGTCTCCTGAGAGTCTCACAAACACTTGCCCTCTTACTCTGCTGAGTCTGTGGTTAGGTCTCACCTCATCCCCTCCCAGCTCACAACTTCTCTCTGGCTGGGCCCTCCTGCTTAAATCTTAAGCAATTGGTCTCCATTTTCTGGGATGGACTTTTACCTCCCTTCAACTTCTATATATTGTTGAAAACAGAATGTCAACTTGTCTCATTTGTAAATAGAGGAATAAACAGACATGATTCCCTTCCCATGCAGGCTAGGGGAAGACAGGGCTCTCTGTCTGCCTGTCATACCTATCTGCCAGCTGAGTGGAGTTTGTTTATTTTCTAAGTTGTAGTAAACTAGGTGGTTACCCAGTCTTTCTTCAACCTTCTAGGGTGGAGGAATAAATCATGCCCTTCAACTTCCAAATTCTTGCTCCTTACTTTGAGATTAAAGATCTCATTCAGAGACCAATGGAAGTGGCCTAGAATTTTGTAACCACGGGCTTAATTGGCTGCATCTTTCTATAGCTGCCATTTTATTCTATGGAAGAACAAGAACTGTAGCTTATGGAGTAGAACATACAATTCATGTCCATTTGTGGTGGTTTGAATAAGAATAGCCCCCTACCACACCCCCATCATAAAGGCTCATATATCTGAATGCTTAGTTACAAGGGAGTGAAACTCTTTGATAGGATTAGAAAGATTAGGAGGTGTGGCCTTGCTGGGGGAAGTGTGTCACTGGGGATGGGCTTTGAGGTTTCAAAAGCCCATGTCAGGCCCAGTCTCTCTCTCTCTCTCTCTCTCTCTCTCTCTCTCTCTCTCTCTCTCTCTCTCTCTCTCCTTTCTTGATGCCTGCAGATCACTATGTAGCTCTTCACTACTTCTCCTTCTCCAGTTCCATGTGTGTCTCCATGCTCCCTGGCATGATGATAATGGACGGAGCTTCTGAATCTGTAAACAAGCCCCAATTAAACACCTTTCTTTTCTAAAAGTTTTCTGTGGTTGTGTTGTCTCTTCACGGCAATAGAGCAGTGACTAGAACACCATTTTATGACAAAATGAGATTTTAAGGTAAGCCCAATGACACAGGCCTGTCATCCCATCACTTGGGGGGATGAGGCAGGAGGATGACAAGTAAAAGTCTAGCCTGCAATGTAGTGAGACTATGTCCCAAAATATAAAGTAAAGAGTGTGGAGAGTTCAGCTTGGTGGGTTTGTAGCATATGTGAAGCCGTAGGTTCAGTCCTTGGGTTTCCTATTGGTCATAGGCTTAATTTGTACAGGTTTTCATCACTTTTCTCCAAGGTCTGAGGTATTTTGGTGGAATGTTTTGTGAGCCTCTGATCTGTAGTATTTATGAGCTGAGGCAAGAGAAAGAGTGTGCTGTTTATTACATGCTCAATGAATTCGATTCTCTTTCCACTCTCTCTTCCTTCACTTTTTAAAACATCCGCTAGCTCTTTTCCCTTCTGTCTTGGTGGAATGCTATCATCAGTGGGAGGAGTTTGTCACTGGAAGTTTCAAGGCATCAATGTGTTTGAGAAATGCACAACTGTCACAGGAGGCCACCGTGACCACAAAAGCCCATTCCTTTCACATGTTACAGGGGCAAATCAGTCAAGGCCACACTGCTGGCTAGTGGTGGGAGAGCCTGACAAGACCCTGGGGTTCTTGGCTCCTAGTCCAGAGCTCTTAGGAAAGGCAAATGGGCTTTGAACCAAGGTATTAGCTCTCATTTCATGGACAGATTGTGGGATTTGCAGGTCATTTGTTGCTGCTGCTGCTATAAGAACAAGATCATGGTGATGATAGGTGTCTGCTCCAGATTAGTAAGAGAACAGCCCTCTGGACATGCCGGAGCTAGAGTCTCTTGCCAGACTGTAGCAGCCAGTGCCCGTGAGACCTGGGAATCCAGATCTAGCCCAAACCAGGGCCAGCTGCACTGGGGGAAGGAACAGACTGTTCCTTCCTTGTGCATCTGAGGAGTTGGGCATGTCCTGAGGCAGACCACAGTTACCACAACTGCTTTGCTGAGAGGAAGGACATTGTGGGTGCCTTCAAATTCTTGTATCCTTGCTCTCCTTGGCAAATGGCTAGCTGTTTTTCCTCAATGATTTTATGGTAGATTAATAACTAAAGGCTATTTTTAAACATATATCAGCAAATATAGATCTCTTCTTTCAGGAAGAAAAATACTATTGTTACATGAACAACAGACTCAGAAGCATCCAGATATGACAGGTTGGCCACATAATTTTAAATCCTCTTTTATTCTGTAAACATGTTTGAGAAATACTCTGTTTTGTGAAAGGAGCTCGGACGACAACTGTGAGACACAAGCCCTGACCTCTTGGATCTGACCGTGTCCTGGGCTTGTCTAGTTTTCTCTCACAATTGTAGCATCTTACCGAACAGTTGGTGACTTAAATGAGTATTTTACAGTTCTGGTTCAGAGTCCAAAATGGACCTTTTTCAAATCACGATGCTGTGTTTCTTCTGGAACCTTTAGGAGAGAATCCATCCCTTGCCTTTTCTAGCTCCTGAAGTCTATCCACATTCCTTGGCTTGGGGCCCTCTGTCTTCCAAGAATTAGGAGATGACCACTAAAGTTTTTCTTCCACTGCCAAATCCCTAGTCCCTCTCTATTTACTTTCAAAGACTTTTGTGATCATGTTGGATTCACACATGTCATTCCCTCGTCAAGTCTGCTTAGCAACTTTGATTACCTTTTGACATGGAACCCCATCCCCCAATTCAAGACTTGTAGAGATTAGCATTTGATACCTTGAGAGGTTGTCTTTTTTCTCATCATGGGGATTTAGACATCCTCACAGATAATTATGAACACTAGGATTAGGGCTGGGATGGAGCACATGAGGAATGCCTAATGCAATTGGGAGGGGAATGATGTGACGGTGGGGCAGCAGTCAGGGATGCTGCATTCATCAGGGATGCTGCATTCATCAGGGATGCTGCAGTCAGGGATGCTGCAGTCATCAGGGATGCTGCAGTCAGGCATGCTGCAGTCAGGGATGCTGCAGTCAGGGATGCTGCAGTCAGGGATGCTGCAGTCAGGGATGCTGCAGTCATCAGGCATGCTGCAGTCAGGGATGCTGCAGTCAAGGATGCTGCAGTCATCAGGGATGCTGCAGTCATCAGGGATGCTGCAGTCAGGCATGCTGCAGTCAGGCATGCTGCAGTCAGGCATGCTGCAGTCATCAGGGATGCTGCAGTCATCAGGGATGCTGCAGTCATCAGGGATGCTGCAGTCAGGCATGCTGCAGTCAGGCATGCTGCAGTCAGGCATGCTGCAGTCAGGCATGCTGCAGTCAGGCATGCTGCAGTCATCAGGGATGCTGCAGTCATCAGGGATGCTGTCTGGGAAAAGCTGAAGTACGAGTTCATAACTGTAGCATGTGAGAGAGTCTGGCTGTGTAGGGGAAAGAAGAAAGAGAACACAGTAAGGGATACAACTGAGGTGGAAACATGGGGTCCTGGAAAGAGAACGAGAGGGACAAACACGGCTGGAGCAGTTATGCACCAGAAAGTGCTAGTAGGAAACAGATGGCATCCTAAAAGGAATGAATGAATGACTTTTCACAATGTTTGGATAAAGAGCCTTTCATCATGAATGTGTTGATTAAAGAAAAAGGAATAAAGCTTTTCAAGGCTATCAAGAAACAACAGTTCTACTGTCCCTAAGTGTGGGAAAAAATGAGTAACTAGTGATGCTGAGAGAGTCTGTGGAATGTAGACACAGAAAAGTTCGTCTTCCCACTTCTCAATCTTCAGCTTGAGCTGTCTGAATCAGCTAAGCCTGGTGGACGTGGTCCGTGGAACTCAGCCTCTGTGGTTCAGGAGACAGTGGGTCTGCATAGAGATTTTCAAGGTTAGGTAGGAGTGCCTGGCATGTGGTGAACTAAAAATGAAAACTTTAATATCCACAAATAAGTGAGAAGGTATAGTCTTTTGTTTCTGAGACAGGGCTGCCTAACTCAGGATAGTATTTTCCAGTTCATAAATTTACCTGTAAATTTCATGATTTCAGTTTTCTTTACAGCTGACTAGTATTCCATTGTGTGCATATACCATATTTTCATTATCCAGTCATTGGTTGAAGGACATTTAGATTCAGTCCAAGATTCCAGTTCATGAGTCACATAGAAGCCCAGGGTTGGGGCCGCAACCTGAGGCTTTGATGGTGTCTGGTGGCCATGTGGCCTCCAGAACCATCCCGACCTGAGTGGCCATTACTTCTACCCAGAGCCAGGATGTCATCTAGGCCCAAGCTGCTACTGAGGGCCATTTCTGGGTTCATGGTCCAGCTGCAGCTGGGGTCTGTGTTGAAGTCGGTGGTCCGTGTCACCTCTGAGGGCTTTAGGAACTGTGTGAGATGAAATCAGAGGGTTATGCTGAGCTGGCCCTGGGAAAGCTGCCCTTGCCTCTTTGTAGATACTGTAGCAAGAGAACTGGTGCCTGCACTCAGGAGAGATGGCTCTACCCCTCAACACAGGTGAGGGTGAACCAACCCTAAGGGCATGCATATAGGGGAGCTGACTCTGCCCCCTAACCCAAGGTGGGTGGCCTCAGTGGCCCGGATTGACCACCCAGGCCCACAGCTGAGACTTAGTTTAGCCCACCCTAGCATCTGCCCCATCTAGGACCTGCTGGAGCTTGTGAAGGGACTGGTCCTGCAGAACAATACCAGAAGGACCTCAAGACTCAGGGTGGCCACAGCATATCCCAGAGGAGTTCCAGTGAGGATCCAGTGGTGATGGTGTTCCAGAAACCAGGGGCCTTGAACCAGACCAGTGCCTCATTGCAATGAAAATTTGCTAGGAAAGCTGGTAGGATAAAAGGGTACACTGTGTGACACACGGAGGCCCCCAAAATGAAGAGGTATTGGAGAGGTGGCAAAGAAGGAGAGGCAAAGAGGTTTGCTATTGTTTTTGTTGTTGCTGTTTAGTTTTTTGTTGGTTTGTTTTGTTCTTATTTTTGTTTGTTTGCTTGCTTGCTTACTGTGTTTTGTTTTCTTTGATGGAGGATGCTGCAGGGGTGAAGGAAGATATCAGGGAACCAGGAGGTGGGTGGAATTAGGGTGCATGATATGAAACTCTCAAAGAATCAATAAAGAAGTTAAATTAAAAAAAAGTCCTCATCGACTCACTTAAAGATATGCCTCACCAATTCCCTACATTTTTTAACCCAATTAAATTGACAATAAAGTTTAACCATCACATCTTATTTCTAATATTATCTTTTTCCAATCAGACAAAGATTTATGTATCTACCATTCATTGTATTTAACCCATCTCTTAGCATCCCACCAATCTGTCAGCCAAGATGCTGAAAGCTTAACAATTCCTTGATGCACTACCTTTTCTAAATGACGTTTCAGCTCTTGGGAGCTGTCACTACCTAGAGCAGTTAAACTTTGCTGTAGAAATGCTGTATTAGAAGCCACTTTCCAAGGGCAGTCCATTCATTTAGCTGAGGACTCATGGGTTGATGATTTAGACTGGGGTACCTTTTTCTGGTTGTAATAAGGCTTGCTCACCCAGCTGTGGGCCATCACATCCGTTGGCTTTCTGTTGAGCAGTATTTGGTGCAGATCGTCTACCCACATGTCTCCCACTCCCTCAGAAGACTGGCGTTTGCAACAATGCACAGGTATAAGAGAAGAAAGAGAAATGGGCTAGCTAGGCTCTATCCAAGGCTTTGCCTGTGTCACCACTCCAGCAATCCTAGTGATTGATGCGTCATCCGACTAAATTGAACCCTTGATCAAAGGAACTGCAAAGCCACATGGAAAGGAAATGATAGAGGAATGCATAAAGAAATGGCAGGATCAACACAACCAACACATTAGACACTGCTGAATGCCTTAGCACAGACAGTGGAGAATTTTAAAAAACCTATCAAATGATTTCTCTACTGTGAGAATATCCCGCTGAACGATAAGTTCTGTGAGAGCATCATACTTCCTCCACAGACCCTGACCTACCACGTACTCAATAAATTTGTTATTGAAGCCATAAGCAAATGCTGCTGGGTACACAGAGGAAAATATTTGGAAAATGGTCCTTATGGATGCATTCTAGTTGAGGAAGTCCTGATAAATGGAAAATGGTCCTCGAAAATAAATGAGTACAAATACATTTTTTTTCTGCATGTTTCACAAACTGCTCTACTATGGTTTCACCTTCTCTTTTGTTCTTTGATCAATGGGAGCTTGGCGGAAGGTGTGATGCATAAGGAGAGGGTTGACCTCGCTTCAGGCAGGATTTGTCTTACCTTGTCAGTCTGTGCCGGGGCTGAGGAGCTGACTCATTTACACACCTTTAGCAGACACAGGACCTTGCAGAAGGGGGTTGTTATTTATTACACGGCACAATGTTATTCATTAAGTGGTGCTGTTTATCGTGTGAGAAAAGCCACAAGATACAACAAAACCCCCTATAAGAGTTTATTAAGGGAAGGGAATAGGAAAGATGTGCATAGGCCTATGGAATGATCGTGCAGGAAGAGGGAGAGGAATAGTGGAATGCACTTTTATAGATTCCCCCGCACATGCGCATATGGGCTTACATAGCTATGCCACGTATGCACATAGATTACGTGCTGCACGCAAACTTTGTGATCATGTAGCACATGGATTACGTGGGACATAATGGCCTGGGATGACTAAGCATCTTGCCAGCACATGTGCGGTCATGTAGCCAGGGGGAGTGGCTAGGAATTCTAACAGGTCTGACATTGACAGCTGTGTCTTAATCATGTGCCACCAAGTCCCTTGTGTTGCAGAGACTGTGACTGTACTTGGTGATAGTCTTTAAAAAGCTAAGTAATGTCAAGTGAGGTCATATTGGGGAGGGCACTTAGGCAGCATGCCTGATGTTGTTATGAGGAAACATTAGGGTAAAGACATGCACAGAGGAAGACTGTATGAACACAAACCAAGGAAAACTCTGAGGAGAAGTAAAGCTCCTGGGGATCTTGAGCTTGAACTTCCACCCTCCATAACTGAAGAAAATACATTTCTGGTTTCACATGTCTATGGTACTTGGCTACAGAAACCTTTGGAAACTAATGCACCACATTTTTCTTAAAAAAGAAAAAAAAGCAGCTAGAAAGAAACCTGTTAGGAGGATCTCTGTCAATCTCAGCTCCAGCATGAGTCTAAGGGTGAGTCCAATACTCATTGGAGACTCTCTAGGAGGAGTCTGCATGGGAAGGCTCCAGGGACCTCTGCAGAGCGCTGGTGAAGGCTGAAGACAGATGTTGCTGGGATCTTTTCATGTGGCCTTCTTGGGACTTTGCAAATAGTTCTGACTTATTCCTAATAGGCCAATGCTAAATTCCATTCATTAGCAAGTTTCCCCATGGCCCAATTTTATACGTTCTTTGAGACTTCCTCTTTTCCTTTTCAGGCCTCTGTTCATCTAAAATGTGGTGTCTTCAGCAAATTCACCTAGCTCATTATATGTGCTCCCTCTTCTAGGCCTTTTAACTCTTCTCTGAACTCTTAATAAATAAATATACAGGTTCTAAGACCCAAACCCAAGAGGCTATACATTTCATTGCTTTCCATGCTGAGAAGGATCATTTCTGAGCACTGTGCAGAGCACTGAAAGCCCCAGACCACATGAAATGCACAAGTTCTGAGCCAGAGCTTGGCATAAAAAGAGCCAAATTTCATCTGAACTTCGTTAGGCCTTGTGACCTTTCACAAAACCTCAAAGCAAACACAGTTCAGTCCCTGGATAGGCTCAAATCTGAGCAGAGTGTTGTCATGTGCTTGATTTTTCAGTAGCTGGTTGTATGGTCAATCTCACTTCTGGTAAAACAAAAACAAAATTGAAAAACAAACAAGAAAAACATAAGATGTCTTTAGCCCAGTATGATGTTCTGTCTGTTCATTGTGAAAGTCCAGCCTTTGGAAAGCTAGTTCTACAAAAACAGTTGTGGGTGCAGAACGCTTGAGACTAAAGTGTCATTCTGAGAGAAACAACTGAAAAGTTGCTATGTGATGCGAGAAGGTGGAGGTGAGGCAGGAACAAGAGTTTAAAGGGGAATAGTCTAAATAGCTTCTAAAGAAGTTAGGTCTGTGCCCCAAACTGGATGGGCCCTAAGCCCCAGGGCACATCCTTTACCCCTCCCCCTACCATCTCAGCCCCAGCAAGGCAGCTGGGCTCTGCCCCCCACTCTGGTGGATCTCTGCTGCTCTGGAGCAATCCCCAACAGCCAATCAAGAGGTAAGAGACCTGTGGGAAGGCTGCATCACTGCCCTGACACTCACTGGATTCTGTAACCTCTACAATCCACTCTGTGGCCCAAACCCACCAACCACATCATCCTCCCTTTGGCCAATCACCCACCCAACATCAGCAGCCCCTATACAAGCATCATCTATTCCAGTTGGAAGAACAGCAGCCCCTATAGGCACAAGCATCACCTACACTAGTAGGAAGACAGCAGACTCTGTAGGCAAAAGGGCCACCCACACCAGCTGAAGAACAACAGCAGCCCCTATAGGCACCAGTACCACCTACACCAGCTGGAAGAACAGTCTCCATTGGCACAGGCACAACCCACACCAGTAGAAAGAACAGATTCCATAGGAACTAGTAAAGCCCACCCAAACAAGAAAAACTGGAGGATATGCTAAATTTAGGCATCCAAACCCCCACAAACCTCAGGTGAGACAATCCTGTTGGACCCGAGTATCAGCCAACCCCCAAAACTCTTGCCCATTCAGGCCAAAAGACAATAAAGGAAACAGACAATAAAGGAATGAAAGACACATCTAACAAAGACATCAAGAATCAATACCTGTACCTATAACTATCCCAAACCTAGGTGGGTAAATGGCAGTGTAAGAATACATGCAACAATGTAAAGGGCAATATGGTACCACCAGAACCCAGTGGTCCTACAATAGCTAGACCTGAGCATCCCAACAAAGATGAAGCAGAAGAAAATGACCTTAAAAATAACTTTATAAAGATGATAGAGGCACTTAAAGAGGAAATGGAAAATTTCCTTAAAAAATTGAAGAAAAACAAACAAAAAATTGGAAGAGAACAATAAATCTCCTATGAAAGCCACATAATAATAGTAATAGTAATAATAATAATCAAACAGGTGAA
Organism: Peromyscus californicus insignis; assembly: GCF_007827085.1. Classification (NCBI taxonomy): domain Eukaryota; kingdom Metazoa; phylum Chordata; class Mammalia; order Rodentia; family Cricetidae; genus Peromyscus; species Peromyscus californicus. The sequence continues at coordinate 145,923,958 of NW_026294573.1, forward strand.
TGAAACAGTCCAAGACTTGAAAATTGAAATAGAGGCAATAAAGAAAATAAAAACTGAGGGAATTCTGGAAATGGAAAATCTGGGTAATTAAACAGGAACTACAGATGCAAGCATCATCAGCAGAATACTAGAGATGGAAGAGAGAATCTCAAATGTTGATGATACGATAGAGGAAATAGATTCATTGGTCAAAAAAATATTAAATCTAAAAAATCTTAACACAAACCATCCAGGAAATCTGGGACACCATGAAAAGACCAAATATAAGAATAATAGTGATTGAAGAAGGAGAGAACTCCAGCACAAAGGCCCAGAAAATATAGTCAACAAAATCATAGAAGAAAACTTTCCCAATCTAAAGAAGGATATGCCCATAAAGGTACAAGAAGCTTACAGAACACTAAATAGACTGGACCAGAAAAAAGTCCCCTCACCACATAATAATCACATCACTAAACTTACAGAATGAAGAAAGAGCTGCAAAGAAAAAAAGACCAAGTAACATATAAAGGCAGACCTATCAGAATTACACCCAACTTCTCAATGGAGACTGTAAAAGCCAGAAGGTCCTGAACAGACATTCTGCAGACACTAAGAGACCACAGATGTCATCCCAGACTACAGTACCCAGCAAAACTTCAATCACCATAAACAGAGAAAACAAGATATTCCATGACAAAACCAGATTTAAATAATACCTATCCACAAATCTAGCCCTACAGGAAGCACTAGGAGGAAAACTCCAACCCAAGGAAGTTAGCTGCACTCATGAAAACACAGGCAATAGATAATCTCACACCAGCAAAACCCAAAGAAAGTAAACATCACTACCACCACCAAAACCAAAAATGAACAGAAATTAACAATCAGGGGTCATTAATATCTCTTAATATCAATGGACTCAATTCACCTATAAAAAGACACAGGCTAACAGAATGGATATGAAAACAGGATCCATCCTTCTACTGCATAAAAGAAATACACCTCAACTTCAAAGACAGACACTACCTCAGAGTAAAGGGTTTGGAAAAGATTTTTCCCATCAAATGGACTTGGGTAAGATGTCTAAGCAAGATGGTGTAGCTATCCTAATGTCTAAAATAAATAGACTTCAAACTAAAATTAACCAAAAGAGATGGAGAAGGACATTTCATATTCATCACGAGAAAAATCCATCAAGAGAAAGTCTTAATTCTGAACATTTATGCCCCAAATACAAGGGCACCCACATTTTTAAAAAAAAAACTTGCTAAAGCCTAAATCACACATCAAACCCCACACATTAATAGTGGGAGACTTCAACACTCTCACCAATGGACAGCTCTGCTAGACAGAAACTTAACAGAGAAACAACAGAACTAACGGATATTAACAGACTCAACTGGACTTAATAGATATCTAAAGAACATTTCCTTCAAACACAAAATATATTCATTCTTTTCAGCACCTCATGGAACCTTCTCTAAAACTGACCACACACTCAATCACAAAGCAAATATCAACAGATTAAAAAAAATGGAATAGCCCCCATGTTTCTTATCAGATCAGCAAGGGATACAGTTAGAATTCAACAACAATACAAACTACAGAAAGCCTACAAAAATGGAAACTGAACAACTCTCAACTGAATTACCACTGGGTCAAGGAAGAAATGAAGAAAGAAATTAAAAACTTCCTAGAATTCAATGAAAATGAATGCACAACATACTTAAACTTATGGGATACTATGGAAGCAGCGCTAAGAAGAAAGCTCATAGCACTAAATGCCTACATAAAGAATGTGGAGAAATCTCACACTAGTAACTTAACAGCACACTGCTCTAGAACAAAAAGAAGCAAACTCACCCAGGAGGAGTAAACAGCAGAAAATGATCAAACTCAAGGCTGAAATCATTAAAAAATAAACAAAGAGAACAATATAAATAATCAATGAAGCAAAGAGTTGGTTCTTTGAGAAAATCAACCAGATAGACAAACACAAACTAACGAAAAGGCAGAGAGAGAATATTCAAATTAAGAAAAGCAGAAATGAAAAGGGGATATGTTGTGGGAATTCTGCCATTCAGTCCAATGATCAATTAGATGGAGCATTTTGGTTATATGGGCATGATTTTCCCTGAAGATACATGACCCCTTAAAAATGGTAGAGCAAGGGTTGCATGCTCTCTTGGGTGGTTGGAGTAGGAGTAGGCAGGAGAATCATAGCTTGAAGTTTAGTTCCATCACCCTTAGGGGAAATGGCAGGACAGCAGAGGCTGAATCAGTGGCAGCATCTCAGCTCTATTTGGTGTCATGAGTGTATTTTATAGATTTCATTCCTTAATAAATCTTACCTGAACCAAGACTCCAGAGTCCCACATTACCTGGCACCAACAAAAGCCTAACCCAATGGCTGCCTGAAACAGGCCCATAGCCAGCCCACATAGCCTGCTGACTCAGTTCAGGGGTGCCCTGCTCCTGGGCCCTCTACCCCCACCCCCTGCCCACTAGCAGTGGCTCTTCAAATTGGTCCATTTGCTTGTAGTTGAGAACACCCCAAGGATCCCCTGTTTCCCTGGCTAGCTGCATGGCTTGCTGCATGCCCAAACCCCACCTTTCAAAATTCCTGCTCTGCATTAGACATTAGACAGAAAGAGGAAAATGCTATGGGGTAGTCTTTCTGTATGCTGTGAATATGTGTTGCTCTCATTGGTTGATAAATAAAGCTGTTTTGTCCAATAGCCAGACAGAATAAGGTTAGGCAGTAGATTCAAACTGAGGATGGATCTGAAGAAAGGCAGAGTCACGCAGATGCCAGTCAGCTACCCAAGGAACAAGATGCCAGAGAACTGGTAAGCCACGTATCATGTGGCAATAAATAGATTCTTAGAAATGAGTTAATTTAAATGTAAGAGCTAGCTAGTAATAAGCCTGAGTCATAAGTCAGACATTTATAAATAATATAAGCTACTGAGTGATTATTTGGAAGTGGCTGCAGAATGAGGTGGGACAGAGAAAAACTTCTGTATACATATTGCAGCCCAATGTGGGGTATAAATTTTCACATAAGACCTGAGAAAGTTTAAAAAACATTCTAAATGCACAGAAACAGAGCTGCTTTGTCCTTCCTAGTCTCACAGCCTCATGCCAGCAGCAAAGCAGAGAGGTGTCTCCCAACAGCTGCCTGCAAGATGGAGCTGGCCAACAGCCATCATGAGTTAAGCAGTGTGGTGGATTTCAGCAGTCTCTCACAGGGGCCAAGGCACAGAGAGGCTTCTCCCAGCCCCTACATGCTGGCTTAAGCTGCTAGCACAAGCTCCATCAGCACACTGCATGTCAGGTTTGGAATTTTGCTCATGTAGAGAAAAGGGTTACAGATACATAGTAAAGACAGATTCTGAGAGAAAAAACCCTTTAAGTGGGCTACAATGTGTTTAAAATGTACATAGGCTTGGGAGAGAAAAGAAAAGGTATAGAGAGTCATAAAAAAGAAATATATAGTTTTAGAGTAATAAGGTCCTTAAAAAAGGAGTAAGGTAATATAAAAAGAATAAGCCACATAAAGATAGGAAATACACAGGGAGTCTGGATCTTGTACAGTATTGTGTTGATTCTGAATGTTTTGAATGCTGACAAGCAAACAACAGCTGCTAAGAGACACGGGATTGAAAGAGGGACTGATGATATACACCAGCCTAGACATTTTAAGAATGCCTTAACTTTAAAACAGGAGTCAAAAAATATATCTGTAAAATGGAACTTAAAAGATGCATTGATTTAGAGAAACAGTTTTGCTTTTGTTTCCACAGCAAACAAGAGGCTATGGATGCATTCCAGGGTAAGATAGATCAGGTTTGATCAAGGGAGACCCCCTGAACCTTGACAGGTGTTATCTATCAACAAAGGTTATAGCAGGTCTTCCCAGGATTTGGAAATTAACTCAAATTTCCTCAGGGTCCCCAATAGATTACCAGCAACCCCAATCACCAGGAAGTAATCTAGAGCACTACACACAAATTCCCAAAATATTGTTTATGAATGTTTGTTTTCATTTAAGGGGGGTTGGGTCTAAATTGTCAATGACCATAGTCAATCTCTTTCTAAAGAAGAAAGAGGGATATGATATAAAAATGATGAGGAAAAGGGTAAATAATTATGATGAAAGAAAGGGTAGATTATTGAATCTACTTTAATCCAAAAAACAACTGTTAATCTCATAATATTTCACATTGGTATGGATTTTAACTTATTGATACAAATTTAAGGTCAATTTTGTTATACTGTATGTATAGTTCTACTCTTGTTTAAGGTATTATATTTATGCAGCTCATTTTAAAATGTAATGTATAATTAAAAATACAAATTAATAGACATCTATAATAGTCAAACTTATAGTCATATTAGTTAGGATTTCTTGGCATACAAAGATATATTTCAATTAGGTAGGTAATCTTCAAACACTTCAAAGACCTACAGAGTATGGCATTTAAAATGTTTTAAGAACTTGGACTTTTCTTGACAGTGAGACACATCTGCTCCTGGCAGCACCAATTACTTCAAAGACAATGTTGGGAATTGAAGAAACTCCTTATGGAGTTTGCTTTCAATGTGGCAAGGCTAGCCATTTAGGCAAGAATTTACTCTTGCCTGGACTGCTTGACAGTATGCTGTACAAATTGGACATGCAGGACCCATAGGAAAGTAACAACTAAACTTTACCAAAACAAGGTGGGATGGTCATTCAGGTTCCTGCTTCACAGAGAAACTGCCAGACATTCTACTGGACATAGAGGAAAATGACTGATGAACTTTGCCAATATAGTCTTTCAGATTTCCTGCTTCAATAAAAAGTCTACCAGATACTCTAGTCCTATAGGCTGAAAATGGATGCCCCAACATTGCAGAACTTTGAGTGACTGTCCAGGCAGCCAGATGTCTCTGTCATTTCTAGAGTTTTGAAAGTTGCTTACAATGCACTTCCTGTTTATTCAAGTAATATTATATCCTTCTGGGGTCCTTGATGGAGTTGAAGTTATAATTATAGTTGTAATTATAGTTTTCCTTAGTTATGATAAAAGGTAAATTAGATATAAAACTTTAGACTCACAAAGATAGGATAGATGATTATTTTCTTTAATTTTGCCAAATACAAATAGACTAGATATTATAACTATAATTCCTGCTTGATAACTGTTTTGCTATATGTAATTTTCCTATGTTAAAGTAAAAACCTAACTTTTTGATTAGACAGAAAGGGGAAAATGCTGTGGCAAAGTCTTTCTGTATCCTGTGAATATGTGTTGCTCTCATTGGTTGATAAAGTTGTTTTGGCCTATAGCCAGGTAGAATAAGGTTAGGCTAGAAAGCCAAATGGAGATACAGGGAGAAGGGCAGAGTCAGACTGACACAAGCCAGCCAGCCACCCAAGGAACAAGATGCCAGAGAACCAGTAAGCCACAGACCATATGGCTATAAGTAGATTAATAGAAATGGGTTAATTTAAATATAAGGGCTAGTTAGTGATAAGCCTGAGCCATTGGCCAAGCATTTATAATTAATATAAGCCTTTGAGTGATTATTTGGAAGTGGGCCCTGAACAGTGCAGGACAGAGAACATTCATTTACTGGGTTGTAAGAACAGACACTGAGGGAATCCAGAGAATCATCAGATCATACTTCAAAAACCTGTACTCCACAAAATTGGAAAATCTAAAAGAAATGGACAAATTTCTTTATAGGTACCACATACCAAAATTAAATCAAGACCAGATAAACAATTTAATTAGACCTATTATGTCTAAGGAGATAGAAATAGTCATTAAAAGTCTTCAAACAAACAAATAAATAAACAAACTAACAAACAAAGCCCAGGGCCAGATGGTTTCACCACAGAATTCTAAAATTTCAAAGGCGAGCTAATATCAATATTCCTCAAATTGTTTCACACAATAGAAACAAAAAGAACATTGCCAAATTCTTTTTATGAGGCTACAGTTACCTGATACCCAAATCGCACAAAGATGCAACAAAGAAAGAGAATTACAGACCAATCTCCCTCATGAACATTGATGCAAAAACACTCAATAAAATACTGGCAAACTACATCCAAGAACACATAAAAAAAATCATCTGCTATGACCAAGTAGGCTTCATCTCGGAGATGCAAGGATGGTTCAACATATGAAAATCTGTCCATGTAAAACACCATATAAACAAACTGAAAGAAAAAAAACCACATGATCATCTCATTAGATGCTGAAAAAGCCTTTGACAAAATCCAACATCCCTTCATGATAAAGGTCTTGGACATATCAGGAATACAAGGAGCATACCTAAACATAATAAAAGCACAAGCTGAGAGCCAACATCAAATTAAGTGAAGAGAAACTCAAAGTAATTCCACTAAAATCAGGAACAAGACAAGGCTGTCTACTCTCTCCATATCTATTTAATATAGTGCTCGAAGTTCTAACTAGAGCAATAAGACAACAAAAGGAGATCAAGGAGATACAAATTGGAAAGGAAGAAGTCAAACTTTTGCTATTTGCAGATAATATGATAGTATACATAAGTGACACATAAATTCTACCAGGGAACACCTACAGCTGATAGACACCTTTAGTAATGTGGCAGGATACATGATTAACTAAAAAAAAAAATCATTAGCCCTTCTATATACAAATAATAAATGGGCTAAAAAAGAAATCAGAGAAACAACCTATTGGGAAAACTCCACAGAGTCTATTTGATGATCAAAGGAATTTATTGAATAAAAGAATTGGTCATGGAACCCTGGTGGGGTGGGCATGATCTAACTTGGTTCTCAGGAGAGCTCTGCCTTGATCCGCAGCACCAGTATCCAAGATCACGAGGTATTGAAGAGAAGAGAGCATATAAGTCATCCCAGGTCCTAAGGGGTCCCTTTCTGGGCCATGCCCTGGGGTGGGCAGGTACCTAGTGGTTACCTGTTGCCTCACTAGGGGCAGTGCTTCAGGGTAAGGCACAGACAACCACCCCTACATTAACCCTCCTTACAACAGCCACAAATAATATAAAATATCTTGGGATAGCTCTAACCAAACAAGTGAAAAACCTGTGTGACAAGAACTTCAAGTCTTTAAAGAAAGAAATTGAAGAAGGTATCAGAAAATGGAAAGAACTCCCATGCTCATTGAAAGGTCGGATTAACATAGTAAAAAATGGCAATCTTAAAAAAGCAATCTACAAATTCAATGCAATCCCCATCAAAATCCCAACACAATTCTTCACAGATCTTGAAAGAACAATACCCAACTTCATATGGAAAAACAAAAACCCAGGATAGCTAAAACAATCCTGTACAATAAAGGAAACTTCAGAGATATCACTATCCCTGACTTCAAGCTCTACTATAGAGATATAGTAATAAAAACAGCTTGGTATTGGCATTAAAACAGACATGTGGACCAATGAAATTGAAATGAAGACTGTGACATAAATCCACAATCCTATGAATACCTGATTTTTGAAAAGGAAGCCAAAATTTACAATGGTAAAAAGAAAGCATCTTCAGCAAATGGTTCTGGCATAACCAGATGTCAATATGTAGAAGAATGAAATAGATCTATATCTATCACCATTCACAAAACTCAAGTCCAAGTGGATTAAAGACCTCAACATAAATCTGGTTACACTGAACCTGATAGACGAGAAAGTGGGAAGTAGCCTTGAATGCATTAGCACAGGAGACCACTTCCTAAATATAGCACTAGTAGCAGTAAGTAAGATAGACAATTCATTAGACATTCAATAAGACAAAACAGCAGCCTACAGAATGGGAAAACATCTTACCAACTCCACATCTGACAGAGGGCTGATCTCCAAAATATATAAATAACTCAAGAAACTAGACATCAAAATACTAAACAATTCAATAAAAAAAAGGGCTATAGAGTGAAACAAAGAGTTCTTAACAGAAGAATTGCAAATGGCCAAAAGACATTTAAGGAATTGCTCAACATCCTTAGTCATCAGGGAAAAGCAAATCAAAGCCACTCTAAGATACCATCTTACATCTGTCAGAATGGCTAAGACCAAAAACACTGATGACAGTTTATGTTGGAGAGGACATGGAGCAAGGGGAACACTCCTCCACTGCTGGTAGGAGTGCAAACTTTGTACAGCCACTCTGGAAATCAATATGGCACTTTCTTAGAAAATTGGTAATCAATCTACCTTAAGACCCAGCTATACCACTCTTGGCCATATACCCAAAGGATGCTCAGTCATACCACAAGGACACTTGCTCAATTATGTTTATAGCAGCATTATTCGTAATAGTCAGAACCTGGAAACAACCTAGATGCCCCTCAACCAAAGAATGAATAAGGAAAATGTGGTACATTTACACAATGGAGTATTTATAAGCTGTAAAAAACAATGACCTCATGAAATTTGAAGGCATGTAGCACAAATCTAAAAGGTCTTATTAATAAAAAAACAAACCTGGAGCCAGGTACTGGGGTCAACGGCTAGAAGATCAGAGAACCAGAACAAGCCATAACCACCTCAACTCGCCAATTCCTCAGCTGATCCTGTTTCCTTAGACTGGAAGCCTCTGTGTCCTCATATCCGAATGGATCTCAGCTGAACTACTTCTCGAAAGCCTGAAAGCTTACCCAGGCTAGTTCCTGGTCCTCATGCCTTATATACATTTCTGCTTGCTGCCATCACTTCCTGGGATTCAAGGCTCACTTCCTGGGATTAAAGGCATGAGTCACCATGCCTAGCTGTTTCCAGTGTGGCCTTGAACTCACAGAGATCCAGGTGGATCTCTGCCTCTGGAATGTCAGGATTAAAGGCATGTGTATCACTATTTTCTGGCCTCTATATCTAGTGGCTGTTCTGTTCTCTGACCCCAGATAAGTTTATTAGGGTGCACAATATTTTGGGAACACAATACCACCACATTAGAGATGATATAGATAAAAAGATAGGTTATTAAATCTACTTTTAAAAGACTATTACTACTTTTAAATACTTTACATTGGATTGGATTTTTTTATATTGTATACAAATTATATATATATATATATATAATATATATATTGAGATTGATATTGTTAGAAAATGCTATACATATATTTCCAATCTTGTTCAAGATATTGTACTTATACCATTCATTTAACAATGTAATGCAATTTGCTGATCCTTGAATGTTATTATCACCAACTATTAGGATAAAAAGAAATAAAAGCTAGTAGTTAGACATTACAATAGAACTTGTAGTCATGTTAGGTCTGTTTTCAAGATTGCGCAAATATATTTTAGATAGATAGGTCATCTTCAAACCCTTCAGAGATCTACAGAATATGGCATTTAAAATATTTTAATAACTTAGAAAATTTTTCTTTTTTTTGTTATGACTATGAGACATGTCAGCTCCTGGCAGTACCAATCTACTGCAGAGAAAATATGGGCAGTGAAGAAACTGCATATGGAGTTAACTTTCATTGTGGCAAAAGTTAGCCACTGGACAACAAAGTATCCTTGAATCAACTGCTGACAAACAAGACAAAATGGACAGACAGGACATGAAACGAAGGACCACTGATTCTTGCCAAGACAAGTGTGGTTGTGTCTTTAACAAAAGGTGTCTTCTGAGGCCAGAACAATATGGCACCATCCCTGAAGTGGCCTTTGCAATCCGGAAAAGGTACAGTGCCCTTTTCTTTGAAGGCAGCTGAACAGGCAGTGGGCCAATGGCTTCTGGTGTGCAGTGGAACAACAGCTGAAACAGTTATTCTTGAAGAGTAACTAAGCTCACACCTCTATATAGTAGACTAGCATTTAATAGAGGGATGTGGAGAAGAATGGGATGCCTAGATGAAGCCACACACACACAGCCACAAAGAATGGACAGCTGAATTCAAAAAACATCAACAATTTCCAGAATTTAAAATCCTGAATCATGACATGACACTAGTGGAATTCGGGTATTTCTGGTACATGGACTGCTCTCACCAAATGTGAGGTCAAACTGTTAACTTTGTGTACATCCTATTTCACAAATGAGTCTGTCAGATACGCTAAGCCTATAGGCTGAAGATGATGCCTCAACACTACGGAGAAACCTCAGGTGACTGTCCAGGCAGCTGGCTGTTTCTGTCAATTCACAATTTTTTTGGAAGCTGCTTGCGTGCACTTTCTGTTTTTATTTTTGTTAGGTAATATTTCCTTCTTCGGTCTCTGAGGGAGTTGAGGATTAAATAGTTATAGTTAAAATTTAGATAGTTATAGTTTTCCTTGTTAAGAATTTTAGAAAAGAAACTCACTAAAGAGTAAGTGCATAAATTTGAAAGACATTATAAGATAGTTCTGTTAGTAATGCAAGTCAGGATAGAATGTGAATCAGGTACATTTTGGACTTACCAAAATAGGATAGATAATGGAATTATTTTCTCTGAATTTGTCAAATGCAAATGGTCTAGACATTGTTTAGGTATTTATTGCTTGTATATATGGTATATAGTTATTGTACTTTTGTATGTAGTTTTTCTTATATTAGTTATAACTTTTTTCCTTCTTTCTTTTTATTAAAATAGAAAAGGGAAATATGGTGATATTTTATTTGTACTGAAAAATGATTTTATTTGTATGTCAATAAATAAAGTTGCCTGGGGGTCAGAGCTAATAGCAAGCCACAGCAGAAGCCAGGCGGTGGTGGCACACACCTTTAATCCCGATCACATGATCTCTGTGTGTTCAAAGATACAGCCAGCATGGCGACACACACCTTTAATCTCAATACCAACCATAGACAGGCAGTGATGAGGAGGTCATGTGGTTGGGTTTACAACCAATGAGATGGCAGAACAGAAAGTCAATAAAAAGACAGATACACAGGAAGTAGGTCTCTTTTGGAGGGGAAGGACAGCAGTGGCAGTGAAGGGTATGAAAGGATTTTTAGTATCAGCTCTTAGCTACTGCTCTGACCTCTTGGGCTTTTAACTCTGCATTTGGATCTGTGTTTCTTATTTAATAAGACTGTTACATCTACAAAGGCAAATGGATGATACTAGAAAATATCATTCTGAGTGAGGTAACCCAGTTCCAGAAAGACAAACATGGTATGTGCTCACTCATGAGTGGATATTAGGAGTAAAGTATAGGATAACAAACCTGCAATCCACAGCCCTAGAGAGGCTAGATACCAAGGAGGATCCAAAGAGGGATGCATGGATTTCCTTGGGAAGGGAAAAGAGAAGAGATTTCCTAGGTGAACTGGGGACAGGGAAGAGGGATTGGAGGGATTAGAACTTGAAAGAGTGGGTTGGACAGGCTGGAAGGGCTGGGTGTAGGAGATGGGTTGGAGGTTGAATAGAGAGGGAGAGTAACAAAAAAGACAACTTGATGGGGTGGCCATTTTTGGATTAGGGGAAAACCTAGTGCCAGGGAAAACCCCTGGAATGCAAAAGGATGACCCCAGCTAAGATTCCTAGCAATAGTGGAGAGGGGGCCTGAACTGGCTTTCTCCTGTAATTAGATTAGTGACTACCCTAATTGTTATCAGAGATTCTCTATTTAGTAACTGTTGGAAGCAGATGTAGAGATCCACAGCCAAGCACTGGACTGAGCTCTGGGAGTCTTGCTGAAGAAAGGGAGGAGGGATTGTATGAGCCAGGGGGGTCATCATGTGGGACCCACAGAGACAGCTGGCCTGAGCTCGTGGGAGCTCATGGACTCTGGACCAACAGATAGGGAGCCTCCATGGGACCTGACTTAGGCCCTCTGCATTTGTGTGACACTTGTGTAGCTTTGTCTCTTTGTAAGGCTCACAGCAGTGAGATCAGGACCTGTCCCTGGTGCATGGCTGGCTTTTGGGAACTTGTTTCCCATGCTGGATTACCTTGCCCAGCCTTGACATAAGGGAGGAACTTGGTCGTGCCTCAACTTGATGTGCCATGCTTTGTTCAAGCCCATGGGAGGCCTGCCCCTTTCTGAATGGAGATGGAGGAGGAGTTGAAGGGGAGAAGGGTAGGTTGGAAGGGGATGGGGATGGACTGGGAGCAGAGGAGGAAAAGGAAACTGTGGTAAAATTAAATGAAAAAATATTATTTAAATAAGATAAAAAAGAGGAGTGTGGTGGCTCTGGACACAATGTGTTTGGGGTAAGAAGTTGACTGGCTTCCTCAGCACATGCCATTTATAGTTTCCTTGTGTTCTTAATTGAGAGATCTCCAAAAAGAATTTCACAGCCAACTCTATATCATCACATATCCACCAGGGCTTCCTGAAAATATCATCCATCTGAGTTCAATGCCTTTATAGTGATTGCTTCTAACAGAGGGATGCAGCTAGTGACTCTTGTTACAGTTGGTCCCAGAGGGGAGTTGCAGACGTGGTGGGGAGCAGAGACCAGGGGTTGCCATCTTTATTTTTCAGTTGTGATGAAATACTCTGACAAATGCAGCTTAAGACAGAAAGTCTTTACTAAGCTGACAGTTCCAGAATACTGTCTATCAGGGCAGGGAAATCACAGTGGCAGGAACATTACATCCACAGTCAAGAGGAGAAAGCAATAGATTAATGAATGCATGCTAGTGCTCATCTTGTTTCTCTATCCACATAGAATCTTGGTATCCCCTGGCTGGGGAATGTTGCCATTTAGAGTGGGTGGGTCTTTCCAATTCAATTAATGTAGTAAAGATAATCCCCTACAGACATGGCCAGAGACCATGTCTCGTTATCAAAACCTCATTAGGACTCCGTTCCCTGGTGATTCAATATTGTATCAAATTGTCAATTTGATACATATTCTTTTTTAACCAAAACTTTTCAGCCCTTGTATATATAAGTTTATGACCAGTTTATAGTGTAAAATACATTTAACCCACCTCTAAATGTCCCAATAATCATTACTAGCTCCAACATTTTAAAAGTCCAAAGTCAGCGATGAGCTGCTATAAAATAAAAAAGTAATGTTCTTCCAACATGTAATGACACAATAAACACTCTCATTTCAAAATGAGGGGCTGGGGCATAGCAAGGAGTGGCTGCACCAGAAAACAAAACTCAGAAGGGGAGACACCAAACTTGCAGCTCTATGTCCAGTATCCAGACTTGTAATATAATCCCCTGGGATCCCAAGGACTTGGACGGCCCCTCTCCTTCAGCCCTGCCTCCTGCAGCACATAACGCTTCTCCTTAAGCTTCGGCGGGCTTCACTCCACACCTGCAGTCATCCTTCAGGGATCTCCCCAGGTCTTGCATTTCCACTACCTTAGGGTCCTCACTGAAGTTTAGGCTCTGCCTTCACAGCTCCATGCAGCGGCCTCTCAGTCAGTGACTCTCTACATAGGTTCCAGCCCTGCTGTACAGTCCCTGTTCTCAGTTCCGTGCCACGGCTCTTTCAGCCTTGCATCTTTCATAGATACCTATGTCAATTCTGCTAGCAGCTGGAGGTGTCACCTGGCTTGCTTGGACCACAGCTGCATTAGCTTCTATGTGATGATTCTGAGGAAATACTTTTAGGGTGTCCCAGTACATAATTCCAGGATTCTTTTTAGTGATATAAGTTATTTTGTCTGTATTCTCCTTTTCTGAAATTTTAAGCTTGCCCACATGCCTTTCTTCTATTGGACACATTATTCCATTATCTTTTGATTCAGCTTCACTCAGAACACAGGCAGACTGAAACAAAAATCTTGGCCAAAATATTGCATGAATAGTAGCCAATGGCCTTTCTAGCCTAAAGTTCTGAACTCTTCCACATTTCTCCTAAAAAACAGTTACAAAGCCCTCAAAGTCACAGAGTCATATCTACTACAGCAAAGATCCACTCCTGGTACCAATTTCTGTCTTAGTTTACTTTTCTGTTGCTGTGATGAAATACTTAGCTCAGTTTCAAGTTACAGTCTATCACCTCAGGAAAGTCACAATGGCAGGAGATTGAGGGAAGTACAGTTGTCCTTTAAATCAGACCTGCTTTCAGGACTGAGACAGGTAGAGTCAGATCCCAGTCTGGGTATCAGGAGTTTTATTATTACAAACTAAACATAATACTTGGACACTGTAGTGCTAGTATAAGCAAACAGAGATGACCATGACAAAGGTAGATGAAGTCTGTGTGTCTAAAATCTATTTCAGTGGGCAGCTCAGCCTAGAAGCAAGAGGTTGCTCTAAGCATAAAGCTGAACTTGGGACAGGATTTTGATCACTGTGTGTTAAAAGTTAATTTGAGGCAGGTCAAGAAGCTTATTGTGGTAGTAGTGGGATCACAGGTATAAAAGTGAATTTACTTGGGTTTCAGTAACTAACAATTTAGTCTCACAGCTGGAAAAGACCTATCTTTCAAATTTCAAGTTTAGAATGCCAGTGTGAACTCCTCTATGAATTGGATCTGTGCTTACAGAACTTCTCTTCTCCTTTTGTCCCTTGTCCTGGTTCTTTCTACCAGAACTGAGCTTGGAAAGAGTTGCGGGGGCACTGGAAACAAACAGAGTTGGAGAAGGGGGCATGTAGATTATATGGGACCTTGAAGTTCATTATAAGGTAAGGGAGTTGGTAACTTAAGTGCCATGGGCTCCTTGCTGTCCAAGACAAGCCTAAGCAGGGACCGCAGATGAGATTGGGCATATTTTCCTACATTTCACACGCTGTGCGAACCAAATCCAAATTATTTTACTTTGATAGTCTTTTTGTGACGTCAATCTTATTCTCAGCAGCAAGTCTTTGCATTTAGGAATGGTGATGGTTGTAATTTTGTATCAGTCCCAAAGAAAGGAACAAAAGTGTAATATTTTAACCTTGCTATTTATGCCCCTGATATTTTGAATTTCTGTACCAATTCCAAAGGTATTTTACATCTGCACTTATTAATACTCATATTTTCATTAAAAACCACACTAAAATTGATGAACTTTTGGCATACTCAGTATCATTCCTTGAAAACTCTGTTATTTGGTGATGTTTCTATAATGTTAAAATTTTATTTTGTTTCAATAAAATGATTATTAATACTATTATTAGTGTAAACAACTATTAACTATGGTGTGATTTATTTATTTATCTTTTCTCAACATACTAGTTCTATTAATTATTTGGGAATTTCATACAATGTACTTCACAGCTTCCCACTCCTCCCGTGTCCATCCTTCTACCCTTCCACCCTTGTGCCCTACCCCCCAAAGGAAAAGAAAAAATACACCATGTTCAATTTGTGTTGCCCATACACTCACTGAAGCATGGTCAAACTCCGAGTGGCCAGCCCCTTAAAGGTAACTGAGTCCTCCAACCCACTGCCAGAAGCCATCAACTGTGCAGAACTACACTTCAGAATCTTTATCACTAATTTTTTTCTTTTTTCTTTTTTTTTTCTTTTTTTTTTTTTTGGTTTTTCGAGACAAGGTTTCTCTGTATAACAGTTCTGGCTGTTATGGAACTCGCTTTGTAGATCAGGCTAGCCTCGAACTCACTGAGATCTACCACCTGCCTCTGCCTCCCAAGTGCTGAGATTAAACGCTAGAGGCACCACCGCCCAGCCTTTATCACAGTTTTTAAGGACTGTCTTCAATAGCTTCCTGTCTGCTCTATCTCTGTCTCTCTGTCTCTCTGTCTCTCTGCCTCTGTCTCTGTCTCTGTCTCTCCTTTTTTTTTTAGATGAGGGTGGGGGTTGTCACAGAAGCCTTAAATGGCTCCATCCTCAAGTATGAGGCTGCAGCCATTGATACCACTTTAAAAGAAGCTTCCTTGCCCTTAGCAGCTTCATGGATCTTGGACTTCCACAGGGTTTCCAGTGGCAGCAGGGGGCCATGAACATGAACACAGCCTGCAGCTGCAGCATGGACCACAGACATCTTCATGGCCTCCTGTGTCAGAATGGGTCATGGACATCAGCATGGTCTCTGACTGCAACACGGACTACGGAGGAGTTTTGAGGAGGCTTAATCTAGAAAATGAGCCATTCTTCATCTCCAATATCTTGTTGTAAGGCAGCCCGGTGGTGGCTGGAGGACTGGCCCTACTTGGAAATGAAATGCTCCTTTGTAGGCTGACGCCATGCTCTCATACCTGTAGCCACAGCCACTACACCTCTAGTTCCACTTCTCTCCAAATGCTGCTCCAATCTGACGTCTTTTTTTCAACTCAGTGAAACCACTTTTTAAGAGCATCTTCCATAAGACCCGCCCTTTAAAAGTTGTTCTGAAGATACTGCATCCTCTACAGGCTCATCCTGTGCCTCTAAGTCTCCCCTTGGAGACTTTGTGGGTCTATCAGTCTCCTCAGAGTGACCTCATGGTCCCGAGGGTGCTAGTGACCAAGGCCATCTTGAATCGACTCCACAGAAACTCTCAGGAGGAAACATTTAATTGGGACTGGCTTTCAGTTCAGAGGTTAGTCCATTGTCATCATGCAGCCAGAACAGCAGCAGGCAGGCAGACGTGGTGCTGAAGAGGTAATTGAGAGTTCTACATCTTGGAGCTGCATCTCCCTTCCAGTTGGTTGCAGTTGTGAGGTAGCTGCCCGGCAATGGTGGCCGGAGTTGCGGGACTCCCTCTGTAATTCCATTACGTCCTCCCTAATGTCCAGGCAGGCTGCATGGTAGGAATCCTCCTCTGCTCCCCTCCTACCCCATCCAACTCTGAGCAGCTTCGCTCCACTCCTGCCCAGGTAAAAGGGCTGAACCTCAAGCCAGCCCCATTCCTGTGGGTTGGAAATGGGTACAGGGTGATCTGATAGGAAGTTGGCTGCAGAGTCACCTTAGCCCAGTGGAGTTACCACCCCTGCATCTAATCCCCTGTGGATTTCCTTCCTGGAAGCCAGAAATAAATTACCCGGGAGGGAGGAGGGAAGGAGAGAAAGGAGGAAAGAGACAGGATCCTCCTGGAAAATATTTTAAATGTGGCGAACCCCACAAATGTTGGGCTTCTGCTCGTGAAGCAGTGTACACCTCCTGCCCGCCTGCCCACCCACCTGCTTCCAGTTGGTAATTTAAAAGGGAGCTCAGGTGACTTATTTTGATTGAATTTTTTCTGTTACATATTTTGTGCTTAAGAAGTTTTTGTTTAAGATTATAATTTAATTACATTTCTCCCTTCCCTTTCCTCCTCCTCTATTCTCCATCAAATTAATGGCCTCTTTTTTCACTAATTGTTATTGCATGCATTGATGTATTTGTATATGTTTCTAAATATAACCTGTTGAGTTCATATAATGTTACTTGAACATATGTTTTCAAGGATGACCATTTGGCACTGGACATCCACTTGGTGTAATCTTCCTGGGGAGGACCACCTCTTCCTCTCCTAGTGCGTGTAATTCTTTGTGTGCAGCTGAGACCTTTTGTGTTTTCTCCATCCAGTTTGGCAAGCCCATTAGTGTCATCCTTGTTCGGCTCACGTTTGGGCGGTCATGCTGGTGTTGATGAGACTTTACTGGTCTGATGCTGCTACGAAATACAATCTCACAGCATACTCCCTGATCCTCGGGTTCTTTCCACTCCCTCTTCCACAATGTTCCCTGAGCCTTAGCTATGGGAGTGTCCTTGTCCTGTGGATATAGTTATTGGGACTGGGCTCCAAAACTCTGCATTTTGATTGGTGTGGCTTTCTGTAAGGTCTCCATCTGTTACAAAGAGAAGTTTCTGTGACAAAGGGTGAGGACTACACTTATCTGTGGGTATGAGGACAGATGTTGATAGATAGCTGTTAGGGATTATGCAGGTTTAGTAAGTTAGTGGTTGTAAATTCTCTGATAATCACAGTTTCACTAGAACTGAGTAGTTAGCTGTGTTTTCAGTGCCTAGTGTGGTCTACCTCTTATTGAGTAGGTCTTAAATCCAATTAGATAGCTGCTGCTTACTTCTGAGGTACCTGTGCCGCTGCCTCATTCATAGTGATTATGAAGTTTTTGTGGAAATTACTTCTAGCTTTATTTCTCATATCAAATGATATAAGTACATCAAGATTTGATTTTTCCATTTATTTTCAGCTAAATATTTTAAAAATTATGTGTGATTATAGAAACTGTAAACTTTGCTTTAAACCATTTAGTGTCTACCAAATATGCTTCTGACCTTTAATTCTCTGGCTTTTATTACAACCTTGTTAACCAATGTTAGCTTTTTTTCTATGTGTTTATTGTATGAAAAGAATTAGACAAAGGGCTGCTATCTAGTATTATGGGAGCCTCTGGAAAGAACATAGTGGTTGAAATAAAATATGAGACAGAATCTAAACATCTGAATAAAACACACGGCACCTGACTCTGCCTCTCACCAGCCCACCCTCATACAAACTGGTAACCGTCAGCTTGCTCTCATTGACTTTCACTAGGATGATCTCTTGGCTAGTTCTTTCACATGTATGACAACTTCACCAATAGGTAGCTAAGAAGGATATGAGAAAGGAAAGAATCCAGAGACAAACCACTGCTTGTGCTGGCTGGTTTTTGTCAACGACACAAGATATGGTCATCTGGGGAAAGGAAACCTCCCCAAGATTCACCTACAGATGCATCTGTGGGGACATTTTCTGGATTAATGATTGATAAGGGAGGGTCTATCTCACTGTGTGTGGTGCCACAGTTGGGCAGATGGTCCTGAGGTGTGCATAAAAGCAAGTTGAGTAAGCCATGGGAAGCAAACTGGTAAGGAGCATTCCTCATGGTCTCTGCCTCGCTTCCTCTCTCCAGTTCCTACTCTGTTTTCCCTAAGTGGTGAATCATTATTACTATAAACGATATCACTACAAACATGATCGCTATAAATGATATGCTTTCCTCAAGTAGCTTTTGGTCATGGTATTCCTGATAACATTAGAATACAGTTTTTGGTCATGATATTCATGATATAGAATGCAATCTGGAACACTGCTTCATTATGGCAAAGTTCTAGAACAAAGCTAAAACTCTCCAAAATTCTTTGACAATCAATTCTGACTCAAGATTATCATTCTTAAGTTACAAAGTTATTGGATTTGTATTTTGCTGTGATGAAACACCATGACCAAAAAGCAAGGTGGGGAGGAAATGGTTTATTTGTCTTATGCTTCCATGTCACTGTTTATCATTGAAGGAAGTTAGGACAGGAACTCAAACAGGGCAGGAACCTAGAGTCAGGAGCTGATGCAGAGGCCATGGAGAGGTGCTGACTGCTGGCTTGCTCCCTATGACTTGCTCAGCTTGCTTTCTTATAGAACCCAGGACCAGCAGCCCAGGGATGGCACCACCCACAATGGGCTTGGCCCTCTGACATCAATCACTAATTAAGAGAATGCCCACAGACTTGCCTTCAACTTGATCTTACGGAGGTATTTTCTTAATTGAGATTCCCTTCTGTCAGATGACTTTAGTTTGTGTCAAGTTGACATCAAACTATCCAGCACATATCTCTTTAATTTTTTAATAAAACTTTGATTTATATATGCTTTTAATAAAACACATAAGATTAATAGAGAAGAAAAGTGTCATGAGCACTTGTGAAGTCTAATATGCATAGAGTTGAAGTGACATAAGGAAAACTGACTTAAGTGTGAACAGATACTGCAGATCATGTTGGAAAGAAGAGGAGTCTGGGAACACAGGCATGTTTTGCAATTTTAGAATATTTTCTTTCTAGTTTGATGATTGTAGACTATTTATTTAGTCTCTTTGAGTATCAAATGACTCCTCTAAGAGAATTACGGTGTCTCATAGCATGATTTTGAAGTTTAAGAAGCATACAAAAACTCTGGCTAATATGGACTGCACACCACACCACAGTATTTACTATTGGGTATCAATGGTCTAGTGGAAGAAAGTCTCCTGGCCTCTATCCAACCCCTATCCCTCCTCTTCCTCTCATTTCCTTCCCATCTCCTTTTAAAAGATACACTTCACATAGTCAGAGGGTGGGGGAATAGCCCCACCAAGAAAGATAAACATTATAGACTATGGTGAGGGTTATGGGTCGTCACATTGGATTAAATGACCTAGAGACATAGGTCATTTGTGTGGCAATTAGTCAGTCATACCTGTATAGTCATGTCTGGAGCCCAGCAGGGTGGTATAACATTGGGACAGGTGAGACATTTGAAACAAACAAAAATAAAACCTCTTTTCCTTTTTTAGCTGATGTATTTGCCCCAATGTTGGAAGCTGACCTATTATAGGTATGGACACAAGTTCTGATAAATGTACCCTTAGGTGCAATTGTCACCATCATAGGAACTTATACACACTGTGAATGAATTCACACAAACTCAATTGGCTATTACAGACCCCTTATGTAATCTGAGTGGACCAACCTCTTCTTTTATTTGAATACTAGACAACCTAGAACTGCTTGTTAATTTTCTGATCTTGTGTTCTTATTTGCTAAAAACTATTTAGTATGTGTGTTTGAGTGTAAGTGTGCACACAATATATGCACACAAGCCAGAGGACAACTTTCCAGAGTCGGTTCTCTCAACGTTGGTTTTAAAGCAGTGCCCATCTTGTTTCTGCCATGTAAAGTACAGCAGGGTAGCTAGCTAGCCCATGCACTTCCGAGTGACTCTCCCATCTTGGTCTCCCATCTCATCGTAAGATTGCTGAGTTTATCAGTTCCTTGGTGGAATCTTTGGGGTCTCTCAAGTGTACTATCATGTCATCTGCAAATAGGGAAAGCTTGACTTCTTCCTTTCCAATTTGTATCCCCTTAATCTCCTTATGTTGTCTTATTGCTCTGGCTAGAACTTCAAGTAGTATATTGAATAAGTATGGGGAGAGCGGACAGCCTTGCCTCGTTCCTGATTTTAGTGGAATTGCTTTGAGTTTCTCTCCATTTAATTTGATGTTGGCTGTTGGCTTGCTGTAAATTGCCTTTATTATGTTTAGGTATGTTCCCTGTATTCCTGATCGCTCCAAGACCTTTATCATGAAGGGGTGTTGGATTTTGTCAAATGCCTTTTCTGCATCTAGTGAGATGATCATGTGGTTTTTTTCTTTGAGTTTGTTTATATGATGTATTACATTGACGGACTTTCGAATGTTGAACCACCCTTGCATCCCTGGAATGAAGCCTACTTGATCATGGTGGATAATTGTTTTGATGTGTTCTTGGAGTCTGTTTGCCAGTATTTTATTGAGTATTTTTGCATCAATGTTCATGAGGGATATCGGTCTGTAGTTCTCTTTCTTTGTTGTATCCTTGTTTGGTTTAGGAATCAGGGTAATTGTAGCCTCATAGAAGGAGTTTGGTAATGTTCCTTCTGTTTCTATTGTGAGGAACAATTTAGAGAGTATTGGTATTAACTCTTCTTTGAAGATCTGGTAGAATTCTGCGCTGAAACCATCTGGTCCTGGGCTTTTTTTGTTTGGGAGACTTTTAATGACTGTTTCTATTTTGTTAGGGGTTATTGGACTATTTAAATAGTTTATCTGGTCTTGATTTAACTTAGGTATGTGGAAAGAGAGCTTGGGGGAGCAGGAGATCCCAGCTGGATCAACAACAGAGAGGGAGAACAAGGAATAGGAGACCATGGTAAATGAAGACCCCATGAGAATAGGAAGAAGCAAAGTGCTAGAGAGGCCCACAGAAATCCACAAAGATACCCCCACAACAGACTGCTGGCAATGGTTGAGAGACAGCCCGAACTGACCTACTCTGGTGATGGGATGGCCAAACACCCTAATTTTCGTGCTAGAAACCCCATCCAACTACTGAGGGATCTGGATGCAGAGATCCACGGCTAGCCCCCGGGTGGATCTCTGGGAGTTCAATTAGCGAGAATGAGGAGGGTTTATATGAGCGAGAATTGTTGAGACCAAGGTTGGATAAAGCACAGGGACAAATAGCCAAACAAATGGAAACACATGAACTATGAACCAATGGCTGAGGGATCCCCAACTGGATCAGGTCCTCTGAATGGGTGAGACAGTTGATTGGCTTGATCTGTTTGGGAGGCATCCAGGCAGTGGGACCGGGTCCTGTGCTCATTGCATGAGTCGGTTGTTTGAAACCTGGGGCCTATGCAGGATCGCTTGGCTCGACCTGGGAGGAGGGGACTGGACCTGCCTGAACTGAGTCTACCAGGTTGATCTCAGTCCTCGGGGGAGGCTTTGCCCTGGAGGAGGTGGGAATGGGGGGTGGGCTGGGGGGAAGGTGAGGGGGGCAGGAGGGGGGAGAACAAGGGACTCTGTGGCTGATATGTAGAACTGAATTGTATTGCAAAATAAAAATAAAAAAATTAAAAAAAAAAAAGATTGCTGGGTTTACAGTTGCCCAGTACTGCACTGAGCTTTTTATGTAGGTTCCAAAGATGGAAGTCAGCTCAGGAGGTTCACATGACAAGACCTTTCGCCTGCTGAGCCATCTCACCAGCCCTTGTTCTCTTTCTGCTTACAGCATTTTATAAAAAATTACTTCTTTGAGAGTTTTATGAGTGTTTTGATCAGATTTACCCCTCCCCCAACACTTTTTTAATTCACCCCATTTTCCTCTCCACCCAAGTTGATGTCCTTTCTTTTCTAGTCATTCAAGACCAATTTTCTGCTGCCTAAATATCTGTGGATGTGTGGTCTTCTGTTGAAGTGTGATGGACTTAGCAGGGCTGCACTCTTAGAGAAAACTTTCTCTCTCTCTTAGCACATAACTATTGCCAATATCGCCATGGATTTTTTCTGTTGACATTTTCCCCTCTAATTTCTATGAGATTTCTCCAAATTTCATCTTTGAAATTTCAGTTTGTTGTTTCTTTCAGTGTTGGATTCCCAGTAACTTTTTTTGCTGTCCTCTTTAATGTTTCTTTTTTAATAGAGTCTTGTTCCTTTCCCAAGAATGCAGTTCCTTCCCCATTTTCTGAAAGTTCACTACTACAGCTTCACTGGAGTTTTCTTTTGGTTTCCTGACTCATGTCACCCCAAATTCTATCCACTTCACTGTCAAACCTCATTAGTTTATTATTCTATTTTAAAAACTCTGTGTTGTCTGTAGCTTTATCCACCTTAGGAAAAACTACCATTGGTGGGTGGTAGCTTCCCTCCCTCTAAATAAGTTGAATTTCTTTCAAAAGCTCAAGCTCAGTGTGAACCCAGAACTCATGCTTTTGTTGGCAAAGGCACGCAGGAGTCCGCTTGTAATAGCCTTCCTACAATCCCCCCATGCACAGCCAATTCAGGGGTCATGTGGTGTAGTTAGCCACCCATCCCCCAACCTCTGAGGTCCTGACATCACTTAAAACTGCTACAGTATTTCATTAATCTTTGTAATAGCCTCTATCTTGAGCACAAGTAACTTTCCCTTGGCTATGAGCCAACATAAAAGATGTGACCAAAATGTGCATTGTCATAAGCAGAGGTGTCTAAATTACTGTGTCATATTCCCAATAATGGGCTTACTTCACACATGGACCATCTCTACCACATCAGCTGGAACTTTGTAGGACCCAAGAGAAAATATTAGGGTATGTTGTGTGCTGTCTAGCACCTGATTATTGCACTAATAACTTTCCAAGTATGTCATTTATCACAGCAGTAATTAGCAACAAGACCCCTTAAATGCCACTGAGTTCTATGAAATCTACTTCACAGTTACAGCATAATCATGATTTTCTTCTTCTCAGAAAGGGCCCATGGCAATCACTTTATTCAGCTCTCTTTTATGTTTGGGGTAACAGTGTGGGGGTCAGTGATGTGCTCTAGGTACCATATTAGGTCAGCCACTATCCCAGCCTCCAGCTCTGGCTCTGCCTTTGTGTTCCTGAGTTCTGTGTCGGTCATTGACAAGGCTCTTACTTGTGTCTCACAATTTCCTACAACTGTACTTTTTGAGGAAAACTCTTCCTCAATACCCACTTTTATGTTTTCTTTGCTCTAAATAATTAGAAAGAAAAATCTAAAATTTAAAATTTTGCTTATGTTGACCAAATGGCCAACTAAGTGATTCCATGTGCTCAAAGTGGCAACTGACATTTCAGCAAGAGCAGCATCCTCTGAAGGGAATGAGCAAACGGAAGACAGAGACTGGGGAAGGCCTGAGTTCCTGGTGCACAGGCTTCCTTACTGCATATTGGGAGGACCAGGCTCATTTGTAGGTTGTGCCCAAGCAACTCCCAGGAAGCAAGAGCTATCCTGTTTGGGAAGGCTGGTGGAAAGCCATAGTTACATCTGTTCTCAAAAGGGACAGTGTGGAAATGCTGCTGGATTTTAGAAGTAGGACAAAGGAAACCTCCATTCATGTATGCCCCGTATATGCCCTCCATAAGAGCTGCATTTCCAACAGGAGCTCCATTGAGCATGAAAGACAGGAACTCCTTTCTGCAGTGTGAACATATGAGGAGGACACTGAATAGAGTGGAGGGTGGAGGTTGGAAAGGCAAGGGTGTTGAAAAGGAGCTATGCTGCCACATGCTCAGTTGTATGTAAAAGAGAAACCAGCGCTCCTCTTTCTACTACCTTTGTTAGTTCCAGCCAGTCTATGCTGCATGTGCTGGGTAACTTCTGTTTTATTTACAACCCCAATGGCTCGGGAGACTGACAGCAGGTGTAAATGCACCTCCTTCACATACATACTCACCCTTCTCAGCCCAGTCCATCTCTCTCAGGGACGTTCATTTCCTTGGCTTCTACCTCTGAAGCAGGGACAGTGATTGTCTAGTGCTCTAGATGAACCCTCAGCGTGATCACTGTTCACAAGTCACAGTTTGAAGGAAGGATTTGCTAACCACAAGTAGAATAAAAAGACAAAACAAAACAAAACTATGTGACATAGACAAGAGGAAGGATTTGATGACCAGGAGAAGCCCTACATTTTTCTTGTTCACAAAATCAAAGCTGGTCATTTATATGTATTTCTAAATATGTTAATATCTATCTACATATAATTAGGATATATATGTATGTATAAACAATTAAAGGGAAGAGGCCAGAGGCCATGAATTTAGGAGGGCAGGTGGAGGTGGGGAGTGGGGTACAAGGAAGGGATTCGAAAGAGAAAAAGGAAAGAGGGAAATGATGTAATTATATTTCAATCTAAAAAAGGCTGGCAATTGACTTTTAATCAAACCTGATGAATATTATTATATAAGTGAGGGGTCCACTGTTTGTAAATCCAGATACTAAACTCAAACAGTTTTTACCAAAATTGTTTCCAAGGTCCTTAGATGTCTCAAAGAATACAAGCGGCAGAAGCAGATGGGCCTGTACTGCAGCTGGAACTGCTTCTCGTGTGCTGCTCTTCACGACATAAACATGGACACCAGTTTCTCGCCTCACCACTGAGAACAAACTTACTCAGTTCTCTTGATTTCATGGCTGAGTATTCGGTGTGGGGTTTCTTGGCACAGCTTGGGGTAGGTGCTGCCCCTGAAGTGTCAACTGTTTCTCAGGAGAAGGGACACTAGATTGGACAAATGTGAGTTGGGTGCCAACACGCGGATGGAAGGTAGCCACATTAATCACTTTTCATGTTGCTGTGACAACATACTTGTCAAAAGCTGCTTAAAAGGGGAATTTGGGATGTGGGAGGGGGGTCATAGTTTCAGACGAGTCAGTTCATAGTGCTTGGTCCTATAATATAGTAAGATAAAAGATCATGGAGCATGTGGCACAGGAGAGCTGTTCACATGGCTGACCAGGAAGCGGTGTGTGTCACATGGCCTGGGATAGTGTATCTTACCCCAATGGCCTACTTCTTCCAGCCAGGTCCCACATTTTAAAGTTCCTAAACCTTCTTAAAAACTGTCACCATCTAGTGACCAAGCATTTTAAACATGAGGCTCTGGGGGACCTTTCAGATTAAAACCATAACGGTAGCGGTCATACCATACCCATGTGTAAGTTCCCGTGTTAATTATGAGCATCACGGAGGGCTAGAGTAGAAAATACCACAGGTGTCATCTACACAGTTCAGTGCTATTTAGAGAACTGCCCTTTGTGTGCTTATTTCCCGTACTGCTTTGCTGATTGTAGGAAAATGATGTTTCTTCAACTTAGTGTGGAATGGAAGTCACATTTGTGTTTGTGCCTGGAGGATATTTTTGGCTGGGAGAGGTTAGGCTCACACTCTACCCAGAGTGAACTCTAATGGCATTAAATACTGACCTTTGTAAGAACCAAATACAAATGGATGCTAGCCAACATCAGGATTTTGAGAGTATTGTGTTTCTCCTAATTAAAGGCGCTTAGGCAGCAGCTGTACTGAGGAAATGCTTGACTCAAAGATCAGCATCTTACCGCACGCTGGTTTTCAGTGAACTATGAGCGAAGGTTTGTTGACACACACCTCTTTCAGCCACTTATGAGACTTTCTCTTCTCTGTTTCCATTTTCAACACACTTGGTTACCTTTATTGTTGTGATGATAATTTTTAAAAGGACTGCCCCTGCGATACAAACATTTGAAAGCATCTCATCCCTATTTGTAGGTCACCAAAACAATTGCTTGATAACTCCTGGCTTGGTAATGACAAGATTGCCGAAAATATTGTAGAATCCCATGATAATGCTAGAAAGACCAAGTCTTTTTCTCTGTGGGAACACTTGCATTGATCCAATCACACAGAAAACCCCAGAGGACAGAGCAGGATTAGGAAGAAATACAGTTGGATATCCCGTTCACTTTGACTGCTTCCATACCCAAGGAATCAGAGATCTGAGGAAGAAGTGGACAATCAGAGGCACATGAATCAACAAGGGGAAAAAACACAAATAGCTTGTGAAAATATTTTGTAATATAAGAAACAGTAAGTGGTTCATTGCAGATGTAAAGGAAAACTTAGAGAAAAGTAGTTGACTCCAGGAATCCAAAGTAAATCTTTGAAAGCATCTGCTCCACATCCTCAATAAATTGTCCTAAATCCTATCCTCTGTCAAACAAAAGAGGAAAGAAAAGATGATAAGGCAATAGACCAAAATTAAAAGGGAGTTTCTGGAGTGTAGAAGGAGACATAGAGGCTTAATGAGATTAAAAACTATGGCAAACCAATGTAAATGTTTCATACGTCTTGGATTTGATATCGTAAGTTAAACGGCCACAAGAGGTCTACTTTCTAGAGTGAAGCACATACATTCAAACCACGTGACCAGAGTGTGGGTCCACAGTACGTGTGGAAAAGCTGGATGCAATGGAGACTGTAATCCTCATGCTTCTTCTGGAAGGATGGTGCAGACTAACACAGGAGAATCCCTCGAAATGCTTGGGCCAACTGATCTGACCTTCCAGCAGTGAGTGATGAATTCTGTCTCAACTTAGAAGGTAAGGACTGACACCAAAGGTTGTCTTCTGACCTCTACATAGGTGCCTTGACACCCCCCACACACACACACGCCACATACACGCCATATACACACACACCACTCATACACCACACACACACACTCAACACACCCACACATACCACACACACACCACACACACACCACACACACACCACACACACACACCACACATACACACACACCACACACACCACACACACCACATACACCACACACACCACACAACACACATGCACACCCACCACACACATATACCACATACACCACACACACACCACACACACACACACACAACACACACAACACATACACCACGCACACACCACATACACCACACACACACACCACACCACACACACAACATACATACACACACACACACCACACACACCACACACACACACACACACACACACACACACACACACACACACACACCAGGGGGTAGTGGCTAGGGAGATTGTTCAGTGGGTGAAAGCACTTGGTGTAAGAGGAAGAAACCTGGAGTTTAGTTCCTCATGCTACATAAAGGCCAGGTGGGTGGTGGTCTGTCTGGAATTTGAGCTCTCAGAAGACTCAGACAGGGCACTCCCAGAGTGAGTGGGATAGCTAGATTAGTTGTGTGGGTGAGCTCCATGTACACATATATATCCTTTACACCTATGTGCCCCACATATGTGAACACACACATGTATGTAAAAAGGTAAGAAATCTGTTTTCTTAGCAAAGTTCAAGTAGATCATATTGTACTGTTGATTCTAGTTATTGTACTGTACTTTGGGTATCCAGTATGTAGTCATCTTATAACTAAGATTATGACCTTTGATGAACCTCTGTTCCTCATCTTCTAAATCTCAAAAGGATGTGAGACGATGGATATGTTAATTAGCTTGATGATGGTAATCATTTCACAATATATACATATATAAAGATAAAATAGGATTTCTTAAATATGTCATTTTTATGTGTCTATCATATCGTAAAAATCTAGAGAAAACATGTTTCTGTGGCCTTAAGCTTTAGGTGTTACAACAATTGCTTCTTGTGTGAGATGTAATTATAATTGTTATTGTACAACTGATAAAAATGGTGAAATTGAATCATACATGTTGACAAATACCATTACAGGTGTAATTTTATTGGGAATACAGCTCTTGGGATGGTTAGGGATGTTTGTCTTTTAGTCAGTTCCCTGGGTTTAATGAAGAATAATGTCTTAGAATGAAACATGATTCCATACTATTTTATTATTTCTTTTCATAAAGGAACATGTAGGGGAACTATTTTACATAAGTAGAAATGGAAATTTTGTTATAATAGAGTTAGATTTTCTAAATTTTTAAGACTCATAGATCTAAAGTCACTTTGCTACAAAACATCAAATTACTTGTTAAGTAATCACTTATAAATGTTTAACTTTCTTACAATTTTATTGGAAGCAAGAAGTTAGAAGCACATGATATATCAGGATGCATGCTACCAAGTTGCTTGGGTCTCTTATGTTATTAGTACTTACACTGATACCTCAAGTTGTCCTTTTTTTGTCACTCTGGAGGTATGCTCAGAGACTGATGTACCTGTTTTGGTTACTAGTGCTGTGAAACAAATGGCCACAGAACCGGAGGCATAAGACAGCCAGTTTACAGATACTCCCTTCGGTGTCAAAAAGACCAATTAAAGGCTTGGATGACTCTCTCATACCAGTTGAGACTAGAATTATCCATATGCTACTTGTCTTGGACTGCTCATGCTACCATAACTGGTATACCAACACCACAGGCCTGGCCATTGGTAAAGAACAGAAGTTGATTTGCATGGTTTGGAGGTTGGAAAGCCCAAGCTCAGATGCCAGAGACTTTCATGCCTGTTGAGGGTCTTTTTCCTTTGTGCTCACATGGCATGGAGGGACAGAGGGCAGAGAAGATAAACAGTACTGTGCTCTTGCATGGTAGAAGAAAAGAAGATGGAAAACCTCCTCTGTATACCACCTTTAAAAAGGCCCCCAACACTTCCAGGAGAAGGCTGTGCCCTCATGAGGCAATCACTCTTAGAGTCTTTGCTTTCCACTGCTATTACACTGGAGATTTTGCTTCAACACATACTATAAAGTTTGCAGAGGACATTTCTCAAACCACAGCACATCTTCACATACATGTCCAGTGTGTGGACAGAGATCTCTTGAAGGTTGGGTTAAGCTGAAACTGTCCAAACCAGTGTTCACTTGTGACCTTTCCATGGGGCTTGGCCTACAATGCCATGACCTTAGTGTAATCTGATTTCTTTCAGGGCAGAGGCAAAACGGACACAGCATTGGCTTTATGACACAGCATTGGAAGTCATGTAGCCTCTCTTCTCCTGTACTCTGCTAGATCTAAGGAGACCCTATTCCTCAACAGAAAATATGTCATGAAACCTGTGATCACTGTTTAGAAATCACCAGAGTACCGTGTAAAGATTTGAAAAAAGAGATATATAGAGAGGCAAAAAAAAAAAAAAAAGATATACAGTGGAGGAAAAGGAAGTGGGGAAGATGAGCCCTTTGCTATCTTGATATCATGCCTTTTGTTGCCATACCTTTTCAATTTTGGGGAAATGTACACAGAGAAGCCAGGAATCTGAACATGAGCTCCTTTAAAGCTGTCCACTCTACAACCATATTGGCAGATTTTTCTACACCACCAGAATATGTGGACATCAGTTTAAAGATCACTGCCTCAGAAATTTGCTTGGCAAAGCTCACTTAGATATGTTTTGTTAAAGTGTCCAAAAGATACAGGCATCCCATCCAGGGACAAACAAAGACAACAAGGCAATGGAAATCCCCATCAACCGCAGCAAAAACCAAAGCACCTCCACCAGAGGGAGAAGGAGGAAACGCAGAATTTCTCTTTTGCAAAATCAAAACCTGGACATGGTTTTGAGTACGAGACTTCAAAGGAAAAGGATGAGATAAAGGAATTCTCTAGGCAGGAAATTTTCGTATATGAAAGGACCATCAAAATGAGAAAGAGCCCAGGAGATACATTGTTCCTATGTTCCTGGAAGGAGCAAGAGCTGAGGCCCAATGAAAACACACAGTTAAGATAACAGTGAGTGTTAACAAAACCTCAAGATGAAGTGGGGTTTAGAGGTGATGGAGCTGGTGGTGGCTACATGGTGTGTGTGTGTAATCCTGATTGCCACATAAGAAGCAGAGGAGCAGACAGCAGACAAAATTAATGGGTATGTTACAAAAGGTAGGCAGCACACCTCTCTATAGGTCAAACATGCATGAGCTGTGAAAATCCTTCGTGACCACAGAATTCTTGTTATCTACCTGTGCTAGAGAAAGAGATGGATCTGTGAGTATACGGCTCAAACCACAAGAGGGAATTTTTGGTAGATTAAAAAAATTATACATTAAAATATATTAAATATCCTAAAACCCCAAAGAAATAATATTAAAATCAAGTTCATTAACTTTGAAATATTTGAATGAATTCTAAGAAAAAAATGGCATCAAAATAAGACAGAAGTTGTATATGTAACTTAAACAAAAACCTCACTTATCTCAAACACCAGGGTTATTGATACATAAACGTATACTCCTACAACCAAATTATATACAACAATTAAAAAGAGCTTAATAAGACTATATATACAACATGCTCATGAAAGAACAACTTTAAGTAACAAAAAGTTACAATAAAAACATGTCCAAGGATGAGACGTAGCTTGGTGGTAGAACTCTTGCCTGCATGTGCAATGCTCTGGTCCCAATCTGCAGGCCTCCAGAACAGCTCCCAGACAGATGCAGCATCACACTCTGTGCTGGTTATTTCTCACGTGTCTGTTACCGCAGTACCAGACAGAGAGCAGCCGAGAGAAGAAGGGTTTATGTCACCTCAGGGTTCCAGGGCTTCAGTCCATCATGGTGGTGAAGGTATGGCAGCAGAGTTTGTGGACATGGGTCAAGGAATCATGGCCAATCAGACAAGGAAGCAGAGAGTGAGGCTGGAGCCAGGCAAAGCATAGTGTTCTCAACCCACCTCTAATGACCATCATCCCCTCATCATCCCCACATCCTAATACTCCAGCGCCTCCCCAAATACTTCTGTCAACTGGAGAGCAATCATTCAAAACATGAGTCTGTGGGGGGCATTTCAGAACCAAACCGTAGCTCCTAATCCATGTGTAGAATGTATGTGATGGCTTCGTGAATACAAGGAGAAAATGACCAAAAGAGAAACAATTGTTTAAAGTGGTGATAACTGCACAAAGTTATAACACATTCTGTATCTGTGATTCTGTCTCTTATTTGAGAAAAAATCTGGATCAAATATGGAAAAGATAATATTTGAAAAATCTAGATAGATGTTGGCTAAATGTATATTTAGTGTTATCATTATTCATAAATTCCTATATTTATAAACATCTCAAAGTAAATCTATCTTTATTGAAATTTGTTTAAACATCCTCAGCAGAAACAAATGTTTGGATCCACATGAATTTATTTTTATTAACATTTGCTGACCCCAAGAGCTGAAGCCTCTGGATTCAAGAGCCTGAGGAGTAGAATTTGATCTGTTTCTCTGTGAGCAAAGTAGTTGTCATCTCAACAGGGAGCTGTGAAGCAAAAAACAGGCCAGCGGCTGGGCTTCTTGGTCTCAGGGAAGGATTTCCTGGAGAATCAGAAGGGATCTTTCTGTTTTTCCAATGATCACAAAAGATTTGAGGTCTGATTTTATTAAGAGGGCATCTGGCTGTCTAGAACATCTCTAACTGATGAAACATCAATCCATTCAACAACAAATGTTTACTGGGTGTCTACTTTGGTTCTGGAAATACACAATCCAATGAGACATGTGAAGATGTACATTTCTTTAATGCAACGAGATTTTTATTATTTTAACATCTGTTAACCAAATATTTCTTAGGACGTAAACTATCTTTGATAAATTGCTTGACATTCCTTTAAGTGGGAGGTAACCTAAGCAAAATACAAACAATTTGAGGCAGTGAGGACCAGAATTTGGTCTGTTTCCATGTGAGGTAAAAGCTTCCCTACATGAGGAAATGTGAGTCAATCTCATGTAGTCCAGGGTGGCTTTGAACTCACAGAGATCCAGACAGATCTCTGCCTCCCGAGTGCCTGGATTAAAGGTGTGTGCCACCACTGCCTGGCCTCTATGTTTAATCTAGTGGCTTGTTCTGTTTTTGGATTTTCATGTAAATTTTTATTAGGGTACACAATATATCACCATATTTCTTCTTTTTGTCTAAAATAATAAAAGAAGGTTATAACTAATATAAGAAAAGCTATATACAAGAAGTACAATAAGTATATATAATATATAGAGTCAAGAATTGCATTAACAATGTCTAGTCCATTAACATTTGAAAGATTCAGAGAAAATATTCCATTATTTATCCTATTTTGGTGAGTCCAAAGTGTTGTACCTAATTCACTTTTTATCCTAACTTGTATTACCAGCCCAAAACAATCTTTTGACGTCTTTCAAACTTACACATTTTATACCTCTTTAGTGAGTTTTTTTTCTGAATTTGTTAACAAGAAAACCTATAACTATACCTATCTAATTTTCAACTCCCTCAGAGACCCAAGGAGGAAATACTATTAACTGAGTAAACAGGAAGTGCAAACAAGCAACTTCCAAAAATTGTGAGCTGACAGAAGCACCTGGCTGCCTGGACAGTCACCCTAGGTTCCTCTGCAGTGTTGGTACATTCATCTTTGGCCTATAGGCCTAGCGTATCTGACCAACTTTTCTGTGAAGCAGGATTTTCTGAAGGACTGTCCTACCTTGTCTTGGCAAGGTTTGGCAGTCCTTTCTTTTATGTCCTTTTCATCCATTTGGACAGCATACTGTCAGTAGTTGATGTGAGGGCATTTTCTTGCCCACTGGCTAACTTTTGCCCCAAAGAAAGTAAACTCCATATGGAGTTTCTTCAGCGTCCATCATCTTCTCTGAAGTAGATTGGTGCTGCCAGGAGCAGTATTGTCTCATTGTCATAAAAAAGAAAGAAAGAAAGAAAGAAAGAAAGAAAGAAAGAAAGAAAGAAAGAAAGGAAGGAAGGAAGGAAGGAAGGAAGAAAGGAAGAAAGGAAGAAAGAAAGAAAGAAAGAAAGAAAAATCTATGTTATTGAAACAACTTAAATGCCATATTCTGCAGATCCCTGAAGTGTTTGAAGATGACCTATCCATCTAAAATCCATCTCTGCTTGACCTTGAAAACATAACTAGTATGACTACAAGTTTGATTGTAATGAATACTAACTTACATTTCTTTTTAACCTAAATAGTTGGTAATAACTTTCAAGGCCTAGCAAATAGCATTACATCATTAAATGAACTGTATAGGTATAATACCTTGAACAAGATTAGAAATATATATATATATATATACAGTATTTTCTAACAAAATCAATCTCAAATTTGTATCAATATACAAAATTTGTATACAATATATAAAAATCCAATCCAATGTAAAATATTTAAAACTAGTAGTTGCCTTTTAAAAGTAGATTCAATAATCTACCTTTTTATCTTATCATATCTATATAAATCACTCTCAAATTTGTATCAATAGATACAATTTATATATAATATACAAAAATCCAATCCAATATAAAATATTTAAAATTAGTAGTTGCCTTGTAAAAGTAGATTCAATGATTACCCTTTTATTCTATCATTTCTATATCTTTTTTTCAGATTCAATAATCTACCTCTTGTCTATATCCTATTTTTTCTTATCTTTTTCTTTCTTTTTTAAAAATAAGAACCCTGAATCTAATTTCCTTTGTTTTGCTTTTTTCCTGACCATTATCAGTTAACAACTTGTAACCAACCATCCTAAATAACAATAATTATTCATAACCCATCGAAAGGCTGAAAGCTACCCACCCCACTTCTTGGGAATATGGGTGTCATGTTCCTAAAATTACTTCCTGCTGTTTGTGGGTGAAGGCATCTTTAGGGGATCCTGAAAAGGAAAATTTTGGATTAACTGTCAAGTCCTGGGAGAGTTAGCTGTATCATTTGTTGTCCAGTCTTTGCATGATGTGAAAGTACAGGGCTTGTTTCAAGTTCTAGCTCCAGTAGTCTGTGAGGCTGGATCATCTCAGCTAGCCATCTCAATGTTGTCCTGAGTAGTTTGTAGTCCAAAGCTGATCTTTGGGTGGTGTTTGTCAGCTTAATGGTGTTATCATAGTCCACGTAGAATCATCATTGTGGGATTGCATCATCTTTTCAAAGACTTCGAAGGTCACTATTAGGTGTGGTCATGGTTCACTACAAAAAAATCTTTTTCATGGGACTTTTTTCAGGATGATTTGTCCTTTTTCTTCATATGTCTCATTTGTCCAGTGTTCCTCAGAAACCTTAGCTTTCATTCTCCTGAAAGACAAAAACAAAACCCTAACCCTAACCTTTGTGGGGAGGCTCCCTTTTGGCAAGTTATATCTGATCAAATGAAAAGCTTTTGTTAGTTGTATAAATTAATTTAAATTGAATAGTCACACTGGTTGATGAACTATCACCTCTTCTAATCAAGAGGTCTCTCTTACTCTGTTTATTTTTCTGAAACTTTTGCTTTATCTTCTGTAGCTGTTCTATCATCCAGAGCAGTATGATTTCTTAAAATCGGCATTAGGTTCTTTAATTGCTCTGGGAAGGAGTTTCTTCCATGATGATAGGAAAGGACTGAATTGAATGTGTCATGGGAGCCTGTCAGAGGCCCCTCAGGGCATTTCCCGACAGCAAAGGCAAGGGATTACCTTGTCTGTTGCTTGTTGATCTGCATTCATTAGTTCAATGTCTGCTTTTGCCTTCTGCAGAATCCAGAAGGGAGGGGTGTTCTATTGGGAGTATTCCTTGAAAAAACATTATTTCTAGGAATGCCTTGTTTACGGTCCTTTTTTAGGTGACCTTGTTTGCCACAATTGAAACATTTGACATTACTATTTTTCTTCAAACCTCTGGAAATCACCTCTCCTAGCCAAGCATCATCATGGTCATGAGATTCAATATTTATTGTATCTCAGATCTATTCTTCCAAGGGTGCTGATCTTGCCTTTAACAGCCTAATTACCCATTTGCATTGTGCATTAGCATTTTCAAAAGCCAGAGATTTTATTATTATGTATCTAGCTTTTGAATTTGGTATCATTCTATTTACTGCTGAAGTCTGTCTTTGTAAGAAATCAGCAAAGGTTTCTTTTGGGCACTGTATAACTTTTGAAAATGACTCAATTTTCTTTCCTACTTCTTCAGTTCTGTTCCAAGCATTCAAGGTTGCCATGCGACATAAAGCCAGAGTGTAGTCATCATACAAAGATTGTCTTTGTCTATCAGCATAATCGCCTTCTAGAGATCCATCTGGATCTCTGTGAGTTCAAAGCCACCCTAGACTACATGAGATTGACTCAGTCTAGGAGAGAAAACAGAGCCAGGCAGTGGTGGCACACACCTTTAACCCCAGTACTGTGATGCACACATACCTTTAATCCCAGGAAGTGATGATAGGGCAGAGAAAGGTATATAAGGTGTGAGGAGACAGGAACTAAAGGCTTTTCAGCTGAGGAACCCCTTTTGGCTAGAGACCTATCAGCTGAGGCTTTTTCAGGCTGAGGAGTCCTAGAGGTAAGACGTGGCCTGTTCCTTTGTCTCTCTGATCTTCAGGTAAATTTTATTAGGGTACACAATATATCACCACAGAATTGTACAGGAAATTTGTCACTGTCAAAGTCTGTGTCCCCAGTAAATCACTACAGTGATAATGGGAAGGACTTTGGGAGAAGTGGGGACACAGCATGCATCAGGATGGTACAATGGACAAAGCTGGAGGCTCGAGGTTGTGTTGACTGTGGATGTGGAAGTCTTCCCTGGGAATGAATAGAAATATTGAGAAAGGGTGGTTTTGTATTTCCATTGTCTGAAAACTTGGCAGCAGAGGCCAGTGTCACTTAGGGCCTCAAAGGGCAGTAGCCCTTCCTTTAGCACGCTCATGAGAGTATGAGACACATGCTTGCTAACACAAGGAAATATCTCTGCCTAGAATTATGACCCCATGGGAGTGGCAAAGACTTCCTAAGGGCTGCCATGGGTAATCTGAGTATAGAAGCATGTGAACACATGTTCTGGTTTGGAGAGGTGAGAAAAATCAGATGGGAAGGAATGGATAACTACTATGGGAGTATAATGCAGCTAACAGCAGAGGTGGCTTCGATTGAAGCCAGTCTCTACCCTTTGTTAGCTACTTCACCATGGTGAAGCAACTCGCCTTTTCAGTGCCTTGGTTACTGTTTGTGTAAAACGGCGTTAACGTTAATGTCTGACATCCCAGAATTGCTTGTGGTGAGTAAATGAACTTCTAGCTGCTGATAAGCTCTGGAATCGGCTGCTCCTGTCCCAAAGAGGAAGATGAGCAGCTCAGCAGGACCTGCCATGTGACCAGGCTGACTGGGATGTCCTTTGTCCAGCAGAGACTCACTGCTGCTGGACAAAGTGGTTTTCTAAGCACAATGGCTTCCAGGGTTTAGAGCTTTAGAAAGGAGGCTGTGATCCTTCCATGGAGCAGGAGGGGTAGGAAGAATGAAGACAGGGAGGAGAGCCTGGAGGTTTCTAGGCTGATCTCCTTCGATCCCTCATCGGTAAGGGATAAGCTTCTCACCTGGACCTGTGTTGGAGCACATGACTAACAGGAACTGTGCATATATGGGAGCTGGCAATTTCCCATGCATCCTGTGTTAGCCTCAGAATCTACAATGTTCTAAAGCCATGGCTGTCCTGCAGAAACACAAGCCCTAAGAACAAGCCATTTTAAGTTTCCTAGTAGCAAGATTTCAAAAAATAAAAGGAATATACAAAATGACCTTTAATAATACACCATAAGCTAATAAATCCAAAATAATCATTTGAATCTGTAATCAGCATAAAATTATTAATCAAATGTTTTACAGATTTTTTATGAATCAATGTGTATATTATATTAACATTGCCTATTGCTGTGGTTTGGATTTTGAATGTCCCTCAAAGGCCCCTCTGGTGAGGGTCTGATCTCTAATTCTTGACCTTGCTGGGGGTGGTGAAGTCATTAGGAGACTGGCCTGAAGGAAGGAAGTTAGGTCATTGTGTGCATGCTCCTAGAGGGAGGGACTTACTGTCCCGCTTCCTCTCTTTCATGGTCTCCTCCAACAAGGCCTTCTACCATGATGTGCTAGTAACTGGGACCAACAACCATGCACTGAACCCTATCGAACTGTTTCAAAGTCAAACTTCCCTCTTAAATTATCTCAAGAATTTTGTCACAGTGGCAGGCTGCTGACTAACACACGTATACATTCAAAATACATCGTTTCAAGTAGTCAGCCGCACATGTAACTATTGGACTAAGCCGGAAGAATTAGTTTTTCTTTCAGCTTAGAAACTCTAGATGATTCTAGATCATCTATTACTTCCTTATTCTAGCCTCAAATGCAAGAAATTATCCCACTACTTACGAAGTTCCTTAAACCAGTTCCTTGGGAACAGGCCCTTTGAGCTAACTGTGAGGACAATGTAAGTGTGAAAAATATTTTGAGGGTTCTTTCACTTTTTGTTATTTTTCAGTGATGTGATAACCTACAGATTCCTACTAGTAGCTGGAATCTCTGAGAATAGGGCTTACCTATAAGATATCTCTACTTTATAGGCTCTCAGGCTACCTCATGAAGATATGGTCAGTTCTCTGTTGACTAAACGGTAACAGGACATGTTTAAACAAGCAAGAGAAGTAATGGAATTCCTTATGTGAAATAAGTTTAAAAAATAGTGGTTGGGTTCATGTTATATGCCAGGTCCTGGGCTAATGTTTGAAGACACATTGCCACTTGGGGACACGGTTCTTTTTCTCATGGAGCTTCTACTTTGTTGGTAAAGGAGAGTTATCTGTTGTCAGGGCATCTGGTGACCGAGGCATGGCTGGATGGCTTCTGGAATGTTATGGTTATTCTGGATTCCTGTTCTTGTCTGGGGACTTATTTGAGTTGTAGGTGAAATGGATCACACATTCTGAGCATCCACTCCAGTAGATCAACCCATGTTATATAAACTAATATATATAGCCCATGTTATATAAACTAATACATACCCATGTTATATAAACTAATACATAACCCATGTTATATAAATTAATACATAACCCATGCACATAAACTAATAGATTTTTTTCCCCCTTATCCTCAGCTGCAAGCTGTGAATGTAACTTTTCCAGGAAAGGGGCTGTTATGGATGGGAAGGTAAATGCCTCAAGATGACATCATCTTGGGAGAGATGGAGACCCAAACCCAGACTAGAAGCTCTGTGAAGATGTGGGTAGAGACCGAAATGATGACCTATAAGCTAAAGTTTGCGTAGGATTACTGACAACTTGAAGAAACCAACAGAGAACCGTGGAACAGATTTCCTTTCTGATCACCCAGAAGAAGTCAGCAGTGTGCCAACACCTTGAGTTTAGACTTCTGGTCCCCAGATCTGTGAGATTTTGATGTTTTAAGCTTGAGGTTGTTACAGAATTTACAGGAAATGGACATGTCCCCCTTTCCTTTAAAGTTTAAGCTTTGGGGAAGGGAGCTGTTTTCA
Organism: Peromyscus californicus insignis; assembly: GCF_007827085.1. Classification (NCBI taxonomy): domain Eukaryota; kingdom Metazoa; phylum Chordata; class Mammalia; order Rodentia; family Cricetidae; genus Peromyscus; species Peromyscus californicus. Next base: position 145,962,775 of record NW_026294573.1, read on the forward strand.
TTACCTTTGCTAAACATCTATTAAGTGCTCATTGTATTCCTGGTACGAATGAAGATCCCTGTATAAGCTGACAGGAATATCTAAGGGTCCAACTCAGTCAGTCAGCAGTGCTTTTGAGGACCTACGACATGTTCATCATTCTTGTAAGAACTAAGGGTACAGGCAGTAAAGAGGGAGAGTAACTGTCTTCAATGAGCAACTGTATCAGAGAAGGCAGCTAGAGTACAGATCGGTGGCATCTGCTGTCTTGATGACCTCCCTTCCCTGGGCCTTTCCACACATTCCATGCAATGCTATCAAGGCTTCCTTCCCACAGCAATTACTCTTTTTTTTTTTTTTTTTATTAATTTATTTTGCAATACAATTCAGTTCTACATATCAGCCACGGATTCCCTTGTTCTCCCCCCCTCCCGTCTCCCTCACCTTCCCCCCAACCCCCCCCCCCCCATTCCCATCTCCTCCAGGGCAAAGCCTTCCCCACAGACTGAGGTCAACCTGGTAGACTCAGTCCAGGTAGGTCTAGTCCCCTCCTCCCAGGCCGAGCCAAACAATCCTGCATAGGCCCCAGGTTTCAAACAGCCAACTCGTGCAATGAGCACAAGATCTGGTCCCACTGCCTGGATGCCTCCCAAACAGATCAAGCCAATCAACTGTCTCATCCATTCAGAGGGCCTGATCCAGTGGGGACCCCTCAGCCATTGGTTCATAGTTCATGTGTTTCCATTCATTTGGCTATTTGTCCCTGTGCTTTATCCAACCTTGGTCTCAACAATTCTCGCTCATATAAACCCTCCTCATTCTCGCTAATTGGACTCAGCAATTACTCTTTTATGCATTGAAGAGAACTCTGGAGAACTCTGTTGTCTCTTAATTTGCTAAACTTTTCTAAAAGATTGTTTCTTTTTTATGTGTATTAATGTTTTGCTTGAATGTATATATGTACACCATGTGTGTCAGAAGAGGGTGTCCGAGCCCCTGGAACTGGAATTACAGACAGCTGTAACTTACCATGTGGCTACTGGGAACTGAACCTGGGTCTTCTGCAAGAGCAGCAAGTGCTTTTAACAACTGAATCATCTCGCCAGCCTCCAGCTTTGCTAAACTGTTGGTGTCAATGAGAAGAATGCTTACATTGAAGAACTGTGGGAATGCCAGGCCATGGGGTGTACTAAACATTGTAATACCAGATGTCTGCTTGAAAGCCCTGGATGGGAGGGAGAGCGTGTCCCGGTTTTCTTCTTCAGAATCATTGCCCTGCAGTAAAGGATCAAACATCTTTGCTTGCATCCAGGTCGAGGTCTCTCAGCCCCATCACACCCCTCTCTTGCAATCTGCCTGCTTTTGATGCCGTGTGCTCCCCACTGCTCTTCCCTCACTTTCCAGCTCAGCTCCTTCTGTTGTGAAATGATCTGTTTTGTCCAAGTTGTCCAAACTGTAATCCACATGTACTCAGGGTCTCTGTGTTCTACACACACACACACACACCTGGCCGCGAGGTCTTTAAGGACACAAGCTGATCACACTAATATTTGTGTGCCCCCGTTTGTGGATGGCAGACATCCACCAACATTTACAGGATCATGGAAAGACCAGAGAAATGATTGATCATTGACTGTGAGTTGGGAAGTAGAGATAGAATAGTGACGTGGAAAGCTGTGTTTACAGTAGGGCCATCATGCACAACTGCGGGAGTACCTGATGTTTAATACTGTAAACTAAGCCAGAAAATAAAAAGGGCAGTGCAGCTTTCCCACAGTCCCGAGAATTCCTAAATTGTTGGACTGATGACAAGCACAAGAGTCATCAGGAGCCACTCCCACCGGCCACTTCTGTCCTTCCTGTCATCTCTTGGTGGCTTTGTTCTTTTCCCACCTGCCATCAGATCAGAAAGTTGCTGCCAGCCAAAGCAGAAGTCGCCACTGCTGGATTGGAGCTGCACACTGTTTCACCTTCTCCTTAGAAAGGAGATGAGATCATGTCTCATCAGTCATTCACGGGTTGTCAACAGCCTGCTGCTAGCCTGCCCTGGGTGGCTTAGGGAGCTGCGGAAGAAGTCCTTCTGGGGCAGAGGCCTGGATGGAGGCAGCAGAAGGTCCCACATGCAGCAGGTACTTAGCAACCACTGAGGAGAGGAAACATCCAAGACGCCTTCCCCTAAGAGGTGGTGTTACCAGAAGAATGAATAGGCCGGAAATCATCCCGCCAGCAAACCTCCTCCTGTCAGCTCCGGGCTGGACAAAACAAATGCGCTTTATCTGCTAGTGAGATTGGCTTCTGAGAGTCTATGCATCATGCAGAGGCTGAGCAACTCCCTTTTAGGAAGTGTCTCATCCTCTCTCAGTGCCCGTCCCTTGGCACATTCCTCCTGGCGGCCAAAGGAGTTCAAAAGAGTGGAGCGATAAGGGGGATGGATGCTCTTCTCTGCACTGGCCTGGCCCCCGAGTCCAGCCAGGCTTCAGGTGGGGCAGGCGGCTACAGACTCTCTAGTGTACTTGCCAGGCCCCCGCGGACAAGCCTGCTGGTGGGAATGGCTGACCTCCAACTGCCTCCATTCCTCCACTTCGATGATGCAGAAGAAGCTGGAATTCCAGTCTGCTTAGTGTTCTCGTTGCCTTTTATCTGTGGTGGGCGGATCGGGGAAGCTTGTGGACCAACTGCGCAACCTCATGATGCAGAAGAGACCATCATTGGTTTATCAGGCCTTGCCCGGGTTCAGCCATGTCACTGCAGGCCGGCAGGCAGGTTAGGCTGGGAGGTTAAGATTGAGTTGAAAGGTTGGTACTGGGAAAGAAAGGAATGTAGGATGTGTTTCTTTCTCCTGAAACTACCAACCATTCGGAGTGGGGTACTAACAAGGACTAGCGGCCTGCACTGGTGGCCCACCATTCAGAGCAGAAGAATTGGGAGTAACAGGAAGAGGATAAAAGAGTAAAACCAGACCAAAATAACAGTAACAGATGAGGAGGAGAAAAGGAAGGAAGAGAGACCCACTTGGTGGTGAAGCAGGGAGCAGAAGGGGCTGAGGAAACAGGACCTCTGTTCTGCTGAGGCTGCATTTTTTTCTTTTTCTCAAATTCTTCTATCCCCATGTTTCACGTAGCCTGTGCAAATGCATAGACAGATAACTTGTTGGCAGCAGACATCTCACATGTCAGGGGAGGTTCACCTTGTACTTGCCTCATGAGTGTGGCGACTTAATATTCTAGAATGCCAAGTCTTGTGAAAAACTCAGGAGGATATCATTCAACCCGGACCTACCTGGAATCAGCCCTATTGGTCAATGTGTGATGGGGTAGAAAGAGTCCCAGATAGTTCTAGACTCAGCACTACCTTTAGAAAGCATTGTGACGTAACTCACTTAACCTTAGATCTTCATGTGTTTACCTGAAAGATAAACACACTAAAGTATTTATAATATCTTTTCTACATTTAAAACTGTGGCTGGTTTATAAAGTGTTGGCCAAGCAAGCACAAAGACCTGAGTTCAGATCGCCAGCTCCCACTAATACAAACGAACACAGTGCTGGGGGCGGGGACAGGCGCCTAGTGGCCAGCCATGCCAGCTGAACCTAAGAGTTCCAGGCTCACTCAGAACAGAGGGCTCACCAATTTGGTTAGGTTGAATGGCCAGCAAAACCTGGGTATCCTCTTGCCTCTGCCACCCCAGATTATAATATGCAAAACTCCCTTCCATAAGTTGCCTTCATCATGACATGTTATCACAGGAACAGAAAAGTAGCTAAGAGATAAGGCAGTACCCCTGAACCTTCTACCCATATATCTAAAGCCTTTTTTTCTGCAGGAGGAGCAAGGTTTGATCCCCAGGACTCATATAGTAGAAGGAGAGAACCAAATCCCTTTGGAATGCGTACACACACACACACACACACACACACACACACACAGAGAGAGAGAGAGAGAGAGAGAGAGAGAGAGAGAGAGAGAGAGAGAGAGAAATAATAAATGTAATTAAAAAAAGATAAACTACTTCTGAATAAGAAATGGATAGAGAGTTTAAGGGTTGTTGGCTATTGGGCTAGAAAGCTCAAGAATCCAAAGAATTTGAAAAGAGATCTACTAAAGTCAGAAAAGAACGGGAGTCTCTCTTGGCACAGGAACCAGAGTCCACCATTCAGGAATGACTCAAGGAGAATAGGAACTATGGGGTAGCTGCAGTTCTCTGCCACTACCTTGACTTACAAGCACAGCTCATCCACACAGCCTTTGGGAGTAGAAGCATCTTAGAGAAAAATCCGTGATGCTGAGCAGGACAGCACAGGCTAGAGAAGGACTAGTGTATGAGACAGATGGAAACAAACAGAATTTCAGATTCAACAAACATAAACTCTTGGGCTACAAAGGCAACTAATAGAAAATAAGTGTCAAGTCAGTTCTGTGCTCTGGCTGTCCTCGGGGAGACATGCAAGCTTTCTCCTGCTCTAGCTGGTATAGTCTTGGAGCCAGTTTTGATTTACTATTAAGAGGCACAGTAAGTATGTTTGTTTGTAATGCCCTCAAATTATTAACAACACAAATGGGTTCACCAATAAGTGACTGGATAGCCAAACCATGGGACATCTACATAACAAACACCTATTCAGCTATAGGAAAAGAAATGAACCACTGATATACTGTGTCTTGGAAGAACAAAAAAAGATAAAATGAAAACAATAATCCTAGTCTCAAAGGATCATACACCATATAAGTCTATGTGTATAATATTTTAAAGAGAAAAATAGCAATAAAGAATGGTCAGTTATTGAATGAGTTTTGGGGACTTGTGTGTGGCTATTAAGTGGTGACATGATGGATGCTTATAAACATATAATAGTTCTTTATGATGACTGTGGTGATGGATAAATGAATTTACAAAAATCTATATCATGTATGAGACTCATAGAAACATGTGCCTATTTATATATTTATACATATATGTATATGTATGTGAATATGTACATACATGTAAAATAGTGGAGCTTGAAGAAGGATTGTATTTTAATAAATAATATTATATCCATGTGCATTTCCTGGTTTTGAAAATAAGATTACTAGAATGAGCTGACTATTTTTTTGAGAATTCCTAAGAATTTGAAACTATTTCTAAGCCTTTTTAAAAAAGAGACACTAAATTCTCATTCCCTGTGGTAGTTATGTTCTCTGAAGTCTTTATGAAGCAGATTCAGTTGATGAATACTTAATGTGACGGCTAATCTTTGTCATCAACTTGACATTCCTGGGAAGATGGAACATCAAGTCAAGAATTCCTCCCATCAGATTGGCTTGTGACCATGTACGAGGGATATTTTCTTTATTGGAATTGATGTGTGAATACCCAGCCCACTGTGGGCAGTACATCTCTAGGAAGGAGGGCTTGAGATGTATAAGAAAACCAGCCAGAAAAGCCAGAGGGAGAAAGGCAGTAAGTACCATTCTTACAAGGTTTACCCTTCAAGCTCCTACCTGGGGTTCCTGCCTTGACTTCCCTCAAAAATGGACAGTAACCTTTAAATCAAACATCTTCCTTTCCCAAGCTCCTTCTGGTCATGGTGTTCATCATAGCAACAGAAAGCAAGTTAGAACACTCAGCTGTTGCTCCCAGTGGAGATACAGTCTTAGGAGTTGGTCACAGTTTTGTCAGTTATCAAGATGCAACCATGTTTTCCGTGTGCTTTTGTCTATAGACAGCTTATTTAACAGCATTGTTGCCTCACTAACATTGAGCTCACAGCCAAGAGTACTATAACTCCCACCTGGACAAAGTTTATCTAACACATTTTCTTTAGACAGCATATCACAGTCTTCTTCGATTAAAGAAGACTTTAGAACTGCACATGAGGCCATTAAACAATGAACTCATAAACAAAATTCACAAAAATTAAAAAGTGGCACTAAGAAAGTTATGAAAAGAACATCATTTACAGAATGACAATCTGAGAGTAGAAATCAGAAGGCAAAATGTTGCCTTGTTGGAGCTTGTTTGGGCTCCTATTATCTGGTTATCAGGTTATCTGGTTATCTGGTTATCCAGTTATTTGGTTATCAGGTGATTCAAATTTTGCACTATTCTCTGAGTATTCACAGGTCACAGTGAAAAACTGTGAGCACTGGTTGAGATGACAAGTCAATATTATTGAGTATATAATTTCATAAATATGGAGTCCTTGAGTAATTAGGATTGACTATTTTTTCTGTATATAGCTCCATGGATGCAGAGCTACACATTTATGCACATATATTAGCTCTCTGTATCATACAGATTTCACATCTGTGGTTTCTATAAAGTTTGGACTGAAAGCAACTGAACACATGCAGATCTTTTCTTCTCACTTTCCTTAGACAGTTTGTAACTGATTGCTACAGGATAAAGGCAGTCACATAGTATTTACATTTCATTAGCTATTATAAGGAATTCAGGATGATTTTAAATGGTTGGGAGAATGAATAGTCACGGGCTGTATATAAACACAATGTTACTTTACATAAGGAATTTTAACATCTGTGGGTTTGAGTACTGCACGGGAAATGGGTGAGTTTGGTGATCAATCCTTGTGAATACTGAGAAAAAAATGTATACATATGTACCTTTTAATATGCTATGGTACCTGTAGGAATGAGTGGAGCCCAAAATCACATAAGGCTAAATATAGTGTAATAAAACTGTAACTGTCACCTACAGAGGAAAAACAATCTGACAAATTGTTGAGAATTGCTTCCTTTTTCTTCATAGAGTTCATATGTTTCTGGATTCTAGAGATTCATTGTTGTGTTTAAACTTTAGCTTCTGGCTAGGGCTAGATTTTGTCAGCATTGGTCAGAAATTCCTCTAGCCATCAGTCTCCTCCATGTATTCCCTTTCCTGTACCCAATCTGTAAACATCTATTTCAGGTATCCAGTTGACCTGAAACTTTAGCTGCTTCTTGTAGCGACTCATACCAGCTCTCTCAAAACAGCCAGTCAGATACTCCTCAGTGAAATGTGCATGACTGATAGTGGTTAGTGGGAGCTCCCCCTCCAAGGGACAATTTTTCCATTTGATTAAGACAAATGAAATCAAACTCAAGTACCCAAGGAAGAGATAATTTTAAGCAGCAGGTAAATAAATATACATATATATTTTATACAGTGTAAGTATGCATGGGCAGGATTCTATTTTTTGAATGTTTGGGTCACCCCAAACTTCACACATCAATACTATAATTGCCAAGCCATATTATGAGATGGGAGCCTTTGGGGGTTGATTACATCAGGAGGGCAGAACCCACATGAAAGAGACTAGTGTCTTTTCATAGTTCTGGGTGGGAGGGGCACACGTGCTCATTCCATAATGTGAGTACACCCTGAAATGATGCCTATCAACCGAGAAGTGAGTCCTCACCAGACACTGACTTTGATATCAGACATTCTGTCTCTGGGATTAAGAGAAATTATTTTGTCACAGAAGTCCAAATGAACTCGGTGATAGGATGAGCCTCAGAGAGAGGCATTCCTGGCACTCTTGAGGCTGTATCAAATACATACAACTGCCTGACTTAGAAATTCCCACTCTGCTGGCATTTGATTTGAGTACTGTTAATAAAAGCCAATAGCACAATTTTGTTAAAAGTATCAGCTGTTCTTTTTCTCATTGGAGCTTTGTGTCTGCAACTGTTAGGAAGAGGGGCTTTTAAAGTCTCCAAACAAGAGCAATCATTCTCTTATTAGGAATCACCAGAACATTTTTTCCACCCATATCTTTTAGTGAAGGTAAGTAATTTTGACAATCCAGAATGGCCCTTCTCATCCTTGGTGACTATAATCAGTAACTCTCCATGTTGAGTGAATGGGTTTCCTACACTCAGGGTTCTTTCTAATCCTTGTAGGCAGACACATGCTAGCTCTGGAACTCAGGTCTCAGCTTAGTGTACTTCTGAGTAGTGAGAGAGGTCCAAGCTCCAGTGAAGCTTCACATGGTCGAGCAATGTCCAGCTGTTTTTGGCCAAACGCCCTTCAGTTTTCCATGTGCTCAAGTGGAATCATTTAAAATGTAAAAATGTATGAGCATCTTTCCTCTGAATGAAATGCTATGCTTTTCCTTGGCTTAATTTCCTCTCAACATAAAAATCAAGACTCTTGCCAGTACCAGTGATCGGTAATGCTGTGCACATTGTCGAACTTACAGATTAGATAAGCATTTTGGTTTCCAGTAGTGTTTTCATGGAATTATCTCTATTCAGGTCAAATTCTATTTTGAGAACTCCAGCTGATTCAACAGCCTATAATTTGTACTTTTGGTCTCAAAGTAAATACTTCATTTAACTGAAACCGAGAGAACTGCACTTGTATTTGAGCTCTGACCCGTGTAATTTTAATATCTATTAGCCCTTACTATGGGATGTAATTAGATGGATCAGATTCTTCATAGGTTCATACAAACAGTGGGGGAAATATTCCAACCACTTTCTTTCCAAAGCAAACAGTGTGAGTCCATTGGCCCAAGCAGGAATCCACAGTTTGTCCATATGCCCCTCACCACTTCCTTCTGCTTTGTGCTGTGAGGCCCTACATGGAGAGCAATGAAGGAAAGGGATTGTAAAGGGATTCTTAAAAGGGCTTAACACTGCTTTAGTGGGTCAGATGTTAACTTATTGTCATGTCGTATCCAACAACACAGAAATCCAGGCTGTCAAGGCACAGGTCTTCATAACCCAACACAAACACGGCGTCTACTAGAACCTTCCCTTTCTCCTGACATGGAGAACAGCTAGTTCACATAGGCACTGACTCATTGCCAGGCACACAAAGGTCAGAACAAAGCTTAGTCAGGAGTCTAGGAAGATGAATGGAAAACACATGACTGAAGAGTGTCGATGTGAAGTCCTGGAAGTTCAGAAGTGAGAGCAAATGCAAATATGAAGAGACCAGTCAGTTAGGAGGCACAACAGGGTCTCAGGCACAGGAAGTTTTGGCAAAATTCTTTCTTGTGTCTGATGAAGTCCTAAGCATGCTAAACCTGACCTCAGTGTTTCATAAATACGGCATGCAGTAATTCTGGATCAGTATTTGACCAATCCTTTAGACTGAGCTCTATGCCATTTTAGAGACCTTAGGCATACTCCTGGCCTTATGCAGTCTTCTGAACATTTGTTTTGAGTTCAATCTGTTTCTCTTGGCTGATGAAGAAGTTGAAGTTTAGAGAGCTTCAGCATTTGTATGAGTTCAGGTAATTTTGGAGGGGCAAGATTCAGACTTGAAAGCATGTAAGACCTCCACATTCATGCTCTTAACCACCAGGCTATATTGGAGAGATCTCAGTTTGAGATTAAGTGGTGTGTAATTTACATAATTACAACTACTACCTGTGTTTATAATTAGCCAGGACCCTTTAAATTGCAGCAATGATTCCCAGGCTATGTTACCTTAAAGAGGAACCAGTACATTAAGAATACAATAAAGGCTGGGTTTGGTGGTGCATGCCTTAAAGGGACTTACTTATGAGGGAGGCTGAGGAAGGCAGACATCTGTAAGTTTTAGGACAGTGAGACAGTGCCACCTCCCCCTCCACCAAAAAATCCCTCAAAACATAACAAAGAAGTCAGTGTGGAAAAAACATTTTTAGTAGCTTCAATGCCATGTTCCATAGATAACTCAAATGCTGGCTTGCATCTATAACTCTCATAGCCTAACAGCACCTTTATCAGCCGGCTACCCCTTCCGAATATGTTGTTCCTGTTTAGTACTGCCAGGATGGGGGCTGAGACAATCAACACTGTTTAAATTTCCTTAGCTCTTATTCAGTGATTTCTTCTTGCTCCTGGTCTTCACAGCCCCTGATGATTGATGTCTATCTAATGCATGCTGTCAATGGGCTTCTTTCTGCTTCCTCTCCCTGTTTACTATGTTTGTTTTGTTTTTCTGTGCTAGGCTTTCATACTTCCTACATGGCAAGATCTAGTTTAGTTCATTAAAATCCTGTAGAGGATATTCACTTTAGACATTAGACAGAGTTAGTTAGGCCACCTCATAGACTGTGGTTGGCCTGCAGAACAGTCTTTGGGTTAGGGGTCATTATGACCCAGGGGTATGTCTAGGCCTATAGGCTGAAAATGGATGCCCCAACATTACAGAGGAATTTTGGGCGACTGTCCAGGCAACCAGCTGTCTCTGTCATTTCCAAAGTTTTGGAAGTTGGTTACAATGCTTTTCCTGTTTACTTAGGTAATATTGTATCCTTCTGAGGTCTTTGATGTAGTTGAAGACTAGATAGCTATAATTATAATTTTCCTTGGTTATGATAAAAATAAATTAGATATAAAACTTTAGACTCACAAATATAGGATAAATAGAATATTTTCTTTAATTTTGCCTAATACAAATATTTTGTAACTGTAATTCTTGCTTGATAACTGTTCTATTATATGTAATTTTACTATGTTAAAGTTAAAATTTTCCTTTTTGATTAGACAGAAAAGAGGAGGTGCTATGGAATGTTCTGTATGCTGTAAAAATGTGTTGCTCTGATTGGTTGATAAATAAAATGCTGATTGGCTAGTAACCAGGCAGGAAGTATAGGTGGGATAAGCAGACAAGGAGCATTTGGGGAAAAGGAAGGCTGAATCGGGAGTTGCCAGCCAGACATAGAGGAAGCAAGATGTGAAGACAACTGAGAAAAGGTACCAAGCCACATGGCTAAACTTAGATAAGAATTATGGATTAATTTAAGTGTAAGAGCTAGTCAGCAATAAGTCTGAGCTAATGGCCGAGCAGTTATAATTAATATAAGCCTCTTTGTGCTTACTTGGGGGATTCGAGTGGGAGAGATTTGTCCCAACTGCCAGTCAGCTGGGACACAGGAAAACTTCCAACTACACTTGGTGCCCAGGTATGTGAAATTCTCTTTGGTGACCTGTGCATAGAGAGCTTCTCAGAAAGGATCTATGAGCACAAGTGTACACCTTTTCCATTCTTTTACTGAATTAGTTGTCTTTTTCTTAATTATCTTTAATTGAGACATACTATCTGTTCATCTTTATGGGGTACACTTATGATAATTGATACATGCACACAATATATAGTGATTAAATGAAGGAAATTTGCACTTCCCAGCTCTTGGATCATTTTTATGTGTTGAGACTTTATATTTTTCCATTTGTAGTTATTTTGAAATATATTGGATTTATGTAACTTATAGTTACTCTACTGTTACACAGAAAACCGAGCTTATGTCCTGCTCTCTAGCTTTGTTTGTGATCATTGTCTACCTCTCTCCACCTTCTTTCCAGCCTCGAGAGACCATGGGCCTACTTTGCTCTTCTCTGAGACTGGCTGACTGAATTTCTTTATGTAAGTATTTCTCATGGGTAGTTGAATTGTGGTAGCCTGATACGCTACATGACTCACCTTGAGAGTCCCTTTTAACAAATCTAGGCACATCTTAAGCCTCTCGGAGATCAAATCTGATGTTTCAATAAGACCTTCAGCATGTTTGTATATTTTGGACTTTATGTTTCAAAATATACGTTTTTCGCAAGGCTGTATGTCTCTAGTTTCCTCTCCCTTCTAACTGAAGGGAAAAAAATCTGAAGATTGTTCTTTGATGTGGCAGAACTCAGTTCTGTCTACTCTTAATGCAGTAATCAGAATCCTGAGAATAGCCCTTCTTTTATAGCACACATGTGCTTTTAACACTTTAGTTTTGTGGGAAATGACTTAATGACATGAGGAACTTGTAAACTGACCACTATCTGCAGGGGTGGAAGGGAGCCCTTTTTCTTGATTGCTTCGGTCTTTGGATTCCAGTGTTTTATACTTCTTGTCATATGGAACCAATAGCACTACAGATTTCAAAAAGACGTGTCCTAATGCAATCTGAGATTCTGAGTCCTTGAGCTTTCTAATAGCACATTATGGAGCTATTAAATCAAGATGTATGTTTGATTCTTCCTTTGGTGATCTATAGTTCTTAACATGGAGATCTGAGTATAATTGACATATAACATACAGAGGTTAAAATTATGCCCATTCAAGCTTTGGTGCATGACAGTACTGATATTGCCTGGGACGCTGTTCAGTCACTAATCACCAGACTTGATTTGATTACTACTTCTACTACTACTGACAACAGTAATTCACATTTATGTAATGCTTGCCATGTGTAGCATGTGATGAAACAGGCTCAGAGGGTCTATGTTTTCATCAGCATTAGATAGTAGGTGGGGGATCCTGGATTTGAATGCACACTATAGGCACATTATTTCTGAATGCCACTTTGATCATGAAAGAGATTGCAGAAGGACAGTCACTTAGAGCCAGCAAAGTGGAATTAGGGAACTCAACCAAAGGCTCTTATCACAGTTCCTCAACAGATGCCTTTGATGTGATGTAATAGGGTAAGCATAGACAACTGATGACCAACTGGGCTGTCCCCACACCCTAAAGAGATTTAGATAACAGATAATGTTGCCTCTGTTTGGCATAAACCAGTGGTCTGAAACAGGTCCTGACTTAGTTTATCAGTCCATAAAATTTAGAGTGTAACCCTTGAGTGCAAAGCCTGCGAGTAGAAAGGAAATAGAGAGTACCCCTCTTGTGTGGTTTTCAACCTATCTGTGCAACAGAAGAACAGAAAAGAAAGAACAGAGATAGGTATCACCACACAGGCAAGAGCAATTGAGAATAGTTTCTCCAGAACAACCAAGAGTCATGTTATTCTTAAGAATATCCATAGAGTGCTATCTGCAGTATTCTACATATGACTGGTGGCTCTGTCCTTTCTGTTCCTCCATTCATCTTGGGGGAAGGTTTTACTTAGACGTGATCTCAGAGATCATCCCCTAAAATAGTTCCCTTTATACACACAAACATGAGCACTTAGAGAGAGAGAGAGAGAGAGAGAGAGAGAGAGAGAGAGAGAGAGAGAGAGAGAGAGAAGTATACTGTCATAGGTTCATACTCATTCTAGCTATGAGGTGTTTCATCATCCATTCAGTAAGTACCTATTATGTGTCAGGTATTTGCAAAGATGAAATGATATCGCTCCACCCTTAAAAATGCATTACAGTGCTAACAATTTTTAAAATGTGTAGATGGCAGAATAATGAGTGACATGTATTTTCCCAACTTTCATAATCAGAATGCACAAACTAAAATAAACCTGCAATATACAAATTTGGATGTATGACACACGTGAAAAAAGACAAATAATAAGTTTTGAAATCTATGCAGAATATGGTGCTGAGTATGGTATATTGTCATTTGATTTAATTCTCATATGATTTTTTATTAAAAATTCTATTTTATCCCCACTTTACAGCTAGTGCTAATGAGACTGAAAGATATTTAAGTCCAAGTCTTCCAGCTGCACACGTAAAGTTTCAATCAACATGTCACAACAATGCTAATTAGTTATGCCAAAGCAAGTGGAAGGGCAAATATTTATTTTTCTTTTTATAATATTATTTTACATTTTAAATTTTATTTTGCATGTATGTGTAAGCACGCACATGTGTTACGGCCTGTGTGTGGATGTCAGAAGGCCACTTTCTGCAGTCAGTTCTCTCGTTCTACCTCGTTGGTTTGGGGGATTAAGCTCAGGTCACCAGGTTCGGCAGCAAGTGCCTTTACACTCTGAGCCATCTCACTGGCCCTCTTTTCTCTTTTTAAAAGTATTATTTTAATTGTATAAATTTTTAGGGCGTAGTGTGATCATTTGATCCATATATACTGTGTATAAAGTTCCAATCTGGATAGTTAACATTTCTACTTCTTTAAACATGTATTCATCTATATTTAATTTTAGTTTTAGTTAGAATACAAAATAATGGGTTTCACGATGATGCATAATGATATATGTATAGATATGTACACTTTTCTCATACTCCCATTACCCTTTTTTGTCTGCTTTCTGCCTGCCACTGATCCTCTTATCCATCCAAATAATATCCCCTTGGCTTCCATGTACCCCTCTCTCATATACACTATGTATGTAAATGTTTAGCTATGGTTACGTATAGTTAAATCTAGACTCTGTATATGAAGAAAAACACATGGTATTTGTCATCCCTCCCCACCTAGGGACCCTTCCTTCTGTTAGTTCCTCCTCCTAGATTTTTTATTAATACATAATAATTACATATATTTACAGGACACAGTTAAACACATGTTTGCTAATTCTAATACCCTTTATGATGTAGCTATACAGTTACATGCAAAAGTGTTCCTAAGCACCTGCACATATTCAATAGCATATAGTGTTATTTTTGGAGGGATTTCTGTTTTGTTTCAGTAGAGTGCAATCCACTGCCAAGAATCATATCTTCCTCAGTATTTGAAAAATTCCTTTTCAGTTCACGGCCAGGAGTCACCTGCCTGAGCAAGGCCTGCTACATGCCTGACATAGTGATGGCATGGTCACAGAGGCCCCTGGTTGGCTGAGGGAGACCACAGGCTCTGACTTGACCCTTAGCTAGGCTTGGTTTCTTACTTTCACTGTGGGACTTCAAATAAACATTATTGTTTTTCATAATAACATTTATGAAGCATCTATGTGGTTTCCAGTACTGATGGAGGGCTCTCAAAGGGGGAAGCACATTGCACCAAAGTGTTTAAGAAGCTGTGCAGGTTCATACAGCTGTTCCCAGGGCAGCAATGAGCCTGGCTAGTGTGCTAACTATAAAGTGCTTTCAGCCTCCCTGAAGAAAGCAGCTGTCAGCTCCCCTGGGACTGGGTTCTGTTTTCATGGATTGGGTGACTCACGTGTCAAACTGCACGTTTGCCTCTTGTTCAGATTTTGTCTGTGAAGAAACTCTTAGAATCCAGAGAATCGCTGATTTGCCTGTGCAGGTTGTTTAAATACAAAAAGCCAAGCTCACTGGTAACAGTACACATTGGGTTGCTCTTCCTTCATTTAGTTTTCAACTCATTAGTCACTGAGCACCTTGTGTCAAAATTTATAACAGAGGCTTCAGGTGGTGCAAACAGAACTAAAATAAGAATGCTGATCTTCAGACACTTGTCACTAAGGACATTATTACAGATAATTAGAAACCAAAGCAGGAAGTCATAGGTGCACAAGAAAGGCAAGAAACTATGACCTAGGGGAACACTGTTCACAGGAGGTCACTAGAAATGTCAGCATTTCCAGCATGGTTGAAATGCCCAAGAACCAAAGTAAGAATTTCATGTTCAACTACTCTATGCATTTATCAGAGAACCTAAGGCCCAATGTAGCCTCCCTTCTAAGTCTGAATCAGTAGAAAAAAGATGGATGGTGAACAATGAATCTTACTATTGATAAAGACCTTGGTAGTGGATCCAACTTTCCACCTAGATCTTGGAAAAGCCCACTTTAGAGGAAGGTGGAATGGACAGGACAGACCCTCTTAGACAGGGCATTAGCCACCACCACCCCAAAAATACACAGATATCAACAGTTCAAGATTCCTATGTCCTGGATTGTCTTGGGCTTACTAACACTATTCAAAAATGGTGGAACAGTAGATGTGGCTTATGACTGAGCTTAACATACCAGATGTCTTTCTCCATCTCTGATTGGATGTAACATATCAGATGTCTTCATCTATCTCTATGGGAAGCAAGAAGAGAGGCCTGAGTTTTAGAGTCAATCTTTACATAAAAAGGAGGTGTGGGCTGGGCAGGGTTGGCGCACACCTTTAATCTCAGCACTTGGGAGGCAGAGGCAGGCAGATCTCTGTGAGTTCAAGGCCAGCCTGGGCTACAGAGTGAGTTCTAGGAAAGGCGCCAAAGCTACACAGAGAAACCCTGTTTCTGGAAAAAAAAAAAGAGGTGTGGACAATGGACTTCCCCTTAAAGTTTTAATTCTCTATTCATCGATTTGCCTATTAAATACATGATGCTACAGGTGTGGCTTTTAACCAGGGTAGGGGTAGCAGCAATTGCATGAGCCCTTCCTGTATGTGTGAAGCCCTGCACGCCTATTGAGGGAGCTCTAGAGTAGCATAGATTTTATCTCAGAAATCTCTAAAATGTTTCAGAATAAATTTTTATTTAATCATCCTCTAATGCTATATTGTCCTAAAGGTTAGAAAACTTCACCTATTTTTGTCTTGAATTATTTCCATCCATATATAAAATATAGGCTGTTAGAGTTTCTGAATTATTAAGATGCACCACTATTGACATTCATAAATGTGCTTGAATAATAAAATATCAGCACAATAGAAGGAGAATAGGAGAATTCAAATTCAGATCTAAAACGCTCTCTTATTATCAATCATCTTAGAAGTAATTAAAGCCCTCAAATTGATTCCTTTTGCAAGTTAAAGACCCAAGAGTCTCACATTCAAGAGAATGAGAAACAGCATGAAATTGTCATGCTCTGATAGGTTTAAAGTAACTTTAATTCATCTTTGCCTAATTTCTTATTCTGTTCTCAACTACGTTGCAATTTACAGGATGGTGGGGGCTGGAGGGATGTGTGCAGCTGGAATTCTGTAAGCAGATGCTGTCTGGGCAAGGCCAGCTCTCTCTGGAGTGAATAGAGTTCCTTCAGGACCTCTGAAGCTGAGGGAGTTAAAGACAAAGTCTGTAATACTTTGCTTTGAAATAAAACCAAGGACTGTCAAGTGTATCATGGCAGGGACCTCATACTCACCATATTTAGGAAGCAGCATAATTCTCAGTCTTCATACAAGTTATCAGAGGCAGAATTACTACAGCACAGTTCTGATATGACATTCCATAGAGTCTAATTCCATCACTTTGTAGGCAGCTTTCCCTAGAGTCTAGACGATACTTTTTCTATTGCACGCTCTGTCTTAAATATTCTTCACTGGTTCTTCATGACATCTGTTCTTGAACATCTCCAAGTTTCCCGCAGCGTTTGCTCTTTGTTAGAAACTCTCAGCTTCCTTTCACTGTAGACTTGATACCTGTGGTGTGGAATTGCAACAATAACCAGCATTCTGACTTTCTTTGGAGGGATCATGGACTTTGCTTCAGCACTGATACAGCTCTCTGTCAGAGAGATTGCTCTGACATCCAGTTATAGGTGAGCCATCTCTCCTGCCAGTGCTCTGTTGAGAGCACTTCAGTCTGAGTCAGCCTTTGCCCGTTTACAACTCTCTTGGTCTTCAGGTTCTTATTCACGTCTTATACCCACTTTGTCTGTGTTCTAAGACCGTGGCCTTCTTGTGGTGGAGGCCTTTCTTCCTCCAGTGAAATCACCTCAGTTGCTTGTGTTCATTCTCAGAATAGCAATGCCCACCGAGGCTAGGACCTGTATCTAGGGCCCTCAAACCAGCCTTCTGGAATTTATTCACTTTCTGGTACTAACTCTGGAATGCTACATAAATATTGTCATGGATCAGCAAATCTCAGAAAACCCAGACTTTCACTCAAGAATAAGGTTGCTCATTGTCACCCCACTTGAATAATGAGATTAGTGGAACCGTGACCTTGGGGGTCAGCACCAGTCTATGAAACCATTTTTTCATTAAATAAACGTAAATTACAAATTAAAGGAAGAAGATGTGCTCAGAAAGAAAATTTCCCTAGAAATAATCTCCTTCAAGTACAAGAAAGCAGTAATTTACTGCCCTGAACTGCCGAGAATGACTTTTATGGAACTGGATCCATGAAGACCTGGCAGTGGTCCACGTAGTGTTGTGAGTGTTAGAATGTGTACTTGATCCCTCTAGTCATCTGAGCTGAGTGGAAAACAAAATGCCTGTTGCCAGCCTGCACCCTATTGGTTACTCAGAGAGTATTATTACTCCACTTGAGAACCACTTTCTAAAAAAGGGACTCCAATTAAAGATACTTTCAAATGCTAGAATTTAAGGACATGCTATTCATTTAATTTTCTGGCACCCTTCCTTCTTGGGTCACTCCCGTTTGGTTCTTTTGTACACTTAATGGCCCATTTTGAACAAGTCAGTGTTGAACCCTCTACTTGTAAAGTTTAGCAGGCATAAATACTATACTTAGATGCCTTGAGTCTTTTAACCTTGGCAATAACTTGTAATTCTGCCAAGGTTCTTAACTGGAGAGTTTTTCCAACAAAGTCAGTACATTTTCCTAAAGCAATATCACTTTGGGCAGAGCATCCATGGTTCCAGAGATCCACAGTTGTATGTGCCTAGTGTCAAGTTGAACAGGATGAAGTTGGCTAGCAACAAGCATACTGGAAGACATTGCACCTGCAAGCTCATTAGATGCTGACTGCTCATCCCTCTTTAAATATTAAACTAGTGCTCTATTTCAAGCACTGTGGTAGATGTTTGATTTACTTTGATAAGAGCCTAAATATGTCACAGTTTTGGCAATTAGAAAAATCAAAACTTTTTCAATAGCAAGCTCTTAGAGTATTGGGTCACTCTTCCCCTATATCTTCATTACTGGATTGCCTTATAGGTGGACCCTCTTTGGAAGAAGCATTGCTGAATATCTCAATAGTGCACTCAAAACTCCTGCTGTATTTGTTCTCATGATATTAACCAACCATTAGGCAAGGCAAGAATTGGTAAAGACACCCAACAATGTAAACTTTATATGATTCTGATTGATGATATTATAAATATGTGCTAAACTGGTGATGAATAATCCTTATTGGAGTGAGAATAGAGTCACAGGAAGGTGTTGTACCCTTAAGATAGATCTTAGACATTCCAAAAATCTAACTTCTGGTATGATTCCAAATCCATGAAGTGATCTACTAATTCATTCACTGATAAATTACCTACTCAAAAACTATTGATTAATTGACTACTAGTCATAAAATATTGTAATAGGCACTTATCTTAGTTAAGGTTTCTATTGCTGTGAAGAGACACCATGACCACAGCAACTCCTAAAAGGACAACATTTAATTGAGTTGGCAGCTTACAGTTTAGTGACTCAGTCTGTTATTGTCATGGTGCAGTGCATGGCAGTCTACAGACAGACATAGTGCTGGCTACATCTTGATTGGAAGGCAACAGGAAGTGGACTGTGATACCGAGTGAAACTTAAGCAAAAGAGATCTCAAAGCTTGCCCCCACAGTGACACACTTCCTTCAACAAGGCCACACCTCCCAATAGTGCCACTTCCTATAGCTTATGCGGACCAATTACATTTGAACTGCTACAGCATTGCAGATATAGAGGTAAGCAGTACAGATTTGGCCTGTGTTCTCATAAATCTTATAAATAAGGAAGGGAAAATCAACATTAAACAGAATATTCATACAGTTAACTTTTAATTACACAGACAGTGAGATTGCTAGAGGCACAAATAATGGGGAAAATCCTTCCCTGGCCTGAAGAAGTCAAGAAGCTTCTCTGAGAAAATGTGGATGTGCAGAAAGAACGACATAGATGGAGGAACTGTGTGTCCATAGGACAGAAGAAGCATGCTGTATCAAAAATCTAGGGTGACTGACATGCTCAGCAAAAGGAAACATTTTTGGGGGGAAGAAGTGAGTAGATGGGGATTTAATTCTAATTAGATACTGATTTATTTTTAAAATACAAATAACTTGTTATTTTTATTTCTATATTAAATGTTTCTCTATGCACTGTTCCACAGAAAAGTTTGGCCTATGGAGAAGGTAGACTTCAGACCTTGGCTTTTGAGCCCAACATTGACTTTTTAAAGCTATCATTAATTACTGTCATTATTCAGTTTATGAATACATGGCATACCTCATACCATTTACCCCTTAGTTTTTTAAATAGTCAGCAGAACTGAGTTGTAAGCCCCATGGCTTTGGATTCAAAGGATCACAAATGAGAAAATAGAGGTCTTTTGCCTGGAAATACTGACTCAAACCCAAAGGAAAGCAGCACAAAGGTTATCCACTCACAATAGTTTAGAGAGAATTTGCTCAAAGATGTATGAGAAGGTTTTGACAGGAAAGGGAATGGCTTTGTATTTTACTATGGGACACCAAGGCAATAGGGAGAACACACAGCTAAGACACACTGGGTCTCTGGAAAGTGTCAGTAACCCTAACTTCTCCAGGGATTCATGAGAGGCAGGGCGGTGAACCTGACACTTAAGTCAGGGGAGGGAGGATTTCCAGAGTCCACGGTCCCCTTGCTCCCTATTGCTCCACTCACCCTGCACCTGATCAGTTATCTCCTGCTGTGTAAAAACCACTCCAGTTATAACCAGTCCTGGTTTTCAAGGGTAAGGAGTCAGGAGGGGCTCAGCCTAGGACATTTTGGTACAAGATCTCAACCATGCTTTAGATCACTTTCTGGACGTGACATCCATCATGTCAGCTTGCATTCTCATGACCAAGATTTGCTCATGTGGATACTTCTAACTCCAGAACGTTTGACAAATATGACCTCTTTGTGGTATTTCAAATAAAGCAGACTTCCTATAACTAATGATAAAAAGCAAAATAGATTGTGGCAGATGATTACCAGTCCAGACTTCATTATATAAAGCAAACTGAATTATCTAGAATGAATGGTAGATTGTGAAATATGGATTAAAGGTGATAAGTACATGGACCAGGGTAGGAACAGAGATGGAAAGAACCAGGCTTGGTGATGACCTGGAAGAGACAATGTGTTAAAGAGGACTTCTGGAATCCAGACCCCAATGACTAATGTGTCATTGTGGGAACAGGCAACAGTACCATTTGCCAAAATAAAAATTACTAGGAACAGACAATGTCTGGAGTAAAGTAATAGTTCCAATAAAGCCTGTTTGGGATATTTTTACAGCTTCCAAAAGACAAATGATGTAAGAAGTTGGGTATTAGGATATGAAGCTCAGAGATGTCTCAGTTGAAAATACATATTTACAAGGGATGCAGGTAGGCTGCCTGTAGATCTTCACCTCTCTTTCTGCTCCTCTAGATCTGATCCCCGCAGTCTCATCCTCAGCTCTGTAGCAGAACATCTGTTGTAGTCTCTCTCTCCTCTCTGACTCCATCCCCAATGGAACACAAAAATCTTCTCCTCCAATCTTCCATCCCCTAACATGTCCTATTATTCCAGCCTTTAACAACATCAGGAATTCACTAAGAATACACCAGCTGAGCAGGCCAGGGAAACAAGTCCACAAAAAATTCCCTACCAGGCAGCACACAGCCATCACACTCTCCTAAAACCTAGAATGGAAAGAAAACCAAGGAAAATAAAACAACCACTTAACAAAGACAAAACCAGAAACCAGCACCTAGACTAATGTTCATCCCAAACCCAGATGCTGAGACACCAGCATAAAAACACAATAACAGCCAGGACAATATGTCTCCACAAGAGCCCAGCAACCCTACCACAGCAGGCCCTGAATAGTTCAACATAGCTGAATCCCAAGAAAAAGACCCCAAAACAGCCTATATGAAGATGGCAGAGACCCTGAAAGAGGAAATGAATAAATCCTTTAAAGAAATCCAGGAAAACACAACCAAATAATGTAAGGAAATGAATAAAACTGTTTAAGACATGAAAATGATAATAGAATCAATAAAGAAATCCCAAACTGAAGAATTCTGAAAATGGAAAATTTAGGAATTCAACAGGAGCTATAGAGGTGAGAGTCAGCAACGGAACAGAAGAGATGGAGGACAGGATCTCAGGTGTTGAAGATATAATAAATAAATGGACACATTTGATCAAATAAAATTGTTAAATCTAAAAACCTCCTTATACAATACATGCAGGAAATCTGAGACAAAATGAAAAGAACAAATATGAGAATAATAAAGATAGCTGAAGGAGAAGTAACCCAGGTCAAATACCCAGAAAATATTTTCAACAAAATAATAGAAGAAAATTTCCCTAACCTAAAGGAGGAGATACCTATAAAGATACAAAAAGCATCACCAAATAGTTTGGACTAGAAAAGAAAGTCCTGATGGCAAGTAATAATCAAAACACTAAACATACAGAAAAAAAAGGAATATTAAAAGCTGAAAAGGAAAAAAGACCAAGTAACAAATGAAGGCAGACACATTAGAATTACACTTGACTTCTCAATGGAGATTGTAAAAGACAGAAGGGCCTGGACAGATGTCCTGCAGACTCTAAGAGACCCCAGATGACCAGTCTAGACTACTATACCCAGCAAAACTTTCTATCACCATAGATGGAGAAAAGAAGACATTCCACAATAAAGCCAAATGTAACCAAGATTTGTCTACAAATACAGCTATACAGAAGGTGCTAGAAGGAAATTTACAACCTAAGGGTTAACTATACCCACAAAAACACAGGGAATAAACATTCTCAGACAGCAAAATCAAAAGAAAGGAAGCACGCACAGTCATGCGCACAAACCCACACTGTCACCACCACCACGATCAACAACAACAAAATAGCAAGAGTCAACAATCATTGGTCATTGATATCTCTTGATATCAATTCCCGAGTAAAAGACACAGACTAGCAGAATAGATGTGAATTCTATCTTACTGCTCCACACAAGAAACAAACCTCAACGTCAAGGATAGCTATTACCTCTGGGTAAAAGTTTGGGGAAAAAAATATTCAAGCAAATCATCCTAAGAAACAAGCTGGTGTAGCCATTTTAATATCTAACAAAATAGACTTCAAGCCAAAACAAATCAGAAGAGATAAGGGAGGACACAACATACTCATCAAATAGGAAAATTCACCAAGGAGACACTTCAATTCTTAATATCTATGCCCCAAACACAAGGGTACCCACATTTGTAAAAGAAACACCACTGTAGCTTAAATCACATATCGACCCTCAGGAACTGATAGTAGGAGAGTTCAGCACCCCAATCTCATGAACAGACAGTTGATTCAGACAAAAAACTAAACAGAGGAATGCTGTAGCTCATAGATATTATAAACCAAATGGACCTAACAGATATATACAGAACATTTCACCCAAACACAGAAGAATATACCTTCTTCTCAGCACCTTATGAAACTTTTTCTAAAACTGATCACATACTGTGACACAAAACAAGTTTCAACAGGTACAAGAAAATTGAAATAATATCCTGCATCCTATCTGTCCACCACAGCTTAAAACTGGATATCAACAACAGAAACTCACAGGAACTGAACTACTCACTATTAAGTGAAAAATGAGTAAGACAGGAATTAAAAAAGAAATTAAGGACTTTCTAGAATTGGCTGAAAATGAATACATGGCATACCCAAATTTATGGAATATGATGAAGGAGGTTCAAAGAGGCAAGTTCACAGCACTAAGTGCCTTCATAAAGACTTTGGAGAAATCTCATATAGCAACTTAACAGAACACCTGGAAGCTCTAGAAGAGAAAGAAGAAATCACACCCAAAAGAAGAAGATGGTGAAAAACAAACTGAGGACTGAAACTAATAAGATGGAAACACAGAGAACAACACAAAGAATCAATGAAAGAAAGTATTAGTTCTTTGAGAAAATGAATAAGACTGACAAACCCTTACACCAATTAACTAAAAAGTCAGAGGAAGAATATCAAAATTAACAAAATCAGAAATAAAAAGTGGGGACATAACAACAGACACAGGGGAAATCCACAGAAACATAAGGACATATTTTTAAAACCTGTACTCTACCAAATTAGAAAATCTAAAAAAAAAATGAATAATTTCTTTACAGGTACCACTTACCAAAGTTAAGTCAAGATCAGATAAGCAATTTAAATAGACCTATAACTCCTAGTGACATAGAAGCAGTCATTAAATCTCCCAACCAAAATAAAACCCAGGGCCAGATGGTTTTAGTGCAGAATTCTACCAGACTTTCAAAGAAGAGTTAATGCCAATACTCCTCAAATTATTCCACTAATTGAAGCAGAAAATTTTTATGAGGCCACAATTACTCTGATACCCAAATCACATAAAGACCCAACAAAGAGAGAATTACAGATCCATTTCCCTTATGCAAATAGATGCAAAAATACCCAAAATACTTGGAAACTAAATCCAATAATACATCAAAAAGTTTTTCCACCATGTTCAAGTAGGCTTCATCCTGGAGATGGTTCAACAAAAATCAATAAATATAATACAGCATATGAACAAACTGATAGAAAGAAAACCACATGATCATCTCATTAGATGCAGAAAAAGTCTTTGAAAAAAATCCAAAACTATTTCTTGATAAAAGTCGTGGAGAAACTATAACACAAATTGCTAAATGGTCATATTAATAAAAAAAAAACCTGAGCCAGATATTGGGGTAAAAAGCTGAGAGATCAGAAAAGCAGAAAGAAGTCAGCCACGTCCTTACCATTTGGAGATTCTCCACTGAAGAGACCTACTTCCTGAACACACATGCTTATATGCCTTTCTGTTCTGCCATCTCATTTCCTCCCTCTGCCCAGCTACATCACTTCCTCTTCCTGCCCAGCTCTGTCACTTTCTGTCTGTCTGTATAGACCTTCAGACCTTTATGATTAGTGCTGGGATTAAAGGTATGTACCATCATGCCTGACTCTATTCCCAGTGTGGCCTTCAACTCACAGAGATCTAGACAGACCTCTGCCTTCCAAGTGATAGGATTAAAGGCATGTGCTACCATTGCCTGACCTCTATGTTTACTATAGTGGCTGGCTTTTTCCTCTGATCCTCAGAAAAACTTTATTGGAGTACACAGAAAAAATATCACCACAAGAGATTAGTGACATGGCGACACACCTAAACAAAATAAATGCAGTTTATAGCAAGCCCATAGTCACTTAACTTAAATGGAGAGACTCTTACATGGATAGAAACTCATCGCAGTTCCATCAGGAACAAGACAAGGCTGTCCTCTTTTTCCATACCTATTCAATACAGTCCTTGAAATCTTAGACAGAGCAATAAAATAACTGAAGGAGATCAAGAGCGTACAAATCAGAAAGGAAGAAGTCAAAGTATCATTGCTTGCACATGATATGATAGCTCAGGGAACCCCACAAAAATGGAGGTTAGAGGAGTGTGGGAACCAGAGGGAACATAGAACACCAGGAGACCAAGGCCCTCTGAATGAACTCACAGAGTCTGAAGCAACAAGCACAGTGTCTACACGGGTCTGCACTGGGTGCTCCGTGCACGTGTTATAGCTTTCAGGTTAGTATTCTTATGGAATTCCTGAATGTGTGAATGAGTGGGTCTCTGCCTCTTACACCTTCTTATGCCTTCTCCTTCTGCTGATTTGTTTTTACCCACCTTCAACACAATGGTTTTTGTTGTATCTTGTTATATTTTATTTTTGTTTAAAAAGGAAGATATATATTTGCCTATCAGCAAATGAAAGGCAATTGAAGAATTAGTATGGATCGTATAATTTAACATAATCCAATGAAGTGATCATGTTTTATAATTTTGAAGGGATTAAACCAACAAAGGAGACAAGAAAGAAACTTTTAGAATATAAAGTAGAAAAACAGACTGTAAAGTTACATACAAAACATGGGAGACAGAATTCCAGGTAGGAGTCGGGAGGAAAGCTGAGTTGTTCCCAGCTGGCCTTGTGATCTACAGAGACCTTGGCAGGAGTGACATTTGGGACCTGATGGAGGCCACAGGCTACACCAAATGGAATGAAGAATTACGCAGAGACTGTGACCGAAGTCCACTCTCCCTGTAAGGGAGGAAAGCTATCTGGGAATGCATGAGAGCTGGAGTAAAGACTTTTTAATGTGGTTTCAAAAACAGAAATTAGGAAAAGTTAAATGTTGTTTTGTTACCTTTTCTATAAATTAAAGTAATATCACATTTATAAGAACATTGACTTCGGTATTTAAAGTGGTGTCAGCATTCTGATCAGGAACACTTAATTTAGGAGTGTTTGGGGTAGTATGCTGAGGCTTTACTAAAATCTATACACTCACATTGATACAATGGATATACATTTTTCATTAGTGAATAAAGAGAGTTCATCATATATGGATAGGCTAGAAATATTACTAATATAAAAGTGTTCCAGCTCTTGCAAAAACAGAAATATAAAGATCTGTCTAGCTCAACAGCCATATCTTTTGGGTTCATGTCTGAACCTGAATTTTGTAATTGTCCCACATTGAACTGCTAGAGGAGAGTAACACTCCCATGGCTCAAGCACTTGCTCAAAGGTCCTGTCACTTAATTCCATCACTTCATAGCATAAATTCTGATACTTGAATCTCAAATCTCGGAGGGACATGTTCAAATCATAGCAGAACCTTCTAGATCTTTCTAAAAGATGACTAGGTGGCTAATACTGCTTGCCACCAGCTTGGATGAGCTGAGTTCAATGCCTGGAACCCACATGATAGAAAGGGAACCGATTCCTGCAATTTTTCTTCTGATCTCCATGTATGCTCTGTGGCATACACACACCTATACACCCACACTTCACACATACACACTCACATGCACACACAATGTATACAAAGTGTAAAGGTTTTACTCAATAGGGAGTTTTTTGACTAGTGCAATTTTTTTTCATAGAGTAGGATAGAAACAACACATTAGGGAATTAAATTTTTAAAAAGGATTTAATTAAAATTACAAATATACTCAAAGTTCCCTTTAAAAGGAAAAGACATCTGGTGTTTTTCTCCCAGGGGAGATATATACCTAGTGGCTATTGGAACCAATACACAGGTGCTGGCCTCTGGCAGCCTTGGGTATAGCAGAAGCCAGGGGAGTGGGGTTACTGAGTTCTCCATGCAAACATACCTGAAGCTGTGTTGAGTCAAGTGCTGGAGACAAGGCAGGGGAGAACCCCAAGTAAGAGGGGAAATACCAGTGAATATTACTGTGGGAGAGAGAGAACTCTGCAGTCTCTTTATTTACATAATGCAGTAAGCTGTTCCTTGTGGTACATGTAAGCCTAAAGCATGTCAAGTCTATACTCTCCCTTGGAATACAGAACAATAAAATAGATTCAAGTGTGGGCTCGTAGTAGAACAAAAAGCTGTGTGCATATAAATTCATATTGAGGGGTTAGGGAAATGATTCGGGCAATAAATGAAGACCTGAGTTCAGATCTCCAGTATTCATGTAAAAAGCTGGTGCAGCCTAGAATCCCAGTGGGGGGATGGGGACAGCTGGGAAATGGGGACAGCTGGGGATGGGGACAGCAACAGGATCCCTGGGGCTTGCTGGCCAGCTAGACTTGCCAAATCGGTGAGCTCCAGGTTAAGGAAGAGCTAACAACTCAGGTGAACATGCTAGGGAAGACATAGACATTGACTATTGACTTTAACATACATGCACACATCTGTACATATATACAGATGCAGCCACACCCCCCCCCACACACACCACATTTTAAAAGAAGCAAATTCCAGCTTTTGACTATACTTGGGCTCAAACTTAGCTTGTGGTGGACACGTCATCACCCCTTGCCTACAGGCTATAGAAGCTCACTGCTTTAGTTCAGGTGTGTGACGTCTCCTGCCTCAATCTCTGGGGCTGAAGGACTCACCTGGGAGTTGCTTTGCTCAAATAAGCCTTTTCTTTTACTTAAAAAAAAGAAGGGAATTGAAGAGGATAATTTACCTTTCCCAGCGTCTCCCACAGCAGTCCATTTCTGTGAACCCTTACTTTAGAAGATCTTGATAATCACCTGGAGAATTTGGACAAATGTACATTGAGAGTGACCCAAGTCTTAATAGTTCAAAAATATTTCAGTGATTTTCAATGTGAAAATTAGACAAAAACACAAGAAGTTTGGTTACACGTTTGAATTTACTCACCCTGTGCGATTGAGAATTGCTTTTAGGATGCAGTAGCCACAAGAAATTGATTTCTAGTATAAAGCAGAATAATTTAAAGACAGCACAAAGCTGTGATATTATGACCCATGAACAGTAAATCTACAAGTATAAAGTCTGTCCTTCCTTAACACAACCATGAGAAGGACAGAGGGCACATCGCAGGAAAGACATTCAGACAGCCATTAACAGCTTTCTGAGGAGGAGACATCGTTCATTAAACCCAAGCTCTATTTGCATCACATGTTTGAATTTCCTTGTTCTGTTTAACTGTTTAAAAACTGGCTTAGAGATGTATGTACTATGAATTGTTAGTTTGCTTTTTAATTATATTTTTTATTTTTGAATTATAATACAATTATACAATTTCCCTCTTCCATTTCCTCCCTCTAACCCCTCCAATTCCTAAATATATAAATGCAACCTTCTCAGTCTGTACAATGCCACTCGTATGCGTGTTTTTAGGGCTCACATTTGGAACGGGATAACTAATTGCTAGGCTTTGTTTTTAAACATGTTTCCTTCTGGTACAAATCTGGGCTAAAATCACAAATTGTCTATATGTAAAAGTGCCCCTGGTATTCTCAGGGTACAGTTTCTAATAGGAGTGATTATCCCCATTAGATCATCCTTAACTGTTGTGAGGAAAGTAGGGGAGAGGTTTGGGCTTGCGGCCTGGAGGAGGGAGAATTTCAAGTGAGCCAACACTCATGCATTCAAGAAGATTTCTTGGGTGGTCAGCTAGAGGAAGTCAGTAATCTAATTAGCAGGGACTCTGCTACTTATCAGAGTCTGATTCAGGAAAATATTGGCATAGTTCAAATTATGTAAACACTAAATATTGATTTAGCTAGAAATTGCTATCTGATTCTATTGGCAGCTAAGGTAGAGGAAGTACTAGCCAGGGTGAGGGGTAGTGAATAGGAACCAAAATGCTCTTATTCCATATCATAGACTTAACTGCTAAGGTGGCATATATGGAAAATCAAAGAAAATGTCAACACAGATTTAAATGTGAGGGGAATCACAGCAAAGGAAACGTGTTTGTGTCTGAGAAAATAGAGTGGGGATGGGGAGGGAGGACCAGGCACTGTGCTGGTTCTTTTGATTCTTATAGGCCAGACATGTGTTAATCTTATACAAAGAGAATGAAAGGATGCCGACTATTTAATTCGATATTTAATTGATAATTTTCTTCATAGATCAGGATTAGATTAGGGAAAGGATGATGTTTGACTTCATGCTTCTGAATTGTCCTTTAAAAAAAATGAAAGCATACTAATGTACCATGTCTATACTGGAAATAAAGAAAATAATATAAAAGTGAGACTAATAATAAAAGAATATATATATATATATATATATATATATATATATATATATATATATATATATATATTCTTGGTGTAGGTTTAATTTTAAAAGGCTCTATTAGTCACTGAACAACATAGATAATATGATATACCTGGAGAAAACATAACTTTGGATCACCAAAGTTTAAAAAAAGTAAAGATCCTAATAACTGGGCTGGGGATCCAGCTCAGAGGTGGAGCACCAGCATAGAAGGTCCTGGATTTGATGTTATTCTGTAATAAATACATAATCAATAAGTAATACTAAAGGCGGCCAAATGAAAGTGGAAAGTATACACAGCAGACTGAAAACTGTTTCTCATTCACACAATGATTCTAAGAAAATCACACTGTAATGGCTTCGAAGTTCTAAAGAGAATAATGAAACCAAAGTCCTTCATTTGGCCAAGTGATTATTGAGAATGAAGGGGAAACAAAAATATTGGAATATTCACTACTTCAGGGAATTTTTACCTAAGAATTTCCTCTAAGAATATCAGTGGAAGATGCACTCCGGTAAGCTGAAGCGATCACACAGAAAGAATCAAATCGAAAGGAGAATGGTCCAAGAAACAAATAAAGGTAGAGATGTTAAAATGACAAGACTGAAGACTAATCGGAAAACTCTATAACGTCAGTGATAACCACGAAGCAGGGTCAAAGAGCTCTCTTCTGTATATTCTGATACCTATATGTTGCTGTGACAAGCACCATGTGACATCTGTTGAAAATACATAAATAGCAACCAAGAAGCCCAAAGTCCTATTGGGGTGAATTAATAACATTACCAGTAATTTTTGCCAAAATTAGTTAAATATAGAAGCTAAGAACCCAATGAGTAATCCTAATTCTACTACATCAATAACAAAGAAAATAAGTGTCTTTTCCCCAAAAATACACATGGAAAATTCACACACAGATGGAAAAATAATAAAAGACACACACACAAAAAAACTCAATTTCTTCCAAAAGCTGAAATTATACGAGGTACATTGATTGTAATAAAATTAAAACTTATGAAGTAGGGATAGTGAAAAATCCACTATTTGCTTTGAAATTTAATTTATTTTGGATTACAGGAGAAGTAAAATTACAAATGATAAACTTATTAGAATTGGTAAAATAAAACATGATGTATTCCCAGGTGTAGAATTTGAAGGTAATTGTAGTCAAAGGAAAATTTATAACCATAAAAATGAATATTATAAAGCATTAGTGACTTAAATAAGTTAAATGATTTAATCCAATATTTTAAAAAAAGAATAGTCAAGTAAACTTAGAAAAGTGGAAGAAAGGAATTTAAAAATATATAGTTTCTAGAGAATTGACCCAAAAAATGTCAATGTAATGATGCCTAATGATATTCTGCTGTACTCATAGATTGGTGCCTAGACAATTGTCATCAGAGAGTCATCATCCAGTAACTGATAGAAAGTGATGCAGAGACCCACAGCCGAACATTAGGGGGAGTTCAGGGAATCCTGCAGAAGAGGGAGGGGGAAGAATTGTAGGAGTCAGAGAGGTCAAGGACATCACAAGAAAACCCACAGAATCAACTAACCTGGGCTCATAGGAGCTCACAGAGACTGAACTGACTCAGGGAGCCTGCATGGGAAGGCCCTAGGCCCTCTGCATGTATGTGACAGTTGTGTAACTTGGTCTTCATGTTGGACTCCTAACAGTGGAAGCAGGGTCTGACTCTGACTCTTTTGCTGGCTTTTGGGACCCTGTTCCTCATACTGGATTGCCTTGCCCAGACTTAATACATGGGAGGTGCTTAGTCTTACTGCAACTTGATAAGTCATGTTTTGTTGATCTCCATGGGAGGCCTGCCCTTTTCTGAATAGAAATGGAGGAGGAATGGATGGAGTGGAGGCAGAGGGAAGGTGTGGGGAGGGACTGGGAGGCGAGGAGGGAGGAAAAACTGAGTCAGGATGTAAAATTAAAAAAAACTAAGGTGAAAAGTAATTGAAAAAAAGAATTATAAATAATAGTTAAAATTACTAATTTGCATCTATAGCCATATTGCCTTGAGCATGCCCAATCTTACCAAAATTGTTTATTTTGAAACAATATTAAAACAACTGGAACACCATTAGGAAAGTGGAAGGACTCAAAATTTAAGAGAAATGCATTAAATATTAGAATTTTTAATACTATATGATAGCATGTTTACAGAATTATGTGAAGTGAACATTTTTCTAGAAAATGTAAATTACATAAAATGTTCTCAAAACAAAGAAGAGAAGGGATATGATTATAACATAGTAAAGCTAAGAAAGGAGTCAAAATGCTGCAGAGTTGGGGGTTAGCTCAGTGGCAGAGTGCTCGCCTAACACAGGGCAGTCCTCGACTTCAATCCCCAGGACAACAACACTAACTAGCATTCCATAAAATTGGTAGGAAGATTCACCACATGCATGAGTAATTGCTCTCAACCTTTAAGAAACAGCTATCTGCAAAATCTAAAAATTATTCTGAGAAAAAAAAAATGTAAGAAGTTATCTAATTTGACCACATGTTGTCAATGTGGTAAAGGACGAGTAGCAAGACGGCTCAGCAGCAAAGGTTCTTGCCATCAGGCCTGACCTGAGTGTGATGCCCAGGAGAGAACTGACTCCAGCCAGCTGGCCTCTCACCTCCACACAGGCACGATGGCACTGGGGCACCCTACCCCCACATGAATGCACACATACACACATAAATAATAATGTGATTTTAAAAGAAGCTTGGTAGAGAAAAGAGTGGAAAAAGAAAATGCAGAAGACTTTCTTTGCAAATACAGAAGTGCTTAAATTAAACATCAGCAAATATTATTAAAACATAACCTTGTATTAGAAGGATAAGGCACATGACTAAACAAAGATATGCTAAGAATGTGAAAGATGACTCCACACAAAGAAAATCTCAACAATGCAATTACTCCCTCATGGACTGAGTGTGCTAGCTTTCATCTTAATAGAGGCCAAAAACTGATCAAATTCAATCATCCTTAAAACAAACACATTTAGTCATATAGAAATACAATAGATTTTCAAATTAAAATTTAAAGAGCAGCTAACATAAATCTAGAATGCATATCATACATTAGAATTCCACATAATTAAGCTGAGCCAAAAAGGATGTCTACACTCACCAAGACTCTAAACATGGATTTGACTATTTTAACCAGTGCATTAGAACAGAAGAAACATGACACTTACATACTGCAAAAGAAAAGTTATCATTTATAGCAAAACGGTTTTTATATAAAAAGTCCAAGAAAAACAACTGAAAACTCTAAAACAAACTAATGAGATCATTAGGCAAAGTGATTAAACATAGGATTCATACAGAAGTAATGAGTTTTAAACATTTGACAAACTGAATATCCAAATGAATGCAAATTCATTCTTTAACATTGGATGAGGTCCCAAGGCAATTATTTGTCCTTGGTATGGCCATTATTTCAACATTCCAAGGTAGGGTCTCATTGATAAAGAACTGACTGGTACTGTGACTTTGGAGACCTTTACTAAGCATAAATGAATCTTTAAAGTGCATTTGAAAATTGAAGACATTTCTTTAATATGAAAGACCCACTTAAGATAAATGATGTGAAGCTGATGGGCCCAGAAAACAGGTGTTTAATGCCTCCTGACTAATAAAAGGTACAAGCTAAAGATACATATTTTATAAATATGTAAGGAAGAGCTTTACCATAGCAACTGTCTTACTTACAGTTTCTATTGCTGTGAAGAGAAACTCTGACCATGACAACTCTTACAAACGAGAACATTTAATGGTGGCTTACAGTTCAGAGGCTTAGTCCATTACCATCATGGTAGGAAGCAAGGCAGCATACAGACAGACATAGCGCTGGAGCTGAGAGTCCTACATCTTGATCAGCAGGCAACAGGAAGTGAACTGTCTCACTGGGCGTGACTTGAGCATACATGAGACCTCAAAGCCCATCTCCACAGTGACACATTTCCTCCAACAAAGCCTTACCTATTCCATCAAAGCCACACCTCCTTATACTGCCACTCCTTTGGGAGACAATTTCTTTCAAACCACTGCAGTAACAATGTTTGCTTTGCTTTGGAATTGGAGTTGGAGCAAGGAACATGTGGATTTTATTTGAGTTGTTTTAAAGAGATATTATATTGTATCATTAATGACAAATTACATTCTGAAAACTTGCATTTTTCAATTATCTAGATCTGAAAAGAATATCATGCTGGGTGCATGACTTTATACAGTAGATACTGCTGTTGGTAACAAAAGGTTTTCTACAGTCTGAAGCTATTTCACTTCTACATAAGTATTTTCCAAAAAAATTTTCAATAAAATTAGCTGCAAATCTTATCTTTATAACATCACAGTATGCTCATTGTCAAAATTCACATACTCCAGAATAATATAATTTAGATGAGTGCTTCCTCCGCTCCTCCCTCCTGTAGTCTCGTTTTCATTCCAGTCTGTATCTACTGAGATGGGCTTTTGTACATCCATGTATGTGTAAGTGTCCCATCGTGCTCACGCAAACTAGACCAAGCTATACATATCCTGCAGCTTGATTTCCCCCTTAATGATCACCACAGAGATGGTCTGTGTAAACACACATAGACCATTCCCATTCTTACAAGCCTGTTGCAATAGTCTACCAAGGCTGCTACACAATTTCTTTATTGAAAGATAAAATAGGAGAACATTAACCTCAACATGTTTCCTTTTACAACAAGTATGTGGTCGTATTGTTTGAATATTATACAATGTTACTGACTTACTAGAAAGTTACCCCAGTACAAAATTAAAAACCCCTCTGTAAGTAAAGACTTTAAAAGCCGCAAATCTAATAGCACAATCAGTAATCAACACTATTTTGGAAAAAGTGAAAAATTATGACACTGACATTTTTACTTTCATATGTATCCCTTATTGGAGTGTATGGCATGATTTTGATACACTTTGCATAGTTAGATGATTACTAAAGGTGAGTAAATTAGTATACCCATTAACTTGTTTGATAACTGTGTGTTTGTATGTGTTGAGAGCACCTAAAGTTTCTTTTTCACACATTTTCAGTATGTAACACAGGATCACTAAACTATATTCCTTGGGCAGTACATCAATGTCTAGATTTATTTGTTCTATATAACTACAGATTCACATCCTTTGGTATCTATTGCCCACTTCCTCCCATTCTCCATTCCTTTATCCACAATTCTACTCTCTATTTATATGCGTTTAACTTGTTTTAAATTCCATATATAAGTGAGATACTGTAGTATTTTAAAGTAGAAGGATACAAAATCAACATATAAAAAAACTGTCACATTTCTTTGGAGCAACAATGACTTCTTTGGACAAGAAACTAAAAAAAAAATCTCATTTAAGATAATATCAGAAGTGTAAACTATCTAAGAACAGATTTCATCAAGAAGGTGTATTTGCACATTGTAAACTATAGATAATTGATGAAAAAATTTGAAGTATACATAAATAAATGGAATATATCTCATACTTGTGTATAAGAAGATTGATATTGTTATATTCACCATAGATACAAAGTAGATACACAGAGTCAATGTAATCTCTATGAGAATTCTGATGATATCTTAAAAATGAAAAAAAAAATTCTAAAATTCACATGGTATCCCACGAGATTGAAAATAGTCTTGAGAAAGACAACTAAAGTTAGGAGCATTACACTTCCTAATTTCAAACTATGTCACAAAACTACAGTAATCAAAACAACATGACATGGATTGAAAGAGTCACGTAGACCAACAAAACAGAATAAAATATCCAGCAATAAACTCAAGAATTTATGGTGAACCAGTTTTTGACAAGGCCACCAACAAAACACAGTGGAGAAAGGGTAGTCTTCACCAAACAGTATTGTAAAAGTTGGACATCTGCATACAGGAGAACGGAGCTAGGGTTGTGTCTTCCGCCATTTCTAACTTTCAACTTGCAATGTGATTAAAGACCTAAATACAAGATGTGATACCACATGTTTCTTAGAAGAAAACACATGGGAAAGCTCTGTGATTTGATTCTAGCAATGATTACATGTATGTGTTGTACCCAAAACTCAGGCAACAGAAACAAATGGTATGATGCTAAAAAAGGTTCTGCACGGCAAAGGAAACAATCAATAACCTGATAAGGCAGTCCATGACTTAGGAGAAAATATTTGTAAATAATACATTCAATGAAGAGTCATAACCAAAATATAAGAGGAACTCTACAGCAAATAAATAAGCACATTTTTCAAAAACAAAACCCAGATAACCCAACTAAATAAAAGCAAAGGGCATAAATACTTTCCTGAAAAGATATAAAGATAGCCAACATATTTATCACACATCATTGAGGAAACACAGAGCAAATCTACACAAAAAGGGAATTTGTGGCTATATTCCTCTGCTGGGTAGATACCAAAAGAAAATGAGATTGAAACCTCATGAAGATAGTTGTGCAGCCACGTTCATTGCAGTACTCTTCACACAGCAGGCCATGAAAAGAATGTCCATCTTAGGTGTCCACCAGTGAGTTGATGGATGAGAATCCTTCATACGTATACAGAATAGAATACTCACCAGCCTTCTAGTGGAGTCATTTATAATGGTCATTTGTGATAGTGTAGGAGGAACAAAAAGACATCGTTCAAATTTATCTATAATTTATTTCCCTATTAAATATTCAATCTTTAGATTCCCCGCCCCAATTCTTCAATTCTTGCTGCATTGACCATATATATATATTTCATAGTTGGAGGGAAAGCTAAAACACACAGAGAAATGGTGATAGATTCTGGAATCAAGGTACTGTCATTGCAGGAAGTTTGGATAAGTGGGTAACAGGTGAACAAAAATGCCAGGGAAAACCTCAAAATTTCAGATCATATCTGTTTAAGTAAAAAGCATGTTTGCCTTTGTAATTTAGGTGAACTGTATGAAAATGCTGATCGTATGCTTCCAGTGTTAATGTAGGGTGAGAGTGACATCCTGAAACCCATAAATGGGTCTGCTTTAGTCTTCTGGATATAAATTGAGACTGAGTTTAGACCCAAAAGTTGAAGTGCACCTACATGCTCTTGCCAGTGTGAGCAGCAACATGAAATAACAGGCTATACTGCCACCATACTCTTGGAATGGTCTACTGTCCTGATTTAAGATGCTGATTAGGATAAATCAGAATCCACGATAGAACATTAATAAATTTTACCATGTAAAACTGAATGCTTATTTGTTGGTAGACTTTTTGTTCTTCCCTTGGCTCTGAGTGTTGATTCAGTCTTAATGAATCAATACTTTTTATTTGGGGGTCCCACAGCAAGTGTGGGATATTCTTTTCCAGACTTTCTTCCTTTGCTGACTCTTGCCCCTGGATCCTACCTCAATGCTTGGCTAAAAGTGCCAACCTGTTCATGTGGTCTGTGAGGCTCAGTCCTTCTATCTCAGAATGGGGTGGCGATCCCACCATTCCTTAGCTATGGGAATGTCTTGTAGCTGTCTAAGGAACATAGATCATTAGTGATTTTGGCAGGATTCTGTTGGAAGCACAATGCTAAAGATGAAAGGTCAGCTTTATTTAACCGATGAAAACAATGAGTAGCAGATTAAGCTAGTTTTCTGGTAAACAGTACCATTACTTTCCAGTAAATAGTGTCAAGATGCCTTGATGAATAACACACACGGAGATAAAGAGCATCTCTCAGTGATGGAAAATTAGGTATCTCCATAAACTCAAATGTGCCTTTAGTTTTCTTCTTGCTATGATGTGTTCTCTAAAACATTTACTAACAGGTCATTTGGTTGTCTCATGGAAAAAATGAAGTATGTTCTGCTGAAGACAGTCTACAGAGATGGGCCAGTTTAAGAGCTATTCTTTTCATCTGTCTGAAGTGTAAAGACACCAAAGCAGAGCTGTGTGTTCCGTGCTACTCCTGGGCTGCCCACCCATCTGTGGAAGCTCAGAGATGAGAAGGAATGCAGGAAGTGAAGAGCCAGCCTAGTAAAAATTGAAAGCAGCATACCAAGCCCTCAGCATACTTCAGTGCAAGATGGAAGACATAGTTTTGGCCTGCTCACATGCATTTTTTAGAAACCCATATTGACAGTGTAGGCTGGGAGGCAGAGCCTTGAACTTGAGACAAGCAGCTACATCATGTTTGCTGTTGAGGGCTATGGACCCTCCATGATATCTGGGTGTTGCTGTGGCATTAAAAGACTCAGGTTAGATGCTAAAAGAAGAACATAAATTTTTTCAAGGTGTTCACAGGTTCATGATTCTCTGTGGTAATCTTGCTAACTGTTGTGAAAATAACAGCTACCACTCACTGAATGTTCATTATGCAGTAGGCAGTGTACTTGGTTTCTTTAAAGAAACTATCAGGTTTGAAAAGGATAAAGTACATGTGGCTAATAATGGAAGTCATGCGGTTATTGTTGAAATTGAGATTTGGATTCAGGTGGTATATAATTCACAGACCACACTTTAATCAGTATATCTAATATCACCGAATTATCTCCCAGCGGCCTGAAGCCACAATTCTCAAACTTTTGTGATTTTTGTGGCAGTGATTTTTTTTTTTTTTTTTTTTTTTTTTGGTTTTTCGAGACAGGGTTTCTCTGTGTAGCTTTGCGCCTTTCCTGGTACTCGCTTTGGAGACCAGGCTGGCCTCGAACTCACAGAGATCCGCCTGCCTCTGCCTCCCGAGTGCTGGGATTAAAGGCGTGCGCCACCACCGCCCGGCCAAGTGATGTTTTTTTTAAAACCTTCCCTGACTTCCCCTAAAGGCCTCTGTATGTTAAAAATAAAGAGAAAAAACTTGAACCAATTAAACATGTTTCTTTTTCCCATTTATTTTTAGCATTTTGCAACACCCCTGGAGATATTTGGAGACACCCTGCTGAGTGCTGAAGCAGATAGCCATGCACTGGTCCGTGACCATGAGCGGATGAATTCCCTCAGCACTTAGAATAAGGTTTTCCAAAGATTCTGATGCCTGAAAAAAGTAAGTGGGAGGGTACCAGCAGGCCCGGCCAGCCGCGTGCCAGCCATGCTGAGAGGGCCGCAGCTGCTCACTTGTGCCTGCCTGTTGCCTCAGATGTGAGGGAAATCTTTGGAATCTATTACTGAAAAACTGGACATTTTTGGACACCAACTCAGAACTTTTGGCCTAGTTTCTGTTGAAACAATATATTGTTTTACAAGCAGCTCTGAGCTCCGACCCCACATTCCTGTTCACGTCACTGTTATTATTTCCTGGTTGCCTCGTCTTCTCTGGTAACTCTGCGGAAATCTAGATAAATGTGTGCACACGTGTATGCACATCTGTAGCAGTAGAGAATGAGGAGCGCTGTGGCGAGAGGATCTATCTCGCAGGGGAGTGCTAAAGCACCTTCCGACCATTCAGTTTTTCCCTGAGAACCGCCAGCCAAGAAGGTGGAGCCAAGCACCACCTTCGCAGTACAGCTGGCTTCCAGCAGGTACAGACCTTCCTGGTGGGATGGAACGAAGGATGGAATTCGGTTGTGGCTTATTGGAGTAATGTCTTTAGGAGACCACAAGACAGTGCTACCTCCATGGGTAAGAATCCCCCACCCCATCTTGAAATGTTCTATAGAGTTCTGCTAATTTGTTTTCCTTTCCAATTTCCAAATGGAAGTAACAATGGAGAACAGGACTTAATGACCTCATACTACATGACACACTGATTGGTTTTGTTGGAGCCCCTCAATGTAAGCCTTAAACTCCAAACAGTGTACTCTAACACTCCAGGGGCATGTCTTACATCACCAGCTAAAGCAGTGCTGTACATTTATGTAACATTATAATTTATAAGCATTTGCAAATCTATTTTTCAATGTGCTTCCTCTCAAATTCAGGCAAACACAGGCAGACAATATTACCCCCCCCCCCCCCCCCCCCCCCGTTTTCCATATGAGACAGATAAGACAAGGCAAGTAAAAGGACTCAGTAAATGGCTTCTGGTTGGTTGGTATCAGATGTGAGGAAAACCCAGACCTGAATCTCATGCTGAGCCTTTTGCCACTATCAAGAACTTCCTAGTCTTACAAATGTGACAGTTGTGTAGTTATAAAGTCATAAAAATAATCTAGGAAACAGAGAATAATAAATCACCCATAATCACATTTACTAGGGCATTTACTGTTAGTTTTCTTTATATTTAAATATCCTTATATGTGCACTCATGCATATACATAGATCATTTAGTGCATTCATGTCTGAATTTCAACATGTAAAGTATTACTCTTTTCATAACAACATCGTTAGCCTTATAACTCCCTTCTTCATATGTCAAAATAATGTTAGTTTATTGAATATTTCTCTTGAAATATTTTGTCATTTGTTGCGGTGGATGTGAAATGTTCCCCATAGGAAGCTGGTCCCCGGCTCAGGGCACTGCTAAGGAACACTGTAGATCCTTTAGGAGGTGGAGCCTCATTGGAAGAAGTGGGTCTGTGGGGGTGGGCCTTCCGGCTCTATAGCCTGGCGCTACTTCCTGTTGATGTTGATGCTGTATGATCTCCCAGGTCTCCTGCTCATGCCACAATGGCGTCTCTGCCTGCTGCCGTGTCTTTCCTGCCATGATGGACCTGTAAGCCAAAATAAACCCGTTCTATCATAAGTTGATCTTGTTGCAGTATTTTATCTCAGCAACAGGAAAGGAAATTAAGACACCCTAAAGGAAAAATCTATATACATATGCATCTACATGTGTACATATACATGTCTGTTTTTATGTATATATATATGTATATATATGTCTTTCATGTATGTGTTGCAAATATATATATTTACATATAGAAATACATATGTGTAGTCTCATCTGTATACTCATTCACACATGAGTGGTAAAATATTATGGCCACTATTGGGGCCCCTTGACATTTTGCAGAAGATAATATGTTCAAGTTTTTTTAATTTAAAAAATCTTAGAAATCTCTTCATATAAATATACAAAGTGTATGTTAAATCTTTTCTGTAGTGGCTACACAGATGCACATTAACCTGTGCCCTAGTGATAAATACTTAGGCAGTTTTCAAATTTTATTGTCACTCTTATTATGCAAAGGTATATTAAGAGTTATTTTTAGTGAACTAATTTTTGTTTTCGGATCAATTCTGAGAAGTGGAATTACAAGGTTGAAGGGTCTAACTTCATGACTTGTTGAAAAACCAACCCCTGCAGAAGTTGAGCCAAATTAGTACATTCATTAGCAAGGTACAAGAGTGCCAACCTCTCCACACTTATACTAACAAAATGTGGTAGCAAACCTTTTCAACATCTGATACTCAGTTATGTGAAGTGGTTCCTCAATGAAGTTTGTAACGTCGCAATACTTTTTTCTAATTTATTTTTTAAAAGATATTGCTTCATGATAGTTTTTCTTTATAGCTAAAAAGTCTGATGGTGAAATCTACCAACTTTTTCTGTTGTACTAGAAGTTTTCTTCTCATAAGGTTTGTAAGAGTTATTCCCTCAGGTAGAACTTTTATAGTTGCAATGTTGAAATGCTACAGGTGCTCTAAATCTGGTGGTTTGTTGTTGTTGTTTTTGAATTTCAGAGTGGGTACTCCTTTATTTTTTTTTACCATTTAACAGATGCTACTTTTGTCTTACATACTTGAGATTCCATTTCTTTCAAAACCTAAATTCTCTGATGTATTTGTATTTATACTTATTTTGCTTCCTATCATAATTCAATGACCTTACTTTATGTGCCAATATCATGCCATTTTAATGTTTGAGCTATAGCAATAGACCAGATATTAACTGTCCAGAACATCCCAGTAGCTTTTTGAAGTTTCCCCACTCGTTTCCTGCGCTGCAAGAACTTTAGAATCAGCTTGTCTCATTCCAGAAAAAGAAGTGTTGCTATTTTTATTGGAATTATGTTTTATTTATAGACTAATTTAGCAGAAAGCAGCATTTTTATGATGTTGGATATGACTTTGCCATGTGTCCATCTTCTTTCTGTCCCTCAGGAATATTAAAAAGTGTTTATTCAGAGAGAGTTTGCATGCTTTTTCCAGGGATTTTCTTTTTCTCTGGTACTGTGAATGGAATCTCATCTTTCTTATTTCTGTTTGTTTATATGAAATCTATTGATTTTGTATTTTCACAGAAACACCAGCAAGATATGGTAACTGATTTTTCGGTACTTATTTTATGTTTAATTTCTTTTGTTCAAAATTACCTTTGCCAATCCAAATATAAATAAACTGTAGTTGCCAGAGGAGAAATTATTGTGTGATACTAAGGTACTTTTTATTATAGTAAGTATGTTTTTATGTCTCTTATTTACTTACCAGTTATCTTCAATTATTTTTGTTAGGTCAAGAATAACTAGTTGAGGAATTTGTTATTATTATTGTTGTTATTATTATTATTATTATTATTAATTTTTTTATTTAGCAATTCCTAAATTTTCTGATTTTAAGGGAATAGCTTTTTATCCACATTTTCATTGCTTTTTCTATCATTGACTGTTTAGTGCATCTAGAAATGTGTTTAGTTCAGTTCTTCCTTCTGTAGTTATCTACTTACTTGATAATCCACCCCCCTCCCAGAAAATTACTCACTTCAGGATTTCCTAACATATTTATTTATATAGATAGAAACAGCATTGCAGGTATTTCTTGGTTTTTCTGTATGTTACCTATTTCCGTTACCATTTATGAGTTCTTTCATGCTTTTTGGATTAGGTTATTAAATCATTCATTGATTTTTTTGAGGGGGTCACAAAGATTCAGTATTTTAAATGGTATGTAAATTTTAATAATTATATATTTCTAAGGAATTAATTTAGTCTTTGAACGTTGATTATTTGTATTTCCTTAAGCTAGGTAGTCTATTTAAAGTTCTTGCTACTGTAAGTACAGTTGACTACATATTGCTAACACATTCAAATATATTTTAGTACATTTTCTGTTTCAGTTAAACTGATACACATTTTTGTTGCTATTCCTTGGTAGGTAGTTTCAAAGTGTGTTTGAATTTCTTTTCTACCTCCTTCAATGCTTTCAGTTTATCATTCACATGCACCTTGGTGGCCTTGGTTTCTCTTATTACAAATAAACTGAGATATTTTGGCTTCTTGTAGTCCATAGGTTCATCCTCCATCTCTTTTTCCTCGGTTTATCTGTGGAGGAGCTAGAGACACAGGACTTGAAGAGTTTACCATAGTCTAGTTTTGCCAGTTACATATTTGTGCAGTTTCACTTATACTTTAAACTCTTGGCTTTTCTCTAATTTGGAAGCTAGGTCAGACTTCTTTCTGCCCCTTTGGCAAGACTGTAAGCATGTTGCACTCTTTCATCAGGGGGGCCATGGTCTGCTACTTCCTTCATGTATTTTTCCCTGCTATTATGCTTACTCTATAGGGAGACGTGAGAAAAGCCACTGTTTGGTTTGGTGTGTTACTATCACCTGAGAATGGCCAGTTATCTTTTAAAATGTACATATAGTCATAATTCATGAATTTAAATATCATTTGTGAGTTTTGATCAACTGTATTATCTTTATGAAGTTTGAGTTGTTATATTTTTGGCAATGAGCATCTCTCACAGTGGTAGGTTATTTGATGTCTGGTGTAGTGAGATGTTCCAGGCTCATCTTGTTCATTTTCTTTCCTGGACTTGGACCACATCAGCCTCCCTAAAGCCTCAGTTTCCTATAGTGAGAAATTGTACTTTAGTATTACCACCTGAGTGCTAAAAGTGCTCTTTACTAACAGAGTGGTCTCTCAACAGACAAAGCTTACAAACACTCATAAGTTCACAAGCTA
Source organism: Peromyscus californicus insignis (assembly GCF_007827085.1). Classification (NCBI taxonomy): domain Eukaryota; kingdom Metazoa; phylum Chordata; class Mammalia; order Rodentia; family Cricetidae; genus Peromyscus; species Peromyscus californicus. The sequence continues at coordinate 146,005,560 of NW_026294573.1, forward strand.
AGTCAGTGTTATTGTCCCCCCCCCCAAAGGTTTGTAGCATTACATTTGCTCACCTCCCACACTGGGAATTAGTTGTCAAGGACACACAGTAATGGAATTAAAATATTTCCTAATTACCCATTTTCTTTGGCTAACATTATATATACAACATTTTCAGAATAACTCCTATACCATGATAATATAATTACTGAAAATAGCTCAAAAATACTTTTGCGTATGTTTTAATGTTATCTTTTATTGTTAATAGTTGATCTGTGGATACAGCCTGTCTTCATAGATTTTACCCTTCAGACACTCATGTTAGAAGCAACTGGATTTAATATTGTCTACCCAACTTTGTAATGAGCTCTTCTTTGTTTTGATTTCTGAAACTATTTTTTCTATTAAATTTATAAGGAAGACTTCATGGAACAGTGTTTTTGAATTCCAGCATGCTGATAATAGCTGCTTGTGATCCTTTCTCTTTTGGCATAAACTGCTGCCGTCAAAAAAAATCTGTTGATGATTTAATTTAATTTGCCTTTGTATGTCCCATGATATTTTGGCCTGAAAGCACAAGAGACTTTTCACTTCTTTTCTCTAAAGTCCAGTAATTTAACTAGAATATTCCCATGTTGATCATTCTACATCATTTTCAGAGATCTGTTGTGTTCCTTAAGTATGAAAATGTACATGTTTTCAGTTTTTAAAATTTCATCAAAACTTTCTTGAATTATATAGCTTACAATTTTGTATTTGTTTTTGAATGTATAAAAAGTTTCCCCATCAAGAGGCTCATGTGTTGGAGTTGTAGTCCCTGATTCAAGCTGTGTCCAATTGTTCCACGTTGGGAATAATTTGATCATGGGCCCTCTGACTTCACGAATAGACAAATACATTGATGGGTTCAAACTCTGACTAGCTGTGGGGAGGTAGTAGAACTGTGGGAAGTGGGGTCTGAATAGAGAAAGCAAGTCTGTCTCCTTTCCTGGCCACTTCCTTCCTGTTTCTCTTCTCACTGCTTCCTGGCCCCTGAGAGGCGATCGCTTTGCCCGACTGCATGTTCTTCTTGCTTCATCAAACTCTCCCTCTCAGCAGGTGCACACAGTGGAGCGAAACTATCACGCACTGAAGCCCTGAGCCCAAGCCTGTCCTTCCCACTGTAAACGTCTTCCTCCGGTGTTTTGCCACAGGGAGGAAAGTCCTGACTAAAGCAGTTCCATTGCTCTGGCTTTATTATTCAGGTATCTGCTACCCATGGGTATATGTTGCCTTCATTCAGCACGTTTACTCTTCTAAGCGCTTCTTCATTCCCTCATTTCTCGTCTAGGTAAACAAAGTTCTCTGTGTCAGCCTTGCCTTATTCCTAAGGTGTTATTTGTTGTATTGATCTGTCCTTTCAGCTGGGTCTTATTTCTGAAAAGAGATTTACTTTTCCTTTTACGCTTGTCCCCTGAGGTCTGTCATCTCATTTATGATGCTTTGTGCATTATGTTGGTCTCTCTGAGTTCATTTGCATATCAGTCCTGTTGTCCGGAAGACACTGGTTCCTTGGAGTCGTTCACCACTTCTGGCTCTAATAGTCCTTCCTCTTCCTGGGCTCTGGTGGGAAGAAGGGCTTGATGAGGACATCCCACTTCGGGCCGAGTGCTCCAAAGTCTCACTCTCTGCACATTGTCCAGCTCTGAGTCTCTTCGTTAATTCCCATTTACTGCAAGAAGACACTTCTCTGATGAGGAATGAATGGTGATCTGTTCTATGGGTATAGCGATATGTTATTAGAAGTCATTTTGGTGCTTTATTGCTTTAGCTGAATAATAGTGGTATTCCCCTAGGCCCGTGATCTATCTAGTTTCAGGTTCTTGCCTACTTTAGCAGTGTCAGATACAGGTTACAATGGATGGAGAGAGCCTTAAATTCACTTTTTAAAAGCAATTGGTTACTCCAATAGCATTTGTGCTGCTATTACATTAGTATATTTTGCAGGGAGATTGCTGTTATAAGTTGCAGGATTTGTAGCTTGTGAACGTGAAATGAGAAAGATGCTTCTAGTCATTAGTAGCTTTACAGATGTGTCCAAGGAAGTCACACAGCCATTAGAAGCTAGACAATGCAAGAACCCTGTTTCAGATTTCTGATCTCCAGAGTTATATGATAAACTCCCTTACATGTTAATTAGCTTTTATGGAGTGTCAAACATTATATTTTACATTGTGGAGTGACGTGTTTTGCCGCGTTCCTTTGAAGAATTAGACTTCATTCTGGCATGCAGTTCAAGTATTTTGGATCAGTTTGATCCATCTGTGGCATGTTTTTCATTTCTATTAACAAAGGTGAATGACTTTTGAAAACCATATTTAATTCCCCATGAATTGGAAGGATCTCCTCACTGAATCTCCTTTGTGAACTCCAGAAATTGTTGGTCTACTATGTTTAAATATGTCTTTCTGTGGCCCCAAGGAATTTCTTCTCATGTGTGTGCATATAACCACTTAGCAAAGCATTTAATAAGGATTTAAGGGACTGTTGCATAGTTCCTGGCTCTCACTTTGTACATCTCCCTTATTTCCAGTAATTTCTCCCATGAATCTTAGACACCACAGTCATGTGGAGTTGCATTCTCCTGTATTCAACAAGACTTGCGGGCTGTGTGTTAATGTGTCTGTGTTGCGCTCTAGAAAGTGCCTCTATTCAGCAATCAGTTTCAACTTGAGGGCTTGGATTTGTTCCCCTTTTCTTGGGGTTTGGTGCTGTGCAGATTGTTGGCAAATGTCTAACAACAATGATTTTATTTGCTGTTCTTACCTTCTGTTAGGAGAGCTGTTTCCACAGCAATTAATCACTCAAGGAGAGAAGAAAGTATGCCAGAGTTACTACTTTATAAACAAATTTCCATAACCTAGTAACTAAAAGGAAATTAACTTCTGATGGCTTACTAAAAGATACCTTTCTACATGCATGTGGATAAGTGTGAGTGAGTCGTGTGTGTGTGTGTGTGTGTGTGTGTGTGTGTGTGTGTGTGTGTGTGTGTGTGTTTAAGATGAAGAGGGCCTTTTTTTGTTTGGCATATGTATTAGTCTGGCTTCTCCTAGAATCTAGAGTATTGGGGTACTGGTAGTTTATTTGGAGAATAGTTCTACAAAGTGTATGAGGTAATGAGATGAGCAAGATGGATCAGAAGGAAACACAATGTAGAAATGGAACTTCATTCCATGGCAATGATTGTGAAGTGTGCGGAACTACGCGTCAAATGACTAGAGGCTGGCTTGCCTCTGAAGCCTTCCATGCTCCCATGGTGTGTTCACTTCTGCACCAATCAAACTTCCAGGGCAACAGAGGAGGCCTTACAGTTGGAATGTGTGGAAAACTAACAGACTCTGCAGGAGGACCTAAAGATGCACCCAATGATGGAGCTGCAAAGGTGAACTAAAGACCTGCAGGCAAGCACCAGTCATGTCCCAGGCAGTATAATACTGGGATCAGAACACAGTGTGTCCTCAGAACAAGACCATGATAGAAAAATCTGAGTAGGCTATAACCAAGGTTTGGTCTTAACAGAGTTTCCTGTTGAAATTTGTAATGGTGGAGATGAAGGGATCCTATGGCAGGGCTATAAGTTTAATCATTTACATATTTGCCACCAGGGGACAACAAATGAAAAATATAGCCGAGCAAAGGTCTGGTGTTGGTGGAACACTCATTTGATACGGAACGCCAGGACTCCCTCAGGGAGTGGACTTCCTTTGGCTTGAATTCTAGAGCCTCCTTTCCAACCATTTAATACTCTATACCTCTTCCTCTACCTCTAGAGTTCTGGTGTTTTTTTTGTCCCAGCAAACTGCACTGTTAAGTATTGTTCAAGTGAAAAATGACCTTGAGCCCTCAGCTTTATCCCAGCCAGCCAGATGCTGCTTACTATCATCCTTGAAGACTTGATGCTTGTTAAAGAGCCACAGAGCACTAACAGGAAAGATGATTTAACAACATGACGCTGCACAAATTCTTCACCTCTGTTTCCTCCATGTAAGAGGATATATTTCCCCCAAATCTCCTGACTCTAAAGATACTCAGTCTAACTTTACAGCCACTCAAACAACTCTTCCATATAGCTCAATAGTGTTTCTCTAACATTTAAGACATTTCCCCCAAGTCCCCCCTGAACTAAAAGATTCAGGTTTGAGTCTTGATTTAGAGTTAACAGATGAAATGAAAGATTAACTGATAGAAGCCTACTGTGTGTCCTATTCATGATGAAATGACTCAGAGGTGAGGACAAATATCAGGGCATTTTGACAGTGATAGTCGTACTCTGTCTATAAGACCCGTTGGAGCCTGTGGTAGAAAGGGAAGTAAATGTCAGTTATGGTTTGGGGACTCTCCGAAACACTGAATTTTTTCAATGTATATTTTTAAAAATTTTGAAATTGTAATGTAATTAGACTATTTCTCATTTCATGTCCCCTCCACACCCTCCCACACACCACTTCCCCACCCTTCTTGACATTCATAGCCTCTTTTTTTGCCAATTGTTATGGAATGCATGTATTTATTTTTATGTACACACACACACACACACACACACACACACACACACACACACACACACACACACACACATATTCCTGATCATAACCTTTGAGTCCATATAATGTTATTTGTACATGTTTTCAGGGGTGACCATTTGGTCCTGGACAGCCAACTAATGTGCTCTTCCTAGGGGAAGATCCTTTCTCCAGTTCCAAGCTTTCCTAGGGGAAGATCCTTTCTCCTGTTCCAAGCTTTCCTTAGTTGCCTGTAGTTCTTTGTGTAGAATTAAGATCTCATGTGCTTTTCCCATCCAGTTTGGCATGTCCATTGGTGTCATCCTTGTTCAGCTCAAATTTGGGCACTCATGTTGGTGAGACTTTATGGGTATAGCTTGTGATATTACTAGGAGGCATAATCTCACAGAAAACTCCCTGATTATCTGGCTCTTACAATCTTTTCCCATCCTCTTCTGCAATGTTCCCTAAGCCTAAGGTGTAGGAGTGTTTTCTAGATGTCTTCCTTGGGACTGGGCTCCAGAACGCCACAATTTGATTGGTTGTGGTTTTCTGTAATACTGTATGTTGCAGAGAGAGGTTTCCTTGATGAGTAGTAAAGACTACACTTATCTTCGGGTATAAAGACAAATGTTTATAAAATGTTGTCAGGGTTTATTCTGGTTCAGTAGATGAGAGTTTGTAGATCCTCTTCCAATAGCCAAGACTTCACTAGCCACAGAGCAGTTAGCTGGGTTTCTAGTGCAGGCATGGTTCCCCTCTGGTGAGCAGGTCTTAAACTCAGTTAGAGAGTTGGTTACCACCCAGGCGTGCATGCCACCACTGCACCTTTAGGACTATCAACTGTCGGTTGATGTGGTTTATAGGCATCATGGCTCAATAGGACTGTTGATTGCCTCTCTTCTTTGGAGCTTGTATGGTGACTTCTACTACCATGGATACTAGTCCTCAGGGAAGAGGCCTTCAGGTCAGTTCCAGCTCAGGTATCTCTGGACTCTGTTTCTGAAGTGTATGAACACACTGAGACTTTTTCCAGTTCTAGAAAGTCCTCTCTCAATCTAGATCTTCAGGTTAATAGAATGCTAGAAAAGATGACTGGTCAAGTTATTTTGTTGCCTTTGTTCTGTTCTAACTTCTGAAGAAATTGATGCATAGTCTGTGGTATCTCTGTAAATCTACATGATTATCAGAACATACCAGGTTATGACATTAGCCAAACCAACCTTATTAAAAACAATTTCCAACAAATTAAGTTGCATCAGAATGTTACACAGAGTGACTTGGGAACCACGCATCTAAACTGTAACTAATGGTTGTATTTTAAAAATGATCAAAAGCTAGTCCCAGAAAGGATTGTGAAGCCATTTAAGATATGAAATGTAGAGCTAAAAATTTAAACATGTTAGAAACAGAATGCAAGACAGAAGAAGATATGTTTGGGGTAGCAGGGAAGGATCTTTCTTGATGGATGGTAGCCAACTAGGGAGATGGATAAAATCAGACAAGAGGGATGATATCCATTGGTTGGTTTAACTAAAACTAACAGATGTGTCCAGGTTCATCTTTTTCTTTTGCCTTTTATTTTAGGGTGAAAACCCCATCCAGATGATAAGCATTTGGAGGATAATGTAGTGTTGTGTAATTTTCTATAACCAACATACCACCCAGAACAATGTTTTGCTCACTGTGTGTTTCCTAACTGACTAAAAACCCTCCTAACATATCAGCCATTTCATTCAGTCTGGCATAAATAACGCTTAAGTGCTAGTTCATGTAAACTATATTTGACAAATCGGTGTTAAATGTTTTATGATTTATTATACCTAGCAATATTTACCAAACCAATTTTACTCTTTAAAAAGTAAATCAGGAACATACTTTCAGGAGGTGTGTGAATTTTAAATCTCTTTCCCCCATATTAAATGGTCTCATTTAATTTAATGAGAATAGTCTCATTTCCATTAGGAAGTTCTCTCGTGTTTTACTGCCTCAGTGCCCAAAAGACGGAGTCAAGTTTATATCCCAGCGAAGGAGCAGAGTTTCATCAAACCGAGGCTGCCTGTGTTATATTGAAAATTCCATCCTGCATTGATTACTAGCCTCCATAAACACATTATGAAGGCTTTTATGGTTACCAGTACCTGAGAATTATTAGAAAATATAATGAAAATTATTTAATATTGCCATGTGATGAACCTTTACAAGTTTTTTTTTCTCATTTTAATGAGTTGGTTAAGATGGTAATAGTCACCTCTAATTTCCCAGTACACTAAAGTTATTTAGAAACTAAGGGGACATATCACTTTAAAGAGCCAACAATCAGCCCTGGTGTGATACTTTCCAGGTGGTTCAGTGTCAGGCAGAATTATCTCTCAGTCTCTAGGCCAGTGGGGCTCAGGGTGAGGACAGGCACACTTGTGGCATATGGAATATCCCAAGACCTGAATATTGAACATACAGGAAACGTGAAGCTGGAGTGAGGCTTGTGGAGTGCAGATTGGTGTGCTTTCTGCATGCACACACAAGCGTAGCACCCAGGAGGTCTTGCTATAACAGATGAATTTTTACCATGACCCTTGCAATATCTTTCATGAGCTTCGAGAATTCAACAAAGTACTGAATATTGAAAGTATTTTTGTAATAGTTATTTTTATTTTGTAACTAATGTGAGAAGGTAGTAATATGATAAAGTAAGAAGTCTTTGTCCTATAGACTTTTAACTATTCCAGGCTAGAAACAACATTTTCCCCAAAAAAGAAATTATACAGAAGTTAGGGACAGGATGGTCTGATTTGTATCTGTGGTGGATACCCAGTGTCAGTTTAGCTAAGCTGGACTACATTTCCCAGAATTCTCTTTCCTGTATGTTTTCAGTAAAAGCAGAGCACAAGACAGATTCCTACATAGGGTGAAAGAAACAAGCTGTTCAGTAGTTCGCCATGTCTTTACTGCTCTGTATGCTCCCTTCAGTACTGAGAAGTAATAGCTAGTCTCACAATGACTTCTAGGTATCATTCATATGCGCGCGTGCGCATGCACACACACACACACACACACACACACACACACACACACACACACACATTTTTCTGGGTGATTCTGGCTAATACTCAATCTCTACATGTCATATTGGTATTGAGGTTTGAGTCAATGCTCAAAAATGTTATTATTCATATTGTTGAAAAACATTCTTCATTTCAATTTGGGTGATATGTGTTAGTAAAAGCACCCTTGTAGTGGTTTCCATCATCTCCCATGAGAGACTACTTCAAAAGACCCACAGTTGTGAAATCTGGGGAGATTTCCAAACCTCTTTATTAACCTTCCCATGCTCCTCCTCTCCACTTGCGTCTCTATTGACATGTCTTCTGTATATCTACAGAAAGAAGATTATGCTCATGAGAGGCTTCAGAAGCATCTTTATTTATTTCTTTTTAGAGAAGAAAATCTAGGAAGAACTTCTAATGGCCAATAATGAGCATCAGTTGAACTTTTGAAAATCAAACAATGTTTTGACTTGTATATGGAAAGTTGGCTCATTGATCTTGTGGTTTCTTTCATTACTTTGCTCTAATATATGAGATGCAGGATACAGTTAGACAAAGGACTCTAGACCCAATGACCTGGACTGTCAACCCCCTTGTTACCTCAGCACTCAGAATAAGGTGTCTATTAGTTTGCTTTCTATTGCTGTGATAAAAACCAGAATGAAAAATAACTTGAGGAGGAAAGGGTATATTTTATCTTACAGGGTATAGTCCATCACGGATAGAAGCCACAGCAGGATCCTGGAGGCAGTACTGAGGCATAGACCATGGAGGAATGCTGCTTACTGGCTTGCTTCTTCTGGTTTGCTCAGACAGGCCAACCTGCCTAGGAATAGCACCATCCACAGTGGACCAGACCATTCTAAATCAATTAGCAGTTTTAAAAAATGCCTCACAGACATGGTCACAGACATGATCACAGACCAGTGCAATCTGGGCAGTTCTTCAGTTGAGGTTCCCTCTTCCCAGGTGACTCTATGTTTGTGTCAAATTGATAACAGAAGCTGATGATGGTGGGGGCTGGTTTAAATTTTGTTGATAGATGACTTTACAAATAATCAAATGAAGAATGATTTACTTCTCTTGTCCAAGTCAACACTGCCTCGGTGATGATGATAGAAGCAAAAATGGCTTGTGATGGCGAAGAGATTAATTTTAGCCATAAAAAAACAGGGCTGCTCTTTCTCATCAGCTGACTGGGGCTCTGCCATTGTCATCCTGACAGCCATCCTGGGGTTTCTAAAGGTTGCAGGACAGATGTGAAAGCACACTGAACCCAAGATGAGTTGGACCTTCTTGACAGCCAATCCAGTGTCTGAGAACTAAAATCACCAGAGCTTGCTTCCACAAAGTGCTGATGCAAGCTCAGTGCCAAGCACTTCACAGGCACTTTCTCACTAGAGTAACAACGCTCTGAGAAGGTTTCTATCCCTGTATTGTAATGACAGTGCTGAAGAATTAAGGGTGGAATAAGTTATCTGAAAGCCCAGTGGCTGAGAATTTGAAGCACCGGATTTGAACCCAGAATGTTGGATGCCTGCAATCACCAAGCTGTGGTGGAAACCAGAGGCAAGTCCAGTCACTGGGAAAGAGGGAAGTGCCCTGCATTGCTCCTTTGGAGTGACAGAATAGATGCTTGCTCTTCTCTACCCCCATCCTAGTTTACCCCCCAAATCTGAAGTGCTGTGGGATGTTCTGTATGGCAAATGCGTTGCTGATTAGTCAATAAATAAAACACTGATTGGCCATTGGCTAGGCAGGAAGTGTAGGCGGGACAAGGAGGAGAATAAAGCTGGGAAGTGGAAGGCTGAGAGAGAGAGACACTGCCAGCTGCCATGATGAGAAACAGCATGCGAAGATGCTGGTAAGCCACGAGCCATGTGGCAAGGTATAAATTTATAGAAATGGATTAATTTAAGCTGTAAGAACAGTTAGCAAGAAGCCTGCCACGGCCATACAGTTTGTAACCAATATAAGTCTCTGTGTTTACTTGGTTGGGTCTGAGAGGCTGTGGGACTAGCAGGTGAGAGAGATTTGTCCTAACTGTAGGCCAGGCAGGAAAACTTTAGCTACACTGAAGCTATTGTAGTGGTTAAAGACAAAGAAGGAACTGGACATAAGTATTTACCACACCATCACAGGATTAAATGTACTCAGCATAGATGTTTCTGTTCTCATCGCTGTGACACAGAAGTGCCCTACAGAAAGAACTTAGGGGAGGGGGGTTGTTTTGGTTTCACACATTTGGCTCACCATGGCGGGAAAGTAAGGAGGTGGGAGCAGCTGGTCTGTGGTGGGGTGGCTTCTCACAGGACAGCCATAACTGGAAGCAGCGGAAACATGCTTGAAGCAGAAGTGGGCACAGCCTTCAAGGTTCATCTCTAGTGACCCAGTCAGTCCCAAAGGTTCCACAATCTCCTGAACCACTGCCATCATTCAGGAACCTTAACACTGGAGCCTGGGGGAGACATTTCATAGCGGTACATGAAAGGATGCCATACAGGCATTGCCTGAGATTGCTTCTGCTCTCTGTCCAGAACAATATGAAGGCAATAGTGGTATTTCTCCGAAGTTTTAGTAAACAAGTGGGGAAGTGACCTATGCACATTTTCTCAGACTATTAAATTACTACTAAATGAGCAGATGGGAGTGAGGCAGGGTAGATACAGTCTAGTCTTTTTAGCAAGAAAAGCAAACAAACAAAGTAGTTAGATCCACATGAGTCTAGTCATATATGTGAAATGCTGTGTTACCTACACAGAAAGCATATTTTCTGCTCCATGTTAAACTGTCAAGACTTGTTCTGCTGAGTGGTTCAGGACAGAGGAAAGCCAGTTGCATAGACTGCTCCTGGGGCTGGGCTGGGCCCTGCTGGTTCTCATTAACATTCTTGCTGCCTTCTCATTGATAACAAAATAAAGCCAATAGGATAACTCCCATCTGACTTATAATTTATGGCTTTCAGCATCACTGCTGTCCTTCAGACCTGTAATAACTGATGTGATAGATTCCAAGTCAAGATTCCATTTCAAGCTGTGGCCCATTTTGTAAGCACAGTTATACTAATTATGGCATCTTGCTCTCTCCTGCTAGCTGTTTTCTTTATACTTAAGGAAATTCATTTCTTCACAAGATACATGTTAGGTGTCTCTGTGTCAGGTTCTGGAGATAGCAGCTTAAGTTAGATTAGCATCTACACAGAAGACATGGCTGTGAGTTACCCATGGCTAAGATGTCTTGGTGCTCTCTGGGGAGGCCAGAAGCATCTCTGTCTACAGGAAAGGATTTCAGGGGAGTATTTATAGAAGACTAAACTGTTTGGAAAGATGCAAAGAAAAAAAAAAGCATGGGAATCAAGCTTTGAAACTTTAGTTATATGCACAGACTAGAGGCATATGTGTATGAATTATAGACAAGGAGCCTAGAGGAATCTTTACTGGCATGCTGAATATTGTTTATGATGTAGGAAACAGGAGCCAATGAATGACTGGAAGGAAGAGAGAAACACAATGAGATTAGTATTCAGGAAATTCTATTCCTAACATTGCTAAGGATGAATGGGAACGTACACACCAGGAAGAGGGGGACCAATGAGATGGCTTTGCACTATTTAACAGAAGGAGCGACAAAGCAGACTAAGAAATGGAGCTCAGAGGGCCAGGGAATAGGTCTAGGCTGAAGATTTTCCAACAGGGAATTTCAAACCATTACAGGACTAGGAGTTCTGTGAAGGAGTGGCCAAGGAATGTCACATGCTGTAGGCATACCTGCAAAGATGGCCAAGTGGCTAGCTGTTGGACTTGGCATTCAGGGGAAGACTGGCAACCCAAGTGTTCTTCGCTTCAGTGAAAGAAGGAGTGTAGAAAAGCCACTGTGGTGGACTGAAGTGTGGGTAGGAAATCAAAATGCTGGGGAATTAGTATGGACAGTTATTTTGAAAGCTGTGGGGATTACAAAGACAGATTCTTTTCTTTTTCATTTTAAAAATGAGCAAACAACAATAAAAGAAAATTGGTGTGAGGTGGAGTGGAGTCAGTTCCCTGTGGTTTTCCTAGTATTGGCTCCTTAAATTTGAAGACATACTTGCAACTTCAGAAGAACAGTCCAACTGGACTCTGCCACCATGACTGTATTATCTTCCGTCAAGGGCAACAGTCTTGAACATTTTCTTTCTGTGTCCCTGCATCTCCTCCCTCCTCCTTGTTGAACTTTCCCCTAGTCTGCTCAGTTAATGCCGTTGTGAGTTATCGTGAACAGCACTGTTGACAGCATCAGGTGCCTCTGGGCCTGGTTTTGATGCTTTTTGCTCTGGTCACTGCAGGGTCATCTTTGGATCCAGTCATCCATGTTTATGTGAACAATGCCAAGATCAGAGTCTTTCTCACATTCATGATCTCCAAAGGAAATGAAGGGTAGGAATATAAGTTTCGAAGCCACACTGCCTGAGTGGGGGTGAAGGGAGAGTGGGGTGAGCAGTGTCTAATTTTGCTTCTGGTTGTGTGACTTTAGATAAAATTCTTCACCTCTCTTTGCCTCACTTTCTTTATCTGCCCCACATAACCAATCTACAGAAATAACAACAGAACCTGCTTATTTGCATTGTTTTAAGGAATAATTACGTTAACGTAACCACGGGGCTTATAGTGTGTTTGGCACATAGTAAGCCCTCTTGCTTGTCCTTACCAATAGGGCAAGTTCCAATGTGTTCCAGGAAGGGTTTCTACCTTTTTGCTGCCCTCTGGTGGCCAGTGGGCATATTGGAGGACTTACAATTGACCCTTTGTGTGCTGGATATAATGTAGAACTGACAATGATGAGGACTAATGGCAACAACATTTGCACATTGAATTTAATTCTCAAAGTAACTCTACTGACGTAGGTGGAGATCATTATTTATTTTGAATAGTGAGAACAGATACTGAGACAATAACTGTTTAAGATAAGCTACACACACACACACACACACACACACACACACACACACACACACACCAAATTAAATATCATATGAACTAAAGCAAGTCTTATTTGCAGCCAGGGATTCAATTTGAAAGAAATAAAAATTTATTTGTTTAGTTTAAATTCAGTTCAGAGCATATTTTGATCTGGTTTTGTTTCAGTTCAATAGTTTCATAAAACGTAGTTTTGGCTTCAAATCACACAGTTTAAGTAGTTTCTCTTCCTTCCTCTTGGAAAGTTGGTTCAGTATAGTTTACTAAAGCATTGACATTTGGGTTTGGGTCTAAACACTGTGGAGTCAGGTTTGGTTCAAGTCCTCTTCAGATAGTACAGTGAATGTGAGACTTGTGGACATCTTCAGGAAATGGCCACTGCCTAACAAGAATGCATTGTGCTGGTTTCATCAGAAACGTTTGCACGGCCCTCCTGTCTGAACCTGTACGCTATCTGCTGTTCTTTAAGCGACTGTCCCGACACAGAACAATAACGCTGAACATGGTAGTGAGCGGTAGTTCTGCAGCACGGACAGATGACCTCACTTTGCTGGACCGACTTCTAGACTTGAAAATTCATGAATTTCATCACACATTCACTCCAAAGGCTTGCACCTCACAGATGGGTGGAATCTGAGGGCCCCACGCTTCGTGTGCTAGTCCTGTTCTGATAGAAATGTGCAGTGTGGGATTGTGCTATTTTGAATATTAGTGATATCTTACTGGTAAGTTAGCCTTTTTTTGGAAAGGTTTTCTGAGTTCTGAGATCCAACTTCATTATATTGATAATCTAAGAGAGAAGTGTCTTCCCAGGCTTATAATGCAAATATCACAGCATGTGGAAATGTGTTTATAATTAAATTAGGTGGGGCATATCCATGTGACTGAGCAAGGGGAGCCTAAACTAAAATCCTGTCCATACTGGCAGTCGTTATTGTTACAATTGTCACTGAGCATAAACTATGAGCCAACCCCTCATTATGTGAGGGCCACAATCTTTTCACTTAATAGTTAACACCAATCTAGAAGAATATACTTGAAGGTCAAAAATGAGGATTTAAGTGCATGCGAATCCAGGGCAATCCTGTAACTATTGCAGTAAATTTTCATGTACGTGGGGATTGGGTTCAAATTGTAATTAAGATCAAGGCAAGGCAGAAACTCAGACACCAAGCAGACCAACAAAAGTCAGGACATGTGCAGTGCCCTGGAGTCCAGAGACGTCAAGGGTCAGAACCTTTTCATGTGGATGAAAACCAGAGAGAGGAGGGAACTGGCCTGGTGATAAAAGAAGAAGGAAAAAGGACAAGACAAGGGGCTAGGAGAACAGTGCTAAGGCACAGCCATGAAGCACTTAACTGGAAGGCTCCATCATTCTGTGTAGGATCATCCCCACAGACAGCAACACACCAACATCAGGTTCTTTGTTCTCATCCTGGAACAGAATGTGTGAATCCATCCAGCCTGAGCTGTCATGCAGGCCAAGAATAAGAAAAGCTTTGCAGCATGCACAGAGCCCCAGACACTGCAGTTTGATCATGTGCCATTAGTCCAAGTCCCCACTTTAGGAACTTCTTGTGCAGCATCTCTGTTCAAATGACCACATCTGTACTTCTTGAAGCCCCCAGCTTTAAGCCAGGAACTCTCTTTTGTTACAACATTATGGCGCTGAAACATCCTTTTGCTGCAGACCCAAGATTTTGTCTTTTGTTCTGCCTCTGTCTCTGTGGCCACAGAGGACTATACCTACTCTTTTATCTCTACATGAGAATGGTGGAAATATTTTAAAAGAAGGGAAAATATTTAAAAGATACCCCACATGTGAAGTCTTCCATACCGAGAGAGAGAGAGAGAGAGAGAGAGAGAGAGAGAGAGAGAGAGAGAGAGAGAGAGAGAGAGAGAGAGAAAAAGAAAGAAAGAAGGAAGGAAGGAAGGAAGGAAGGAAGGAAGGAAGGAAGGAAGGAAGGAAGGAAGGAAGGAAGGGACTGAACCCAGTCAAGGCTTTATTAGAATATAACTCCATGTAGTTAGACATGTCAAGCCATGGTAACCTGGTATCCCAAATTTTACTTCTGCCCCAAGAAAAGATGCCTTTTCTAGCTACCACAGCCATACACAACAAACTTAAGGAATATCTTTCCTCTGTCTTTAGAACTGTGAAGAGTGAATGGCACTACCTTTATATATATATTACCTTTGTGGTAACAAGCTAGTATTTCTCAAAAATAAATACATAAGAAAAAGGCAGCAATTAAAGGGGAGATTCTGAACATACAATTATTCCCTGTGGAGCTGGGTACCACCTTTCCATGCTTTATGAGCACACATAACTGCTATAGACTCTCACCTTCACTTTTACTTATCATGACAGGTTATGTCATATGTTCACCAAGGGGGCTACAGTGATCTTGAGTTCAGGGAGCTGGTAGAAACAAGAGTGCTCTTTACTTCTACTCAGAAAGGAGAACTAGAAAAAGTAAGCTTTACTGAGCACCTGCCATGGGTGTTTCATTCATCATGGTAATTTAGTAAGGAGGCATGTATCATGAAACATTTGATGGATTAAAAAACTAAGATTTGGGGGGCTGGAGAGATGGCTCAGCGGTTAAGGGCACTGGCTGCTCTTCCAGAGGTCCTGAGTTCAATTCCCAGCACCCACATGGTGGCTGAAAACCATCTGTAATGAGATCTGGTGCCCTCTTCTGGTGTGCAGGCATACATGCAGGAAAAGCACTGTATACATAATAAATAAATCTTAAAAAAAAAAAAAAACAACTAAGATTTGGAGGGGGCAAATGGCCTTACGTGCATATAGTTAAATTTACTACTAATAACAAAAGTAAAATTTCTATGGTTTGACTGGTTCAAAATCACTATTGAATCTGAATCCCCACAGCAACAGTATTAAGAGATGACATTGGTTAGGATGGAGCCCTCATCAATGATAGTAGTGCCTTAAAGGAGGCTGGAGCTAAAATGTTAGAGAGAACTATATAAGTCATGTGAGAACATACCATTTGTTCTTTCTGGAAGCTCCCAAGATAAACAGTGTCATGCTAAGCAACAAATAGTAGCTCTGTGGTGCCTTGATCTTGGACTCCCAGCACGCAGAACAGTGAGAAACATTTCCATCTTTATAAATAATGCAAACAAACATAGGAATAAAATGACTCCTAGTGTCATCCCACTCTACCCGTAGATCAGCGCTTCACTCAGACGTCATCAGAGAAGCTTCCTATTGCAGTAGACAGGAACTAACACAGAGACCCACAGCTGGACAATGTGTAGAGAGTGAGAGACTTTGGAACACTCAGTCCTAAATGGAATAAAACTCCTCCCCTCAGGGATCAGGGAGCAATTCAGAAGAAGACGGAAAGATTTGTAAGAGCCAGAGATGATGGATGACACCAAGGAGCACTGTCTTCCAGACACAAGACTGATGTATATATGACCCCCCAGAGCCTGTGACAGGATGCGTAGGGCCTACCTATACAGGTTCAAGCCAAAACTGAAAGGGGTAAGTGAACAAGGGCTCCATTCCTTAGTCAAGACATTATCTACAACTGATGCCTGCTTGCAAAGAAAAACTAGTTTTCTCCAATGGCAACTCGCTGGGTCCACTAAGCACAGGTAGACTCCATGCCCAGAAGTAGCTGGCCAGCACAAAACAAGCTCAATGGCATTTTTATAGACCTTTTGTTTCATAGTGCTTTGTTTGGACATTGTTTTGTCTTACTGGTCTTTTGCTAGTATATGTTGGTGGAGTTTTTGTTTGTGGTTTGTTTTTGTTTTTGTTCATTTTTTTAAAAAGAAAGAAAGAAAGGGGTGGAGTTGGCTGCATGAGGAAGTAGGGAGGGTCTGAGAGGAAGTGGGGGAGGGGAAAGTATGGTGAGAATATATTGTATGACTTTTTTAATAAGAGAGAAAAAACTGCAGTCTGGGGTAATTTGTTACAATGTCACGAGCAGGCTCATTGTTTATTAGCTTTTATCATACAGCTGTTACTGTAGCTCTGACTTGTCTTTTCTTTTCATTCATTTGATCCACAAACTTGATGAATTTAGAGCTATCCTGTGGCTAACCTGGAATTTGAAAGTAATCAAATCAGTCAGTACATATGTATTAAAGTCTTATTGATAAATCCGGCAATATACTAAGTTTGGCTATGTGTAATCAACAAGGTCTAAGCCACTTTCATAGACTTTCTATGAAGTAGCCAAGAGCAGCGAGTAAATAAGCAATTATAATACAGAATGATGAATGGTGATGTGAAAGCTGTGCTATTTCCCATTCAACACATTTAGAGTTTAAATCTGGAAACATGCTCTATTAGGCCAGGTGCCAAGGAATTTCCCCTTGCAAAGCCATCAGCTCTATAGTCCTTCTGCCCAGTCTGCATAGCACAGGACCCAAACAAGATAGAGTAGGCTGGGAATGCTAGCAGGCAAGGACTTGTAAGTGGTTATTTGGTCATGTGATCATGCAAGCTCCAATGAGTGTGTGTATACATATATGTGCATGCACACACTCCTGTGTAAAAAGGGGTTCCAGATGGCTCAGCCTTTCCAGTAACGTACTTGCCAAGGTATGAGTGACCCTTCTGTAGGGCACTGGAGAATTGGCGGGGCTTGGGGGCTGGGCTGAGTGGGGTAAGGGTGAACTGAGTGGTGGTAAAGGGAACTGCTGTGCTGTGGTCTATGAAGACAGAAACATAAATTTTGTTTTCATTAAAACAATCTTGAAATTGTTGGCAAGCCCATAAAAAGGCTAAGTTAGAGCTGTCTTGGGGCAGTTTTTCTTTGAGTTGAGTTTATTAATGTAGGTTTTTTACATGGCTTTTTATTAAGAAACATATGGTACTTCAGGCTGTTTAACACCAGAGAAAAGCATCATGAAGAAACATTTTGAACGCCAATCTAACACAAATGTGCACTGCCGCCTTTCACAGAAACACAAGCTATTGGACAGTTTCTTCGGGACTCTCCAATGATCACCCACAAGAGACCTTCATTTCATTTAGAAGCTCATAGTAAGTTTTTGAGGAAGAAGAACATGATTGTGCTGTATGTGCATGTGTGTGCGTGTGCATGCATGTGTATGCTCAGGAGTGTGTGTGTGTGTGTGTGTGTGTGTGTGTGTGTGTGTGTGTGTGTGTGTAGCTGAAAATTGAAGAAGGGTGAGGATTTGACAATAGAGGTATCCTCTTATTCCAAATGCCTTATTGATCCTTTGAAAGATTTTCATAAAACACCGAGAAGGGCTGAGAATACTGCTAATTACCCAATTGACTTTAGATAGAATAAGATTACCCCGACCTCAAAGAGTTACCCAATCCCAAATGCCAGAGTCCCACTGCTGAGACACCCTGTCCTAGCTTAAGAGAGGGAAAGCCCTGCTGGGGACTGGATTGGTGTGCCACCATATGAGGGAACCGTTGGCATTTTTCTTTCCCATCAAGGAAAGTATCAGAGAACTGGTGAGGTGACTCAGCAGATACAAGTGCTTGCCATGCAAGCCTCGTGACCTAGTTCGATACCCAGGACCCACGTAAAGGTGGAAAGAAGGGGCAAACTCCAAAGTGTTAGCCTCTGCCCGCCGCCTGTGAGCCAAGACACACACACACACACACTCCCCCCCCCCCGTGTGTGTGTGTGTGTGTGTGTGTGTGTGTGTGTGTGTGTGTGTGTGTTTGAGAGAGAGAGACAGACAGACAGAGAGACAGACAGAGACAGAGAGAGGTGAGGGTGGGAGAGAGGATTTGAGGAAAGTACCAGAAGCTCACCTTGATCCCCTCCAGTCCTTTAAAGAACTAGTTAATTCATCTACTCATCTCACTGCGGAAGCAGAACATGCAGTTTCAGGTAACCTGGTAGCTGCCTTGGGAGGGTGCAGAGTGGGTCTGTTGCTTTTCTACAGGCTTTCAAATGAGACGCAGGAAAAGTAAGTGGTGTCCCCTGGGACACAGGGAAAGAAAAGGTATTTGGCAATTTTCGGCCTAGAAGGTTAAAAAACAAAACAAAATGAAAACTCCATCTTCCTTCTTGGGCAGATTGGCATCTAAAGGTGGCAGTGTGTGTGACAAGAGCGAGGACTGCAGTGAAAACCAGCCTGGACACAAAGTTCATTGAAAGAGGATCGGACCAGGACCATAATTTGGTGACAGACTTCTCCAGATCAGCTGTTGCATGCCCTCGACTACTCCCCCTTGTGGACACAAGTAGACTTTCCAATTGTGTCTCCCAACTGCCTTCCTTTGGATCCAGGACATTGGTATCCCTGTCCTCAAGGAATGATTTAGAATAAACAATGTATCATGACCTAGGAAAGAAGAGGGTAGAGATTCAATACACACCAAGCTCCTGTTTTTATCAACATGATCTAACAATACAAGTTGTAAGTATAGTCAGATCATGCAACCAGCAAGGACACTGTTCTTGATTCTGTGGCATGAAAGGAACATAGTGTGGCTCCTGCCCTCCAAGACTCATTCTATGATAAGGGAGACAGATGTATTGTCCACACTCCAGACTATAACTGTAATAAAAACCAGATTGGCTTAAGTGCCACAATAAAGGTATTCCAAGTCAAATGCAGTGAGCCAACAGTGAAGCAGAACAGAAACTGATTTTACCTGGAGCCATGTGGGAAGAGTTAGGAGAGAAAGAGGTGTTTGTGCAAGCCCTTGAGGGAGGTAGAACATTGACAGGTGGAGAAATTAGCAGGAAGTGGAAGTCAAGGAGCACATGCCTGTGGGAGAGATCCTCATTGATTTGATGTTACTGAGGCAGATAAAACATCCAAGAGAGCTATAAAGAAGCCGAGAGAGACAGGTTTGACCACAGAGCCAGTGTGCACTAGGAAGAACAGTGTGTGTCATCCTCCTTGTGGCGGTAGACTGCGGAAAGGTGTTTGGGCAGGAGAATCAGCTGTAAGGTAGAAAGGAAGTGTTGCCAGTGGCAGGCAGATAGCGTAGAAGTAGGGGGCCAGGCAAGCAGGCAGGGAATTCTTGCATATACTTACTGAAGTTTGTTTGTTTGTTTCTCGTTTGTTCATTTGTGTTTAGAGGAACTAGAAATGAACTTCATGGTCAGGTCAGAATTCAAGAGGCTGCCCTCCAAGACTGGTCGGATACAGCAGAAAGGAACAGGAGCTTTGGTACACCACTTGCATGCCCATGTCCGAGTCCTCAAGCTGCTACTGCGAACTGTGCCCCCAAGTCACTGAACCTTTTCATCTCCACTTTCCTGATCTGTAAAACTGCAGAGTAAATAAAGTCTCCCATGTAAGACTGCTGTCCGGAGTTTTTACAAAAAAAAAAAAAAAAAAAAAAAAATCAAGACAGAATTGTGGATAATAATAGTAAGTCATTCTGGCATCATATTGGATAGTGTGGTGAAAGAATGGAAGTTCCTAACATGACCAATCACAAGAATGGGGTGTGGGGATGGGGAGGGAGATGGGGGTGCCAACTCCCACTCACAGCTGAGTAGCACTGAACATTGATGGGAACAGTCGGGGTCTTATTAGTCAGTTTTGAGTACAGTCAGTATTGTACTGTTTCACTTCCAGGGGACTTAAAACTGCAGAGGTGGACTAGAAGGACTTCCAAGGAGTGAGGTAAAGTGTCTAGCAGCAGGTGCTGGGGTAAGGCTTTCCGGCTGCATTTTTAGCGCAAGATGCACAATATAGAATATATCGAACAAAACCAGACGACAACTTGAGTTTCAATCTCTTTGTATTTAGGAGCTATGTTACCTGTGAAATGCAGCTATGTTCTCATTTATAAAATGAGGGCACTGATAGCATGTCCTGTGTGAGTTTGCTGTCAGGTCTAAAGGAGTTATAACGTGAGTTAATACGTAAAACTCTCGGGGCAGTAGTACAGCGTGGACAAGAGAATAACAGCATCAAGGACCACTCTTACTATTATTTTTTTATCACATTAACTATATGACTTTTGGTAAATCATTTGGTTTTTAATCAGTTTTTCTCTTTCATAAAATGGAAATGTTAAGAATTGCTGTGAGAGATAAATTTGAATATGAATTGCCTTAGAAACCACAAAGTTCTATAGACACACCCCGTGATACAAAAACATGTACAGAGGAAGGCAGTCTTGGCATGAGATTGCTATGTGTGAGCAAAACCCACCCAGTGATGGTGAACGCAGTAGAAAAATTGTAACAGGCTGTGCAAATCGTGGACACATCTGCCAAGCACATATCAGCGTTCACATGCAAAACAGACTTAACAGACGGATGGACAGAGGTCTTTGTAGCCACAAACACATAAGCAGAACGCAGTTGTAAGGAGCACCAACACAGAATTAAAACAAGTTTGCAGTGGTTGTTTCCGGAGGTGAAGAGCAATGAGCAGTGGTTAGTGAGGAGTGTTATGATGAGCTGTGTGAAGGTCTTCGGACAACCCTCCCTCCCACCAAGCCCGTTTGCACTGACTAAATAACACCAGATGGTGTTTCCTCCTTCACTCCTGGAAAGACAGTCATTATTATTTTTTCTTTTATGATGATTAATTAAATTTATTCATTTACTTTATATCCCGACTACAGTTTTCCCTCCCTCCTCTCTTCCCATTTCGTCCCTCCCACTCCCCTCCCCCCACCCTCAATCCACTTCTCCTTTGTTCTTTGCTCAGAAAGGGGCAGGCCTCCCCTGAGTGTCAACAAAGCATGGCATATCAAGGTGAGGTAGGACTAAGCTCCTCCCCTTGACTTAAGGCTGGGCAGGCAACCCAATATTTCCTTGAACAGGTTCCTGAAAGTCAGACAAAGCATTAGGGACAGCCCCTGCTCCCATTGTTAGTAGTCACACAAGTAGATCAAGGGACACAATTGTCACACACATGTAGAGACCCTAGGGCATGCAGGCTTCCTAGCTGTCGGTCCAAAGTCTTTGAGCTCCTATGAGCCCAGGTTAGTTGTTTCTGTGGGTTCCCTTGTGATAACCTTGATCCCCCTGGCTCATACAATCCTTCCTCCCTCTCTTCAACAGAATTCCTTGGGCTTGGCTTTGGCTCTCTGTATCTGTTTCTATCAAACACTGGATAAAGGCTCTTTGATGTCAGTTAGGGTAGTTATCAAGAAACACAGTCATTATTAAACTTCAATGTAAACGAAGCTTGTCAAGAAGTCTCCATTCAGAACTGAGTATACTATAAACATTCTCTGAAACGTGTGTGTGTGTGTGTGTGTGTGTGTGTGTGTGTGTGTGTGTGTGATGATGATGATAAATATATCTCACTTGGTGATTGACTAATTAAATTCTCTCTTCCTGTTCACTTTTAAATCTCTCTCGTCCTTGAGTTCTATGAGATTGTTTTACTTGGTCCTTCATCATCTTCTTATTAAATGTTGGTACTGTTAAGTGTTGATGTATGCATCATGCATGTTTTTCTCACTTTGTTTTATAATCTCTTATGCATGCTCTGTTCAGAGAGATACCACCTTACTCCAACTGTCTTCTCTGGAATCCTTTCCTAGTGTTGTAGCTTGAAAGAACTTTGCAGTTAAATATTCAAAGACAAACTCATTTCCCCTCCCAATCAGGAACTTTCTTTTCTAGTTATGTTCTGAACTTTAACCACAATAGTCAAATCCAAAAATAATATTCTATTCTAATAGAGCCGTCTGTTAGATACAGAATTATGTTCAGGCAATCACATACTATGGTCCTAAGTATAATACCATCCCAGCATTCTCTCTCTTCTCTAAGCATGTACTCTGTGCTTAATTCCCTGTCTAAATCGTTCTGTTGTTTGATGTCCCTTATATATGGGATCCCTACACTTAATCCCTGCAGCTCAGCTGAATGGTGTCTCCTGTGAGAAAGCTTCCCACCACTCTCAAAGCTCTATTCAACATGGCAGTAACTGTAACACAATTAAAAGCAAATAATTGCAAACTATGACTTTGTCGCTAACATTTTTTTTTTGAGGGAAAGATGGAGCAATCGTGGGAGAAGCCCCCAGATGCCCACCGTGGTGCCTCATACCCGTCAGCACCTGCACGTCCCTCTGCGATGTCAGTTTTCACCCTGTGCCACGGTGTGTGCCAGTCCCTCTGTTTGTGCCCTTTGACCCATCTTGCCCTACCTGATAAAGGACAAGCACTTTAGTGATATCTTCCCTTTCTCTAGAACCATCCATTTCCTCCCCCTGTGGTCTAGTGTGTCACTTCAAACAGCACTCACTGTTATATTTCCTGTCTCAAGGGATAAAGCAACATTTTAATTTTAGGTTTAATTGTTTTTTAATTTTTTAAAATTTTTATTGAAAATAGATTTTTTTTCTCATACAATATATCACAACCACAGTTTTCTTTCCTTCCACTCCTCCCCAGCACCTCCCCCAAACCCCTCAACCCCAGTCCTTGCCCCCGCCCACAGTTTTCAGAAAAGAGCAGGCCTCCAGGAGATGACTCCAAACAGAACAAAACAAGATACAATAAGACAAAACAAAGCCCTCATGTCAAGGCTGGACAAGGCAACCCAATAGGAGGAAAAGGGTCCCAAGAGCAGACCAAGAGTCAGATACACTCGCTCCCACTTTTAGGAATCTTACAAAAACACTAAACTAACAGCCATAACAGATAAGCAGAGGACCTAGTGCAGACCCATGCAGGCCTCGTGCTTTCTACTTGTGAGGACGTAGTGCAGACCCATGCAGGCCTCATGCTTTCTACTTGTGAGCCCATGTAAGCTCTGCTTAGCTTATTTGGTGGGCCATGTTTGTAGAAGATGGAGAGGAAAGATTGTAGGAGTCAGAGGGGATGGAGGACACCAGGAGAACATTCTTTTTTAAATCCCTCTTAGGAACTACCAGGTCTTTCTTATTCCTGCAGCAAAATTCCTCAAATGACACCCATATTTCTCCCATTTTCCTCTTATTTTCTCCCAATCCAAGCTATGTTTGTCCTGACTACTCCCTCTGGCCGTCTTCTGTGAGATGGTTAGCTCCATCTTTGGTACTTATCTCTATCTATACTCACTCCCTTGGTGAATGTCTTAGTTAAGGTTTCTATTGCAGGGATGAAACACCATAGCCAAAAAGCAAGTTGAGGAGGAAAGGATTTATTTGACTTATACTTCCATGTTGCTGTTCATCATCAAAGGAAGTCAGAACAAGAACTCAAACTGATCAGGAACCTGGAGGCAGGAGCTGATGCAGAGGCCATGGAGGGGTGCTGCTTACTGGCTTGCTTCCTCTGACTTGCTCATCCTGCTTTCTTATAGAACCCAGGACCACCAGCCCAGGGATGGCACCACCCATAGTGGGCTAGGCCCTCCCCCATCAATCACTAATTACAAAAATGTCCTACAGCTGGATCTTATGGAGGCATCTGCTCAATTGAGTTTCCCTCGTTTGTGTGTCAAATTGACTTAAGATTAGCCAGCACAGTGGCTTACTAGCCACTACAGCCTTAGATTGTATTAATATATTTTTTACTTCTAATTTTTTTTATCTTAAATTCCAATCCCTCTTCCAAACTCTGAATTCTTTCTTTAAAAACTCCAATGAATGCCCAATAGGCATTTCAAAAAAAAATGTCTCTAGTCAATCCAGACCCACCTCCCGTATCCTGTTTCCAACAAAGGTGTCTACCTCTCAGGTGATGACAAGTTCATTTCCCAAACCACTCACGCTTATAATCCTGGAATCAGGATTTCTCTCTTTCATATCTCATATCGACTCTATGAGGAAGTTATTCAGAACCTGACTCCACTTCTGCCCCTGGCTAGAGCAGCTGCTCTCTCCCACCTGGACTGCAGCGGCCTGCTTCTAACAAGCTCCCCTGGTTCTCACCTTTCCCAACACACCAGCTCGCGATCCCTTCAAATTAAGTCAGATTATGTCATTCCTCCAGTAAAAGCTCCACAGTGCCGAGGTGGGAGAGAAACATGTGGAAAGTTAGGGGGAAGGAGAAAGGGACAAAGGCCCTCAGCTCCTGGGTCTCGTTTGTGTCTTTTGCTGAAGGGCAAGCATTTCAACACATCGCTAAGCCACCTGCAGAAGACTTACTCTGTTTTCTGAGGAAGGTCTGCAGTTAGAGTGTTAGCACAGCCAATGGGCAGGGTTAAGGTCAAGACGTATCCTAAACTCGGCGACTTCTGAGTTTCCATTTCACAAGCACTCTTCTCACCCGTAAACCTATGCAGTGCAAAGCGTATGGGGGAGTTCGTGTAGACAAGAGAAGTAAATGCACTGGCTCATTCGCCATCACTTAAAAATCCCAATTTTTAAAACTAGCAATAAATTATGTACTTAGAACAATGTAATCAATAATTTTAATTAACTTCAAAACCCACAAAGTACCATATATAGCTATTCTTAGGACACTTAGCGTATATCTCTATTTATACCCACATCACTCTTTGTGAATGAGTGTTCTCCTTTTCCTTAATAGCCTTTAGCTTGGCTTCATACCTAAGTCTCCTGAAATTCTTGGGTGCGTCATATGTCATGATCCTCTCAGTGCCTGACTCGGACTCCGGGGAGACTCCCCAGGCTGCATAGCAGACAACTTTGAGTTCCAGCTCCCGCTGCTGGGGGTGCCTTCTTCCCACTTCACTCAGATAGAAGGCAGTCTTTACGAGTTCCAAGGCCCGCCATAGTCTGCATCTTTAGTCTTGTTTGACTGCCTGTCTTTCCTCTTGGCTCACTCCCCCATCACCCTGGCTCCTCCCTTTCTTCAGAAGCCATATGCACTAAAGCTTTTATTCAAGTGTCCCCTGCCTCTAGAAATCTCCCCAAATATTCCCGGATTTGCTCGTCTGCAGTTCTTTGTTTAGAAATCACCTTCCGAGAAGAACTTCTCTGGCAGCAGATGTTTAGGCTTCCGCCTGTACTCATCTTTGCACTCCTCAACTGCCTTCTGATTAGTGTTTTCCTTTAGTGACTCATTTATTGATTTGTACTATTTACTGATCTTTTACTTACTGCTTTTTGCTGTTGTCCCCACTAGACCAAACTCCTCACATGTGCTGGTGTGTTGTTTATTCTAAAGGTCTGCCACAGTGACTAGCACACACTCAGGGTGTCTTCCCCTCCCCCGGCCCTCCCCTCCCTTCCTTTCCCCTCCCCTTCCCTCCCCTGCCCTCCCCTCCCTTCCCTTCCCCTCCCCTTCCCTCCCCTGCCCTCCCCTCCTTTTTCTTTTCTTTGCCTTTCTTTTTCTTCTTTCTTTCTCTAATTCTATCTCACGCTAAACATATAAGTAATTTAAAAACAAAACAAAACAAAAAACAAGCAACTCAACTAAAAGTGAGCAATGAGCTGACACTTCTTCCCCAAAGAACATGTGTAGATAGCATAACGACATACGAAAAGATGCTCAAAATCATCTCTCACTAGAAAACTAAAATAACAGTATACGGCTACACATCAACCGGAATGACAAAGATCTCAATATCAGTACTAGTTTCCAGAAAAGATCTGAGGCAATGGACATCCTCATTTATTGCTTGTGAGGGTGCAAAATTGTACAGCCATTGTATAAAATTGATTGCGATTTTTCAAAAAATATTAACTTATTTATTTTACATTCCAATGGCAACCTCATCTCCCTCCTCTCCTCTGCCCCCCTCAACCCACCCCTCCCATGGACTTCAGCAAAGTGGAGCATATCAAGCTGCCAGGTAGACCAAGCCCCTCCCCCTGTACTCAGGCTGGGCAAGGCAGCCAGCATGAGGAATGGGTTCCCAAGAGCAGCCAAAGCACCAGGGACAGTCCTGCTTCCGTTGCCAGGAGTCCCACATATAGACCAAGGTACACAACTGTCACAGATATGCAGAGGGCTTAGGTCAGTCCCATACAGGCTCCCTGGTTGTTGGGTCAGATTCTCTGAGTTCCCATGAGCCAGGCTAGTGGTTTCTGTGGGTTTTCCTCCAATGTCCCTGACCCTCCTGTTTCTACAATCCCTCCTCCCTCTCCTCAGCAGGACTCCCTGAGCTCCCAAGCTCAGCCCAATGTTTGGCTATGGGTCTCTGAATCTGCCTCCATCAGTCACTGGATGAAGGCTCTCCAATGACAACTGGAGTAGTCACCAATCCGATCACAGGACGCACAGTTCAGGCTATGCATTCACTGCTGCCAGGAGTCTTAGATGGGCCTTCCTTGTAGACTCGTGGAAGTTTCTCTTACATCAGGCTCTGTAAAGCCCCCTTTCCAGTCATCTCTCTCAGCACTGTCTCCCTCCGCCCACCCTGCAACGTGATCCTTCAAGTTTCAATGCCCACCCACCCCCAATCCACTCAGGAGATCTCCTCTATTTCCCCTTCCCAGGGGGCTCCATGTGTCCCACCTTGGGCCTGAAAGACCTTACACCCCCCCCAGCCCCAGGAAATAAGGAACTAAAAAGAAAACTAGTTCCAAGGGCCACCTGACTCAGCCACTACTCAATCACCCCTGTAACAATATAACAATGTAAAAAGATTTCTGTTAAGAGATGTGCTCAACTGTGACTGGGATAGTTGCAGGTGTTCCAGGAAGGACCACTGTGACCTTTGTGTAAACTCCACTCCCGCCCTGATACCCCCCTTGAGGTCTCAGGAAGAATGTGCATGCGGACTTGACTATACCCACTCTGTGATCACCCTGTAATCAGGCCATGAAATTGTATGGGAATTGTAATCTTGTGGGTTTTGTGGATTTTTCCTTTAAAAACACCTATGTGACTACAGTAAGATGCGGCTCTTGCTCTTAGGAGCAGAGTTTGCCCTTCTGTACAGAAGCTTCAATAAAATCCTCATGCTGTTGCATCAACTGGACTGGAGTCTGGGTTCTTGGGGCGCCCACTTGAGACCCTAAACTTTGGGGTCCAACAGGGCCCTCCTTGTTACCTAGCCTCTCTGAGTCTGTGGATTGTAGCATGGTTTTTCTTTACTTTACAGCTAATATCTACTTATAAGTGAGTACATACCATGTTTGTCTTTCTGGGTCTGGGCTACCTCACTCAGGATGATCTTTCCTGGTTACATCCATTTGCCTTCAAACTGTGATTTCTTATTAAGCTAAATATGGTCCCAACAAGCAACTGTGCTATGAAGTCATGTCTTGATTTAAATGCTCAATTTCAAATAAAAACCTGAATAAAAATATTTCTAGCAGTTTTATTCACAATCATTGAAAACTGTAAGCAAACAAGATATCTTCCAATAGATGAATGGATGAAAAATTAACCTCACAGCAAAGAGTGAGAATTTGTAAATTTGTAAAAAAAATTTTTTGTATATTTCTACATGTCATCTTGGGCTCTTTGGTTTCCTCTTGCTTTCATGGGAAATGCAATCCATTTCCATTGCTTCATGTGGTCCCACATTTCAATTGGCGTCTCTGTCCTACGAGACATCATCATTCTATTATCATTTTTCCTTTTTGCTGCTAGAAAGTTCAGGATTCAGTTTAATTTCCCTCTCCTGGCTCTGAAGCCAGCAGCTTTCTCAGCATGCTGGCTCTTTTCAGTGGCGAGTGAACATCCAGAGACTAAGGTTAGATGCTAGACGTGCTCATTGTCCTTACTTTCCAGGAACAAGAATCGCTGAACATGCCTGTAAACACACACACACACACACACACACACACACACACACACACACACACACACAGAGGGAGAGAGACAGAGACAGAGAGACAGAGAGAGAGACAGAGAGACAGAGACAGACAGAGAGACAGAGACAGACAGAGAGAGACAGAGACAGAGAGGCATCTCCAATTCAAGTTCAAACTGCAGAAGATGAGTCCCATTCCCCTCTCCCCTCATTTGTGACTCTGTTAGCAGCGCCTTCCATCTCCATGTTGATCTTGCCGTTCTTACCCCCGTCACCACTGCTCCCCTTTTTACAGAGAGCGTCTCCTATGCCCCCCAGCCACTCTGATATTCCATTCTGGGTCTCATCTCCTTGAACTTATGCTTTCTTCACCCCTGAGGACATCTACAAAGCATGCGGGACCATTTCTCATGGGGATGCCTTCCTCTCCCCAGTCTGAGGCAGTCCTCTGTGCAGAATGCTCTCCTTTTACCTCACAAGGGTGGTAACAGCCTGTCAGAAGCTGATGCCTGCTTTCTGTCCCTGCACTCTCTCTCTCTTCTGGTGAAGATATCTCCATCATTTAGCCCTCTAGACACAGCTTTAGAACTGGATCATTCTGAAAAGACACAGAATAGGAAGAGGAGGCAATAAAAGCTTCTATCCAGGTGCTCAATAGTATTATACAAAGGCTATGGCAGCCATCATGAAAGGTCAGCTTTGAACTGAAATCCAATCTATACTATCTCTCCCCAAAGAGGTTTTAAAATATCTTTTTGTAATCCTAGTTCTCTATAGACTGGTGGCTAACCTATGTGTTGGAGTCTACAGCCTCTCCAGCTGCTGAACTCTCCATACCACAGTCAGAAACCTCTAGGCTAGAAGAGGTGATTAAACACTCAAGTTCCAGGGTCCTCTACTGGGACGGGGGAAAGCTTAAAGCCATCGCACAGGAAGTATCAGCTATTCTGTTACTTTGGATCCATTTTCAGCTCAGACTCTTATGAAAAGAGTGTATGTTTCTGCCAAAAGTTTTCTAAATTTCTCCTTCACTGCTACAGTGTACATGCCACCAAGGAAGTTTGACAAAGAGCAGGGTCTATATTTGTCATTAAGAGGCTGAGTCACTGTGAAACCACTTTGGCTAGCAAGTTCAGTGTGCCGCAAAAGGCACAGCACATAAGAGAAACTGGCAGATGCCCCCTAAATGACCTGATCTAAGACACCATCATTAGTGGAACAATTTCACATCTGAGGATGCAGATCTCCAATCAATATGGAAGGGCTGACTTTGAGTAGTGAACAGTCTGAAAACTTTGTAAAAAATATTACTAACAAATAAGTAATAAAGTAAATATAGTCAACTATGCTTGCATAGAAAAACCTAGAGCCTCTTATAGCTATTCTTTAATACACAAAAAATGGAGCTTAGCAATGCTTCACAACTGCACACATGTGTTGTCTCTTGGGAACTCAACACTTTCCATGCCCTGCCCTTCAATATAGTAATAAGTTGTCTACATTAGAAAAATCTGCCACCAAATTCTAGTTTAAGTTTCTTCAATGAAAATATTTCATGAATATGCTGGCTTTTTATAACTTTCAGGTACACTGAGGTCAACAGATCAAGCAGTAATTGATATTGCAAAAACAGTTACATTTAAATAGCCCAGAAGGAGGTGGACATCATGCCATGGAGGGGCTGCAGTTGACACCACGTCTGGTCAGGAGGCAGAGGGAGAGGGTGACAAGAGAGCAGAGGCCTCTACTGTGGTTTCTGTAAGAAGGAATGGGTGGGTCAGGGTTAAAAGGCTTAGAAGTGACTTGGAACAGTTTCAGCAGCCTTGGACCTAGAAGCCCTCCTTCATTGTCTGTAGTCTGGACTGGAAGTGATGGTGGCATGTGGGTGGAGTCTCACAGTGTGAGGCTTCAGCCGAGGAGCTGGTAGGCTGAATTGGTATATTTATAGGCAACTTGTTGGCTATTTCTAGGAATTAGCAGAGAGGGGGAAGTCCCTTCTGGGTCAGCAAAGTCACAAGTTATCCAAGTAGAAAGTAAAGGTACTCATAGGAGTCTGGGACAGTTGAGCAGGGACAGTCATCACAACCTTGTTCTTTCAGCAGCCACAGATGCCCAATCTTTGGTAGGTGTGAAATGTTGCAACAGCCACACAGGCGTTTCTCACCAAACACCTGGGGCTGTCATGCGACCCTTGCAGGCACTTTGCTTTTCTGTTTTGGAGCTTGTGTTTCGCATCTGTTGAGGTTCTTATGGCCAGTAGCACCCCCGGGATCTGGCAGCAGGTCTTCTCTGACATTCCTCTTCTGTTAACTGGGCTGCTACTGAGACTGTTAACTGGGCTGCTACTGAGATCTCGGTGCCTAAGCAGGGCAGCACTTGCGTACAGTTCCTGTGATGATTAATATCAACTGCACAGGACCTAGAACCATCTCGGAGACAAACTTCTGGACATGTCTGTAGAGGAATTTTGAGACTGGATCAACAGAAGTGGGAAGATCTTCCTGAATGTGGATGGCATCATCCCGTACACTGGGATCCCGAGCTGACTAAAATGAGAATGTGAGGCAAGTACCAGCATCCATGTCCCTCTGCTTCCTGACTGTGGATGCAGTGTGGCCAGCTGCCCCAAAGCCTGCTACCATGTCTTCCCTGCCATGATGGATGACACCTTCAAATTACAAACTAAAATACCCCCCCCCCCCGTGGTGATATTGTGTTCCCCAACATATTGTGCACCATAACAAACTTATCTGGGGTCAGAGAACAGAACAGCCACTAGACAGACATAGAGGCCAGAAAATGGTGGCACACACACCTTTAATCCTAGCATTCTGAAGGCAGAGATCCAGCTGGATGTTTGTGAGTTCAAAGCCACACTGAAAACAGCCAGGCATGGTGACACATGCCTTTAATCCCAGGAAGTGATGGCAGGAAGCAGAAAGGTATATAAGGCGTGAGGACCAGGAACTAGAGCCTGTTAAGCTTTTAGGCTTTTGAGTAGCAGTTCAGCTAAGATCCATTTGGATGAGGACTCAGAGGCTTCCAGTCTGAGGAAACAGGATCAGCTGAAAAATTGGCAAGGTGAGGTAGCTGTGGCTTGTTCTGCTTCTCTGATCTTCCAGTTTTAACCCCAATAACTGGCCTTGGGTTTGATTTTATTAAGATTCCTGCTGCACCCCCCTTGTCTTGAGTTGATTTTTTTTTCAGGTTGGATTTCTTTTCATCATAGTAGCAAGAAAATAACTAATAAAATCACACTTTTGGAATTACTGTCTAGTGACTACATACTATTATAGTCTTCTCACCTTCTTTATCGCCAAAGTATTGTCTTTATTTTTACCATGGTATGAAAATATAGGGTCATGCTAATTTGAGTCTGCAATTTGTTCTTTCTGAAAGATCCAAGACTTCTTTTATTTTAAGGACTTCATATACCCTACTTTTACAGTCTCAGAGTTTTGCTTAGTTTCATTATGTTACAAGTAAATGGATGTGTTTCACAGAACACAGCCATGTCCAGCCTTGGCTACAAGCAGGGAACAAATGCAAATCGGCATAAATAGTCACTTTTTGTTGGTTAATCCTCCCAGACACCTTGCAGCTGTCTAAAACCGGAGCAGCAAGACATTTGATCGTGTTTAAGTCACACAGATAATAAATGCTAAGAGATAAATCCAGTACCAACCGTCTCCAAAATAGTGTTCTTTTCACTCTCCTACCTGCCTGTTCTGAGGTACTAAGTATTTGGAGTGTACCAGGCAGTAAATAGAAAGTCCAGAAAAATGTGGAGGCCAGGGTAAGGCAGCATCTGTTAGACACAGTCACCAACAGCCAGGATGTAGAGATGGAGACTAGCAGAGCAACCAGCTGACTGCCAGAACTCACAGGCATGAAATGAAGTGGGGGTTAGCCAGCCTGGGAGGGGACTCAGTGGGAACAGCTAAGGTAGAGGCTTAATTCAGACAAGACCCAATCACTGAAGTCCTTGGCTACTTTTGCCCTGATTGGTGGTTTTGTTTTTGCATGTCTGTTTGTTTGTTTTGTTGTTGTCCTTCAAAGGACTCTGAGAGTAAGCAGTGAGTGGCCTTTCTACTAGCAAGTAAAGTTCCTTAAAGGATGCTTCCTTGTCCTTCCCATCTTCCTTCACCATTGAAAACACCAGCAAAACACCTGGAGTTACTTAAAACCAGCTGAAGTCACATTACATACTGAAAAGGGGTATGGGGCACAGCAAACTCCATGTTACCTGCTTTTGGAATGAAAACGAAGATGAAAATGAAGAAGTTGGCTTTCAAGGATTTAGAATAGTGCATAGAAGCACAAATTCCCAGTCGAGTGGGAACCTGTTTTCCCCGCTTATCTGGCATCAGAGCTCACTGTCCCAGAGGGTCACAATGGCTGCAACTCTTTCCTTCCACTTGAGCAGAACTGGTTTGACCTGGTTTGGAGCTGGGTTTGATTCTATGAATCACGCTATTTGAGACGTTTACTGCCTTCCCTACCCAAGAACTAGTTGAATTAAGATGTATTGATCTTCTTCATGCTTGAATCACTCTGCACAGTTCTTACGTTAGTTGAAGAAAGAAATCAACAAATGCAAACCGCAAATACAATGCAAATGAAGGGATTGCCCTTGGATACATGCTGTTTTCTCCTGCATGTCAGAACATATAAGCAAAACACTGTGGCTTAAGTTTATATGTTTTGTGGTAAAGTTGGACGGGCTTTATAAAATATTCCTGGCAAGCAAGATTTTCAGACAGACCACTTCAAAAGCTGGATCTGCAGTGCTATTTCCTACTTGGTGGTCTGCTATTGAGCTCCTGAGATTGTCACAGGCAGGTGAGCTCATGGAAGTGACATGCAGTTTTCTTCTCTAGCATCAAAGTGTAAATGAAGCCAAATCCTGGGGGTGGGGGATGAGTGCTGAGGCTGGACCAGAGGAAACACTTTACTCACAGCGACCTCCTTATTTTCTTTAAAGTCACAGCTAGCGTCTCTTTTCTTTTTCTGCCAGCTGCTTCTCACAGAGTGGCATGCAGAGTACCAAGTGTAAAATAACGTGTGCTTGTTTTCCAGGGCAGGGTATCAAAGGCCTCAGGAGGAAAGAAAAAGCTTTTGTGGAGAGACACTGGATACTCTAAATGTTCTTCACCTTCCAAAACTTGAGCTCTTTTTTGGATCTGATTTTACATGGGGATATTTTGAACATAAGACATTAAGGGCAGAAACACAATGTCTTCTACCTGCTGTTATTTTGCTGTGTTGATGGGGAAAAAAAGAGAGAAACAAGAAAGGCTTTTGTGAGGAAAAAAAGTCTCTCAAAACACCCAGGAAGGGGCTTCTCATGTTCATTTTATGTTTATAAAATTAGATATCACTTGTGTTATTTCAGAGCTGTTGTGACAGGTACCTATTCTATTCCGTTTAAAGTTATCCAAGGGATTTACATGTGATCCTCTCTACCTTTTCTTTAGGTAGTTTGGAGGAAAACAAACATTAGATATAGGTTGTTTTGTTTTTAACTTTGCACTAAATTTAAATCGCTAATGGTTGTCCTCGTTGACTAGTGAATTCCATCCTGGAAATCAGTCTCACAAATTATTTTAAAGGAAGATAGGTTAAGGCTACGATTCCCACCACAGTGCCCACAAACGAGATTGTCATCTTGATGTCACCTATCAATTGTGTTCTGCTGATGAACAGTATACCCCTTGTCACCTTCCTTATACTAACTCCCAGAACAGTCTATCAACAGAGAAAAGCCCAGATCTCTGGCATTCCATATGCACTTGTTCTGAAAAGAATTTCCAGATAGGAATTGAGAACACTGAAGAGTAAGGAGCAGCTAAGACCCTGACTCTCTCCTTAATTAGTGAATGTTCTCCAAAGGCAGACTTCAGGAGTTGGATGTTGCAATCAGTGTTTCCATTTTCCAGTTAACTACATAAATAACCTTTCCCCACTCCTCTGCATTTGTTTGAGCCATGCATCAAATTTCCCGAGGAGTTAAAGAGCATGAATCTTGCAAATGAAATGATGACAAATGACCAAATAATTTTAGAGCCTCTTTAAGCAAGAACATTAACAAATGCAAACCTTTTCAAATATTCTAAGCATCTATCACTGCCTCTATCAGTCAATAATTCTTTAGTCTCATCCCTAAATCTCCCTGGCCCTTTTAGTCTTTCCTACAGTATTCCAAGTCATAAAGGAAAGAAGACCCTTTGTATGAACAGAAATTCTTCATAGTAATTTCTAACTTTCTTCCTATCTCTTACATAGTGTGCTTACTAAAAATAGGAATCTACAGTAAAGCATACCTCAGAGCTATCGTGAACAAAATCCCAGCTAAAAAGACTCCTTCAGCTGGAAAAAGGAGGGGAAGTGTGGTCTCTGGTGTTCGCTCTCCAGGAGCACATTATAGGCCCACCCAGGAAGAGGGGGATTTTCTCTTGGCTGTTGGAACTACCAGTGAGCAGAGGAGAAGGGGCTGCTGGAGATGCTGTAAAAGAGCTGCAGCGCCTCCAGGGCAAGGCTGACCTTGAAAGCGTCACAGCAGAAATTCAAGTTGGATGTCAACAACAATGCATATGTCTCCCATAGCTTCTGTAACAAACACATCACAAATTAGGAGGTTAGAAATTTGAAATCAAGGTGTCTGCAGGACCATGTTCTCACTGAAGTTCCCTCACCCCTTCCAGCTTTTGGTAGTTTCTTGGGCTCACCTTTTGTGTCAACACAAGTATAATATCCACTCCATCATCTACTACAGGCTTCCCCCAGGCTGTACTTGTCCCTCCTTTTCTAAGGGCACACATCATTATAGTAAGACTTATGTGCGCTCAGTATGGCTTGCTCTTGACTTGTACATCTATAAAGGCCCTATTTCTTAATAAGGTCAAGTTCATAGGTTCCAGAGGTTAGGACCTGAGTATGTCTTTTGGAGGGATACAGTTTAATCCAAAACAGACACTATCTATATCATGTTTCTTAGAAACGGATCCTAAAATGGCAGTTCTTGAGAAAATGAATTTCTCAGAAGAGAATGGAGGAAGCTGGCTAGAAGCAGAGGCAGAAAGCCAGCCAAGGAAGCAGGTTCAAAGGGAGTCCAGTTTCAGCCTGTCTCCTCCGGAGGAGAAGATCTGAGCACAAACGGAACCATAGCGATGTCTTACCTGGAGGCAAATGGACCAGGCTTTTTCTCTTTCTTTCACTTTTCATTTCTTTTTTCTTTTCTTTCTTTCTTTTTTTGCTTCTATTTTTAAAAGTATTAGCAAATATCAGACATGCACGCGAGCAAGCACACACATATGCCTTTGGTCATTTTCATTGTCACCCCCTTTCATGCCCTCCCCTTTTCCCTGACACCATTCTTCCCAGGAAACTCCCTCCTACTTTTCTGTCTTTTCATTTCTTACCCACTGTATTCAGTTATGGTGCCTGCATGAGCATGAGTGTGAGGAATGTTATTTCCTGGACCATGACAGCCTTATCAGTGGCTACACTGAAGAAAATGGGTCCCCAGTTAGTGGCATTGTTTGGGGAGGTTTAGGTAATGCAGGCTCTCTGGAAAAAATACATCATTGAGGGTGGGGTTTGAGATTAAAAGCCTTAAGCTATCTTCAGTTTACTCTCTCTGCTTTATGCTTACGTTTGAAGATGTGAGTTTTCAGCTTTCTGCTTCTGCTGCTATGCTTGCCACTCGCTGGCATGTCTTCCCACCATGATGGACTCATGCCTCTGGAACAGTAAGCCAAAACAAACTCTTTCTTAAGTTGCCTTGGTGATGGTGTTTTATCACAGTAACAGAAAAGTGACTAACACAGCACCCTGTGTGATATAACTCTGGATTCCATTGTCATGTGCCCGCTGCCAACCATGTCTAGTTATAAAGCAGGTTCCTGACTCAGAGACAATGGTATGAAGAATTCCAGGTCAAGTGTCTTATCTCTTGATAAGATGATGACTGATGATGACTGAGGCAGGTCAGTAGGAAAGCAAATCCACACCAAGAACATCTATCAGTCTCTTTTGGGATAAAATATTTGTTTCACTTTCAAAGGTGGAAAGGTCCTGATATAAAGTAAACTGTCACCAGCTTGTTGATTTTCCTTTTCAAGGGATTATTCCATATTGGAATTCATCAATAAAATTTTGTCTTGGCATGTTAAATATTCAGCTCTAACAATAAATAGTTCAGTCTTTGTAAGAGGAATATCTTCTAAGACTAGCATTCCAGATAATTCTTCTGGGAAAATTGCTTTACAGTAGAAAAGGGGGTACTGATGAAGAGTTTTTAGGAAGATTAATTTGGAGAGTCATTTTATGCATGTTATTTTCCCAAATAATCATGACCCCCTTCTTTATTATTGAGCAATTTTTTCCCAGAGCCACTTGGGGCCCATTTCTAGACCTTTAATGATGATCTGAGCCAGCCATGACAATCCTGACTACATTCCTAGCTGTCTCCCAGACATGGCCAATGAGAAGTCATGGAGGAAGAATGAAGTTTGTCGACTTTGTTGGCCATGTTCTTCCCCATACTTCCTACCTTAGAAGTAGATATGATAGCTGCAGCTGCTGTAGCCATTTTGCCACTGTATAGGAAAGCTCAAGAGATAAAATATGATGTCAGTTCTAATATTGTCTGCTAAATCAAAGCAGGCAATGTCCATATCTGAACTTGTTACTTGAGAAACAAACTTGGATAAATTCAAGTCATTCAGATCAATTTGAAGTGAAATTTATTTATTCTTCAATGTTAGTTTTGTGTAAGAATGGTTAAAATGAAGCCAATAAACACTCTATAGAAGGATCCTGGGGTCAAGTTTACTGTGATAGAAAGGCAATCGTGGATGTAAGGAAAAATCTGAAAGAAGTTTTTAGATAATTAGAGTTTTCAGAGAAATAGTCATTTGTCCTATCAGCTCTCCTAATCTTGGATTTTCCTTGATACTTCTTGATTCTTGCTTTGGCTGTGCTTCCACCAAATTGATCGTTAAATTTAGAAATCTTATCAGATTCACCTTTAATTTTCTAGGTAAAGAGCTGTGTTGCATACTTCCTGCACATCACATTTTGACATATATAATTCTTATTGGTGACAACTCAGCTGATCCTTCCATTATTAGGTTTCACCTAATGGTTTAACATCTCTGGGGACCATTACCTGGAATCTTGGTTTCATTAGTAGTAGTACAAGGGCAATGCTCTGATTCATTCATTCACCTCCATCTCTCTTTTGTCCAGAATTCCTCTATAGAGAAGACCCATTACCTTGACATCTACTGTCAACTATCAACTATATAGCTTGTATAGGAAAGATTTAAACATGCTTGACTCTTTTCCTTCATCAGATTTCATAGCAAATATTTTATGTTCTAGCAATCTGAATAATGACCAAATGTACGTATATATGATTAAATACATATATGCATCCATATATATTGTTATATGTTCATTATACCTAGTGCTGAAATGCATTAAGTCAGCTTTTTTATGTATAACATGCATGTACTTTGACCATATGCGTGCTCCCCATTGTCCTTCCCCTTTCCTAACATCCCTCCCCCTCTGCTATGCTCCTTCTTTCCCCAGTCTCCCTTCTGCTCTCATGTCACATACATGTGTGTGTGTGCGTGTGTGTGTGTGTGTGTGTGTGCATGTATGTGCAAAGAACATACATACTCATATATGACTGGTTGTTATGTTAAAATCCACAATAGTCACAACCCAGGAGTCGTTCATTTCTCCAGAAATCTCTGTTTTTCTCTTTCAGAAATGGCATTACAGATCATTGAATTGCATGCTAAGGGTCCTCATCATGAATGGTGATCATTGCTTCTGTGTCTTTAAGTGGGCGCCACTGAAATATCTTCTTTTGAAATATTTTTCATGAAATATTTTTAAACATTTCACAGAGTTAATATTGTAACTCTATGTTGTTAACATAAAGAAGCAATGTTTGTAAAAACATGATCAAGCACCTATCATGTGTGTGGGATGGTCAAATGACACAGTGGCAGACAACGATGGCAGAAAACCGTGAGACCCAAGTTTCTACCTTGTTATAGCAAAGCTGTAGCTAAGAGGGTCTCCGGACTTGGACTTTCCTGTGAAAGAAAGACTATGACATTCCCTCTCTCCTGCTTCAGCTATAACATTCTCTATGGCTACAGAATATGTAAATGGAACACATATTTCTACACACTTTACCAGCATTTGATAAAGGAGTAAATGAATTGACAATGTACTTTAAAACAATGTCTTTACTTGTTTTAAATTTTTGTGATTCTTAAACTCTTGTTGAATGATTGTCATATGTATGACATTATTGTATGTGTTCTGAATGATCCAAATAAAACTGACATTTGGTTTTGTCTCAAGGAAATTGGACATTTGGTCCTAGGATTAATAAATATATGTTATTGGGAAGTCTTGTATATGAGCCATCAGAGGCCCACTATTCAAGGCTCTTATCTCCACAACATGGGGTGGACACATGCTCCGAGTGCAGCATTTGGAGTGAGGCAGACTCTTAGCCATGTATTTTGGAATGCTCAGTAGACCCTCAGAACACAGCAGAGTAGCATGCTAGCTTGGTGAAGATGAGAACAGGGGACAGAGAGTGAGGCTACCTTGAGGTGACTAAATCAGAGCTGCTGCTCTGTAGGGTCTTTAAGTCCAGCAGGAGAAATTTCAGGTTGAGAACATCGATGATTTACTGTGATATCCAACCAAGCTGTGCAGTCATGAAATACATGACTTGCCACCACTCCATATTACTGTGCTTCCTCTCTGGTGAGGGGAAAGAACATTGTATTTATGAAGCAGTGCATGGGTGTCCCCACGATCCCATAGTAGAGGAGACCTGATAGGGGTCATATCAACATGACTAAGACCAAGTGCTCAAAAGTTATTTATAGCCCATTAGGCACCATTCATATCAGTCAGGCATATCCTGTACAGATTTTGTGAATGAAATAAATATGCAGAATCTCAGGTTTTCAATATGGCTGCAGGGCCAAGGACATTTGTGCATTAGCTAGGAAATGAAAATTTGATCTAAAGCATTGGCTTACAGGGTCCAGGTGCACCTACCCTGTATTGACATATGGATCATAATTTCTTCAGAGGACTGTCAAGTACTAATTCTGGGAGAGACTTTAGTGAATGAATACACTAAATGATGCATAAACAGACATCTATTAAAGCAAAAGGAGTTGTCCAAAGTCACACAGCTCACCAGTGTTGAAGGATAGTTTTAGAATTATGATAGTCTATCACCATTTAACTCATTCCACCTGAGAATATGTGGCAATCCAAAATTGCTTAATAGATGTCTTTTAAATAACTGGCTATTAAGTCAACATAAATCTTTAGATTCTCATTGAATAACACAATATAAATTTCTAATTACAAACAACAGCAGAAAATATATTTATTTTGTTTGAAGAGGCAGGATATAATCATATAATATTAACAAGATAATTTAACAGATCTGGTTAGACAAAAAAGTAAAACTGTATAGCACAATGGCAAAATGTAATCCAAAGAAGTATGATGTATTTATGATAGCGATATCATAAAATGAATTAGATAACTAGCAATGTTCACAGACAATTTCCCCAAGCAGGCTATAATTATGAAACATACATAAAATCTTACTTATAACCAAAGACATGGTTAAAGCAAGGAACATTGTGCATGGTCACCTGTCACTGGAGAACAGGGCTGCATTCTGAGAAATGTGATGTTGTGCACACAGAAGTTTATTTTGTGCAGCTCACTCTACACCTGGACTATATATTGTATAGTCACAGTCACATTTGTGTTTATCATTACATGGTACATGAATGGTCTTTTACTTCAGTTTTGCTTAAAATATGTCAAATGTCGGTTTTTCAAAGTATCTCTTTGTCCCTACCTTCTCACATATCCTTCCTCTGTCCAAGTTCCTGTGACCTTGGACTTTGGTGCCCCAAATTATGACCCTATTCAATGCCATTACCAGCTAAGCGGGACAAGGAGACCCACATACAGGCCCAGAGAAGTATGCCCTGGGTGCCAATGAGGGAACACGGGCCACCTGGCACCTTAGCGCTGGGCAGTTGGGCACTATTGTGGTGAGCAAATATATGGTGTGGTGTGGGAGAGAGAGACAGATAGACAGACAAAATGGTTCGTGTTCAGTGGACAGAGGCATATCTGAAGAGGTAAAAGCAGTGAGGCGTGGGCTGAGGTGGGTAGTTTGATTGCTACTCAGGGCCATGAGTAGCCATGGGCCTGGGCTTGCTGCTGGGCTCATGTTTAGGTTTATGGCCCTATTGCAGCCACCAGCTGTGATGATGTCCCTGCCTCCTGATACCACCAAAGGCAGAGGGGATGGGGCTGTACAGAGTTGGTCCTGCCCCTCACTGACTGCAACACTAGGGATAACTAGTCCTGCCCCTTGCCAGCTGGAGCACTGAAGAGAGAGAGAGAGAGTCCTACACCTCACCTGGGCAGCACAATAGAGCTGACTCTGTTTGTGGGGACATGGGCGAGCTGGCCCCGAGGGCATGAGAATGGGAGACCTGGTCCTGCCTGCTTCATCTGCCAAGAAGTGGTGTGGGTGAGAGAAAGGTGCTTTCCTCCCCCTAGGCCCTTGCTGACTGTGGCAGGCAGGAGAGATGAACCAACCCCTCACCAGCGGCAGCACTCGGGAGAACAGGTCCTGCACCTCACCTGTGCAGCACAGTAGAGCTGACCTTGTAGACAGGGGCACGGGTGAGCTGGCTCTGAGGGAGTGAGAGTGCAATAGTTGGTACTGCCCCCCTCATCTACGGTGTGATAGTGATGGCAAGGGAAAGATGTCTTCCCCAACTCATCCCAGCCATCTGCAGCAGGTCACGGAGCAGACCCTCCCCTTTACCAACTGCAGGACTCGGGAAAGCAGGCCCTGCACTTCCTCTTGGCATCACAATAGAGCTGACCCTGCTGATGGGGACACGGGTGAGCAGGTCCTGAGAACATGAGTGTGGGAGATCTAGCCCCACCCCTCATCTGCCATATGGTGGCAGGAGCAAGGGAGAGATGATCTCCCTCTTCCCCTCGACTCCTGTGGCAGGTGAGAGAGCTGGTCCTGCCCCTCAACAGCTGTAGCACTTGGGAGGACAGGCCCTGTACCTTGCCTGGGCAGAACAGTAGAGCAGACCCTGTTAATGGGGTTGCAGGTGAACTAGCCCCAAAAAGATGAGTTTGGAGGATCCATTTCCTCCCCTTATCTGCCATATGGTGGTATGGGTGAGGGAGAGAGGTTCCCCACCCCTCACTACCTGTGGCAGTTGGGAGAGGTGGCCCTGAGGCTATAAGAGTGGGAGAGCTGTCCCTGCCCTTCACCAGCTGCAGCACTCAGGAATAGCCCCTGCACCTCGCCTGGGCAAGACAGTAGAGCTGGTCCTGATGATACAGGTGTGAATTAGCCAAAGCTGAAGGCATAAAAACAGGAGAACTGGTCCCACCCATGCTCATTGTTGCAAGAGGTGAACTCGCCAGGGCAATGCCAGAGAGCTCACCCTGATGGTGAAGATGGAGAAATCGGGTGGGCTGACCAACCCTGCAACTAACTACCCAGGCCTAGAATGAGGGATATGAGTTGGCCCACTGGAACATCCCATGAAGGGGTGGGTCCTGTAAATCCAAAGCTGCAAGACACAGGGTAACAACAGGATATCCAAGAGGATTCCCAGTGAGGGCCCAGTATCATTGGTGTAGTAGAAACTAGAGGCCTCAAACCAGACCAATGACTCTTTGCAATGAACACTTGCAAGTAAAGATGTATGGACAAAAGGATATACAAGATTTTTCTTTTTTTCTTCTTCCCTTAAATTTTATTTCACTTTATTTTGTCAGGGAGGGTGTAAGGGCAGAGGGTGCATATGAAGGGACATGCAGATGAATGGGATTGAGATGCATGATGTGAAAGACACAAAGAATAAATAAAAGGAAAGTCATACAAATAAGACTATATCCCAGGTTCATCTTCTGAGCTTTGGGGCTGGCTCCTTCTTTCCTAAAGTACTCCATAGAGTATACACCCCAGTTTGTCACCATCAAATAAAGGCCACTGGTGAAAGTGATAGAAAACCATTCTGGATAATTTAGGAATAAAGACGATGTTCTGGGAGTTCTCTGTGGAGTTCATGGATTGGGAGGAAGAGGTGATCCATGAAGTATGAGAGAGGTTAAAAGCTGAGGCTGTTCTCTGGATTTGAGCAGGATGTCCCTTGGGTACTGTCACTAGGTAATTAGCTCCAAGAACTTAGGATCGTGATACTTTCCACAGTATTTAAGAAGCTATGTTTTTTACAACCACTAGGTCCAACAGCAGGGATCATGTAATTTATTTTTCAGATTGATATAATACTGAACATATGGTATATATTTGATTGGTACAGGCCAATGAGAGAAAAGAAAAATGAGGCTGGCTGTGGCAGAGTGTCGGGCCGGTCACTGGGGAAAAGTGACTTCAATGGGAAGACTTAGCTGGCACCCCAGACTGCTGATCCTGACCCTAACTGCTGTGTTCTTTTCTGGGGAGCTGAGGAGACATGATATTCTGAAAACAATGGCCACTATTGTTGCTAGTCAACACTTTGGGCCCATGTACTTTTCAGCCGTCAGCTCTTCTGAACAGAGCTCTGACAAATGGCAAATGATGAAATGCTTTGATCCCCTTAGCCAGGACCTAGGGAAAATCCCCTACTTCTTCCTCCTGAGTGATCTATCGTGCTGCTCAGAGGTCTTGTGAACACACTACCATGGAATAAAGAAGGAAGAAGAAGGAGCCTCATCAAGAAATTCATCAGGAACGACTTCCAGAAGAACAAGAAAGGAAGGCCTGGTGAGAGCCAAGGCTTTGCTTCTCTCTGCCCCTAACCAAGACCCTCATTCCTTGACCCTGGGCTCATTTTGAGCCTTTGAAGCACACTAATGCAACTCTCCTCGAGGCAAGGAAATCATATCAGTCAATCTCACTTTCTCAGGACTCTGCCTCTCATCCAAAGAAAATCATAGAACACAGACCTCATTCCAGAGATTAGCTGTGGCAATAAGCTCAACCAATGGTCCTTATCTAGCCTGCTCACTACTGGTACCTGAGTTTGGGATTTCTTCCTTGGAGTTAGGACAGTTCCATTGTATGTCACATTCTGTCCTTTCACGGGCTAATAATTCAAGGGTTGCTGGGCTGGATGTTCAATCAAAGATGACTATTATTTTCCACTGAGTATATCCATGGAGCATCGGACTTCTATATATTATGCTCATTTTTTCTCACTCTTGCTATTATATGCTCTGCAATAGTCAATGGAATTGGAATACCACTAGCAACCATGAATTCTTGGCAGATTCAGAATACAATTAATATAGTTATATAATTAAAATCTTTTCCTAATAAAATTTCCTTTCCAAGATGTATGTTTTTAAATGTTTTATTTTTAGGCAGAATGTTTTTTGTAAAACTGAAATACATTCTCCAGCAAAACAATATATTAACCATATTTAACCTAAAACTTTATCTTTTGATTTATTGGGCCGCATGAAATATAGCAGGTATTTAGTGAGCACTGGCTATGTGTCAGAAGCATGTAGGAATTAATTTAATTCTTACAAGAAGCCCATAAAGTATACACAGCTTCTTCTCATACTTATAAAGCTATCACTGGGACTTAGAGAAGTTAGAAGACTTCTCTCATGCCATCCCACTAGTCAGTAATGGTGCTAAGACTCGATACTGATGCTCCTGGGTCCTATAAACTATGCTTCTCCTGTAACCTTCTCTACACCAATGACAGCACAGAATTTTCTTGCTGGAAATATGTTTTCTCTTGTTAAAACAGACCCTGTCCAGGGGCCAGTGTGATAACTCAGAAGGAAAAAGCTGTTCCTTTTCAGAACCTACAGTGGAAGAAGCCAACCAATGCCTGAAAGTGTCCCTGACCTTCATATGCTGTGACACACGTGCTGTGGCACGCATGTGGACCTGCACTCATATGCACACACTAATGGAAAATTCAAATTTAAAATTAAAACAAATGAACACCAACACAATCCTTTGTGTTCCTTCCAGAGTAGCAGGTTCATCCCATAACTCAGGAATCTGTGTTGAGTTAAGACAGAAAAAGAAAAACAGAGAGAGCAAAGACTATGACATTGGGCAAAACTAGAGCCTGCAGGGGACCTTGTACCCACTGTAAACCCAAGCTCTTGATGATCTTTGTGTGTGGTGGCTTGAACGAGAATGGTCCCCTTGGGCTCACATGTTTGAATACCTAGTCCTATTTAGTTGAAGTATTTGGGAAGGATTAGGAGGTGTGGTCTTGCTGGAGTAAGTGTGGCCTTGTTGGAGGAGGTATATCACTAGAAGTGGGCTTTAAGGTTCCAAAAGCCCACACTCATGCCCCCTCCCTCCCTCTCTCTCTTTCTCTGCCTACAAATTGTGGATCATATGTTAGCCCTCAACTACTGCACCATGCCTGCCATATTACAGGATGATAATTGTGGACTAAGCCCCTGAAACTGTAAGCAAGCCCCAATTAAAGCTGCATTGGTCACCACATCTCATCACAGGATAGAACAGTAGCTAAGACCTATTTCACCTAACAGTTAAAGCAGTATCACCCACAGGGGAGGAATCCCTCTTAACAGTGAAATTCATCTTTTAAAGACTCCCCACTACTTCTGT
This sequence comes from Peromyscus californicus insignis, assembly GCF_007827085.1. Lineage (NCBI taxonomy): Eukaryota > Metazoa > Chordata > Mammalia > Rodentia > Cricetidae > Peromyscus > Peromyscus californicus. The sequence goes on from NW_026294573.1 coordinate 146,050,368, forward strand.
TGAATTGTGTTCCTGAAAAGAAACTGTCTGGCTCCATAATAAATGAATACTCCTGCTAACACAGGCTTATTGCCATTGGATCCTCTCCTAGTGCAGGGGGTTTGCTTTTCACCTGGGAATTCCCCACCAAGATATTGAGCTGTTGATTAGCATACAAACCTTAATGTACCTGCATCCAGATCCTCCCATGTTTGTTCTGATCTACTGAACCATGTTAGATACAGATCATGAAGGGTGGGGCAAGCCACCTGTCTTAGTTAGGACTTCTATTGCTGTGAAGAGACACCATGACCATGGTAACTCTTATAAGGAAAACACTTAATTGGGGCTAGCTTACAGTTTAGATGTTTAATCCATTATCATCATGGTGGGATGTGGTGGCATGCACGCAGACATGGTGCTGGAGAGGTAGCCGAGAGTTCTGCATCTTGATCTGAAGGCAGCAGAAGCAACGATGTCCCAAACTGGATGTAGCTAGAGCTTAGGAGACCTCACAGCCCATTGTCAGTGACACACTTCTTCCAACAAGGCCACATCTCCTAATAGTGCCACTCCCTTTGACCAATCATTCAAACATATGAGTTTATGGGCCCATACTTATTCAAGCCACCACACCACCCACACCTGGAAATCCTCAGCAAACTGCTTTCCAAGGGTTTCAAAGAAGTGTGCAGAAGGGGGTGGGAAAATGAAAGAATACTTCCATATAGTTCAAATTAACCTAGAAATACCTGTAGTTCAGTCTCAGACCACTGTTTTATCTCAGAAGCAAATTCAAAACCACGAGCAAATAAAAGGAAGTTGAATCTTTACGTTCCAATGAACATTGGAGATTCACAGAAACACTTGTTGGAATCCCTGTCCTCTCCCATATGATTTTTCTTACATGTCCAGCTGCTCCAATCTCTCCTCCCAACTCCTCTCTTGCCTCCATTCCTGCACCTCTCTTCGATTGGACCTTATGAAGTATGGCAGCTTGGCTTTGCTCCCAGGAAGAAAGAAAACTCCCTCCTTAAAGAGTGGACAGGAAGCTTTGGAAATTCAGCTGATAAAGGCATTTCTCAGTCTCTTAAGTTTGGGAGTCGAGTCTCCAAACACAGCTATCTCAGTATTTATCATGACACATATTAATAGCTAGAACTCACAAAGCATCTCTCTGGTGCTTTTCAATAGCTAGTGAGGATCACATGTGAACTGTGAGGATTCATTTCGCCTCAATTATCACAGCAGCTGTGTGGGCAGAAAGAGAAAGAAAAAAGTGAAGCAACTTTCAAAGAAGGATTTTCTAAGAAAGATCAGAGGACAAAAACAGTCCCAAAGGAGAGGCAACTCCCAGTGGACACTCTGGGCAGAACTAAGAGCTTTGAACTTCCTTATTTCTCCCACCAAATGCTTCACCACAAATACCTCGGTCAAATTTGTGTTCATGACTCACAGAGCACAACAGAATATGTTCTAGTCAGAGTTTGAGGATTTGACCTCCTCCTAGAGGCTGAAGGATGGCATTAAGAGGAAATCATTTATGTATGTGGATATATGTCTACTCATATACAAGCACATGCGCATGCACACACACACACTCATTAAGGTGGAACAGAAACCAAATATGAAGAAGTATGAGAATAATGAAGAGTCAATGATTCATTCTGGCTATATAAATCAAAGAAGGATTCATACAGAAAACAAAAGAAAAAATGAGTAATTGGATGAGTATATTCCTTTGCTGTTTTACATCTGACTCACAACTTTCCTCATTCTGAATCTGTGAAAAAACACATAAAGCATAGGGTGAGTTCTCTCTGGGCTATAAGACATATTTTGATTCACTTTCTAAAAGGACTCCTGGTTTCTCCTTTGCTATCCTTCCCATCCTGGTTAGCTTCTGCTCGGGAATGCTGGAGTATTCCTGGAATGTGGCATGTGAGAGCAGTCTCTCAGAGTCTCACAAGGGGAGGCAAATCTTCAACTTATGTCTATGATCTTCCAAAGGGGTTTGGCTTTCTTCAACACTCTAAATTCCAGGGACAGATATTTGGAAACAAGATAAAGTGGAAGGAGCAAGCAAGCACCCATTAGCTTTCAGTGGTGATAGTATTAAAAAAAAAAAAAAAAGACACCCAATGTGAAACTGAGTGCTTCTTTTCTTGCATGCTCTAGGAAATAATGGAATTATTTGGAAAGTTGTGAATGAACAGGCCTCTGTTTCTTGTGCCTGCTCTTGGAATTCTTTTCCTTCTGTTTGGTTGACTTGTCCAGCTTGATGTGATGGTTTTTGCTTCATCATATTATGTTTTATTTTGTCATGTGTGGTTGTCATCTCTTAGAAGCCTGTTCTTTTCTAATGAGAGACAGAAAGAGAGTGGATCTGGAGAGGAGTGGGGATGGGGAGGAACTGGGAGCATTAGGGGGAGAGAAAACTGTGATCAGGATATAGTGTGTGAGAAAAGAATCCATTTTCAGTAGAAAAGGAGAAAAAGGGTGAAGAGGCGGGTCTCATTATTTGCACTAGAAGATTTTTGTTTTGCAATTATAAGCTAGAGTTTTGAACCAGTGCATGGGCTACTGTGTTTCAGGTCTCATGCAGAGATAATAGCTCACGTTTTTGTACAAACTGTTCGTAATTGTCATGACAAGCTTCTATGCTTATTTTCAACAAGAAGTACCATTAGTGTTATAATAGAATTACATTATTCTTATAATGTAGTTATTGGTTATATTAATTCATTAAGAATCTATGGCAATATCCAATATCTCCATTTTTATTGAGAATCTGATATATATTATTATTTATATGTCCTAATATATAAAAAAACTTTGTAAAAAGTGAGCTAAGATAGACCTAGATAGATAGACAAAAGACTTTCGAATCTAAGGCAGTATGGTCAGGAACACCTGAGGAGGATATATAGTGGTGGTCAGAACATTTTTGCATTAAAGGGAAGATAGAAAATAATTTCATCTTCAGAGATCATATCATGCCCATTACAACTCCCAACTCCACTCTGCTAGTGAAAACTCAGCCATGGTCACATCATAGAGGAACATGGCTATTTTCTAAGATAATTTTATTTATTTATGAACATTTACATTTGAAGCATGCAATTTTCACATATTACAAAATAGTATTTGGCTTTTTCTAAAGCATGAACAAGTGTAAAAATCACCCTTATTTTGTGGAGCTATGAGAACAGGAACTATAGTAGATTTATTCTATGGACCATGGATTGTTCACCCAAGACATGGAATAATCTCCAGGGCATTTTGATGCTGCTTGGGAAGTACCTGGTTGTACAGAGAAAGAGTAATTAGTGCATTTCTTTGCAACATTCTCACTGAATCATCAGAGCAGGTAAAATGTCAAAAGATAGTAATTCCAGTCTCTCTCCCTCTGCCCCCCATCCCCCCTGGGAAGAGCTGCTATGGGGAAACCAGTGACAAGACAAGGACCACCACAACAAAACCATCACAGCTGGCGAGTCGTTTCCAAGGAGATCTAAACTTAGTCCATTATGGTCCTAAAAGCAAAACTTTATCACCAAATGAGGCAAAACCCTGAGACATCTAAATGGTTCTTCCCACAGACACACGGAATGGGAAGAACTTTGCTATGGATATGGATTTCACACAGACGGCAGTTTCTACAGCACAGGTGCAGATGATCACAGGCTTCCCACAGCCAGACTTCAGCCTTCCTGCTGGCATCTTTGCCAAATGCAGAGTCCATTTCATGTAGAAGGCTGAAGATGAAATGAACTGCTTCCAGAAGTAGTGAGCTGTTCCTACTGAAGTTGGGTAGGGAGAGGTTAGAGATCACTTCCTAAGGTGGTATGGAATCTATCATCTGAAACAATTATTTCGAAGAACATCACATGTATTAGCTCTGTGGTGTATGTCATCTTGCCTCAGTCCGAGAAACTGCAAGGAGACAAGAGATAGATGCTTTTATCATGCATTCCGCTTTACATTTCAGATCACATCAATGTAACTTCACAACTTGACAGATACCAAGACCCACAGTTGTCCAGGGATGGTGAAATAATCACCAAGTGATTGAATAGTTTACATGCAGGTTGAGTTTTCACAGCCTCATGAGCAAAACACCAGACATATTAGTAAAGGAGGATGAAAACGTGGAGGCGTTTCATTTCATTTTATAACCCAGACTAACGTCTTCTCCCCTGTTGATTTCTGATCTGAGAAACCAAATACCTGCTAAGGGAGATGAAACCTGAAAAGGAGAAACTATGATGAGTTTTAGTTAAGATTGTCCCAGTGGTAAACATTTAAATTAGAACTCAAGAAAAAAGTTCTATAAAGCAAACAGTCAAAGCTTTGCTGTCCTGGACTCTTAGGGTCTACCCCTAAGAGAAAGGGCAGGTCCCCAGGGCAGTTCCCCCTTGCACTGGCTGGATGAACTGCTGTGTCAGCAGCTCCATGCATCATTAGTAGACCTGGAAACACTCCAGCTGCCTTGCTCCTATGCTCTCCCTGTACCTCTCACTTTTAAAGTGCTTTCATCAACATCATCCCAAGAATCTTTTGTTTTCCCAGCTGGAGAAGACTTTCTTTCTGTTTTCATCCCATCTCTAGTCCAGTTCTTTTGCCCTTAAGATCTGCAACCATGAATCAAAGGGAATCATCACTTGCGAACTCTAAAGTGAACCTGCATGCCTTGGGATTCTCTATCCCATCTATCTTCCAGCAGCTGCCATGGCTAGTTACATTTTCCTGCCCACTGTTGGTGGTCAACCTCCTCCCTCCTTTCCATCCTCCATAGTAGAGAAAAGATATGAAGATCTTTCTAACCGTATTTTTTGCCAATCCTTAGCTTTAACACGACATAATCCCCTTTGCTTGATAGTTTTCCCAATCCTCCTGTCAGGCAGGGGTGAGACGCAAGTCAGCTCATGGCAGAAGTTATTTATGGCATGAAATTATCTCCTGTCTCGGGGTTTCCTCCTAATTTTTCTGCAAATGTTTTCTAATAAGTTCAAGAAAGAACATTTTGGACTTGATTGTTTCTAAAGAGTGATAACGAAACCTCATAGAACCTCATTTTTAGGATTTTAAGAATAGTCTGTCCTCCTGTCTCCAGGGAGGAGACTTTGGTTTGATTTTAAGCTTCACAGAAGAATGAAATTCCACGATTTCACTCAAGAACCTCTGTGCTTCAGAAAGACCTCCTTATCATTATGCTTATTTCTTGCAGTTCAGATTGAGGTAGAAATGGCTAGTAGGCTAATTAGTATCTTTTTAGAGAAGTAATTAGAAGTGTTTAAAAATATTTCCTAAGTGAGCGACTACCAAGTAGGGAGTTGACGTTACTTAGTTGGCCTTTTTAACGTCATGCCCTTCAGTTTGTGGTCATTCATTTCTTCTCTTTTAAGTTTGGAAAATCTGATGCCTAACTAACAAAATGAAGAACCACAGGTAATTAAGAACAGGGTTTTTTTTTTATTTAAAACTCTTGAACTATTTCTAGAATTTTCCATTTCATGTTTTAAAATAATAGTTTTACCTGTTCATTTAAAATTCTATACATTTATACAATGTACTTTGATCATAATTATCCATCATCACTACTCCCAAACTCCCCCAGAGCCTCCATTCTACTGATTTTCCCTTCCCTTCCCTTCCTCCAAACAGCACAATAGAAAATTCTTTGAGCATGCTTACTAAAGGATTTTATTCATCCAGGTAAGTGGTTCTGGTCTTTTAAATGGGACGAATACCTTTCCTGTGCCCCTAGAAACTTTCCTGGATATTTATTTTCAATGTATCAACTGGTCACTTTTATAAATGAGCCTCTTAGAGCCAACCTGAAAGCAGTGGTTCCGACTAGCTGAGAGAAGCCTTCTTCTTCACCCATACAATTGTTGAGTGGTAGGAAGGGGGAAGAGAAGAGAGCAAGAAGAAATTAATGCCATCTTGCCTTTATGCTGATGATAAACTGAAAATACTGATAGTGCTGCAACATGCGTGTTTTGAGCCTTCAGATATCTGGGTTCTGTGGACATGCAACTTTCACATGAAGTAGGAAAATAAAGCCTGAAGGAGTGATATTATTAAGCAATGTGTTCAGATCCTATGGAGCTAGGAAGGAACACTATTCAGGCCTCCTGCCACAGTGCCTGGCATATGACTGGTACTCACAGGTATTGCAATATTTTTATATTAGTAAATAGCTGTGTTCTTGAATGTTGGAGTGTCCCTGCTGCCTACATTCCTCCGGCTATTGCCCTGGGACCAACCCTACAGTAAGTCTCTCCTACCATCCCCAACTAAAGCTTAGTCCTGAGCATAGTGGGAATCTCCCACACCCTGCTCCAGCTCCATGGTTGCATTACTTTGTCAGCTATTATGTAACATCATAGCAAAACAGTGTGTACATCACCTCCACTCTTGTAAAACAGTGTTCCATGTGCGCACTGGTGTGTGACTACAGTCTCAAATCACTATGGCCTAGCAAGTTTGAGAAACTCAGAAGCTTAGAATTTCTTGATTTTTTGTAAAGGCCCACCCATTTTGGAATATTTTGTAAAACACTGTTGGTATTTGTCTAGGGATAAGTGTCACTTGTGAGTTCAGCCAGGCCTCCTCATAATTCTTAGGCTGATTATCACATGATGTGACTTTGAGGATAGGGTCTTTAGAGAGGTAATTGAGATTAAGTGAACTCACAAGGATGACTGTAACCTTGTTTGGAGAGTGTGCTGACAAGAAGAGGAATGTGGGATAGTGACAGGTAACAAGACCAGACTGGAAAGGCAATTCAAATACTGAAGCTTGAGATGAAGCCAGGCCTGCTGACATCGTGATCCCAGGCTCGAAGTCTCCAGAACACGAGACAAGTATTTATATTCTGGAAGCCACCTAGTCTATGAGGCTTTGTCATGACAACCCTTCAAATATAATTTAGAGCAGTGGTTCTCAACTTTCCTGATTCTGTGACCCTTTAATTCATTTCCTCATGTTGTGATGACCTCCCATGAAATTATTTTGTAGCTACTTCATAACTGTAATTTTGCTACTGATATGAATTAGAATGTGAATATCCATGTTTTCTAATGGTCTTAGGAGACCCTTGAGAAAGGGTTGTTCAACCCCAAAGGGGTCATCACCCATAGGTTGAGAACAATTAACTTAGAAGGATGAAGAAATGGCTCATTTGTAAAATGCTTACCACACAAGCATGAGGTCCCGACTTCTGTCCTCACTATCCACTTAAATGCTGGGCATGGTAGCACACGTCTGTGATTGCAGCACTGGGGAGGAAAAGACAAGAACAAGGGACAAGAGGAGGAGGATCCCTAGGGCTTGCTGGCCAGACGGTCTAACCCACTCAGGGAGCCTTGAGTTCAGTGAGAGATCCTGTCCCCTTAAAAAGTGGGAAACAGTAAAGGAAGACACTCCACATTGACCTCTGGCACCCACACACATATGTATGCATAGACACAGATACACATGAACATCTACACACACACATACACACACACACATACGCACACACACACACACACACACACACACACACACACAAACTAGTTCAGTGTGCCTCTTCTTAGCCCTGTCATTAATTGATACCTGTATCTACAACAGACTCATGTTCTTTGCAACATTAAGTCCTTTTGGCTACACATTCTAAATAAAGCGGATAGTTCCAGTTAATGCCTGCTGTCCTGGAATAATGTTTATAGTGTCTCAGTTTAGACACTAAGTCTCTATGTTTTCTTGCACATTCTCCATCCCTTCTTTGATATTTGCTTTGAGCCGGATGCCCATTGGCTGGCTCATAGCACAGTGTACGAGGTAATGCATTGTCCAGTGAATACATACTGTGAACAGTGTATACAACAAGTTACCATAGCTACATGAAAGGATAGCTTGCTTCCTTCCTCCAAGAAGCTGTGGCCCTTCATGAAACAGATGAATCAGAATGAGCCAGTGTCTTTTTATTTCTGTCCTATACAAACTACTACTTTTTATATAAGTATTTTTTGGAAATGTTATTAAATGTTATTTTTTTATTATCCCCATCCAGATTCACTGTGGTGAGTTTGTGGCAGGGTTCAGAATACAATTAATGTATGCCTCTATCCCATCACATCGTGTTGCTGGCCGAGGCAATATAATACTTTTGGCAAGATGACAGTAGAAGAAGAGAAGAGAATCTTTGTTCTTAAGAAACATGCTAGTGATAAGTGAATTGGCAGCATTTCAAAAGACACTGGGAAACTAGTTTATGATACTCAAATGTGGCCTTACCCAACAAGTATCAACTGAATCATGACAGCAAATGTCTGGTCTTCCTTCTCTCCCATACTAAATTCAAAAACAAATAATACTTGCTTTCACAGTTTAGGAAGACATAAGCTTGCTAGGTCAAAACAACATCACACATAAAGCCTGAAAGGCCAGAAGATAAGGAGCCATACAAGTCCTTTGCTCCCTTCTCCACATTTGTTCTTTTTCTGCAGTTGAGTATCTGCATGGGGTGCAGGATGATGGGCGGAGCTCCAGAGGCTGCTGTAACAAAACTCCTAAGAGAGACAACTCACATGGAGGAAAGATTTCTTTTTGTCTCATAGTTTTAGAGTCTTCAGCTCATAGTCACTTGGTTCCGTTACTTCAGGCCCCTGGTAAAGCAGAACATTATGGTATAAGCATGTGATAAAGTTGCGGATTGCCTCATAATGAACAAGAGCGGGTGGGGAAAAGGGCAGAGGAAGGGAGAAGAGGCGGAGATTTCCAGGGACAGAGGAAGGAACTAGGATTTGCATGCTCTGCTTCTGTCTGGGTCTTTTGTATGTTCTTGGGGTTTCTGTGTCACTGGTAGGTGAGGGGAAGCTTTCCATCTCATCTCATCTGAGCATGTGCTACTTTCCTTGATGTTGAATGACACTGGTAATGAATCCAGTCTCTTCACTCAAAATTATACCCTGCCCTCTTTCCTGGGATCTGATGCAAGATTAGTTCTTGATGACTGCTCCAGAATCGGGTTGTTTTGGTTGCACTTCCAGGCTTGACTTTAGCACCTTCTCAGGGCAACCTCTGATACGAGATTCACAGAGAAATGAAAAAGGCTTAGGGCACTGGACTTAGCTCTGTGGCCAAAACAAGGATGTGTATCTGCCTGTGATGCCCAAGGATGAAAGGTTCCTCTGAGAAGGGGGTATTGAATGGTCCTTAGTGGGCTGCTAAGAAAGGAGATTCAAGGAACTAGAACTCAACATCTTTGAGCCCACAGTTTCCTAGTAAGAGTTGATTTTTTTAAGCCAGAAAGAGAATATAAAAACTATGTCAAAATGCTAAAAGACCAATACTTTCTGGCTCCAGGAGTCAGGATAACAGCTGTAAAATTATGAATTTTTGGAACAGATTATAATCTGGTCTTCGCTACTGAAAGCCTGTAACATCGCTGTTTCATGATTTCATTTTTTGTTTCACTTAGATGTAAAAGTTTTATTTTTAGAAGTAGAGAATTGAAGTGGAAACTGAGACTCACCTGGGACTGGAGGCTTTAAAATTCTGGATGGAAGTAGTTTTTGATATCCCTGTAGATGAGTCCAGGTTTTCCAGGGAAAATAGAACCAATAAGGGACATACACATCACACACACACACACACACACACACACACACACACACACACACACACACACACAAGAATTAATGTATCATAAGGATTTGGCACATAGCATCATGGAGAATGGCATTTCAGATCCTTAGGGTAGGCTGGTAGCCTGTGGTACAGATGAAACCCCCAGTCGGTCTCTTGGAGAGTTTCTTCTTATCCAGGAGGCTTATTTGTTTTTATTTTCATTCTAATAATGTTTCCATCTGATTAAAGGGATCTGCCTACATGGGGGTGGGGCTGGGGCAAGCATCTGGCTCCACTGTCATCAATCTAAGTATTAAACTCACCCCCAAATATCTAAGGTAAAACAAACATTAACTGTATTACGGTTCCAAATAAGAGAGCTTCCAGAGGTAAGTTAGTCTTGGTCAGAGATAATTCTAGTTTCTGTCTGGCTTTAAGAGGTTTCCTAGATGGAGAGAGAGATGGAGGCATATAGTCAGAATAAATGCGTTCAAGTACACATACTCAAGACTCCATCATCCACTCAATATTTGTAGCTGTTCTCAGTTTCTACCTGTAGGCAGACCTAGGAGTACTTTCTTCTGAATAAGAATCTGGGGTCAGACACTGCTCTGTTCTTAGATTTCTAAGTTGCCGAGGATAAGCCAGTGCCACTGGTTAAAGCTAGGGCCTGAGTGTATTCTTGATGACGAGCGCCTCAGGTCACCTTCGCAGTAGCCCAGAGGAAATATTCAATTTAAGCAAATATATCAGACATGGATTTCCCTTTATCAATCCATGCTGACTGACCTTTAATGAATTAGAGAGAAATCCATTCCACATTGCCTGGATAAAGATGTAAGGCTGACGCATAAATCTTGACTTCAAGAAGAGGCAAATTCAAACCAGAGTTAGGTGCTCCTGCCTTTTGAGGCCAGAGCAAGGGTATTAATGACTCACAGTTATGTAATTATTTGAGCTTATTTATATCTTGGGACCCCTAAATGCCATTTCCCCTGTCCTCATTGGACCCACTCGGGCTGAGTTGGAAGTAGGAGGGGCCACTGCCCCCCAGCACTGTCCTCTTAGGACTCCCTAACGTGCCTCTGTGTTGGACAGCCGCTCCTGACTGCCTTTGCACTCCTGTTTATTTGTGTTCATTTGTAGAAGAATAACTCATTCATCTCTTACTGAGCTGGCCTGATTGAAAAAAGAAACTTAGAACTTGTTTTAGTCTGTTCCTTTTAAAACTGTCCCCTTCTTCCCAATTTTGCTCTCAAGAGATATGACCGTTGTGGAAATTAGATTATAATTAGGGTCAAGGACTTTGAAATATTGACCCCCAGACTGACCCCTCTGTCTGTACTCTTAAGCGTCTCCTGTCGGCACACCCAGTGTTGGGTTCTGGGCCATTTTAAACCTGTTTCGAGAATCGCCACCTGACACTTAACCGTCGCACAAGGTTTTGCCTTAGTGAATGCATCTGTTATGTGGTATAGCGCTAAATGCCTTCCTGAAAGCCAGATAAATTATATCTGCTGTGGTAATGTGGCCCAAGAATTCAATTTAGGTGAATTTATCAGACATGGCCTTTCCTTTATCAATCCATGCTGACCGACCTTTAATAAATTAGAGAGAAATCCATTCCGTATTGGTGAATGCACAATCTGACGGGGAAGTAATCGGCACCGGATCTACAAACACACTCTGGCCTGATTTCCTGGCCTTAATGTGCTCCAGTCTGTGACAGGGCACATGGAAGCTCATTCAAGTTGCTTTAGACTCCTGAAGAGCTAAGTGGGACGTGAGGGTAGAGGAAATGGGAAGTTCTTTATGCTTGGGAAGTGCAGGGAGGGGGAGTAGATTTTAGTCCTCTGGGTGGGCTTTGCATGGATTAGCTTTAGAAGAAGTAGCTGTGTGGGTTTTAGGCAGCTTTTACCCTCCTTTGCTGGCAGAAGCAGAAGTTGTCTGGGGAAGTGATCTCCCAGGCTTCTTTCACCTCTAATAAGTTTCAGCTCCAGGAAAACAAAGCAGGTAGCAATTACTTGTACTCCAAGGTCAAATGAGACTGGCATGGAGACCCGCCTGATGCTCAGCTGCTCAAACTCACCAGGCCACAGTCAAATGCATCTGTTTCTGAACAGCAGCAAGTAACACTACAGCCATTTTTGCCCCACAAATCCATTTATTAGAAGACTCAGTGTCTGGGAAAGGCACCAGTGGTCTCTCTGTAGCCTTTTGTGAATTACAGTGTGCTTACATTTTTTATTGGTATTTACTGAGTTAAATGAGAAAAATATAAGCTAACTACTACCCGAATTTGGCAGAAAGATCATGAGAAATTAACCCACAGCCATAGTTTCACACCAGAAATTCCACACTCTACCCCCAAACTCTGAGAGTCAGAATCCCGTTTGAATTTTATACAGAGTCTGAAAAGTCTTGTGTAAAGGAAGCTGTTCAGTGTTATACAGCCTAACACTTTGCAAATTTATTTGGCGTCAGGATCTATTCTCTCTCTCACATACATACAAATACAATTTTTTATTGCTGAAAATAGATAACTCTCTCATACAATACATCCAATCACAGTTCCCCCTCCCTCCACTCTTCCTAGCTCCCCCCATCTCCCCCTCCCCCAGATCCACTGCCCCCACATTCTTTAGCATCCAAACAGGACAAAACAAGATAAAATAAGACAAGTCAAAAGCCCTCATGTCGAGGCTGGATGAGACAACCCAATAGGAGGAAAAGAGTCTCAAGAGCAGGCAAAGAGTCAGAGATACATCTGCTCCCACTGTTAGGAGTCCCACAAGTACACCAAGCTAGCAGCCATAACATACACACAGAGGACCTGGTGCAGACCCATGCAGGCCCCATGCTTGCTGCTTCAGTCTATGAGCCTTGCTTAGCTGATTCAGTGGGCCATGTTCTGGTGTCTTCCATCTGCTCTGAAATCTTTCCTCACCCTCTTCTGTGGGGTTCCCGGATCTCAGAGGAGAAGGACCAGATGGGATCCTCCAATTTAGATGCTCTCTCTGCGTAATGTCTGGCTGTGGGTCTCTGAGTCTGTTCCCATCTGCTGCCAGAGGAAGGCTCTCTGATGATGACTGGATAAGGGACCAATCTATAAGTAAAGCATAATTTCACTAGGAATCATTTCAATGAGCGTGTGTGTGTGTGTGTGTGTGTGCATGCCAGTTACATTTGGTTCTGCCCTAGTTCTCTGGGATGCTTAGTCTCTGGTTCCTAGCTAGCCAGGCAATGTAGGGCATTGACTCCCTCTCATAGTGTGGGCCTCAAGTTAAACCAAACATTGATTGGCCACTCACAAAAGTTCTACACCACCATTGCCTCAGCACATCTTGAAGGCAGGGCAGATTGTAGGTCGAGGGTTATGTGGAGGGATTGGTGTTCAGGTTTCTCTTTCTGTAGCCTGCAGAGTACCTTCTTGCATCAAAGAAACTAGAATGTAGAGGTAAAGGCTAGATGCAGGCACCAGCTCAACCTATGTTCAATGAACTGAATGGAAGTTGTCTTTCACAATGGGGTACTGCTCTCAATTTTCAGAAAGCAACCTCTGTCTGAGCATCAGCCTATATTGTTTTAAGCTCTCCATGGAACCTTCTTGGCCAACAGCTCATCCAAATGTAATCCAGTCCCACCATTGGAAGCCTCACCTGGCTGCAAAAGATGACCAGTTCAGACTCCATATCCCCCATTACTAGGTATCCTCACTAGGTTCAACTTCAGAATTTCAGGAAGTTTCCACTGAGCTAAGTTTTACACTGCTCCCCAAATGCCCCCCAATTCCATCTGTCCCTCCCTGTCCTCTTTATCGTGTGTGTGTGTGTGTGTGTGTGTGTGTGTGTGTGTGTGTGTGTGTAATGTCTGTTAAAAATCACTCAGAATTTAACAATCCAACAAGAACTCTCTACCAATGTGGCTCTAACTTCTTCAGGGATACTCCCGTCTACTTCCACAGAATCTCTGAGACAGTTTAGTTCTCCTTTGGAGTGTTTACAGGGATGGAGGAGTCATGCTTCTTCTTTGTCCCTTTGAAATTATATTTTCCAGTTTTACACTGTACTCCTAGGCTGGCTGGAGATAGCTTGGTTGTTAAGAGCACCTGCTGCTCCTGCAGAGGACCTAAGTTCAGTTCCCAGCACCCACTGCAAGCAGTTTACAACTGCAGTAGTGTAGAAATGCCGGGTCTGACTTGTGATATAGACTGGGGGTGCTGTGTTGAGGCAGAAATGCACCACGGGGTGCTGCACTGAGAAGGTAAAAGTGACTCTTTTGGCTGGCCCTGGCATCCACAGTAATTGCTAACAGACCACATTTCCCCTGGCTGCTCTTCACCCCGCCCCCAGCTCCTAGCATGTTAGCAGTGTACTTTATTTCTGAGTTATTAAAAATTACATCTTTCTTATATTGATTCTTGACAGTTGCCAGCTGACTTCTAATTGTTTCCAGGTCTGAGGTTTCAAATGTACTGATTTCCTTTTTGATATTTTAATCGTTTTCTGTCCCCTGCTCACTCTCTCCCCTGCTGGTTTGCCTTGTCTTTGGAATTTCTCAAACCTCAGCTTCCTTCCCCCCTTTAGACATTTCTTTCCATTCTGAAGGGCACTAGTCGGCCAGTAGATGGGCGCGAGCAGTCTCTGTTGTCCTCTGACTCCTGTCAGGAACAGGGACCTGCTTCACCAGGACACAGCTGGACTCAGCCTCCTGTGCAAGCCCTTCCCCCCGACATTTGAGAGTGCACCCTTCCTCTTGGGCCTAAGTGGTGCTTGGGCAGAGTGAATTGCTCAGCATTGTACTTGAAATAGGTTCTAGGATAAAGTGGTAAGTTGTAAAAATGTGTGAATATGATTAATTAAATTATACTGCTTTGGTAACAATGGAATTGGTATTGACATGAGTCAAAGCAGCTCTCCTTCAGTGAAGCTGTAAAAATTTCAATGACAGCTAGTTTTAAAAGTCAAGAGAATGAGTGTATTGATTTAATATCTTGTCCTCAACTTCATGGAACAGCTTGTGGCTAACACTAGGCAATGAATAAATACTTGGTGAGTTGAGTATTATTTTTACCCTTTTTCTTTTTATGCATTTGACCAATAATCAGAGAATGAGACAAACTTAGTCATATCTAGCAGTAAAATCTCATGTGCCTAGTAAGTGACTTTTTCTTCTTGATGTCTATTGTCAGTTTTTTTTATGGCCCAAGAATATACCCTAAATGATATCATAACTCTTTCTTTAGACACATATACAGAAATACATGTATCTGAGTAGACAGATCTACTGAGTGAAGATGAAATGGACCTTGGAAACAACTGGGTTTAACATTGCAGTTGTATGCTGTTACCATAGTGTCCATGGAAGTGAAATTTTTTGTTAATCCCATAGATTTGAGGAGAAAGGCCACCAACCCAAATCATGGCCGAATTAATTGAAGCAAGCTTTTTAAAATTCATGTACCTGGGTTGTTTCCCCCAACGCAGGGTTCAGGAGGTCAGCACTGGATGTTGGGATAATAAGGATTTTTATAGCTCAGGAATAGGGAGCTTCCAAATAGAGAATTTGGCAGGCAAATAATTTGGGGTCACAACAGAATGTAAGCATAACACATCAGTCATAACAACCTCCTGAAAACAAAGACATGGTTGCAAGGTGAACATAACAAGGTAGCCAACAAGATGGTCATAACAAGGTAGAAATAACAAGGTGGTCATGACAATGTGGTCACAACAAGAGGACAAGCTCGTCATAAGGACCTCTTTAAACAAAGGCATGGCTCTGGTTTATTGGAACAGACAGAACAGAACCATCTCAAGTTAAGGTAACAGGTGTTGAATAGTCCAGTCCTTGAGAAACAGATCTAATCATAAACAGGGATGAATCTAGTTTGTTTTTACTTAAGTGGCTTTCTAGCAAAAAGTGAAGGCAGCCTGGTTTATCATTTTCCCCAAAGAGTCTCAGCTACACAGAGTGCTGGCCTGGTACTTTATCCACAGAACAAACATCTGTTAAGAGTAAAGTTGCCTCCTTGGTGATGTAAGTAGCAGTCCAGTCATCCTTGTTCCACATCTAGTATCCTCCTATGAGTGAGTACATACCATGTTTGTCTTTCTGAGTCTGGGTTACCTCACTCAGGATGCTTTTTCTAGATCCATCCATTTGCCTGCAAACCTCACAATGTCATTGTTTTTCTCTGCTGAGTAGTATTCCATTGTGTATATGTACCACATTTTGTTTATCCATTCTTCAGTTGAAGGGCATCTAGGTTGTTTCCAGGTTCTGGCTATTACAAACAATGCTGATATGAACATAGCTGAGCAAGTGCTCTTATGGTATGATTGAGCATTCCTTGGGTATATGCCCAAGAGTGGTATAGCTGGATCTTGGGGGAGATTGATTCCCAATTTTCTAAGAAAGCGCCATATTGATTTCCAAAGTGGTTGTACAAGCTTGCATTCCCACCAGCAGTGGAAGAGAGTTCCCCTAGCTCCACATCCTCTCCAGCATAAGGTGTCTTCAGTGTTTTTGATCTTAGCCATTCTGACAGGCGTAAGGTGGTATCTCAGAGTTGTTTTGATTTGCATTTCCCTGATAATTAGGGATGTTGAGCAATTCCTTAAATGTCTTTCAGGCATTTGAGTTTCCTCTGTTGAGAATTCTCTGTTTAGTTC
The DNA here is from genome assembly GCF_007827085.1 of Peromyscus californicus insignis. Taxonomy (NCBI): domain Eukaryota; kingdom Metazoa; phylum Chordata; class Mammalia; order Rodentia; family Cricetidae; genus Peromyscus; species Peromyscus californicus. Next base: position 146,066,642 of record NW_026294573.1, read on the forward strand.
TATAGCCCATTTCTTAATTGGACTGTTGGGCATTTTGATGTCTAATTTCTTAAGTTCCTTATATATTCTGGATATCAGTCCTCTGTCAGATGTGGGGTTGGTGAAGATCTTTTCCCATTCTGTAGGTTGTCGCTTTGCCTTGTTGACCATACCTTTTGCTCTACAAAAGCTTCTCAGTTTCAAGAGGTCCCATTGATGACTGGACTGCTACTCACATCACCAGGGAGGCTACCTGGAAAACAGGACCCCAAGAAAGACATGGGGATTGCCCAATGACAGAGAAATGGATAAGATCTACATGAACAGCCTGGACATGAGTGGAGGAAATGAAGGGCGAGGGTCGAGGGAAAGAGAGCTTGGGGGAGCGGGAGATTCCAGCTGGATCAAGAACAGAGAGGGAGAACAAGGAATAGGAGACAATGGTAAATGAAGACCACATGAGAATAGGAAGAAGCAAAGTGCTAGAGAAGCCCACAGAAATCCACAAAGATACCCCCACAATAGACTGCTGGCAATGGTCGAGAGACAGCCCGAACTGACCTACTCTGGTGATGGGATGGCCAAACACCCTAATTGTCGTGCTAGAAACCCCATCTAATGACTGAGGGATCTGGATGCAGAGATCCATGGCTAGGCCCCAGGTGGAGCTCCAAGAGTCCAATTAGCGAGAGAGAGGAGGGTTTATATGAGCGATAATTGTTGAGACCAAGATTGGATAAAGCACAGGGACAAATAGCCAAACGAATGGAAACACATGAACTATGAATCAATGACTGAGGGGCTCCCAACTGGATCAGGCCCTCTGAATGGGTGAGACAGTTGATTGGCTTGATCTGTTTGGGAGGCATCCAGGCAGTGGGACCGGGTCCTGTGCTCATTGCATGAGTTGGCTGTTTGAAACCTGGGGCTTATGCAGGGTCGCTTGACTCGGCCTGAGAGGAGGGGACTGGACCTGCCTGGACTGAGTCTATCAGGTTGATCTCAGTCCTCGGGGGAGGCTTTGCCCTAGAGGAGGTGGGAATGGGGGGTGGGCTGGGGGGAAGGTGAGGGGGCGGGAGGGGGAGAACAAGGGACTCTGTGGCTGATATGTAGAACTGAATTGTATTCTAAAATTAAATAAAATTTTTAAAAAAGTTGCTAATTTCCAGGTACTTCTAATCTACTGCACCTGCCATTGGAGAAGCCTTTTCCAGTTCTAGGGAAAAACATTTTCTGCCCACAGAAACACAGATACTGAGAGATGATAATTATCTGTCACACAGTGAAAGATTTTAAGGACATATGAGGTTGTGATTTAAATGACAGATGTCACCTCAAAAATCACTCATTCCAGGACAACCAGGACTGTTTCATAGAGAAACTCTTGCGAAAAAACAAACAAACAAACAAACAAAAAATAACTCAGTCCCTTGAACATTTGGTGTACTGGCTTGTTTTATATCAACTTGAAATAAGCTAGAGTCATCAGAGGGGAGGGAGCCTCAATTGAGAAAATGTCGCCATGAGATCCAGCTGGAAGGCATTTTCTTAATTAGTGATTGATGTGGGAGGGCCCAGCCGATTGTGGGTGGTGTTGTTCCTGGGCTGCTGGTCCTGGGTTCTCTAAGAAAGGAGGCTGAGCAAGCCAGAGGAAGCAATCTAGTAATAGCAGCACTCTTTCGTGGTCTCTGCATCAGCTCCTGTCTCCAGGAGTTCCTTGCTGCCTTGCTTGAGTTCCTCTCCTGACTTCCTTTGATGATGAACAGTGATGTGGACACATAGCCAGATAAGCTCTTTCCTCCCCAGCTTGCCTTTGGTCATGGTGTTTCATCACAATAATAGAAGCCCTTACACTTGGTCTCCAGTTGGCAATGCTGTCTGGGGAGGCTTAGGAGGCATTATTGTGCTGAAGGAAATATATCGTTGGAGGTAGGCTTTGAGCACTTCTAGACTTCCAGTTCTCCAGGTGTCATGCATGAGTTTAAAGACATGAACTCTGTTTCCTCCTCTGCTGTCATGTCTGCTCCTTGTTAACATGCTTCCTTGCCATAATGGACTCTTATCCCTCTGGAACTGTATGTCAAAATAAGCCTACTTCCATAAATTGGTATTTTGGGGGGGCTATTTTGTTTGATCACAGCAACATACAGTAACTAAATCAGAGGGGATCCTGACAGCACTTGCTACATGCTATGTGCTACATGTCAAAGCATGGCAAGAAGATGACAGGTGTGTGATTGAGACATGCCACCGTTCCACTGGTCTTACAGTGGGAATCAAAGGGAATGCATTGCCTCTTTGAAATGATGAGGTTATGGTATGAGAGCTCTGGGAGGTTGTCACAAGGGTCCCGTGACCCTTGTCCTAGTGATGCTTCATCTCTTAGACCATTCACAGAGGTGAGCATCAGTATCAGCAAGAGGGTGCAAGGGTAGGATGTGAGGAAAGCTTTGAAAGTACATCTGATATTTTGAGGTGGTACAGATTTCCTTGGGAAAGTTTTTAAATTTGGTTTTACATTAAGCCGATAGGAGAACACCTTGTAAAGTTAGAGCTGTTGTGACATATTCAACTTCATCAGGGAACCCCATCTAATATCTCCATATCTCTTCTTCCCACTGCTGTCCAAGGCAGGACCCGGACCGGGGCTTAGAAAAGGTTTAATTGATTCTTTCATTCATCCCTAGTTCTTTATATGACTTTATGATAGAATTATATATCCCTGTCCTTTGCCACGAGACTTTCTTTCCCCTCCCTGGAGGAAGACAGTAGATTTCCCTGCCCCTGGACGTCAAGTTTGATCATGTGACCTGTTGTAGTCAGTGCGGTGGCAGAGGAAGGGATGTGTGCAGAGACTGCAGATGTGCAGTTATTTTGTCTACTTGGGTTCCAGTAAAAAAAAAAAAAATCATACAAACTGAGTTCAGGTCCAGACGTTAGTACCCCAGTACCCCAGTCCCCAAAGTCCAGACACTCAGCCAAATCTTGATTAAATTGCCCAAAGCAGCCAGTCCCCTGAGGGCCTAAGATTTTTTAAAATGATTTTTAAATTTATTGTGTAAGTATGTATGTGTGTCTGCATGTGTTTATGTTCACTATATATGTGCTGGTGCCTGCTTAGGCTAGAGAAAGGTGGCATCGGATCCCCTGAAACTATTCACAGGCAATTATGAGACACCTGCTGTGGGTTCTGGGAACTGAGCCTGCATCCTGCTGCAAGAGCCGCAAGCACTGTTAACCACTGAACCATCTCTCCAGCTCCCTCTCCCTTTTCAAAGACTGGCCCTGAGATCTCTTTCTAGATCACTTGTTATACAGCATAAACTGACAGTGCAGAGGAGGCATGTGTGTCAAATTTGAATGCATGGCAAAAGGAGGATTTGCAACTACATGGCTATACAGGGCAAGTGAACTTTATCATCCTAATCTTTGTCTATGTGGTAAACAGAGACCTTATGAAGGATCAAAAGCTGGCTAGAAATTCAAATGACCAGCAGTATGGGTAGAGGTGGGCCAGACGTTTAAAAAAGGCAGTGGGGCTTTGCAACACTTAAGCAATCAAAGTAAACAGTTGTGAAGCTAGGAAAAGGCAATCCCTAGCTCAGGGGTCCGCCACCAGCTGCCTCAGCTTTGGTACATTTAATCTAACGCATTAGCACAGCTTTTACAGTTACAGTCCCTCTAAAGGATTTGGACTCTGCTCCTAGTGCAGTTGCCAGGGCCCAAAGCTGTCAATTAGAAAACCATTTACCCAAGTCAACGCCTCCACTGGCTGTCAGGTGAAAGTCATTAGTCCAGCCTTCATTTGGGCCCTTGTTTTACACAGATCCAAACTTCCATCCAAATCACATCCCCACAGCACATCGTAGGGGGGAATGCACCTTCAAACAGCGTGCAGCCATGCAGAGGCTGCCTTGTGTGGGTGTGATGCAATGGTTTCATTTAGCATAGGGCTGGGCAAGCCTTTTCCATGACTGCCTTTTCTTGGATGTTTTATTTTTACTCTCAATTCTAGTTTTTTGTTTGAATCCAGTTAAGCTGAAGTGATCTGCCTATTCCTCTAGTCACATCCCTTTCACACTTCTCACAGAGGAATGATAAACATAAAGGCCATTTTGGAATAGGATCCCTCTGCTCTGGGAGGTATGAGACACAAGTGTGCTTCCTGTAGCTCCTCCCTGAAAGGTGCACCACTTAGGAGAGAGGAAATGAACATTTCCTGAATGCTGGGTCTGTGTTTTCTCATTTCATTCCCACAGCTCTCCCTAGGAGAGGGCCCATTAGTCCTACTCCACAGAGAAGAAAATTGAGACCACAGAGGTGATGTGATGAGCTGGGATTCTAACAAGTTTGTCATACAAAGAAACCAGTCTCTCTTCATGTTGTACTTAGAATGAAAGATGCTATAGTACAAGATGCTGAAGTCTGTTCTTGTATCCTGTGATAGAATAAATCATGGTTCCCATTGGCATATTGCTGTGGGATGGTCTGTATGTCAAATTGCTCTGATTGGTCAATAAATAAAACACTGATTGGCCAGTGGCCAGGCAGGAAGTATAGGCGGGACTAACAGAGAGGTGAATTGAGGAAACAGGAAGGGAAGAGAGACACTGCCAGCTACCGCCCTGACAAGCAGCATGTGAAGATGCCGGTAGGCCATGAGCCACATGGCAAGATATAGATTTATAGAAATGGATTAATTTAAGATGTAAGAACTAGATAGCTAGAAGCCTGAGCTATTAGGCCAAACAGTTTACACAATATAAGTCTCTGTGTTTACTTGGTTGGGTCTGAGCGGCTGTGGGATTTGCAGGTGACAGAGATTTGTCCTGACTGTGGGCCAGGCAGGAAAACTCTAGCAACAGCAGATGGCTGAGGTATTGCATTCTGGAAGCATCCCATGCTGGTCTCTTTGCCTCCACTCTTGTCTCCTTGGTGTCCATTTTACACATCAATACAGCAACTAGAGGTGCTTTTTTATTTATTTTTTGTTTGCTTATTTGTGTTAATTTCATAAAAGGACTAGGTTCAAAGCAAACTGAAAAGGATGTTTCCCATGCCATTCTTGATCCTACACACATATAACACCCTGGATATGAGCATCCCTGCCAAAGCCATGCATTTGTCATAATTGATTAGTACATAGTGTGTCATTATTGATGTTGTCCATTCTACATGTTTAGATAAATGTGTCAAGACATATCTACTAATATAGTATTTTTGATTATTTTCACTACCCTGAAAGTCTTCTGTGTACTATGTATTTATCACTTCTCTCTCCTTCCATAAGAGTGAATCCTGATTTTTTTTTTTTTTTTTTTTTTTGCCCTGGATTGGACTGTAGCATTTCCAGATTGGCTATTTCACTTAGTGGTGTGTACTTCAACTCACTCCATGTCTTTTCATGGCTTGATTTTCTTCTTCTTCTTCTTCTTCTTCTTCTTCTTCTTCTTCTTCTTCTTCTTCTTCTTCTTCTTCTTCTTCTTCTTTTGATTATTTGAGACATGGTTTCTCTGTGTAGCTCTAGCTCTCCTGGAACTAACTCTGTAAAGTAGGCTGGCCTCAAATTCGGAAATCCATACATGGGATTTTGATTGGAATTGCATTGAATCTATATTCAAATGTGGACAAAATCTTGACAATATTGAGTCATTCCATCCATGAGCATGGACTGTCTCTAGTTTGGTGGTCCTCAACCTTCCTAATACTGCCATCCTTTAATGCAGTTTCTTGTGTTGTGGTGACCTCCAACCATAAAATTATATTCATTGCTACTTCATAATTGTAATTTTTCCACTGTTATGAATTATAAGGTAATGTTTTTGGAGATTTGTCAAAGGAATCATAACCCACAGGTTGAGAACCATTGCTCTAGGTCTTCAATTTCTTTATCGCAGCTTTTTTAAGCTTTAGTTTAGCTTTCAATAATATTTTTATTAATTCTTTGAGAATTTCCTACAAGATATTTCATTGATATTCACTCCCCACTCCTTTTCATAACTCCTCACAGATCCACCACACCTCCCCACCCTAATTCCTTAGTGTCATTAAAACAATAACCCACCAAGTTCAGCTTGTGCTGCCCGTATACTCTTGGGTATGGAGGCATCCGGCATAGCATGGAGCAAAAGTGACTCTCTCCCAGAACCCATCAACTTTCAATATCTCCTTGGCCAGGGGTGGGAATTGGTATTTACCCCCTCCATCCATGCTAGCATATTTATGTAGTCAATCACTCAATCACCTATTTTCTTAGAGAATTAAGCTCTGGGTCCAGACCTTAAAAGATAAGGGCAAAATGCAAATGACAGAGGGAAAAGAGGTTTATAGTTTCACAAAAAAGCATGAAAGTAAAAACTGAAAGCCAAGCATAAAGAGAACAGAGGCAAAGGAATGAAGGGGAGCATAGGGGGACTATAGAGACATATCAGTTTGAAGGTAAGTGCATAATAGTTAATAATATGGATTTTTTAAAAAGACAATGTAAGAGTTTTAACTTTGAGTTTCATGTATTTATATTTAATTATTTTTTAGACTTATTCCATAGTCACTGTTTATATATTCTCCTACCCAGGACAGAAAGAAAGACTCAGTGCTTCCCATACTTTCTCTCTATGGGCATCACTCTGAGCCAGTCCCAGCATCCAGGCATTTGTCTAGCCAACTGGCCCATTATCTCCTGTGAAATACATTAGATTAATTGTAAGATTATTGAGGGTGGTTGAAATGAACACATTCTTTTTTATTTAACCAGAAGACTTTGTCCAAATTTATATATTGCCAACCTACCATGAATATCACAGTTATAAATCTAAATCTTCCTAGGAATCACAAATATGAAGAGCACCCAAGATGAGCCCAGAGTATTCTACATCTGCCTTTTGTCCGGCTATGAACTTGCTGTTTTGACCTTGCTTTCTATCTAATAAGGTACTATACCCACAGTCCAAGATCTGAGCTAATGATCTCTGAGATGTTACCAAACCTTTTTGTAATTCCAAGAATATAGTGTCAATCTTTCCATGGTCACTATGGAAACTATATCCCAGAAAAATCCAGTCACTTATTTCAGTATGACTTATCCCTTATAAAACTAAATTGGCCATTTCTAATAAATTTAAGCTTTTAAAATTGTTCCCTTACTAAATCATTGGTAATTGTATTCATTAATATTCTTAGCATGACCAATAGTACAATTAATAATAATAAAAAAAAGCTAGGCTACCAAGACAGCTGTGGTGCAGTGGTTAAAATTTTTGGACTTAAAATTGGAACACCTGGCATTACAATAGACACTGCTATTTTTTCTCTGATATTGTTCAAAGCCATTGCCCATCCGAGCTTCAGGTTTTGTTTGTTTGTTTGTTTGTTTATCAAATGTAATATGGAGCAATAGCATCTATTAAAAACAAGGCTTTGTTAATATCTGAAAAAAATCAGCCCATGGGAAATAGAAAATTCATGGTCATTATTATAATTAAGTCTCTTAATATTCTGCCATTGTGAGTGATTCATGGCAAGGCAGGTTACTATTAGGTAAAGAAAATCATTGGATAATTCCTTAGAATGCATTTTAACTGCCACTTTTGAACTCTTCCTTTCACCAAATATCCAACAGAGCTAAAGAGTTGCTACAAAACAAAACTAAATTACAATTGTTTTCTTCTCTCTTAACAAGTTCCCTTCCTGAAATTGGTATCGATGCAGGCATGAACACAAGGACAAGGGATCCCAAGGTGTTTCACAAACAGAATTGTCAGTCCTAGATATTTGAAAATTAAATGCGTTTGGATTATCTACACACCCCTGACTAGGTGAGGTACTAGGCTGGGGACACTGCCCCCAAGCAATGAACCAGGCCTCCGTGGTCATTTAGGAGATGTATACGCCCTTATCAGGGAGCTCCATGACACTAGCAGGCACAAGTCCCTAACTAAGCTCTATCCATGTGCCTCTACGATCCCGACTCTGGTTCTTGCAAGCAGGGATATATGGTAAATATTTTAAAACAAAAATGATTTCTAGAAAATGCTGACTTTCATGATGTAAATGTTCCTAGTATCCCCGAGAAGTAACTAGAAGTAGAGCTTGGAAGGAAATGCCTACTCCAGTATATCTGAGAGAGAAAACTACATTAGTTTTCTAGTAACCCCTTGTATGTAAGTGTAGTTCTTATTTGGGAAGAGTGCAAGAGATTAATAAAACATAAAAAATATGAGGAGAATGATAGAGCTTAACTAAAGAATATTCCCAAGTCTCTCCCCGCTTATTTGTTACAGAAAGGGTTTTATGGCACACATATGGATTTGGGATCTAAACCTCTCCTACCATTTCTACCCTCTCTTCTGGCCTAGTCTCCCATCAGGTTTCCATTTTAAACCTATACGAACATTGTACAAATCTATTTACAAAATAAGTACTTTGTATTCTTCACAAGTTGTAACTCCTCATAAACAGCTTCCAGTGTTTCCTATGACAACAATGGCTGAGCTCTGGAACTAAGCCTATTGGGTTATTTTGTTTGCTTTTCTTGCTGTAGCAAGACATTCATTCACATACCTGTTTCAGAAATAATTTTTGAGCTCTAACCTTGTCCCAGAACTGACTTTCATGCTGTATTTTAGTTTACATTAGAACATGTAAACTTGAAAGTGAATGCAAGGACCCTGGTTTTTAACTTGTACACATCAAAATTAGACATAGACAAGAGGAGTGTGTATGCCACTTTACAACAATCCTCCTTCTGTTTGGAAAGATTTCCTACAGTTGCTGGTTTTTTTGTTTTTGTTTTTTACTCTTTTGCTCTTTTCTCTTTGCTCTTTTGCTCTTTTGGGGGCAGCCACCCAACTCCCAAATAAACCATACATGGAGGTTTATTATTAATTATGAATGTACAGCCTTAGCTTGGCTTGTTTCTAGCCAGCTTTTATTAAATTATCCCATCTATTTGAGGTAGAAATTTTCCTCTTTGAACAAACTAAATTTTGGCTTTTAAGTGTTCTCAAGTGATTGAATGAGACTCACCTATGTTACCGAGGACATTCTCCCTTATTTAAAGTCATCTAATTACAAATATTAACCATAATTACAAAGTACCTTCATAACAACACCTAGGTTTGTATTTGTTAAATCAGTGGGTAATATAGACCATTCTGATTGACATGTAAAAATGACCACCAGGGGTAGAGATTGAGTGTAACACCCTCTCTATTCCACAATGCTTAGGTATAAACACTTCCAGGGACAGACTGTGTGTGTGCACCTCTCAGTACATTTGCTATGTTTTGAAGATGTTCAAGCAGAAAGCTAGATATTAGGGCTGAGGACCTCTGAAAGACAAAGAAGTAATTTCCACAGTATGAGGGATGAAGTGATAGGTGCCTACTTCAATCAAGAGCTTGCAGGGCTGTGGAGGAAAGCAGTAGCATGAAGCAAAAACTTAAGCCGAACACCGACCCAACTTAATTCTCAATTGGACTTAAGTGACCATCTTCCCATCATCCTTCTCATCTAAGAGAAAAGAAGGGCTAGCCATCTCTGGTAGAAGACAATATTATTGGAGTCTTTTCAATCATTTTACTCACAAAGTCTCATATGCTTTAAAATATTCATTGTGACCAAATAAAACAAGCTTGATCATCAGGAGAAAAAGCAAATAGTTATTGGAATCAGCAAAGAAAGAATAAATGTTAACTTGTTAAAGAAAACAAGACAAACAAATAAAAATAAAACTAGAATTAATAAAGGAAAGTAAGATTTACCCTAATCATTCTTAACAGTGAAGGGTTTGATCCATTTTGAAGATACCGTAAAGTGAAACATAATGCTTGATTTCTGTTTGCATGCAATGAGTCTTAATATTTTAAGAAAATTTCAGAAAAGCTAATGTGAAAAATAGTTGCAAAATCAAAGAACATTTTTTAAACATTAAGTAAATAGCTGATAGAATGAAAAAAAAAAACCAAAATGACCTAAAAAGTCTGAACAACATAATTACCAAATTTGTCTTATTGGATAAATTCAGACTATTGAATAAAAGATGACATTCTTTTCAGGTTTGCATACAATAGTTTTTTCAGGTTCACATGGAGTATATAAAATAGACCTAAGTCTAAGAATGGAAAGTCTGAAACTACTAGAAAAACAGAGAAAGCATCTTACAACACTGGTAAGGTCATGAGGTTTTGGAAATGATCAGAAAATGTAAGAACAAAAGCAAAAGTTGACAACAGAGTTATGTCAAACTAAATAGTTCTATACAACAAAGAAACATTAACATAATGAAAAGACAGCCTACATAATGGATAAAGTACTTAGCAACTATTGCCAAAGGTTAAGTGTCCATAATACATCAGGAGCTTCATAAACTTCACAATAACAGCAAGCAAGTGATCTGTAAAAAATGGTAAGTCATCCAAACTGACACATCTCAAATAAAAAATACAAATGCCTCTCAAATAAGAAAAATTCTCAATATATTAGTCATCAGGGAAGTGTAAATAAAAAGTACGGTATGCTATTATTTCGTCTCAAAATGGCTAGGATAAAAAAAAAACCTGAAAAATAAACAAATCCCAGTGATAATTTAGAGAAAACTGATAGTGGGGATGTATATCAGTATGGCCATCATGGAGAGCAATGCAGATATTCCTTAGAAATTTTCAGAAAAACTAATGTGAAAAATAAACACAAAAGCATACAATCTAAAAATATGTTACCTAATCCTTGACAAGAAGGACAATATAAATGTTTATTTATAGTTGATTACTCCACAGTCATGTATTCCCCATGTTTTGACCAGTTATGAGTCTCTGTATTAATCACTGCCCAATAGAAAAAATAAGCTTCTTGGATAATGGCTAAGAACTGCCCTGATCTATGGACATAAAAAAAAAGCATTTATAAGGCACTTTGATACTATGTCCATTTATCAAAATAAATACTAGTAGTAGTTTCTCCCTTATGGCTTATGAATTCCTCAACCATGGGTTCCTAGCCAGGTTTATAGTGCCTGGTATGAATTCTCTCTTAAGGAGTGATCCCTATATCCAATCAGAAAACAGTAGGTTACCACCATAACATTAATGCCACTATTATACCAACAAGCATATCTTGATAGACCTGTCAGTATTGTGACTCACAGAGATGACATCTGGGTAAGGCTGTTCATGACTTTTCTCCTCCAGCAGCATCCATAGCACCTGGTAGCATCATGAAAGCTAATCAGCAAGGACAAAGCTTCTGGGTCAGTAGAACTCAATTTCTGCATGTCCTTTGACCATAGTATATGATATCTTCAGCAATGGGGTCTTCCCATCAAATTCTTTGAGGCAATCAAGAGCAGTGACAATAACTTGTATATCTAAACATTTTAAACAAAATGTCAGAAAGTTAAAATCAAAACTATATGAAGAGGATAATACAATAGAATCAATAGACTTTATTCCAGAATGGAAAGTTGATTTAACATTAGAGAAAATATATTTCACAGTAATAATAGGAAAAGGAGAAAAAAGAGATCATCTCAAATGAATAAAACAAGATTCTACATTTATTCATGTTGACCATTGAAAACTTAATAGTAAGGGAACACTTTTGATTTATAATGAATATCTATAAAAGTTTGTATATTATATTGTAAGCAACAGAAAAGTGTCTCAAACTTCTTCCTTATGATCAAGAATGCATATGCTATAATTCCATTTACACAAGGTACAAAACATGCAAAGTTAGCCTGTATATGCTTGAATCCAGAATATCAGTGATCCTCTGAATGGAGAGAGTGGATTTGGAATGTTGGTAATGATCTGTTTCTTTATCTGGTGTGATTATGGAATTATATTGACTTTTGTGAATTTACTGATCCGTTTGCTTGAAATACATGTATTATACATCATCAAGGACTTAATTTAATGCACACCAGTAGAAATTTTAAAAGCCAACTTGTATTTCAATTCATTGTCACTCTCTCATGAGATGATCAGTTGTGTCCTTTGATGGTCAGTCAATTGTTTCTCCCACGTTGGGTCAGGCAAAGTGAGAGCTGATTGATGGGTATTTTGAGACCTACTTAAGAGAACCCGAGCTTCCCAGACAACACTATGAAACCAGACAGGCCTATCATCAGTTTCCCCACTGCTAAGTGAATTTTCCCAGAACCCTTTCGAGGCCACAGATAATGTAACTCCATTTCAGGCAGCTTTTGTTGTTCATATAATCACCTAGCAGCTCTCAAAGGAAAAGCATGTTGGGCCGTGTTAGATGTGGGTGTTTACTGTGCTGCTCTGGCTAGGGTGGAGGGAGGGGTAAAAAGGCCAAGTGCCAGGAGGAGAAAGGAGTAATCGCCTGCCAGGTCCTCTGATTAAGAAGCATATGCTCCAAAGTGTTTGCACATCTGCTCTCTAGACCACACTGAAGAGCCCTTCTCATTTTCATTGTATTTTTGCTTCTGTTCAAGAGCTCTCATGGCTTTGCAAATGTTCAGTGGTGACATGTTTGCCATGGCCTCCGAGACACTTTGCTTTCCAAGGATAGAAAACTACAGTTTCTTTTAGCAGAAGCAGCAGCCTACTTTTCCTTCCTTCCTTCCTTCCTTCCTTCCTTCCTTCCTTCCTTCCTTCCTTCCTTCCTTTCTTTCTTTCTTTCTTTCAGAAAGTTCTCTTGGATTCACCCCAATTAGTAGGCCTCTTTAGATACTTCCTGATCTCAAAAATCACATAGGAGTGATACTCAGCTTATAAACTCACTGCTTTTACACACACACACACACACACACACACACACACACACACACATACACACAAGCTTTCTATCCGGAGCCTAGCATTTCCCTCATTTTGTGTAGATATAATATTTGTGCAGTACTCAGCTCCTCAGGGTGGTCCCTGGATTCTGTTTAATGTAAGTGGATCCAAAAGTTTTGAATTTGTGATATAATGGGGACTCTTTCCCTTTTGTAGCAGCAGATGTAAGCCTTCAGAGTTCTCTCCTGACTTAACAGAACTCATCTGTCTTTGGAGATAGTGTGGTCTCTCTGATCTGCTCCAAACCCTTCATGACTTCACATGATTGGGCTCTGGCTTGACTCTGTAACATCCTTGCTCTTTCTGTTCTTTTCTTTTCATTATTCTCGTGCTACACTGGCTCTTTCCCGTGTCATCACAGTTTCTGTTTGGGCTCTACGTGTTCTTCCCTCCATCTACATGCTGTCCCTAACATCATCATGTGACCTATTGCTTCTTGTCACCCATGTGTCAAAACAAGCATCAACTCCTAAGAAATACCTTCCCGGGCTACCCACTCTCCAAAAAGTCTGTATTTATTTGCTTATCTGCTTTTTTTTTTTTCTCTTGTTTGTGGCCTATGCTGCCCTCCTTTACGGTAAGTCTGTAAATGCAGGGATTCTGTATTTTATTTCCTATCACTACAAGCACTGTGCCTGAGATACAGCTATGTAGTAGACAGCTGGATCAGTCTGAATCCTTGGAGAAGCAGATGCTAGGGTTGGATTAAATATGCAAGGAATGTATCAGGGGAAACGCCTATGAAGAATAACAGAGAGGAAGTCAGATCAGGATAGGAGAGCCTGAGGGACTTCAGGAAAGCTTCAGGCTATGTAAATTCTGAGATGGTCTTGACTAGGCTGCTAGAGGGAAAATTATCCACAGAGCTTTTTTTGTGTTGGGTCAAAATGCCCTGGTTCTAGGGCTCAGATCTGCTCATATAGTGACTAAGTAGATGACCGTTCCAACGGTTTACAAAAGCTTTCTCGGTTCCTTTCCCAGCATGCTGCAACTCTTAGTACAATGCTAGGCATGTGTTCTCTAGTTCTAAGATCAACATTTCACCCAGAGGAGACAGGCGAACTACGTGAAGCTGCTGTGTTAGGAGTGGTATGGACCGTGATGAGCTGGCTCAGGCTGCCCCTATCCAGAGTGGGGACTGCTACACACAGTCAGCTACAGCTCATTACTGCCAGGCAAGAAAGCAGTCTCTGCTACCAAACCAAGAGATGCCAGAAATCTGGATTTTTACGTGAAATCTCCTGATTTTTAAGTGTTGGGAACTAATTAAATAGTTTTAAATACTCTGCAGACCAACATCAGTGTGGCCAAGCAAAACATGCCTGCAGGATAATTTGGCCACCAATTTATAGTCTCCATTCTAGACCACTCGATGGGCAAAATTCTAGATCTTTAAAACTCATAGTTGTGTTAAAAGCTTTGCAACAGTTATTCTTGGAAGTCTTCTCAGGACCAGCTGATGACTGGCCATTTATGTCACTCCCCAGTATCCTGGATCCAGAGAGCATGGGAGAGAAGAAGCCATAAATATGTGAGTCACAAAGGTCATGAGACTCAGAAGACGAGGTGAAGTTTCCCCATGAAGCAGAAATTGGCAGGTTTCTCCTGCTAGCTGAGTGAGTAGGTATGTCAGCAAGAGCAAGGCCAGGTGCATCTCTCACTCCTGCCCACAGGGAGAACTAACCAGCCTGAAGAGAGAAGAGTGAATTTCAAGGCAAAGGTGAGGGCCTAGAGCTAGAAAACCCCAATTTGTTTGTTTTTAGTGGTAATTCCCAGGATTTTAAGTCTCAAGGGGATAAAAGTAAGAGCAATGAAGAAGTTCTCAGTAACCTCAAATTATGGGAGGCTTAGGACAGAAAGCATAAGAATGATATGGAAGTCCTTCCCAGTAAGTTTTAATTTTTATTTTACATGCACAAAGTACATGCTTAAATATATCTATGACTCATTGTAAACATGTTAATGAGAGTATAAATGCTTAAAATAGGGATCAGTTCCAATTCCTAATTAGGACTATCGTCTTCAGTCCGACCTCCATTCTAGTAACTTGGTGGTTCTCCACTTGGATTTTTAGAGGTGCCAAGGGTCTCAGTGGCTTTTAACAGACCTAAGAGTATCCAAATGTTTTCTGGTATTTACCACATTATGGAAAGTCTAATCCTGGGATTCACATATTTGCCAACAAAATCATCTCTGGGAACTGATTTATCTTTAGGGTTACAAGTGGCTCCACAGCCGCACTCCCTTTTCTGAGAATACATTCTGTAAACTTGAGGTTCTAATTTATCAAAGTTTACAATGTGCTTCTGAAACTTTCTGGTCAAGCATTCTAAAATCTTAAGTTTTTTTTTTTTTTTTTTTTTTTTTTGGTTTTTCGAGCCAGGGTTTCTCTGTGTAGCTTTGCACCTTTCCTGGAACTCACTTGGTAGTCCAGGCTGGCCTCGAACTCACAGAGATCCGCCTGGCTCTGCCTCCCGAGTGCTGGGATTAAAGGCGTGCGCCACCACCGCCCGGCTAAAATCTTAAGTTTTTATTGCAAGATGATCACTGTCTTCAAAAAGTGTACATACAGTTTTGACATAAGCAACTATATTTCTGCAGGCCTTATGGATGGTCTATGTTCTTTTACTATTTTATTATTTTTATTAATATTATTTTTAGCTATGTGCTTTTCTGCTTCTGTGTGTGGGTGTCCATGGAGTTCAGAGGCATTGTGTCCCCCTGAAGCTACACTAACTGGGAATTGGGAGCCATCAAATAGGGTGATGGTCTGTAAGAGAAGTATGTGCGTTTAACCATGATTACCTCTTCAACTCCATCAAATAGTGTGCTGGTCTGTAAGAGAAGTATGTGCATTTAACCATGAGTCACCTCTTCAACTCCATCTCTTAAAGGTTTTATTTGGGCATGGTGTGTATTTGCTGTACAAAGAGCTATGATTCATAAAGACAATTTAAAGTGTATTGTATATTTGATCGTATCAGCCCTTATTTTCTCCTCTATCTTGGTCTCTTCCCTTCCCATCTATATTTTGCTTGCTTATATGTGTGTGTACATAAAAACTTGACAAAAGATGTGATATTTGTCTTTCCAAGTCACCTTATTTCACATAATATGAGGTCCCAAGTTGCATTCATTTTCCAGTAAATAACATAACTTCATTCTCTATAGAGGAATAAAACTCTGTTGTAGGAAAACAACTCAAATATGAAAAGCAATTTTAAAATTCACACAGAAGCATAAACAGCCCAACAACCAAAGCACCCCTGAGCAAAAACAGTGCTGGAACTATCGCAAAGCTTGATTTCAAATTGTCCCATTCAAATTGAGACTTTCTCAACTCTCAGTCAATGTAGCCCTTCAAGTCTTAGCTAGTGCATTAAAACAACAGAAAAACATTAAGTGAAGAGAAAAGGAACCAGGAAATGGAGAAGCTGCAGTATACATGTTTGCAGATGACATTATCTTAATTGTAAGAAACCCTAACGACCAAACTAATAAGGATACTGAGAAAGTAAAAAGGAAAACAGTCTCATAACAACAACTTTAAAAAGCACTAGGAGTAAACGTAACCAAATACGTGGAAGGTCCCTACAAATGAAAAGTTTTAAATGCTGAAGAAACTGAGGAAGACACTAGACTCCACATACTCACATGTTGGTAAAATAGTGTGGAAATGGATACATTACCAATAGTAATCTACAGATCAAATGCAATCCCCTTCTGTGCTGGTTCAGGTCTCGTCAGCCTGACAGAAGCTAACGTTATCTAAGAAGAGAGAATGACAATCGGAAAAATGTATGCTGATCAATCCACATGAATCTATTAAATGGGTAACAAAATTTATTAAGATATGAATTGAGGAAATGCACTCACAATTACAGAACGGCGTAGACAGTAGAAGTCGTCCTCAGATCTGACTGGGAATGGATCCACCTCGTAGCCAGAAGCCTTGAGAAGGAGCCTGTGTCCTCCTTATCAGAGGTCAAGTACCACGGTAGCAAGCACCACCTCCTTTGGGCCATATAGACCAGGGTCATGGGAAGAGCAAATACCTCTACAAAAAATGCTTCTATTAGATTAGCCTACAGGCAAGTCTTTGGAGAATTTCTTGATTAATAATTTATCCAGGAGGTTCCAGCCCACTGTGGATGGTACCACCTCTGGACAGGTGGTCACCGAGCTGTATAAGAAAACAAGCTGAGCAAGTCATGGAGAGCAAGGCAGTAAGTGGTGTTCCTCTTAGTTCTGTTCTAGTTCCGACCTCCAGATTTCTGCCTTGAGTTCCAGCTCTGACTTTACTTTATGATAGGCTATAAGCTGTAACCTGAAGTAAACTCTTTCTTCCCAAGTTGCTTTTTTTTTTTTTTTTTTTTTTTTTTTTTGTTTTTCGAGACAGGGTTTCTCTGTGTAGCTTTGTGCCTTTCCTGGGACTCACTTGGTAGCCCAGGCTGGCCTCAAACTCACAGAGATCCGCCTGGCTCTGCCTCCCGAGTGCTGGGATTAAAGGCGTGCACCACCACCGCCCGGCCCAAGTTGCTTTTTAGGATGGTTTTTATCATAGCATAGAAAGCAAACTGGTATACCATCAAAATTCCAACCACATTCTTCACAGAGATGTGAGAATCAGTCTTAAAGTTCACCCAGAAGCACAAACAACCCAATAACCAAAGCACTCTGAGCAAGAACAATGCTAAAGTGTCACAAAGTCTTATTTCAAATTATACTACAGAGCTGCGGTAACATAAACAGCCATGATATTGGCAGAAAACAGACATGTAGATCAACAGACAGTCAGAGCCACTTAGTTTTTGAAAAAGGTAGAAAACATACACTGAAGAAAAAACAGCCCCTTTAACAAACAGCACTGAGAAAACTATACATCCATAAGTAGAACGATCCTCAATTACTGTTACTCTTTCTTTCTTTTGAAACTCTGACTTGAGTCTATCTGTCACCATCATAACACAGCATCATCCCGTGACCTTCTAGCACAGCGACAAGGTGGGTTTCTCAGTCCTTCCATTCAAATAAGTCCTAGATCTGAGGAGACAGTTCAGTGCTTTCATCAGATCCCCCTTTCTGATGGAATAAATACAAATGGCATCTGCCCACGTTCCTTCAACTACTTTCAAATAAAAGGGGGAGGGCAATGACCATGTGGGTTGGTTTGAAGAGGGAGGTTTGCTTTGTCATATCACATGGCAGACCTTGTCCCAGAGGTCGCAGCCCCAACCTTTGCAGGATGAGGCAATGACAACCCATGTGACAGCCTGTGCTACTGATAATCACAAGCTGTCAAAGACCCATGTTTCCTTTCCACAGCAGGTGTCCCACTGACAAGTGAAGTCATATTTTCCATGTTTATACTAGTCCGCTGCCAGCATAAGTTAGTCCTCACCAGCTCATGTATGTCAGATAATCCCACATGGATATGCACGTCTGTGTTAGAATCTAGATTACTGCCTTTAAAAAGAGGTTATGGCTCTAAAACTATAGAGTCCAGAAAGCTGTCTACAGCCCACGCCCTAAGCTATCCTATAGCCCACACCCCAGGCTATCCTATAACCCACACCCCAGGCTATCCTAAAACCCACACCCCAGGCTACCCTATAACCCACAACCCAGGCTATCCTGTAACCCACACCCCAGGCTGTCCTGTAACCCACACTTCAGGCTATCCTGTAACCCACACCCCAGACTGTCCTGTAACCCACACTCCAGGCTATCCTGTAACCCACACCCCAAGCTCTTGTTATCCCTTCATCATTTGACAGTGTTTAGCAAGAACACACTGTGCCCTAATGCCTACATTTATCCAGTGCTTGTTGAGTTTTCCATTGTCAACCCCAATCTCTTTCCAGTACCAGCACACAAAAGACAGAGGGATTTGTTTTCAAATGACCTTGGCAGAAATTGATGTAGTAACTAACTTTTCTACAAGAATCCCCCACTGTTTCACAGTTACTAACTTCTGTGCACTGGAAGTGAGAGCCCTGGCAAGTACACTATTTTTTTTTTTTTGAAAAAAAAAAAGTGAATTCTAGCTAAAAAAAAAAAAAAAATCCTCTACTCAATCATATCCTGCTTTACTTGCCAAAACCATTAAATCTTTTGATTGAGACATCAATTGTACCTTTAAAAACTCTCAAAGACTAAATTGTTCACTTCTCCAAATCTGCCTTGAAGCTTTGTTTGCCATCCATGGTCTACCAGGGGTAGCATGTTTTTAAAATCCTTTTCCAAATTGCGCTGTCACCTGCCTCCACTGAGCTATCCGCACACTACCTGCCGGCTGACATCCGCTTGCTGCTCTGCAGCTGCCTTGGCTGTGACATTGAGTTCAACGTGACAAGTTATTATCGCGCTTGCTATGCACTGCCATTTGCAATTGTCGTCTTTTAAGACATGCTGTCTCCCTAGATCTCTTTTGAATGTTTCTGTGACATGAAAAGAAATGACTGCAAAATAAAATGGCTCAAGTGTTGTGGCTGGTTGTGGTTTAAAGTGAAACATCTGGGCTCATTCAAATCACCTTCCTTCTCACATGACTGGTTAGCCATGACTGAAAGGCAAGAGGTCTGGCCAGGTGGCTTTTCCCAGGAGTTCCCAGGGAAGGAGTTCTCCTCCACCAGGGATTGTGCTTCTGAGCTCCTTAAGGGTTTTAGGACAATATGGCAGAAAGTTTTGTAATTCCCATCTTGTCCTGAAACAGCCAGAAAAAAATATTCGGAACTTCTGTTAGCAGGG
This sequence comes from Peromyscus californicus insignis, assembly GCF_007827085.1. Taxonomy (NCBI): domain Eukaryota; kingdom Metazoa; phylum Chordata; class Mammalia; order Rodentia; family Cricetidae; genus Peromyscus; species Peromyscus californicus. The sequence continues at coordinate 146,086,174 of NW_026294573.1, forward strand.
TGTGCAGAGGCAGGCCACCCGGGGCCAGAGGAACACTGTGGGAAAGTGGAGAATCCAATAGAGGACCTGGCCACCATCTTTGAAATTGAGCAAGAGAAACAGCTCTCGTCCTGGCTGAGGTCAGAAGTTGTGAGAATTAGAGATCACTCCTGCAAAGAAACTGTTCCTACAGAACTCATCTTGAAGATCACCTCCTTGGAAAGACTTTCTCCACCACCAAACAAAACCAGATCCCCTTCCCTGGTGCTTGGGTTCATGCTGCCCAACCACTGTCTCCACACAATGCTGGGACAATGAGATTCTCTTGTGATTTATTATTGGTATTATACTCCTTAACTGAAAGTATATTTCATGATCATAGGCAGCCTGTTCCCTGCTCCATTTTAGTTACTAAATCACTCTACAGAACAAGCACAGCTTCACAGTCTATGGAGCCCAGAGCAAAGTGAAAATGTGAGCTGCTGAGGCACAAACCATCATACATTCTTTATTGAATGGTTTCTTTCTCCCAGACGCCGAGTTCTTTGTTTGCTATCTGTTGTCATTCCCACAGCATGACCATGTTGGGAAGAAAAGCGGCCTAGAACCTCAGCTCTATATTTACATAATGAAGTATGTAAATTTTCACACTAAGTCTTTAATTTGTTATTATGGAGTTTAACTTTTTTTTGTATGGTTTGAGAAATCGAATCCATGGCCTTGTACATATGATTAGCAAGTGCCCTACCACTGAGGTACATCCAAACTCCTACTCTTTGTCTTTATGTTGTGAGGTACCAGCTTTCCTTGTACATATAAGAGTATTCAACCTGCATTCAAAACTCCAACATTATATAATCCATATTGTTGTTCATGTCCGCAAATGCATTTTATTATTAGTATCACCATAAAAAAAGTTGCATGAAGTTAAGTGTTTGGATTCTGCTTCAGTCTACCAACAGTCCCTTCAGCTTGTTGACATTGAAGAAACATTTAGAGGGAAGAGGGAAGTGTGCATTGCTCTACAGTTCTCTTCCCTTTTCTGCATTTTAAGTGATTTACTTAAGGGACTTAAAGTGATTTACTGATAAGAGGAAAACCAATAAAAAAGAAAGGATACGAAATGTTCCTTTTGGTTTTTTGTTTTGTTTTGTTTTGTTTTTTTGAGACAGGGTTTCTCTGTGTAGTTTTGGTGCCTGTCCTGAATCTCCCTCTGTAGACCAAAGCTGGCCTCGAACTCACAGAGATCCGCCTGGCTCTGCCTCCCAAGTGCTGGGATTAAAGGCATGTGCCATCACTGCCTGGTGATGAAATGTTCCCTTTGTTCTTGTCCTTGGTTTGAATGAAAGAAACGATTTTGTTGCTGGAGTCTGAGACTAGAGACCTGGCTCTAGGGAATCCCAGGACAGGTCCAGCCACTCACCCTCAAGCAAATGTGGTAGACATGCAAGTAGATTGCCACAGCATGACTATGTTGGGAAGAAAAACAGCCTAGAACCTCAGCTTTATGTTCACATAATGAGGTGCCAAGACTCCACAGAAGAACAAAGACTGGGGCAAAGAAGTATGTGTGGTCAATCAGCCTTAGTCAAAATGTGGTCTGGGTGACCATCATCATAGGTTTGATCACTGGGGGTCTTGCTGGCCCAGGAAGTGTTCATTACATGGAGGAAAGTTTTGTTCACATCATAAAATGTTTGCCTTGATGCTCCTGGAATTGGAGAGAAGCTGAGGAGAAAATAATCAAAGGAAGAACAGGTTAGGAAGAGAATAAAGTCACTAAAGACAAGGCTAGTGCCTCTTCAAGCTCTAGGAAGCCAGTAACTCACCTCTTCCTCACCTTTCTCAGGAATGGCCCCAAAACCATTGCTCTGTCTTTGCTTTGAGTGTCACTGGTTGCCCATGGCTTTGTGGATCACCACATTTGTGTTCCTAGAATATCATGAAAATGCTGTGTATGAATGGGATAAGCAAGACCTGTGGATATCCCGGCTTACTTATATTACATTACTACATTGGACTTGATTACAAAGGACAAGATGAGTGAAATTATTCAGAACTGCATGATGACAGTGCATCAGGCCAAATGTGGGCCACTTAGTTGCTCATGTCTTTGCTTATGAAGCCAGCCCTGATCCAAGTTCAAGAACGTACAGAGAGCACAGGGAGTAAGTACATATTTTCCTACCAAATGGAAAATAGCTGAACAGTTCAGAGTCATCTGTCAATGAACTGAGGTGCAAAAATACTGTCCTCACAACCCAGAAAGAGAGGAGGAGAAAATGTGGGCTTAGCCTTTGCCCCAGATCATCAACCTTTCCTCCTTAGAGTCAATGAAATGTAAACCTCCTTAAAATGCTCTGCTGCTTCAGAAACATCAGAATCTTGCAGCTGCTTGAAAAAGAAATTTGTGTCCTGGACCACCTATGATCCTCTCTGTTATATCTAGCTACAAAATGCTCTGGATATGCCATGATTTACACACCATATGATTTTGCTCATCAGAGCTGTTCTGGGACTGTCTGCATTCTATTTTCTAATAAAGCAACTCTTCTTCCTTCTTTAAGACCAGCCATCAGCACCTACTTAAGGTGGTCACTCAGATGTCATTGGATTAAAATAAAAGTTGATATTTTGCTCTGAAATCCACACAAGGACAGGGTGAATCCATGTCCTCCTTTGTACTTCTCATTTAATACTTGGCCCTTGGCAGGAGAGTTTGTTGTTGACTTACCAAATTTCCATATGAGGTTAGGGTTGGGGGAATGTTGCACCAGGATTGTTTTTAGAATGCCTCTGTTACAAGTTAACCACCACAATTTAGTCCTTCCTCCTTTGTTCAAAAGTGCTTCTTCAAGGAAAGCTGTCTTTCTGACTGTCTTATTCAAGGCAATGGGGGTAGAAAGGGTATAAACAATAAAGAAAAGGATATTAAAATGGACTTGGAAGTAAGCCACTCAAGGGATCATCTGGGCTCAGCTGTGCCTAGAGTACTTTGGGAACAAGCTATTTATGAAGTCACAGACAACAGATTACTGTCTATGACACCCACATTCATTCTTGAAAACTATGACTCAGCTTAAAGTTGTGCACATGCACAGAAGCAGGAATCTGAGGGGGAAGAAATCTCCATCAATTGCAGATGTCATTCACAGAGGCCTGAAGATAGTCTTCTGAGCAGTCTGAGTTGTATGCTCTACATTCTACAGGGAAATAATCTGAGGTGTTTAATATTTTCACCAAACATGGTGGTCTACTGACCATGACATGAGGTTTTGAAGGGGCCTCTCCCAGTGGAGCATTGTTTATTATTTACTTCTCATCTCAAGTGAGAATTGCTATAGAAATGAATCCCGCTTCCATGGAGAACACAGATCTTTTAAAATAGTTTTTCAAATACAGCAGATAACGTCTTCATGAATGATAACTTATTTATTAGAACACATTTCCCTTATTTCCAAGACTTGGCCATGAGTAGCTTAGTGAGGACTACAGAGACTCGAGTGAAAAAGACAAGAGAAGAGATGAAAACCTGCAGGAGACAGAAGCCCTGGTATATCCTCATTATCTCCTCTCATTCTTGGTCTCACTATTCACACATGAAGTAATTTCCCACTAAACAAGTGGGAGAATTGGTCCTCCGTGCTCTAGTCCAATGTGAATATGGAAGCTAGCATCCAGCCTGGGAGCCAGCTTAACACCTGGGTCATTTTCATTAGTCCTGGGCATGCACTTCCCATCATACTACTCTGTGTCTGACGATATGATTTCATGTCAAATGATAATTAAGCCTATTATTGTTCTCCCCAAACTTGGGCACCAGCTATATGTAGGTGTGCCAATAGCAGAAGTCAAATGAAACCCACTAAATAGGTACACAACAGGTGTACCCTAAGGGGAGGCCATTCCTCACAATGCCTTCGCGACATGTTTTAACTTCATTGTTTTAAAAATTGGTAAGGGAAAAAAAAGGAAAAGAAAATACTTGGCTGAAGGCAAGAATGCTTTTCGGAAGGGAAACTCTTTTCCCAGGGTGCACTGTGCAGACAAAACTTACTGCATCCCTTCTGGAAATGTGTCTGGAACCAACTTCCAAGATGATTAATAGAGCAAGTATTTCTCACAAGGGTCTGACCTTTGAGAGCGCAGGCAGACAAAAGGCACAAATAGCCAGAGATGGATAAAGAGAACAGCCTCGCAGGATACCCGAGCCCACATACTGACCCCTCATCAGGACATAGGGAGTGCACACTACCCCATCCCTCAGGGAAAGCTGCCAAGAACCAGAAGACCTCTGAAAAGCTTCTTGTCATTGTAAAACTCTTTGCTTGAGGAAGAGTTCCTTTCAAGTGATGGAAATAATACTTGGTAACTGAAGAAGCACAGATGATTTTAAAAAGTTAACCAGAATATTCTTTCACTAAGCCATGGGCTTCAAGTTTAGAAACAAATTCTTAAATGCAATGTTTTTTACTGGAGAAGAAGGTACATATTGAAGCCAGTGTTTTAAGGAGAATCTGTCTTTAAATTGTTAAAACAGATGTATATGTGAGCATTCCTATTCCCATTTCAAAGACAGGCAGTTGGAGCATGATGAGTTTGGTGAGGTCACACAGATAGAAAACACTGGTAATGCTGAAATTCAAGCCCAGAAGGCATCATTGCAAACTTATTCCTATTCCACTGTCTCAAGGATTCTAATGCTGAGAGAAGAAGAATTAAAGAGGTGTTGTTGGGAATTATCTACCTCAAAATGAAGGCATGCTTCTGGGTTTACCAATCTGGTATGGTGAGGACCTCTGCTAAATTGCAAAGTATAGGCAGTGATGAATTTCACTGTACCAGATGCTTCCATTCTTAGCCATTGGTGTATAATAATTTCCATGCATTTGACTTATTATTGATGAATGAGTTATTTATTTTTATTTTATGTGCATTGGTATTTTTCCTGCATGTGTGTCTGTAGAAGGGTGTTGGATTTCCTGGAATTGAAGTTACAAACAGTTGTGAGCCGCCATGTGGGTGCTGGGAATTGAACCCAGGTCCTCTGGAAGAGCAGTCGGTTTTATTAACCTCTGAGCCATCTCGCCAGCCCTGCGTTTGAGTTATTGAGTAAGTATTCTGTACCATGAATTATGCTAGATAATTGGTATGAAGTGGTTGGTTGTCTTAGCTTTGGTATCCTAAAACTGAGGCTGTGACTAAAGCTTATGTGTGGTAGTTTACTTGGAAAGTAACTTTAAAGAGAAGTAAAGGGTTAGAGAAAGTTGACCAAAAAGGGGAAACGGGGAAGCCAATATGAGAATAAATGAGCTGGTACCTAATCTTATAAGCACCTTTGATGGGTCTCCAGGCAGGAAGCAGAGGTGTGCAGTCTAGGCTTTGGGTAATTATTGCCAATGAAGAGCAATAAGAAGACTTGTGGATCTTCTTTAGAGCCATAAGAGGAGGCTGAGAAGTTGTGATATAGTGAACCAGGTCTCTGGTATAGTACATTAAGTGGGGAGTCGAAAGGAAAATCAATAGTTAATTAGAGAAAAACTTATTGAATACATTATTAGGCTTAATAATTCAGATTTTGAGAGATCATGGAGGAAAAAGGCAGGTGCCAGGAGAGAGGGAGACAGACAGGCTTCCCTTCAGTTGGGAGGGTGAGGGAGGCTTCTCCAGGATGCTAAATTTAATCTGAGATTCACAGAACAAGAAAGGAATGACCAGGGGAGAGAGAAAGGTATGGGAAGGTCTGCAAAGAGAATGCAATGCTTTGAAGAATGAAGTCAGAGTAACTTACACAGAAAGAAGTCCAGCATGACCTAGCAGAGTGAGGAGGTGGAGAGAGCAGGGGGCTTTCCTGGAGAGGCCAGCAGCTGCTTCTGAATTTCACTGTGGGCAGGGCATGAAAAGCCAGTAAAGGTGTTTTAATAGTGAAAGTTCTCTCTCTCTCTCTCTCTCTCTCTCTCTCTCTCTGTCTCTCAAAGGGAGTTTGTGTTGTGCAATAAGAAAAATAAGCAAGCTCTTCTGAAGTTAATGGTAGGCAGGGGAAGGAATTAGACTAGGGTATGACACTGAGAAAAAAGAAAAGCAGGCAGGTTATAGAATCATTTTGATCTCCAAAGATTGCAGTGGTAGATAAGATATTAGGCCGATGAAGAAGGAAATTAAGGATGAAATGAAACCCAATTTATTCATTTCCTTAGCAAATATATATTGACCATTCAATATATACATCAGCTGAAAATGTAGGAATCTAAATATTGATAAACTGCTCTGACCATTGAATGACTCCCTATCCAGTGGGGAAGACAGAGAAATAAACAAATGGTTCTGGTAGATCCATGATGTATTCCTATGTCATTAAAAACTAACACAATCAAGTTATTTCCACCTGTCTGGATGACCAGAAATACATTGTACTAGAAGATTACTTTCTCATTACCCGAAATTCCCCATAGGAATCAACTGCCAGGTGTTCTTTTTTTCTTCACTGGTTAGTAATTTATCTAGAGGTATGGGGTCCTAGGTTCCTAGTAGTCCATGGAAGCACTACATGGATCAGAGTCATTCGGGGTTAGTAAATCAGTGTCTCTGAATTTGGTTCCAACTTTCGATGTTAGAAGAGAGGGCTAATTAAAAAATATTGTCCTCTGACCTCTCTGTGAACACCTTCACTCACACTCTCACACACACACATACACACACATATCACATCACATCACAGGGGGAGAGAGGCAGAGACAGAGAGACAGAGACAGACAGAAAGAGACAGAGAGATGAAGTGTTCTTGGCATAAAGCACCGATCCCTCTTTTGCATTTTGTTGAAGTCCAAAGCCTTGCATCCTACCAACAGTACTGACTCTGGTGGTGTTCTCACCATTATTGTGTAGGTTTTCAGTCCCTACTGTGAGGATGACCTTGACAAAGTCAAGGGACTTCCCTGGAGCTTGTTGGATTTCAGTCTCTGTGTCTCTGACCACTTCCTTGTAGGTAGCTCCATCTGCTGTAGAACACACACTTGGAGTGTTGCCAGGAAGTGTCATCCAGCACCCTCCAAGACAGGTGCTCCAGGTTAAAAGCAGGAAGAGTAAGACAAATACTGCTCAGAGGAACACTGCAAGGTGCAGACGTCCAGAGGCTGAGAGCCTAGGGTCTCTGCTCTCTCGTGCTGACTTGGAGGCCAGAGGAAACTGTGTCTGGATGACTTTTCCCCTCAGAAGAATAACATTGTGCTGAGCTGGTGACGGTGGCAGCACTAGGTGAATGTGGAATTCTGGGGGCTGCCTTTCCTTCGGAGTTATCTAATCATCACAGCTGCCTTCCATTCAGCATCCAAAACTTAGCCGTTCCTCTTCATGTCTTCCAGATTGTTTAAAAATTTTAATGACAATCCAAGTTGATGTAAGCCTGGAATTAATTTTTCTTTTGAATTCAAGGAAGGTAATTTTGCTAGTTCTTAAATGTATTTTTTTGCAGATGCGCTGGTATATTTGCTTGCTGATGTCTTGAAAGATAAGATAGGAGTTGAACTGCTCAGTGTTGATGTTTAGTGTAGCTTATGTTCCTTCCAGCAACTCTAACCAAACTCAGTGGGTCACCCCGGAAAGGAAGGTATATAAGTGGTAGGCTAGTAAGGGCTTGTTGGGAAGAAGGAAGATTTTAGTGGAAGAGAGAGGGGAATGAGTGAGTCTACTAGAGGGTAAAATGCCTAACATTTATCATATGCAGATATGAAATTGTATGAAAGTACTTTTTAATTAACATTCTGGGGAAAAAGGAAAAAAAGAATGGGGGAAAGCAGAGAACAGTCACAATTGCTCTCCCATCCCACTGGCTTGGTCTCTACCCATTCAGAGTGCCTCATTCCCCAAGGGCAGAATTTGGTTCAGAGGTGAGCAGGGTAATCTTGTAAGGCCCACTGGAGACTCCAGAGGGCGTGATAAAACCACCAAGCGTTCTTGTGTTTATTATCTCAGTCTGTGTGACAGGTAGAGGCTTGAAAATGTCAGTGGTAAAATGAGAACGGAGAGAAGAGGAGGAAGAGAGGAGAGAGAGGAAAGGAGGAGAGGTAAGAGGACATGAGTGGAGAGGAGGCGAGGGGAGAGAGGACAATGGAAAGGGAGAAGAGGGGAGAGAGCGGATCTGAAGGCAGGAGCTGAATCCCTGAATGTAAGATTTCCAGAAGAGAACAATTAGTTACGAGTCCAATGAAGCCACACCTCTTGTATTCTGTCCTACTTTTTTTTTTCTGAGATCCAGTACCCCGACAACAAGCAATTTAGAGAAGAAGAGGCTTATTTGACTTATATCCGGGTTACAGCTCAACACTGCAGAGTCAGAGAGGAAGGAACCCAAAGCAATCTGTCATATCACACCCAGAGCCAATAACAGGAAAAACTAATGTGTACTCATTTGCATGCTCGAGTTCAGCTTGGTTTCTCTGCTCTCACACTGTGAAGGACCCTGCACCTAGGGAATAGCACCACACATACTAGAGAGGTTGAATTTCCCCACACCATCCATGGGCCAAGCCAACACGTTATACACAACCCCTCACTGAGACTCCCCTCTCAGGTAATTCTTGGTTGTGTCAAGTTGACATTAAAATTTACCATTTAATTCATATATGGGAACTGAAGCATCTTGATAAGTACATAGTGTTTTTAGCTACTGCATTTTGACAAGAATACAGCCTACACCAGGTCCCTGGGTTCTGAAACCTTTGCATGTATATACACTCAAATCAAGTTTGGGGCACATGCTTAATGACACAAGGAAATCTTCATGATTAAGTGTCAAGCATATTATAGCATATAATTGGTGTTTTATAAAATATATATCAAAATAGCTATATAACAAGTAGACTAGAAAAACATGCTCCAATTTAAAAGTAGTATGCCATATATAGGATTAAAACTAATTTTAGGTTTGCTTTTCTTTGTGCTTTTTGTTTTAGTTTGTTTTCTAGTTCTACAGTTCAAATGAACTGCCATGTAATCTAAACAATTTATTAATGAAAATCTAGAAACTTACAATTTTAGGTTAATGAGACACCTTCATGACACCAGCCCACAGTCCCTCAGAATGTTTCAAGTGTTATGTCTGAAAGCATCTAAAACAGAAGTCTTTAGTTGTTTATGTGTTTCTCACTGTATTTACTTACCCTCTTAGCAAGTGACTCTAGCCACATGTTAGTTCCTTTCCTACTGCTGTGGTAAAACTCCATGACCAAGGCAACAACCTATAGAAGGAAGGGTTTGCTTTGGACTTATGGTTCCAGAGGGTGGGAGTCCATCACTCTTATGTGACAGAAACATGCAGCAAGCACCAGGCATGGCAGTGGGAACAGCAACTGAGAACTCAGATCTCAAACCCTAAACAGGAAACAGAGGTAGAAAACTTGAAATGGCATGAAACTTTTGAAACTTCAAAACCTGACCGCGGTGACATACTTCCTCCAGCAAGGCCACACCTCCTAAACTTTCCCCAAACATGTCTACCAACCAAAGACCAAGCATTTAAATGCTCGAGAATATGGGAGACATCTCATTTGAACCAACACAAGCCCTGTGGTACTTTTAGTTTAAATTAGTAATAGATGATTACTACAATTGTTAACATAAGGGACAGGATGGTGTGCCTTCTTGGTAGGGCACTAAAGTCATCTGAGGACATTTATTCTTTGTTCCAGCTGGTGAAAGGGCCAAATGTCAGAGTCTTGGGTAAACAATACCAAGCTTCCATATACAGAGAGCAAGTCAAACAGGTGATGTTTGCTCTGGGCATGGAAGCTTGTTCCTAAAAATTCACTTATTGAACCATACAGTTCATGGTAAAGTAAACAGAGTTGGAAGGAAAGGGTCAAAGAATACCGTAACTATCCTCGTTGGAGCAGCCAGGGTTGGGTGAGTTTTCCTGGGGCAGTGCGTCAAGTAGTAACAACAAATGGACATACATTGGCCACTTCCTCTGGTCCAAGATTTGGTGGAAATTGTTGCAGCCTCTTTGAGGGCACTGTCATTGGTCTGGCAGAGAGTCTCCCTTTGTAAAGAGCTGACAGTCACACAAGGTCTGGCATTCAAAATACAAGCTGAAGGAAAACAGCAGTGATATTTGGCGTTGCTCTTGCCCAGCCTTGGCTGCAGCGTTTGCTGCTTAACAGGAGGCTTATGAGTTTCTACGGTGTGTTGGGTAGAAACGGTCTATGCCTGGTGAATTTCACAAACAGATGGGTATGCTCCTATTTCCAAGCATGCGATTCAGCCACTTGGACCCAGCAGTAACTGCCACCCATTTCAAAGGAGCTGGTGTAATGCGGTCCTTCTATCTGAGCTCAGATCTATTACGAAAATCAAGCTGCATGTTTTTCCAGGTGCTACCATCTTGGAAACAAGGCACAAGGGAACCAAAAAATGTGCTTCAGAACCTAATGTGAAAGCCTCCAATTAGGCTTTTATTCTTAAATCCAGTTATTGCGCGCTGCTTTGGCTGAAGTACCCAGATCTATTTAAATGTCTTCCAATCCCGTATATATGCTGCTTTTGCTACTGAAGAGTTGTTTTGAAAATGTTTGAAAATGCCAGTAAACTGATGTATATTTGACATTGTAGTATACTTCCCCCCCCCCCCCCCCGCCCCCATCTGAATGTGAACTTAAGCAATGCCTGCTGATTGTCAGGAAAACGAGAACAGCAGAATGACTACATAGCACATAGTCCCACTGTCAGAAGATCTCTGAAACCAGACCAGGAAAAACAGCACCATGGAATTAAATGCCATTCAGGGACTTTGAATCCCCGTCTATCTGTCTCTTTATGACATTTTGTATTTCAGCCCAGTCCTATTCCATCCTCAGCCCCAAAGCAATGTGAAAAGCAAAGAACAATTTTCCTACTGAACACTGTTATTCTGAACTATATTTCTTAAGCTTTTTGCCTAAGTTAGTCATATGTCTAAAAATGCATAGAGCATCCTCTTAGGCAAGAGTGTGACTCAAATCCTCACGAAAATACTTGCAAAAGGACTTTGGCATGCTCTGTCTTTGAGTGGAGTTGAGCCTGGACCAAACAGTGGGAGAATGTTTCTTAAACAGAGAGGTTGCTCCCAAGACCCAGTTTAGTGTGTCTGCAGGGTGAGGGAGCTCACTGGGCACCATATCAAATGTTCTGTGATTCTGGGGGAAATTGAACAGACACTGAAGGAGTCAGCCCAGCCATGCTGCCAAGTGTCTCCTCCTTGTCTTCTATGGTGAATTTGGAATCTGCCCTTATCTTTTGTACCACTCCTCACTTGCCTTCAGTGGAGTCTGACTGTGTTCTCTGCATGCAATCATGTTTTATTTCATCTCCCAGACTTTAATTCAGTCTCTTGATTATAAATCTGGCCATTTCCATAACATTACAAACATTCCAGATTGTTCAGCACCTCACCCCCTACTATCATGATCCTACAATGATATCTAACAGCTTTCTGAAACATCTGTTTCTCTTATATTCAAACTGGATATCTTGCCTATTCTTTCCATATTACTCAGACAAATTATCCATACCAAGTAAACAGGTCCTCTATGGACTTACTGGGAAAGGATGGGCTGGATCTTTAAAACATGATTATTATGTGATGAAAAGCTTATAAGTTAGTAGCACAGACGTCAAGAACCATTGTGGCCTTCTCCATGGCTCCAAGGCTCAGGGTATATAATGGGAGAGTGGGCAGAAAGATTTCAAAAGCCAGAGGGCCATGAAGTCTGTTGCCAAGATTGTGTCTTCAAGAAATGACAGGGGAGCTTCAGCCATAATACCTCAATGATATGGCAGTGTAAACAAGACCCAAATAATAACAATACCAGTATACATCCTCCCATAGAAGAGAAAAAGTTCCTGGGGTCCCACTCCCAGATCCAGAGCTATCTACAGGCACTTAATGACTTCTGAGAGAGGGAGGATTAGTCTTCGCCAGGGATGAGTACCTTAACTGGTATCCACTTTCAAGTGGTCAGCCCGGAAATCATATACATACAGGCAACACTAAACAGACTTTGGAGGTTGTACTTACATATTTATGTATATGTATGTAACAACAATAATTAGAGAAAAAGAAGTCATGAGTTGATTGGGAGCAAGCAGTAAGACATGGGAGGAATTGGAGAGAGGAGTAAATGATTACCTATATTTATTTATTATTAAAGATTTCATGGAATTTTATTTTTGTAACATTGACATAAGCAAAGGTTTTTTGCTTGTTTGTTTTATATTTTTTATTATTAAGAATTTTTCTATTCATTTTACATACCAACCACAAATCCCCTCCCCTTCCTCCTCCTACCCCCCAGCTCCCACCCAGACATTCCATCCCCCATTCCCTCCTCCTCCAAGGCAAGACCTCCCATGGAAAGTCAGCAGAGCCTGATACACTCAGTTGAGGCAGATCCAAGTCCCTCCCCCTGCACCAAGGCTGTGTAAAGTGTCCCACCATAGGCAGTGGGCTACAAAAAGCCTGCTCATGCCCTAGGGATGGACCCTGATCCCACTGCCAGGGACTCCTTAAGCAGATCAAGCTACATAACTGTCTTGCCTATGCAGAGGGCCTAGTCCAGTCCCATTGATGCCCCTTGCTCATAGAATCCCTCTTCTCTCACTTTGACTAGATTCCTAGAGCTCAGCCTGGTGCTTGGCTGTGGATCTCTGTATCTGCTTCCATCAGTTACTGGATGAAGGCTCTATGATGACAGTTAGGGTATTCACTAATCTGGTTACCGGGGTAGGCTAGTTCAGGCACCCTCTCCACTATTGCTAGTATTCTAGGATATTTATTTATTTATTTATTTATTTATTTATTTATTTATTTATTTATTTATTTATTTTTTTGAGACAGGGTTTCTCTGTGTAGCTTTGCGCCTTTCCTGGAACTCGCTTTGGAGACCAGGCTGGCCTCGAACTCACAGAGATCCGCCTGGCTCTGCCTCCCGAGTGCTGGGATTAAAGGCGTGCGCCACTACCGCCCGGCTATTTATTTTTTAAAACTGCAAAAATTAAAAAAATAAAACATGGTGGCTAGCAACTGTCACTATAGAAAGACAAAAATTTATCTGATAGTACTTCTGAGTAACTATTTAAACAGTATGTTTTTTTCAAAAATATTTAAAATTGACTTCTACTATGCAGTGAGTCTCTAAAAATAGGTTATCAATTGAGAATGCACAAAGAGTTAAATAATGAAAGAAAAATAGCCATTTGGTGATACTTAATATATTTATCTATAATATAGCTACATACACAAACACATGTGAGGAGAGCTGAGATTCAGATGGGTCTAGAATATTCATCCTGCTCTTCCCAAATATCAATTTGCTTTTACATGATTCACATGAAGATTAAAGGGACTTGTGAGAACGGAACTCAAAACATGTACCAAAAATTGGAGTATAGACATATATAGTTATGTCTGATAAATTTTTGTTTATGTTTGGGGTGATATTTCTTACTAAAAGCCAATATCAAAGTGACTCCATGAGTCCCTATAATAGTTTGAATGTAATTTGCCCCCATAATCTCATAGGGAGTAGCATTATTAGGAGGTATGGCTTTGTTAGAGTGGGTATGTCCTTGTTAATGGAAGTGTGTCACTGTGGGGGTGGGCTTTGAGGTTTCCTATGTTCAGGATACTTAGAGGTGTTTCAGTTGACTTCCTGTTGCCTTCTGATCAAGATGTGACCAGCACCGTGTCTATCTGCATGGCCATGCTTCCTGCCATGATGATAATGGACTGAACCTCTGAAACTGTAAGCAAGCCAACTCAATTAAATGTTTCCTTGTAAGAGTTTCCATGGTCATGGTATCTCTTCACAGCATTAGAAACCCTAACTAAGACAGTCCCTGAAAGCAGATGCAGAAATTCACAACTATGCACCAGGCTGAGCTCCGAGAGTCCAGTTGAAGAGAGGGAAGAAAGATTATATGAGCAAGGGGGGTCAAGATCATGATGAGGAAATCTACAGAGACAACTGAACCAAGCTCAAAGGAACTCATGAACTTTAGACCGACAGCTATGGAACCTGCATGGAACCAGACTAGACCCTCTGCATATGGGAGACAGTTGTGTAGCTGGGTCTAATTGAGGGGCCCCTGGCAGTGTGAACAGGATCTATCCCTGGTCCCTGAGCTAGTTTTCTGCATCCCATTACCTATAATTGGACACCTTGCTCACCCCTGATAAAGTGGGGAGGGGCTTGGTCCTGCCTCAACTGAATGTACCAGGCTTAACTGTCCCCCAAAGGGAGAACTTACCCTGTTGGAGAAGGGGATGAGGAGTGGGGGAAGGTGGAGGTGGGGGGAGTGGGAGGAGGGATGAGAGGGAGATCTGTGGTTGGTATGAAAATGAATAAAAAAAGGACCGTCCCTGAGTAATGAGTTAAACTCACTATATCAAACTCAAAAGGTCTAAAAGACAAAGCCATGATTCTGCATTTTAAATATAACTGTAATTTCAATCTCCATCACTTTCTTCTGGAAAAGGAGAAACTAACCAAGCAAAAGTAAGTTTAAAATACTGCTATTGTTCTTAGTTACTATCTCGAAGTTGACAGTAAGATCATATTGCTGAAGACACCACATGTTTGAGTCATGAAACATGGATAAATTAAGCTGGTACTCAACTGAAAGTTTCCTCCCTTCTTATTAACTTTCACAGTACCAGAAGGTGCTATACATATACATACTACCAAGGGAGAAAAACAACCAGTGTTTCCCAGCTGTAAACCCTGTGAGATACCATAATGTAACAGGCTTCCTTGGACCACCAGCCCCAAATCATGACATGGAGCCTTATTATTAGTTATGAATGCTCGGCCTTAGCTTAGACTTGTTTCTAGTTGACTTTTATTTTTTTTGTTTTGTTTTAACTTAAATTAACCCATTTTTATGAATCTATGTGCTGCCCCAAGGCTCATTTACCTCATCTATGCACTGTGCATCCTGCTTTCCCATTTCCTCCATGTCTGGCTGGTTGATCTACAGCTGGCTGGTCCCTGGCTGGCTGGTCCCTGGCTCCCCTTTTCTCTCTGCCCACCAGCCCCACCTATCCCTCCTCTGCTTAGCTATTTGCCATTCAGCTCTTTTTAGACCAATCAGGTGCCTTAGACAGGCAAGATGAAACAGCAACACATCTTTACATAGTTAACCAAATGCAACACATCTTTACCAAATGCAAAACATCTTTTACGTGTTATTCTGTAACACGAACAAAGGTAACATACCTTTACACAAACAAATATTCTATTCCACAACATTTCCTGCTTTTGTCTAAATAAAAAGGAAAGGTTTTAACTTTAACAGAGTAAAACTATATAAAATAATAACATTTATCAAGTAAGAATTACATTTACAATATCTAGTCCATTTGTATTTGGCAAATTCAGAGAAAATACTCCATTATACATTCTTTCTTGCTGAGTCCAAAGTTTTGTACCTAATTTACCTTCTATTGTAACTAAGGAAAACTGTAAATATAACTATCTCATCTTCAACTCAATCAAAAACCTCAAAGGGATATAATATTACTTGAGTAAACAGGAAGTGCAATGCAATCCACTTCCAAAACTATAGAAATGACAAAGACATCTACTGCCTGACCAGTCACTCAAGGTTTCTCTGCAATATTGGGGCATCCATCTTCAGCATTCAGGCCTAGAATATCTGGAATTTTCTATGAAGCAGGATTTTTTGAGGACTATCCTGCCTTGTCATGGCAAAATTTGGCAGTCTTTTTCCTTTGTGTTCTGCTTGTTCAGTTTGGATGGTATAACATCAGCAGTTGAGGTGAAGACAGTTTCTTACCCAAATGGCTAGCTTTGCCACAGTGAAAGCAAACTCATGTGGAGATTCTTTTATGAAGTAGATTGGTACTGCCGGGAGCAGATGTGTCTCACTGTCATTAAAAAAAAAAACCTTAAGTTATTAAACATATTAAATGCCATATGCTATAGGTCTCTGAAGCATTTGAAGATCATTTGTCTATCTGTTTAACCTTGAAAACATATCTACTATGACTACAAGTTTGATTATTATAGATGACTACTAATCTGCATTTCTTAATTATACATTGCATTTTTCCTACTTTCTTCAGCTTTTGCTCCATATGAACTGGTATACTAAAATTTTAATTGGCTTTTATTTATTGGCTTTGGATTCAACTATCATAGTAAGTTCAATTTTTTTCTTTTTTCTTTATTATTAAGAAATTTTCTATTCATTTTACACACCAATCACAGATACCCCTATCCTCCCTCCTCCCACCCCCCCAGCCTTCCCTCTCAACCCACCCCCATTCCCACCTCCTCCAAAGCAAGGCCTCCCATGGGGAGTCAGCAGAGCCTGGTACATTCAGTTGAGGCAGATCCAAGCTCCTCCCCCTGCACCAAGGCTGTGTATGATGTCCTACCACAGGCACTGGGCTCCAAAAAGCCTGCACATGCACCAGGGATGGATCCTGATCCCACTGCCAGGGGTCCCCTTAATCAGGTCAAGCTACACAACTGTCTCGCCTATGTACATTACATTTTTAAATGAGCTGCATAAGCACAATACCCCAAACAAGAAGAGAATCATGCATACAGTATAACAAAAATAACTTTAAATTTGTATCAGTATACAAAAATCCATACTAACTATAAAATATTTGAGCTAATAGTTATCTTCTTATCCTATATTCCTATATCCCCCCCCCACTAAATGATGACAAACATCTATAACCCACTGAATGACCAAAAACTACCCAGTCCACCTCTTGGCAATGTGGGCATTGTGTTTGCTAGACTGCTTCCTGTTGTCTGGGGACAACAACATCCCCAGGGGATCCTGGGAAAATTGAGATAATGGTCAAGTACTAAGAAAACTAATTGTAACATTTGTTGTCCAGTCTTGGAACTGTTCCCATGCAGAGGGATCAGTATATATGTCACCTGTCTTGAAGTTTTTCTTGGTTTATTTCTTTATGTCTGTGGCCAAGATTTTCAGGTTTCCCCCAACTGAACCTGGTCTCTATTGACCTTGAAGAAATCCACAGCCTTTTGTTTTCTATGGAAACTTCTCCCCCAATGCAATACATTTTCTAAATTCCATTTTAAAGTTAAGATATCCATGAGTGCATAAGGATGTGGGTATGTGGGAGGTGGGAGGAGGGATGGGAGGAGAAGAGGGAGGGGAAACTGTGATTGGTTTGTAAAATAAATGAAAACATGTCAATTAAATTTTTAAAAAGTTAAGACATCCTACATTATCTAGACTGGAAAAATTCAGCAATTCTTTTTACAATCCCATGTCTCTCAGCAGCTGCCATTTGCTCATCAGCATTCAAAAAATTCAAAGTCAATACAACATGATACAGGATCTAGACTCCCTGTGTATTTCCCATCTTTACATGACTTTTTTCTTTTATATTACTTTACTCTCTCTTTAAAGACTTTATTATTTTTAAACGATTTATTTTTCCTGTGACTGTCTATACCTGTTTCTTTCTTAAGCACCTACACACATTTTTAAACACACTGTAACTTGTTTAGAGAGTTTTTGGTCTGGGCCTGCTTTATAGTGCACCTGTAGCATTCTCTGAACATGTGAGCCAAACCTTAAACTTGCTGCATGGTTTGCACTGTTGGCTGGCTCTGCTCTCCTTGGGCACCTGAGGGCTGAAGTTCACACCTCAAAGGCCTGGCTGAGAGCTGCATTTAATGGGGAGCTGTGTTTAACTGGAAGCTCCATTTAACCACTCTGGCTCTAGGAAGTTGGTATCTGCACTGTGGCAGGTACTTTTACTTAGCTTGTTGTTTCTAATTAATGTGCTAGCTATATGGCAGAGCCACACTTCTGTACACTATGAGCACCAGGAAACTTGGAAGCCTGGTTAGTTTTTTGTCTTTTTTTCCATAGAAATACATGCCCCACATTGGGTGCCAAATGTAGCAGGCTTTCTTGGACTGCCAGCCCCAAAATCATGATATGGAGACTTATTAATTATGAATGCTTGGCCTTAGCTTAGGCTTGTTTCTAGCTAGATTTTTTTAAAACTTCAATTAACCCATTTCTATTCATCTATGTGCTGCCCCAAGGCTCATTTACCTCATCTCCCTTTTTCTCTCTGCCTACCAGCCCTACCTATCTCTCCTCTGCCTAGCTATTGGCCATTCAGCTTTTCATTAGCCCAGGTGCCTTAGGCAGGTAAAATGAAACAGTAATCCATCTTTTCATGGTTAGTCAAATGCAGCATAAACAAATGAAACACATCTTTACACAGTTAAATAAATATTATATTCCACAACACAAAAATGACTGGCCTGACACAATAGTCTCATTGTTATAATAGTGGCACAAATGTAATTGGAGTATCCAACCACTTTCTGATTGACTCTAAGACTTACTCCACAAGACGAAATCCATGCTTGGCTATTAGGTCCAAGAACCTATGGCTATGTAGGTCAAAAGCTCTAGGGGAGAATGTACTGCTAGTCTAAATAGGCACTTACTCCTAATGACTTATTGCATAGGCTAGTGTATTTCTCAGCCCTCATCAAAGAAACTTCTATTTGCAGTAGATTGTCATTTCCACAGAGACCTATAACTGATCAAGATAAAGAGAATAAGAGACTAAGGAGTGCTCAGTCCTAAAGGGAGCATTTATATCACATCCCATCATCCCAAGGCTCAGAGATCATAGTGAAAGAGGGGTAAGAAAAATCTTGAGTCAGAAGTGGAGGATGAAGAAACTGCACATACGAATCCACAGTAGTTTGTCACATTCTGAGTGAAACCTGTACAAACTCAAGACAGACAAATCCCAGTATGGAGCAAGGAGGTAGGCACAGAGTCCCACCCCTAGCTGAGCAGCTATTGTCAGTTGATATCTGTTGAGAGAGACAGAGAATAGATATTTTGTAAGGGTATGGCCCCTCATAGGTCAACCACAGTCTAGGGGATTATACAGGTAACACAGTTTGTTTTTAAAAGGGATGCAAAGTAAGATGGAGGGGCTGGATAAGGGAGGATGTGGGGAGGTGTGAGTGTGATTGAAATACATTGCATAAAACTCATAAATAATTCATACAAATATTTAAAAATCAATTTAAAAATTATATATAAGATTCCAAATAACTTTATAATAGATCTTCTTTACCTGAGAATTTAAAGGGATTCAAGACTTGGAAAACAAGCATTTATACTAATTGTCCTTAAAAAAAACCTTCATAGACTGTTGACACAGCCTGTCCCACTCACAGGAGCTCCATGGCACTCCTAATTTGATGTAATCCAACATCCAACATGCTATGATCAATGACTGGTATCATAAACATATTTCTGTAATATAATTTAAACTACTTTTAGAATTTAAGTTTTATCACCTTTTCTTAAAACAAATGATAGTTCAGTGAACAACCATGACATTAAATTAAATATAATTAGTTCAGTTTTAAAAACAAAAACAAACAAACAAAAATAAAACAAAGTAAAAAACCATATACAGGTGTATATTGTAAATTGGGTATGTTTTCCTCCAGTATGGCAGCTTCTCAAAAACTAAAAATAGATCCACCATGTTGTCCAGTCACACCATTCCTGAATTTTTATTTCCTAACTCCAAGTCAACATATCACAAAAATACTTGAACATCAATATTTATTCAACACTATTTATAATAGCTAAGCTATGAAGCCAACTTAACATCCAACAACAGAAGAATTAAAACAAAAGTTGAAGTTATTTTTTTATATGTGAAATAGTTATATAAGGATGAATCCCTAGAATGTATTTCATACATCCCATGTCATGTATTTGATAAGAACAATAACTTGTATCATACATATATGAAGTATACTCTTAGCGAGACTGGATCTAGTTACTTTACCAGCACTGAATAAGTGACAGGTTTAAAATGTTATTTTTAAAGTTCCTATAACTTTTTTCATCCAACCCGAGTAGAGAATCCCTTTCTTGTTGTTTGTTTTGCTTTTCCTTGTTTTTGTGACAGGGTTTCATTTAGCTCAAGTTGTTCTCAAACTCAATATGTAGCCAAGAATGATCTTGAACTTCTGATTTTCCAGTTTCTACATCCCAAGTGCTATAATTACAGGTGTGCACTACCATGCCCCACTTATGTGGTGTTGGTGATGAGACCCAGAGCTTCCTATAGAATAGGCAAGTACTCTACCAACTAAGCTACATCCTAAGTCTTGGCCCTGTTCTTTTTAAACTTCCGCTCATTGTAGATAGCACAGAGGTATGAAATCACATAAGCCACCTGCAGAGCCCAGTCCTGTGTTGGATCAGTGTGACTCACTCCATGCATAAATCGAACTCTTCCATTAGTTCGTCCTCTTCTTTCCAGTCACTTGTATCTGACATCCAAGCTCCCTATTGGACATTTCTTGAGCACTGCGTTTCCTTCCCTTTAGAATCTTGTTGGGATAGTTTTCTTCCTGGAATAGTCTGCTTTTCTCCAGACCTACTTTTATTTGGTATTTCCATCCTACATTTCCAACCTCTCTGAGCATGCCGAAACTCTGTATGAATTCACTCACATTAGAGCCACTTGAATGTGCCAAATAAAAACCCAAGGGACAACACCATTACTAAATGTGCCTCAGCACTGCATCTGTCCTTCCTTTCTTTCTGTTTCTTTTTATGAGCTCATTTCTGGTTTCACTGGGTTCTCTATTCTTGCTGTAACTGTTTTATCCAACTTTAAAAATACATTTTAAAGCAAGAGAATTATTTACAAAGAGGCTGAAGAAAGAGGATGGGCTAAAGAATATACTATGTATGTGAACTTTTGCTTCTATCACTTGGCAAAAGTTGCAACAATGTTACTTAGATAGAAATAAAAACATTAACCGTCTTATGAGCTGTGAGTATAAACTGATACAGTGTTTCTGGAGGATAGTTTGGAAATATGTATCAAAGGCCTTAAGAACATTTAGTACATGCAATTCTACCTTTAGGAATTTATCTGGAAAAATAACTAAACAAGTATACAAAGATTGATGTAAAAGCAGGTTTATTGCAACATTATTTGAGTAAAAATGGAAATAAACAGAATGTTCAATAACAGGGAATTGTTTCAATAAAATAAGGTTCTATGTATATATGGAAATATATACAGATATTAAAAGTATTGACTTAAAATTGTGTTTACAGTAATGGAACACACTGATATTATGATATTAAATAAAAAGGGCAGGTTGCAGATTCATTCAGTGTAGAACGATCCCTTCTAGGTAATAAAGACATCTGTGTATATTTGCCAGAGCAGAAAAACTGTATTCCATGTTTGCTGGCATGCCTGCTTGGTGTATGAGAAAAGGATCTTGGAGAGTAGCATTAGGGACACTAGTGGGAAAGGAAAAGGAGAAAGCAGAAACCAGAACCTTCACCAGCACCTCTGAGTCAATGTCCTGAGCATGGTGGGAACGGAGGCACCACACTACATTTACACCTGTGGAAGGACCACTCTAGAGACAGCACACTTGCTTGCCTAGCAAGAATCCAGAATAGCACTGACAGAAGGCAGCTGGCTACAGAAAAAGGAACCTCTTATGAAATTCACAAAAAAGGCATGACTTCCCTGTCCCGTTGATAAAGCAACTCACACAGCTACCCAATGGGAACAGGTCAACTCACACGGCTACCCAATGGGAATAGATCAACTCACATGGCTATCTTTGATGGGTACAGGGCAAATAAAGTTATTTGGCAAAGGATCTGGATTTAGGGTAGGATAAAAATCTCAAGACCATTTTTGTAATCTATCACTTGCATTTTCTTAGGTTTTGGATAATAACCACAGAACAGTGCATTTATGATCAGAAGGTAGATAGAACAGCAGACTAGTGGGCTAATGGTCCCCAAGGAAGCAAGCCTCTCAGTGTTCATGCTTGTATTGATTATCTATGGCTTTTGAAACAGAGTACCTCAAATTGAGCTTAAATCAAAAAAACCAACCAAACAAACAAAAAACATTCTCTTATAGTCCTGAGGGCTGTAAGTCTGAAATAAAAGGGGTTGGAAAGGCCAGACTCAAAGGGAGGATCTTTTTTTTTCACTTCTGCAAGTTCCAGGGGTCCTTGTCATAGCAGTGTAGGGAGCCTTCTCCAGTTCTGATAAGGTCACTAGTCATACTTCGGCAGTAACCCACTTCACTACAGTACAATGACAACTTAACTATATTGTGGGAGACCAGCTCCCACTTTTTTATGACAGGGAACTCTTGAGGAGAGACGGATAACAGATTGAAGTAGAAATATAGAGGAGGAAGGATAGAGGGAAGAGAGACCAATAGAAACACAGAATAGCTTTGGGAGGGCCTGGATCCTTATCCACTGGCCCCTTCTGTCTCTTCTAAAGGGCTATTTGTAGGAATGCCAAGGGGTGGAGCAAAGACCTCTCTCTAGCTCAGCCAAGTGCAGACCCTTCCAATCACCTAGTAATCATGCACATGGTCAAACAATCCTCTAATGCAGCCCTGCTGGGTAAAGCAAGCTCAGATCTCACTAGGAAACCTTTGTGGGCCTCCACACTAGATTATAGCTGAAAAGTAATTATTACTGAATTATAAGGTACTGGTAATTGGTATCTCAGTTTCTCTGTTTGAGGACATAGTTCAACCTATGCCATTCCTTCCCCACTTGATTCTGGGCCTTATAACATGCTTCAGTAAACAAAAAAAAAAACAGTGGACTGACCCAGGAAAGGCCCATCAGGCCTTGAGCATGGAGCCCCCATATTGGACTTCTATCTCCGGCAAATAAAGAAGTTTGCATGTAAGTCAGTTGAGACAAACTCACAGGTCAAAAGGTTATTTGGGTTCTGCTTTGGAAATCCCAGTCCATGGTTATTTGGTCTAATTGCTTTGGGCCTGTGGTGAGTCAGAACAGCATTCTGGGAGCTAGCGGCAGAGGCTGAAAAGCAAGAGAAGGGACTGTTATCTCACAGTCTCTTTTGAGGATACACCCCAATAATCTAAAACTTCCCAACTCTTTCAATACCACTATACTATAGACCAAGCCTATACGTGTGTCTAAAGAGGACAGTTAAAATCCAACCTGTAGCATCAAATGTAGTTATTTTAGGTAGAAAGAACCACAAAATAAGTGAGATCAGGCCACCACAGATGATCCAGCTGAGCAACCCTCAGTCCATCCTTAGGCTCAATCCATTCATCTGACACCACCTCTGTGAATCACTGTGGTTCCCAGGCAAATCACAGCATTGTGAGAAGCTACGCAGTATTGCTTCTAGGAGCTGGTGAGTTTGGAGATAGCAGTACCAGAAACCAGTGGATGCTGGTTTTCCTAAGGTATAAACACAATTAGGGTGGAGGTTCTTAAGCCTGCCATTCTAGAATCATGGATTTAACTAGAATTGAAAAGAACCTTACAGATAACATAGCCTGATTTCATCATCTCAGATAAGAAAATTGAAAACCCCAACTCAGGAGTGCCACAGGAGAGGCAGGCATCTGCCTGTGGACTACTGGCTCTGCTGTCCCAAGTCACATGTCCCAAGTCACATGATCTAATATGAGACTACTGATCTAAGGGTGGGACTGGTTCCTGGTCACACAGCTATTTAGTGTCACTATCAGAGCTAGAAATAAGCTATCCTAAATCCTCATCTACAATTCTCTTCCTTTTGGGGGATGATGAATGTATAGTGTGTTCCATTTACTCACACATTTAGCTGAGTATTATCCTAGGAAGTATTCTTTGTCCCAGAGTAGGGCCCCTTATCTTTCCTAGCTCTGAAGTCTCTTTTTCTTTTATTCTCTCCCTTCCTAAATCCCCCAGCCCTGGAAATATGAGTAAGAATTCCTACCCCTCCCCACCAGCCACTCCATGCAAGATGGATTAATGAGGTTATGTCTCCAAAGAACTTTGAGTTCCTTGGAAGAAAGGCATCAACATGCAAAGTGGTGGTTGTTATTGCGATTACTTCACTGAGTAGGGTTTCACAGCTGTCTTGATGGAAAAGGGGCCAACAAAACAAAATGCCAGTTTCCCCCAACAGAGGAGCAGCTGGGATGGATTATAAACGAGACCTGTGTGCCCGGTTCTCTTTTTTTGTCAAAGCCCATCAGACTTTCTCAGTGCCCAGCTCTCCCCTTGACAGCCCAGCAAACTCCCCAAGCCAGACAGGTGTGGGCAAAAACAGCCTCTGAGCTCCGTGTGCAGGAGCCTACTTGGCAGGGACAGAAAAACCTTATATTCTGAACCAGGGCCAACCCATTACCAGTGCTCAGTAATGCGATGGATTTCTCCAGCGGTGACTTGGGGTAAGTAAAACACTCTCATTGCTCAAACTTCCCTCCGCTTTATGGGGCAGGAGGGACGGGGGAGGGAGAGTCAAGAGGGTGTGCAAACTCAGAAATGTTATGTTGCCAGGACTGGAGCACCTCTGCTCACCTCTTCTGCTTTTCCTTCCTTTTCTCCCTTCCCTCCTCCCTCACCCTCCATTCTTCCCTCCCTCTCTTCCTCCCTCCTTTCATCCCTTCCTCCCTCCTTTCCTTCCTTCCTTCCCTTCCAATTAGTGCGTATGTATTGAATATTATGTCATGTTGAGAGTCTCAGGAAACACAGACAAATAAGATGTGGTCTTGCTCTCTGGGGCAGAAGAGGCAGTAGAGAATGAAGCAGAAACAGATAAATGGACAGAAACTTCTATTCCATAACACCTTCCCTGAGCCACATTGCTGTGGCAAGTACATGGTGCCACGGAGACACATGAAATAGATACTCACCTGGTTCTGAGAGGGCCTTGGAAGGCTTTTAAAGGGCTAATTGTCAGGCTCAGTGTAGGGAAAAGGGTGTATTAAGCAGCCAAGCCTCCATTGGTTCTAAAATAGCATAAAATCAGTATTGTATGTATAGAAAAGAATAGACTACCAACTTTGTAGTAGTATTGAGCCATTCTGAGCTATTGTTATTCTTCTTACTAAACATGGTCTTTGTGTCAAGCACAACTGAAAACTTTAAATATAATTGCTTATTCAAGCCTTAGCAACAATTTTATAAAGCAGATTTTATTACTATGTTAATTTTGCTAAAGATGAAACTGGGGCCCAGGTAGGTGGAGTGACCTGCTTAAAGCCATAGAATTAGTAAATAAGAACTCCATCTTTGTTCCCACGTAGCTTAACCACAGAGCAGGTACCTGGAGCCCCACATGGAAGCCCATCATACTAAGACCAACCCAGGACTGCCTCCACATCTGTGCACTCTGTCATGATTTGACTTCTCCCTTAAAGGTCCATGCTAGCCATGGCAGCACTAAGAGTGAGCTCTCAGAAAATGCTTAGTAACCAAAAGCAACATTTCCCCATATCCAGGAAATATGGGCTTCCTAGCTTATTTTGGAGAACAGGTAGGCAAACCAACATTTTCTTCAGATCTGATAACTCTGACAGTGTCTTTGCTTTTTTAAAAGTTAAATCTTCATCAAACTATTTTTTTAGTAACTTTGCTGAAGTGTGGCATAGACTTGTGTATATTAAAAGTGTTCAATGTAGTATTTTGATATACAAAGACATTACAAAATTATTACAATACTCAAGCTGATTAACATTCTCATTGCCTCACATAATTACATTTTGTGCATCCCTCTGTGTGTGTGTGTGTGTGTGTGTGTGTGTGTGTGTGTGTGTGTGTGTGTGTGTGTGTCAGAGGGTGGGGGAAGCTTTACACAGAATTGAATTCACAAATACACTGGAAAAATTAGTGTCAGTCAAGAACAAAGTTAAGTATGTGCCTAGAGAGAATTTGACTCTTTAAATTCTAACTTCTCTTTGCTCTCAAGCTTTCCTCAACCCTCTGTCTTGTGTCTCTATCTAGATTATAAGCTCCAGAGACCCAAGATCTGTTTGAATCTTTTTCTGTCCTTAGCAGCACCCAATCCCAACCTCCTCTTGTGCTCCAGGGTTAGTTTTCTGTGTCTTTAATGCAGAGTCCATCCCAGCATCTCTTAGGATAGAAGATCCCTTGAGGATGTCTAAGGAGAGCCATACAGATTTCCAGTGAATGTTTTTTGATCTGAAAACAGAAGACTCTCATCAAAACTCAAAGTTGGTTGAAAATGAAATTCAAGCCAAAGGCTTCCAACCAGTTCCCAAGAAGTTTCTCTAACACCCTGTGCACTTTGCTGCATTCAGCTCTCAGTGTCCACCTCTTTCAGCAAAAGTATGTCTTCAATCTCCTTGACCATGGTGCTGTTTTCCTCTGGGGTTTACTAATCATAAGACTTCCCCCTAATCCAATGACTTTTTCAATACCAGTATTTTTCTGTGTGTTAGATTTCGGGTGTATGTGTTTGTTTTTTATGAATTCCAGCCATTGTCTTTAGTGTATTCTAGTAATCTGGCATGAGTATTGTCTTTTGTGCTTCCTACTTAAGCAGAGGTCCTTTGTTGACACAAAAGATAAAGGGTTATTTAATCATAAAAATCAACAATTGTGGAGCTTTTACTTCTAGTATAGTATTGGTCACACTATTTTAATACACCATTCAATCAAACTTAGCAATACCTCTATGAGAGAGACCTTATTATCGTGTCCACACTATAGTGAGGTATGATGCTAGGGTTCAAGTAAACGTGATTCCCTGTTACTTTATAGAATGAATTCTTCTGCTTCCACCCATGTGGTGATATTATGTCCCTCAAAATATTGTGCACCCTAATAAATTTATCTGGGGTCAGAGAACAGAACAGCCAATAGATATAGAGGTCAGAAAAACGATGGCACACACACCTTTAATCCTAGCATTCCTAAGGCAAGAGATCCATCCGGATCTCTGTGAGTTTAAAGTCACACTGGAAACAGCCAGGCATAGTGACTCATGCCTTTAATCCCAGGAAGTGAGCCTTTAATCCCAGGAAGTGATGGCAGAAAGCAGAAAGGTATATAAGGTGTGAAAACCAGGAACTAGAGCTGGTTAAGCTTTTAGGCTTTTGAGCAACACAGTTCAGCTGAGAGGCATCCAGTCTGAGGAAATAGGATCAGCTGAGGAATTGGCAAGGTGAGGTGGCTGTGGCTTGTTCTGCTTCTCTGATCTTCCAGCGTTGACCCCAATACCTGGCTTCAGGTTTGATTTTATTAATAAGACCTGTTAAGATTCCTGCTACACACCCATTTTACCTGAAATGACTGGTTCACTAGGGCTGATCTCATTTACTTCTCACATACACAGGGAAATGTTGAGCATGCACAGATGATGTGTCTATGGTCCCAAACACCATGAATGATGTGCCTATGGTCCAAAACACCATGAGCACAGGTTCTGGTTTGTTGGTGACTGTACTCTTCCTTCTGGCCAGAGAAGGAACAATCAGGCTGTTCCTGACTGCTTTGTAGCATGCATCACATCCCAGTGACAGAAGTAAACAGACATCTAATAATGTTTGAATGCCTTAACCCTGCCTTTGTCAACCTCCAAGATCACCCCAGTGACAGTGATGCAGGATGAGAGGTTGACTCGCCTGCCACAGAGCTCACAGATTTCAGTGGTTACTTCAGACTGTGCCCAGGCATGTGGAACCCAGTTGTCACCCCCCAAACCTTCCTTTTGCATGTGGTATTTCCTCTAACCCAAGCACAGGAGGACAGGGACCTGGAAGGCTGCCTGTTGGTATTCAAGCCCCCAAACAAAGAAACACAGATCTGGAACTTGGCATCTGATTGAAGAAGATGCCTCTGCCAGATATTTCCAGATTCTGAGGCATGACTGTCCACAGTGGGAACATTAATTCCCCCTTCTCTCCAGCCCTCTGCACGTGGCCTGGCTTTGAAGTCCCTGATGGTGACTGACTTCATGTGCTCATGGTTTTCTATGGTGTGTGATGTGAAAAAAACCATGGAGGCTGTCACCCAGAAATAGTCCCACTTCCCGTGGCTACCATGTGTCTAAGGATCTCTCACTCAAGCCTTCTGAGGGCCATTCGCCTGCTTATAGCTCTGTATGCTGCAGGCTGCTGGCCACCTTCAGTCCTTTGCTCTTGCTCCTTCCTCTGCCTGGAAACAAACAGAAAGAGAACAAATGAGCATCCAAGGTCTCAAGGCATTGCCTTCCTCCTGGAGGCTAATGGAGCACCTGCCCTTTCAACAAAATGGATAGTCATCCATGCCTTCTTGGTGTCCATTGCCAGGACACAACTCTAGAGGATGAAAGGAGCCTTGGAGATCAATTCTATTCTGGTCATAGAGAGGTCTGTATCCCTTATAATCTAAGACCCTTTGAGGAAGAAAGCACATGTCATCTTGGCTTCCCCAGAACCTAGCAAAGTCCCTGACATAAAATGAATAGTAAAGAAACAGTTCTTGAAAAGGTCAATGAGTAAAGGAGGCTTAATTAATTCTTGTCTTCATACATCCAGGGAGAGGGCATAAAAATTGATTCTTTTCACCAGTTTGGGCTGCTCTGGATAATGGCCCTGGAAGAGAGGCTCATATCCTTAGCTAAGATGTTCTTGGCAGACTTGCTTGGTCTTACCCTCTTCATTTCTGGGCCATGCAGCACTTGGTCACTAAGTGCTCAGGAAATATCTGACAAAGGCACTGGAGATCAAAGGGCTTCATTTGGAGCCGCAGGAGCTTGGTGGCACCTGTGAGAGATGACTCTGGTACAGAACCTTGATAGGCAGTGACGGAAATTCTGGAAGGATTGGGAGCCCCGAAGCCTCAATGCCCATTGCAGGCATTAGCCCTTTGGGTGTTCCACTGAGGAGGGAGCTTAGGAAGAGCATCTCTGTCCTCTCATCCTGACTCAACCTCTGGTGATTCAGTCACATACAATGAGCATGACATTGAAGTGATCTTTATGTTGTCATCACATTTGAAATAATACTAATACTTGTGTCATTTGTTTCTATATCCATAGTAAGTTTTCTAGTAAATGCATAGTGATATTACTACAGCATAACGGGAAAATAAAGGAAAATCACTGCTGGGTTAAAATTTTTTAATTATTTTATTATTTGGTGTGCATGGGCATTTGGCCAGTAGTAAGGCTGTGCACCATGTGCATGCCTAGTGCCTGTGGAGGTCAGAAGAGGACATCAGATCTCCTGGAACTGAAGTTACAGAGAGTTGCAAGCCATTGTGGAGGTGCTTGAAATTGAACCAAGTCCTATGGAAAAACAGTACCCCTGAGATATCCCTCCAGCCTCCATTATTGGGTTTTGACCTTTAAGAGGATTTGGGGTCTGGAAAGATGGCTCAGTCAGTAAAGGACTTACTGGGCAAGCATAAGAACCAGAGTTCAGCTCCCCAACACCATATAAAAGGTAGGCTTGTAGTACATTCCTATAATTCCAGTGTTGGGGAAGTAGACAAAGGAGGTTCCCTGGGACTTACTGGCTAGCTTGTGCCACCAAATCAGTGTGCTCCAGGTCCAATGAGAGACCCTGTCCTAAGAAATAATGTAGGAAGAAATTGAGGATTTCACCCAACACACGTTTGTACACTCACACAAATGCATATACATATGTACCACAACACACACACACACACACACACACACACACACACACACACACACACATTCTGCCACAAGACAATAGTTTTGAAAGCAAGCATGCTAAGAAAGAATTTCCTGAATTATGCTACTGTCCATTTAATATGTTAAGAGTAGTCTTGAAGAAATGCATGCAGTTTTCACAAATTAAAGAAGGGGGCATAAAGGTTCAGAAAAGAGGATGGAGCAGAGGACCAAGAGTGGTTCGTAAAATACCTGACTATATCTTCTTCAGGTCTCCAAAGCCCCTAGAGTGACGAGAGACAGTAGACAGGTGGGGACCAGAGTGATCATGGGACTTTTGGACCACCTCTTGGTTTGGTTGGAACAGCTGGACCTGGAAGCACACAGGAGCTTGTGCAGTTCATCGGCTGGTGTGTCCATTGAGATGGGTCAGGCTTATGCACCTGAGTCCTCCTTGCACTCTGGCAGTTTGGATGCTGATGTGAGGAGCCACACACTGGCCACCAGCTCCTGGGGTTGCAGTTGAAATAAACCATCAACCTCAAAATCAGGGTAGAAATCTGGTGCTGAAAGTTTCCAAAGTGGCAAAGGTTCACATGCACAGGATGGGGTTGTGGGGAGGGGGTGTCTTCCCCACAAGAGTAGGGTGGGAGAGTGGGCAAGTCTTCCGGGAGGAGCCCCTGGATAGAGTGAGCCAATCTGAAATAGACCAAAAGTACATCAGCCACAGATGTCAGCTGCAGGCGCCAGCTGTGGACGCCAGCCATAGGGCGGTGCCAAGCATTCCTCAGCAGACACCAGGCACCTCACACCCAAGCACAAGTGCAAGCACAGGGGCTCCCTTCCCCCAACCCCAGGGGCCACAGGACCAGGAAAGAGGGGCAAGGAGAAGTGAGCCCCAAAGCACCGAGCAGATAAATCAGTGAATCTAAAGATTCTAAATAAAAGATTGGGTTTTGCAAACTGGCTTTAAACTGAGTTAGACTAAGTAGTTATTGCTTCTTTTTCTTGCTCTTAAAGCAGGTGGAAGGCTAATGTGAGAAAAAAAAAATAGATCGAATATATAAAGTAGCTAATTTTCTTCACATGCTTGAATTGTGTATGAGAAATTTTGGAATGCTGCTACTTACAGACAACTGTGATCCCCATCAGCTTAGCCATGGGGCTCAGCAAGCTATGGCTTACAGATAAAATGAGTTGGAAGTCCACCCAGTATCATACCAACATAGAGTATTTCCAAACTCGGCCTCCTCTTCTTCTTTGTCCTTTCTCCATCTCCTTTCTCATGCTTGAGGCTTCTCTCCCCTCCATTCTCTTTTTTCTGCTGCTTCTCGACTCCCTTCCTTACTTTCCTAAAGACAGAAAATACACCGATGGGCACACTGCCTCAGAATGGCTTCTATGTGAGCTCCTTGGCATGTAGAAGGAAAAACCAAACTGAACTACATAAGACCACAGCAAACATCTCTGCGAAAAAGTTACAGGTGTCCCCAAAGGACCTAACAATATTACACATCAAACATGTCATTTACGTTTAGAATAATTAAGGAACCTGAAAGGGGAAGACAAAGTTTGGACGAGGCCTTCACAGTGCGTGGATGACTACACTAGTGAGTGGCAGAAACCCTCAAGAGCTGAGCAGTGGAACATTCCTGGTGCAGTACGTTAACTTGAGTAACCTAATATAATAACCATAAGGAAAAAACAAGTCATGCTCCCCAGAGACTATCTATAGTCACAGAAAGAAGCCATGGAACTGGAAGTAAATAACTAATTGGAATGATCTGAAGTGTTTGTACTGATCGTAAGGTCTCCATTTGGAAATATGAACTATCCTCGCTTTGAGGTTTTTCACACACAAAAAAATCCTGCTTCAGTGACATTTCTGAGCAGTTAGTAATGGATAAAGTCTTGGAAAATAGGAAGAGAGATTCAAACCAAGCAACTTCAGGGCCCATATGCAGGACACAGACAACCACGCCCTGCCCTACCTCATCTGTGGCCTCTCTTCGCCTGATGAAATTTTAACTCAGAATGGTTACATTTTAGATCAAATTCAGTTTGACACAATTATGAGCCTCAGGGATGGAAGGCTTTGAATTTAACAGGTGTCTTCCCTCAGAAAGGATTTCTTGCATGTCATAGTCCACTGGCTTATGACAGGAAAATGTGAGTTGAGCTCCTACTGTGTAACAGACACTCTACTATTCTAGATGGATTGGGCCATTGAGTCTTCACCAGAATCCTGAGTCTTGAAACACCTCCATGTTACAGACAGGGGATCATTTGGTCTAGTTCCTCAAGTGACTTCCTTGACTATTAGGTGAGGCACTTGTCCTCTCAGATTCTCTGGGCAGAAAAGCTCTACCTGTGTCCTCAGCATGGCACATCTCAACAGAGTTCATTGGTAAACTGCATTTTTTCTTTGTCTTTGTGTGTATAGTGTGTGCACACATGTGTGTGGGGATGCATGCTCTGTGTGCATGAGTCAGAGGCCAGAAGAAGGCACCTGGCAATCACTCCCCACCCTTGAGACAGGGTTTCTCACTGAACCTGGAGCTAGGCTGACAGTCAGCAAACTCAACCAGTCTTCCTGTCTCTACCCACAGGGCTGTGGTTGCAGTCATGCAGGAAGTCTTGCCTGGCTTTTACATGGGTGCTAGGGATTCAAATTCATGCTTTGCACCAACTGTTCTTGCCTCCTGAACCATCTACCTAGCCCTTCTGAGAGACATTGAACTTAAGTTCTCATTTATAGTCCAAGTCTTCATTAGAGCTGCAATCTCTTGGTGAACAAACCATAAATCCTCTGTCCAGAAAAATTTGGGTATCCTGAACCCAGGTAAGAAGACAGAATCAGGCCAAGCAAGATAAAAAGATAAGAGACGCTGAGTGGATTTGGGACATTGAGTCTTGTCCTACAGGAATGAAATACAACTAGTATGCTCCTTGTATTATACAATAGCCATCTGCCCCTTACTTTAAAAAGTGAACTGTTATATAGTACAATAGTGAAATGGCTGTGTCATTATTCTCTGCTACTTCGAGGTAACCTGAGGACTTTAAGTTTGTAATAGTGACAAGAGCCTGCAAACCTGAACATGACTCTCAGCTCTGACCTGGGAGAGTCATTTAAATTCTCTGAGTCCTAGATGCTACATGTTATGATAGCACTAATTCTCAAGGTGTAGAGAAGCTTAAATATTATTTATATATGGAAATCTTGCAGCATGACTCACATACAGCACAAAGTAGGTAATGGATAACCATGTCCAGTTGAATATCACAGGCACTCCAGACATTTGGAAACTTCTGTCTGAGATGTAAAACTACCACGTGCTGAGGCGAGTTACTAGCATTCACATTCTTATTATTTCTTTCTCTGACTTAATGGCTAGACTTCAGGCATAGAGTTTATGGATTAAGCACTTGGTTAAAGTTTGTTGATTTTTTTAATAAGATTTTTTTCTTGTGTTTATGTATCTTTATTGAATGATCAAAGCTACTCAAAATAAATACTCTAGAATTACTAATGATTTATTATATAATCTTCAGACACTGAAAATAAATCCTACCTTTGTAATGGAAGTTGATCAAATACTTTTGATGGAATGAAACCTTAAGGGTGTCCTATCTGGCTTGACTCTCGGGTGAGTGTGGAGCTGATGCAATGCAGGAAAGCAGGAATCAGGAAGCACGGCTGTCTAAGGAGTGCCCAGCCATCCCACTTGCTGTGGTTGAAAAGCAAGACTCAGAGTCTCAGACTCCGACTGCCAAGATCCTGTCACTCTTAATGTGCTCATTTCCAGCTGTGGCCCACAATGCCTCCTCAAACAAATTATTCTGCAATGATCGATCGTGTCCTGCTCCCTTTAGAGGGCCTGTAACCACATTGGAGAGCTGGACAGAAATACTGACTGACAGATTATGCTTGTCGGGGCCAGAAGACTCAAAGTGCAACATCTCCCAGACAACTTGCCAGTGTCAGATGTGCACAGGGCCCACACCTAACAACCATGTCAGTGTGCCTGTACACTCAGCAGTCCCGAGTGCCTGCAGCCTCTCAGCTTCAGCGCGAAGGCCCATCTGGATCTTCATTTCTAAAACACTACACATAATTCTCAAATAAGCCAAGCATGTGGCTAATTAATTGTCTCTATTTAGCTGGAGGATATGCTCCACAGGCAAGGAAATGTTGTCTGTTCCTGTAAGCCCAGCTCCTCCCTGTGTGTGCACTTGGCCTATAACAAGTGCTTAATTTCTATTTGTCAGATGAATGGGGCAACAATATAATGTGGTTTCTCCTTGGTTTTCCTCAAGGGAAAATGAGTCTTAATAGAAATAATCAGGTAATAACTGAAACTCCAAATATATAAAATTATGTGTCCATCAAAAATAAGAAACTGGACTAGAGAGAGGATTTATCCAGTAAAGTACTTGCTGTAAGGGCCAAAATCTGCATCACCAGAACCCATGTAAAACCCAGATGTATGGTGACCTACACAGAACACAGGAGATGAATACAGGAGATGCCTAGAGCATGTTCACTACTTAGACCAGCCAAATTGGTGAGCTCTGGGTTCAGCAAGAAACTCTGACTCAATATCAAATTCTCTTGATAGAGAATGATTGAAAAAGACACCAGGAACCTCAGGCTTCTAGAAGCACATAGACACATACACATACATACACATAGGCACACACATAAAATAAATAAATATTAAATATACTAATTGTGGAAATTTTCCTTGTTGAAATATGAAGCACACGGAGATGCTTGCCTTGCCAATATAAAACAGTGTTCTTTACTCTAAGGTTAGGTTGTAGTGCAATAATTTATGTCTTTATTAGGTTACAAAATATCATTATATATGAAGAATAATGTGCTTATTTTATTTGATTTTACTAATTGTATTCACTGAATGATTTGGAATAGCCACATGAGTCACTTTAGTAATTGATATGTCAGCCGGGCGGTGGTGGCGCACGCCTTTAATCCCAGCACTCGGGAGGCAGAGGCAGGCGGATCTCTGTGAGTTCGAGGCCAGCCTGGACTACCAAGTGAGTCCCAGGAAAGGCGCAAAGCTACACAGAGAAACCCTGTCTCGAAAAACCAAAAAAAAAAAAAAAAGAAAAGTAATTGATATGTCAAAAATATATGTGGTTTAATCTCATAAAATCCCAAAATTTACTGTTTACACTTTGAAATACGGAAGTGATTCAATGTAGATTCTAGAAATATTTTGCCCTTAGATCATGACCAAAATAGTTTAAGCATTCTTCTTCATTTCACTAAAAGTTTTCCTTCCTATCATATGTAGCTCTGAATGGCTACATATGACCACGCTAAAAGCCTGTGATCTTTCCTGCGGCATTAATGTGGGTTTGTTTGTTTGTTAAATTGACATCCGTGTCTCTTGGATAGATTGCAAGCAGAAGTTGTCAGTTTTGTTGGCGTTGCACACCCGGTGCCTAGAATGGTTCTGGAATGTGATCAGTGCTTATAAGTATTTGCTAAATGGATGAATTGATTAAAAGTTGCATTATAGATCATAATGTCTGTGCAAACACAACTTAAAGAGGAAGTCATGTTAATGATGGGGTTAGTGTCTAGGACATAACCCTTCATAAAAGAAAGAGGTCTGGAAATGGACAGGCTTAAGAACAGTTCAGCTCCACTCTTTGCTGGGCATGTTTACCATCCCAGCACTAAACCATTGCACATCCTCCAGGCTCAGTTTTGGCATGTGAAAAGTGGAAAACAGTAATCACCTCATAGATAATTATAGCGATCGCATGAGATAAAGGTATAAACATGATTGAGAAAGCTCTAAGAAGAATCAGACTACATTGGGTGTTGGGCATGCATGACTATCAATGGCATAAGAGATTGAGTTGCACTGAGCCCTAAGCTCACTCTGTCTGCTGAAGAGTCGCCTAATAGATGTCCAGTTGTCATAGAGGGATAAAAACTTCTGGGAGCATGGGGCTCGTTACCTTCTAATAGGGAGGACTTTTAACTGTATACTCAAGTATAATGAGCAATAGTGGTTGTTTAAAATTATTTGTCTCCCTTGGTACCCTAAAACCTGCCATGCATGTCTTCCTTCCCTGTAGAGAGAGGTTAGTCCTCTCTCCAAAAACACTGGGTGTGCCTAGGGATTTGCCTTAGTCAATGAATTCTAAGTGGATATGATGCATGACACACCAGCGTAGAAACCTGAGATGTATTGGCATGGTTTGGCTTGGCATCCTTTAAGCTTCTGCCCTCAGTTATGGGAACGGCATGCCCTACTTATATATACACTCCTCAGCGCGAGTTCTGGAATGAAAGTACACATGCCTCCAGGTCAAGCCCAGGCAAGCCCAGCAAGAGCTACCACAGACCACGGCCTTTACAAAATGTGGGCACAAGTGTTTGTACAAGCCACTGAGAAGTCCAGGTGGTATGTCAGTTTGGCACAATATGCCAGGACCCACTTCTTCCCACATATTTTGAGGCTGAAGCACCTGTCTCCCCTCTACTCTTGGTGTGAGCCTGATAATGTCATGTTTGGGAGCTGCTCTGCTGCGCTATCCACCCTCCCGTCCCTCCTTCCTGCCACCTGTCTGTATGGACAGGCCCTGAATAGTGCTCTCACTATAGTTCATAGCATTCCTGCTTGTCAGGCCAGTAGGAGTAGACGGCCCTCTGCTTTGGGGACGGTGATAGCATGAGGAACTGCAGAGACTGGATTAAAGCAGAGGCTCCAGGGCCACCTGACCTTGCCTTTCCAGTACTTTACTGGGAATGTGATAGAATTATTTATTGCTGAAAAAGCAAGATAAAACCTATGGAAGAACATACTCCATCACAGGCCAGATGGTTTGAATTTGTGTGTGGTAATTACTCTAGTTTCTGACAGAGCCTAATAAGTCTGTCTATGTTAACTGCTAAATTATTATTGGCTAATCACTGTCTAGCATTCCGGTTGATGACAAGGTCTGGAGGCACTACAAGGAGCTAGAATGCAGTCTCCATGGTCACTGGTAGATGTCATGCCTCTGGCTCTAAGGGACACTTCACTTTTTACTCACTAGCAATGCAGTGAGAAAGCCGGAGCCAGCGTGCTGCAGTTCTGGAGAACAATGGCCTTTGGCCCCTGGTACTGGGTCATAGTCAAGGTTAACATTATTTTATGTAAATAAAAAAATCCTTAAAATAAGTTGGACAATGTCATAGTCATGATTGTCTCAAAATAAAATTCATAAAAACTTTATGAAAAGTCAGATCTATAAACATTGTCCTGACTCCTTTATACTTCAATAAAGATGACACATCTAGCTTGATATTTTAAATTTTTTGTTTTATTAAATACAATTTGCAAATATGGTGGCATACATTCAAGTTGTATAACATGTTGTTATATGTGTATGTATAAGCAGTGAAAGGATTGCCATTATCAAGCTAATTTACATATTCTTCACCTCACATAGGTAACATTGTTGTGTATACTGAGAACATTTAAAAGCTGCTCTCACATCAGATATTATAACATGGTATCACTTAATTGACATGTTCTTTCTTAGATCTGAACTTATTCTGTATAACTAAAATAATGTATCTTTAAACTAATATCTTTCCATTTCTCCCAAACTCTAGTAACCATTCTTCTCCCTGCTGTGAGGTAAACATTTTCAGTTTTTATAGGTTAAAAAAATCATAAAAATTTGTCTTTCTGTGCCTGGATTATTTCACTTAACATAGTGCTCTACAGCTTCATGCACGAATTCACAAAAGCTGATTTCCCTCTTCTGCTTATAAATCATCCCCCAGTGGACACTTAGGTTATTTCCACATCTTGGCTACTGTGAGCAATGCTACACTGATCATGCAATGATCATACCAATTTTATTTCCTTTGGGTATATTTCCAAAGAGGATTGCTAGATCATAGATAGTTGGTTTTTTTTATTTTGTGAGAACCTCTGTACAATTTTTCATAATAGAAGCTTACATTCTCATCAACTGAGTATGGGTTGATGGTGTGATTATTTACGAAGGAAAAAAATAATGAAATTATTTAATTTCATTATTATTATTGATGACATAAAAATTGTTCTTTTCTGTCTTTCCATGGATGGTTATATTAAGCTGCCATTACTATTGTCTTAACAGTATAAGAACAAAATTCCCAGAATCTTAACATCATAGTCAATAGTGTAAGACAACTACTGTCTGTGTTCAGTTATGCCCCAAGGACCTATTGAGAAGCCTATCATTACAGAACTTAATCAAATGGAATCGATGTGCCTTTCTTTCAGTGTTCAGATATCCAGCAGATCTAGAGGTACAATCACTCATCTCAGGCAATGGATATATAGTAGGTTTCTTGTTCATTCACTTCATCAGCACAGGAAACTTGGGAATATTCTGTATTCAGATATAATAAAATGACAATATTCAAAGCCAAAAGCTATGTAAATCCCATTATCCCTTGAAAGGAGAAGTCTACAGTCCTCCAGGCAGCTGTCCTCAACTCCCATCCCCATGACTCCCAGAAGTTTGAAATGGTAAGTATCCAATAACCCTTTGCAGAGAGACCTAACGAGCATCACTCACAGTGGCTTCACTTACTCTCTGCTACAGTGCAACTGTCTAAAATGTTGCTTACAAACTCCACCCCTTGCAGGAGGGTTCAGAGCATTCTCTGAGCGTCATTTATATTTTTATACAATCCCTGCTGTAGATATCCTGGAAAATTCATTTGCACAGTTGAATTTGGCATTTCATTGAATAAAACCTAGGAATTTTTTTCCCAATCCTGCTATTTCTTATCAAAATAAAGACCAAAAATTCTTGAATACTAGTTTTTTAAAATTATTTAAGAGACTATTATCCTCTTTTAAAGTAAATGTAATTCTCCTTTTTAAAAACATTATTGAGCATGTAAAAGTCAACTGAAAATAGACCTCTTCCTCCTCAGAAATCTAAGTGTCAAGGTTCTGTGGCCCTGGATTATTAAATTTCAAACCTGGGGCAAATGGCTGAGGTGCCTATTTAACATATCAAAGTGAACCTGACCTCCAGGTTCTCCCTGAATCCCTTGTCCCACCTGTTACAGGGTATGGCTGGCATACCAGCCCTGTACCCTGAGTACCCTGAACTCTCCAGTCCAGGGGCTGGGCTACCCTTCCCTCAGAGGCTCTTCCTTATATAACCCAAACATTTTGGTTACCCGCCCTTTTTGTACCTTTGGCCTCTTGGCTGCTGTACCTGGTTTCCTTCTCTCCGTCTCCCTTCCCATCCCCGCTCTCCCCACATGGTCCAGCTCAGTCCGGTTATGTCCACTTTGTACTCTCGCAGATGTCTATGCTCTCCCACATATCTATAATAAACTTTCTCCTCCACCTCACCTAGGAGCAGTCATGTCCTTTCCTTTCCTTTTTATTCAGGTTTTTTTTTCATTTGTGGATAAAAGCTCCCAGTGCATAAAAACCATAAAAATCTAAACTTCCATTACACTTAAATGTGGCATACATGAAGTTTCCTCACTAAGATTATGAATAAAATAAGGATGTCCCTCCTAGTCCCTCCCTTTCAACATTGTGCTGAAGTCATAGTTGATTCAATGAAATACAGGAGGGAAATGAAGAGAGTATAGATTGGGAAGGAAAAAGTTAGCCTTATTCAGAGATAACATGACCCTCTGTGGAAAACCTGAAAGAACAAAAGAAATGCCTGAAACAACAAGGAAACTGGAGTAAGTTTGCAGGATAGGAGGTTGTCCTAGTAAGGATGATGATGACTACTGCTGTGATGAAATACCATGGCCAAAAGCAAGTTGAGGAGGAAAGAGTTTGGTTTACATATCCAGAGTCACAGTCCATTGAGGGAAGCCAAGACAGGAACTCAAGCAGGGCAGGAACCTGGAGACAGGAGCTGATGCAGAGGCCACGGAGGGGTGCTGCTTTCTGGCTTGCTCCCCATGGCTTGCTCAGTCTGCTTTCTTATAGAACCCAGGACCACCAGCCAAGGGGTAGTCCTATCCACAGTGGACTGCCCACCCCCCATCAATTACTAATCAAGAACATGCCCTACATGCTTGGCTGAAGCCCATTCTTATGGAGGCATTTTCTCAGTTGTGTTTTCTCATGTCTCACTTGACAGACTCTAGTTGTGTCAAGTTGACATAGAGTAGCCAGTGTAGTGGTTAATATATGAACATCTTCCAATTTCCAAAGTAAGGTTATGGCCTTCCTCTTCACTAGCAACACAAAGTTGGAATTTGAATGTGAAAGCAACACCATTTATATAACCCCCAAGTGAAATACATGGGCAAAATTTATGTTTTCCTTGAAAAAATTTTCATATAGTACATTTTGATTATGTTTTCCTCTCCTCTAACTTCTCTCAGACACTCCCCACCTCTCTAGCCACCCAACTCCATGCCCTTTCTTTCTATCTCTTTAAAAACAAAAAAAACTACCAAGAATCAATCTCTCTCTCTCTCTCTCTCTCTCTCTCTCTCTCTCTCTCTCTCTCTCACACACACACACACACACACACACACACACACACACACACACCACAAATTCAGAAAACAAAACATACAAAGAAAAGATCAATAAGGCCCCCCCACAAAAAATGTCCAAACAAAGCAAATATCACTGAGTTCATTTTGTGTTGGCCATCTACTGAGCATGGAGGCTACTCTGAAGTGTGGCTGATATACCCAGTAAGACTCCGCTGGACAACACTAATTCTTCCTTTGCAAGTATGTACCAATTGCAGATAGCGTCTTCATTAGGGGTAGAAGCCATCTCCAATCCTGTGTCTCAGACTGGAACCCACCTTGACTAAAATCTGTGCAGGCCCTGTGTATGCTGCAAGTCTCTGTGAGTTCATATGTGCATCAGTCCTATTGTATCTAGAAGACTGTTTCTTTGGAATCATCCACCCCTTTGGCTCCTGTAATTTTCAGCCTCCTCTTCCACAAAGCTCCCTGCACTTTGAGGGGAGGAGTTTAATAAAGAATTTCCATTCAGGACAGAGTCTCTCATTCTCTGTGCATTATCTAGCTGTGGGTCTCTATGTTATTCCCCATTCATTGTGTAAGAAAGCTTCTCTGATGATGACCAAGTGAGGCACTGATCTGTGATATAGCGGAGGGTTATTAGGAGTTATTTCATTGTTACGTTTCTTTAGCAGAAAAATAGTACTAGGTTTTCCCCTAGGCCCATCGCCTATCCAGTCTTGAACTATTAAACAAAATATGCAAGATCTATATGAAGATAACTACCAAACTCTGATGAAATAAATCAAATAAGAATTTAATACTTTGGACCCAGGCTGAATTCCACAGATAGGCACCACCTCCCTTTCTTCTGGTACCTTAATGCCACTCTGAGAAACTGAACTGAGCCCCTTGCTCACTCCTCATGTTGTTCTCATCCCTCCCTCTGGGACTCTGAAGGTGCCATCTGAGAGCCTGTGCCAAGTGCCTACGTGCCTCACTGTAGCCCTTACCTCCACTTCCATCAGACATGCTAACCTCAACTCCCAAGGAACTGCAAGGGGAACCTGCTTGTTCTATAGAATACCCACTGGTGATGTCAGCAGCTGTACCTTTCCCTAGCTGATATAGAAACACATCTGCTACCCAAATCATAAATCAGCACAGAACAGCCCACAACTGAACTTCAAGCTGATCTAAACCCTACCAAGCTGGGTAATATCAAATAGGGAGCCAAATACCCACTCAACAAAGGTAAGCTGATGTCAACAACAAAAGATACAGTCAACAATATAACTTTAGATGCTAAAGTCTTGCAAAGAAAAAAAAAGAACATGAAAAATTAAAACAATGTAACTTTTCCCAAAACTATTAATTCCACACCAATAATGACCAATGAGAGCAACTTAAACAATACTCAAGACAAAAAACTCAAAAGATCAATTATAAATATGTTCAAGGAACTCAAAGAAGACATGAATAGATGCCAGGATGAAGACCAAGACAACACAACAACTGAACGAAATAAGGGTGACAATTCGGGGTATGAAAATAGAATTCAATAAAGAGATAGAGACACTGAACAAAACTCAAACTAAAATAAAACTGGAAATGAAAAATTAATAACCCTATTGAAAAGGCTCTATGGAAAACATCACCAGTAGAATGCATAAAGTGAAAAACAGAATGTTCTAACGAAAACAGAGAGATAGAATTACTCAGTCAAAAAAATGATAAAAATAACAACAATGGGGGCCAGAGAGAAAGCTCAATTGTCATGAACACTTGTTCTTTCAGAGGACCCAGATTCATTTGCAGCACCCACATGATGGCTCACAACCATCTGTAATTCTGGTTCCATAGGAACCAATGCCTTCTTTTGACATTCTGTATGATGTGCATACATACATTCAGGCAAAACACTAATATGTAAAAATAAAATAAGTAAATCTAAACAGAACAGCAACCACAAAAAAAAAAAAAAACATAAAAATACCATTCAGGATCTTTGGCACCACTGACACCATGAAAAGACCAAATGTATGAATTACAGGCATAGAAGAAGAATAAATCCAGATAAAAGGCATAGAAAATTCTGTCAATAAAAGTCATAGAAGGAAAAAACTCCAAATCTAGTAAAGAAATGCCCATTCCTGTGAAAGCAGAATGCAAAACACTGAACCAGACCAGAAAATCAATTCCCCACATCACATCATAGTAAAAACAGTAAATATGCAGTGCTAGTTGCCAAGTCAGAGGAGCAGCAGATGGCAGTTGACTTCAGGGTGTCAGCCACCAGGAGGCAAATCCCTGAAGGGTGAACCTCGGATAGACAAGACCCTGAAACCACAGACTCCAGAATGTTTTTGCTTCTGCTGTGGCTTCTCATGTTTGCTGCTGCCATCCTTCTCTGGTATCTGGTATGGTGTGAATAAGTGTGGGGAGATCCCCACTGCCTGTGTGTTTATCTCATGGAAACATCCCGTTTTACTTGGCATTTTTACCTGTGGATTATTATGAAGATAATTTCTTCCTAAGATGTACTGTCTAATTGATAGTAATAATGTTATTTTAAATAGAGTTTTGATGATTAAAAAATAAAACAAGGAAGTGCCACACAGCTAGAACACATGAGTTTCTATTGAGGAGCCATATAGACTGTGGCTTAGGTTAATGATTAAGAAAAACAATTGAGTCCCAGTTAGCCCAGCCAGTTTAAATTCTTCTAATCTTAATGTTGGGAGGTGTGTTCACAAGTTTTGGAGTATGCATAGCTGAAACAAAGCTTTGAAAATAACTTAAAGTTAGACTAAAATGTTTTTGTCAAATAGCTTTGAGGTGAAAAACCCAAGAAGACTATCTAAAGTTTTAGAAAGGCACATAGTTGAGTGAGGAATGCATAAAGATCAGGGAACAAGAACAAAGCAGCCTAATTATCATTAGCTGACACACCTTTCTTGCTAGGATTGGCTGATGACCAAAGGTGATGATTAATTCCTTGTACTCATTTTTGCCCTCAATCTCCTGATACAAAAAACTATTGATGAATATGCACCCTAAAGATTTAAAGTAGAGCTGACTGATTCTTTTTCATATATAAAAGTTTAGATTTGTGATTCCTTTAAGATTCCTTATAGGATTACCTTTCAAGATAAGTAATAAAGTAATTGGTCCTTTCTTTGTAACTGTAAAACATAGCCTGCCAGTAAAAGAATATCTTGTTTGCTTACACACTATTAATCTATACCAAGTTGCTGGGGTATGAATGTCCGTGAGTTCTTGGGATAATTTTTTTTCACCTGTAATACATAAAATGTTTAATCATGTAAAGGGTATGGAAAACATGCTATTTTTTTTTTACTTGTATTCATTGTAGTCATTCGCTTGAAAAACAGAATGTAACCACTTTGTAACTTTTATATTGCCAGAAAGATTTTGCTTGGGTATATAAGCTGTAAGGGAAAGAATAGAGATAGAGTTAAAAATGAGTTAGAAGGAAAGCATCACAAATGAGAGAGTTAGAAAGAATTAGAGGGAAAACATCAAGAATGAGAGAAGGAAATCACCAGGAAAATAAAGAATAGAGAATGCAAAAGAAGAATAAAGAAAAGGTCTGAAGGAAACCATCAAGAGAGTGTGTGAGTGTCTTTTCCCCTACCCCTAAGATGAAAAAGTCACAGTAAGCTCTGTGACTCTGTGGATTCCCTTGGAGCCCTGCTCTGCTGGGCCGGCCCCCTGGGCAGCAAAAATGTAGACCAAAGAAAGGATATTAGAAGCTGCAAGGGAAAAGGATTAAGTTCTAATAGGCAGGCCTATCAGTAAAACAGACTTTTCAACTGAGACTTTAAAAGCCAGTAAGTTTGACCAATGTGTTTCAAGTTCTGAAAGAATACAAATACCAACCCAGACAACTATCCCCAGCAAAACAATCTGTTGTAATTGAAGAAAAAAGAAACATATTGAGCAGGCTATATAGAAGATATTGGAAGGAATATCTCAGAATAAAGAAATAATGACCTCTACAGTGGAAACTAAAAGGAGGCCATTGGAGGAGAGGGTGAATAAAGTTCTTAATGGAGCAGAGAGAATAAAACATGGGCAATATAAACGGGAAAGGGAGATAATGGGGAGGAAGATTTACGGGGAGAGAGGTTTGGGAAGGTGGGGTAAAAGAAAAAGTTGGGGTA
Source organism: Peromyscus californicus insignis (assembly GCF_007827085.1). Taxonomy (NCBI): domain Eukaryota; kingdom Metazoa; phylum Chordata; class Mammalia; order Rodentia; family Cricetidae; genus Peromyscus; species Peromyscus californicus. The sequence continues at coordinate 146,130,340 of NW_026294573.1, forward strand.
ATAACAAAAGATAAGGATGTTTGAAAAAGCCATTTAGAAAACTACTATTTAATAGCTTAAAACATAAATTTTAGTTAGATATAATAGTTAATATATATTGATTTATGTTATATATGACATACATTATATTCACATAAAACAATTTAATTGGACTTACCATACATTATGGGACTGTGCTCATTACAGAATCCATGGTTTAACAAATAAAAACCCAGTTCCAGGTGTGAGATACCGCCTCCCAAGGTTTTGATCAGAGGTATTCTGAACACCCACAAAAAACCACAGGCTTGCCTCTATGTCACTCTAGTGGGAATGTTTTATTTTAACTAAGAAAACAAGCCTGTAGCACATCTTCTTGATTGACGACTGACGTGGGAATGTCCAGCTCACTGCAGGCAAGGCCACCACGGGCTGGTGGTCCTGGGGGCTATCAGAAGGCAGGCTGAGCAAACCCGGAGGAGAAATCCAGTAAGCAGCACTCCACTATGGCTTCTGCTTCAGTTTCTGCCTCCAGGTTCTTGCCCTGCTTGAGTTCTTGCCCTGAAGTCTCTTAGTTATAGAGTATTGCCTGGAAGTAAAAGATGAAATAAACCCTTTCCTTCTCAAGTTGTTTTTGGTCATGGTGTTTTATCAAAGAAGTAAAGACCCTACGACAAATACAAGGAATGGAGGTTGCTGTGACAGACATGCTCATATTTTGGGGAGGCTTATGGTAGCATTTGAACTTCGGGCTAGAAAAGCCATTGAGTCCCCAGAACTTGGTGGGTTGTTGTGTGAGAGCTTGAAAGGAGAGAATGCTGAGGGTAGTGTGAACAGTGGAGGCCCAGCCAGGGAAGTTTGAAAGTCCCTTAAATTACAGGGCTGTTCAGCATTTTGAAATAAGAACCACTGAAGTGAAACCTTTGCTGATACTCCAGTTTAGGCTGAGGAGTTAGCTGTGATTACGAAATCAGCATCCTTGAGGATGGTAAATCTGGGAAGTGTTTCCTCAGGGTCAGCACATAGAAGCTGTGATCCCGAGGGTGCCAAGGCTGCATCTCATGCTGGCAGCCAAACTTGGTAGCATGTAAATCTCTTAGGTGGTACTGATTTTGAAGGCATGGAGGGATTATTGAGCAAAACTGAAAATTGTCACTGTGAGAGGCCATGAGAGGCTTTTGGTAAAGGTGCAGCATCAGTAGCAGTGAAAACCTAGGTATTGAAGGGATCGTGGAGGAAAGCTGAGACTTTCCTTGTAATCCCTGAAGGGTACATGAGAGACTGTCAGTCAAGTCAAAACTCAGTTGCAGAGACTCCAGCATTTTAGAGATGTCAATACCTTGGGACAGCCATACAGGGCAAGCAGAAGCCTAGGAGAAAAGCTGTGTGCTATAAATGACAGAGAAGGAGATGTCCTGCTACCAAGGTCCATTAGAGCCCAGATTATCAAGAGTTGGTCTCAACATCAAGGACTAAACTTTTTACACTGTTGATTTTGGATTTTGCTTTGATTTGATCATCATTATGCCCTAAATTTTCCTTCTTGGATTATGAAAGTATTTAACCTATTTTTTTTTATTTTGTAGGAGCATACAGTTAAGATACTTTGGAACTTTATAGAAATTTTGGAATTTTAAAGAGACTTTAGAATTTTAGGAAGGCTTTGGAATTTTAGAGATACTTTGGATGCTTTAAAGAGACTGAAATTTCAAAGTGCTGAAAAATTTTGAAGACTGTGGGACTTTGAAAGGTTGGAAGGTTTTATATTGTCGTATTACTATTAGCATAACATCTTGAGGAGAAAAAAAAGAAAGCTCGTGGTATGGCTTAATAAGTGGTATGTTGGTGTGTCAAGTTGACAAGAGGTAAATTGTTCTGGCTAGTTTTTATGTCAACTTGACACAAATTAGGGCCACCTGGGAAGAAGGAATCTTAATTGAGAAAATGCCTCTATAAGATTGGCTTGTACTCAGGTCTGTAGGGCATTTTCTTGATTGGAGATGGATATGAAAGGGCCCAGCTCACTGTAGACAGTGCCACCCTTGGGCTGACGGTCCTGGGTGCTTTAAGAAGGCAGGCTGAGCAGTCAAGGAGAACAAGCCAGCAAAGAGCACTCCTCCATGACCTCTATTAGTTTTTGTCTTCAAATTCCTGCCTTCAAGTACCTGCCTTGAGTTCCTTTCCTGAATTCCTTTAATGATGGACTATAAGCTGAAGAATGAAATAATAAGCCTTTTCCTCCTCAGGTTATTTTGATGATGCTCTCTCATCACAGCAATAGAAACCCCAAGACACTAGTTAAAACAATTATTTTTTTTCCAATGAGTAGACTTGATACTCTTATCAAAAATTAACTTCTGAATTCTTAAATCTATTCCATCAGCCTAAATGTCTGCTCTTGTGTGACTACCAAACTCTTTATATTGCTTTAGGAATGCACTAAGTTTTGAAATTGTGAAATCTTTTTTAATAACTGGCTTCTGCTTTTTATACATAAATACATTTATCGATTTATATATAATACATTTATTATTATTATTTGAAAATTTCATACATGAGTACTATATTTTGATAATTGCTGCTCCACTCTCCCCTTTCTCCATCTTCTTTCATATCTCCCACAGTCCCTCTAAACTTCTGACCTCTTCCTTAATTAATTACTATTGTTACACATACGTAAACACACACACACACACATACATTAAATCCTTTGGATACAATTGCAATCTTAGTAATATTATTAACTCTTTAGTAGGGGAGCAAGTAGTATCAAAGTACATTATATGCATTGATAAAAATGTCATAACAAGACTGATTACTTTGTATAATTACTACACATTAGCAAAAAATGCTTTAAAAAACATTAACCTTCTAATCTTCGAATAAGGGATATACTTCCTTTTATTTAGTTTTTCACTTCCTGTTAATGCTTTACCATCTAGCCATAAGTAAATGGATCAAAGACCTCAACATATAGTCTTTTCTTTCTTGCCTAATACTATGACTAGAACTTTCAGGATAATTCTAAAAACAGAAGTGAGAACAAGCTTCTGCTCTTGGAGAGAAAGCTTCCAGTTTGTTACCATCGAATATGCAAGTTAGCTTTGTACCTTTGTCATGTTTGGAACTTCCTTTCTACTCTCAGTCTTCATATGGTAAGGTGTTGGACTTCCAATGCTTTATTCACGTGAATTATTATTTTAAATAATAGCTGTGTCATGCTGATTCTCTTCCCTTTGCCAACTCTAGAGCAAATCTTTCTTGGGCATGCTGGGTAATCCTTACAATGTGCTGTTGGACTTGATTTACTAGTGCTTTTCAAAGTGAAGGCTTTCAAATTTACTTTTACTTTTAAAAGAAAATTAGAGTTGTGAGCAAGGCATTGTGGACTTGTATTTCTCTAAGGATATTAAATAGTCAGTGGAAAGAAAACTGATTAGTGGAGCCAAATTAACACTAAGGAGGTTCTCAACTGTGTGCCCCTATACCCTGGAGTTCTGACTGGCTCTCCGTGACATGCTCATGAATGAAGAAGACATGCTTGTCACACTTTCTGTTGAGAGGCCTTGGAGACGTTTAATGTTTGAAGAACTAAATAAAAATTCCAAAATGATGATGATTCATCCTTTCAACTCCAGCAGTTGGGAGGTAGGGTCAAGTTCAAGGTCAGCCTCAACCACATGGTGAATTCCAGGTTAGCCCATGCAACATGAGACCTTTTCTCAAAAAGAAAAAAAAAAAAAGTTCTGACAGCCTGTGATCATCAGGCCATGCTAACAAGATACATTTACGACCTGGGATTGATAAAAAAATATTTATGGAAGGAGGGAGTGACAGGATTAGCAGTCATTCCCTGGAAAAAGTGGGGATGGGCTGACTACAAGCCTGATGTCAGGAAGCACGTGGAGGCTCCAGAGGAGTGAACTGGAGTTGTACTGACTCTGTAGTCCTCGCTGCACATGTGCACATGTGTGTAGGGTGTGAGGCTTGCTTAGTGCTGCTCTTGGCTCTGTGACCCAGTCAACATCTGGAACGTTTATTGCTTGCAGCTCTGGGTGCCAATTTTTAAGTGACATCCTGGAGCTCGTCCAGACAGAGTGACCAGGACAAAGAAAGGGCTCAAAAGCATGTCAGGCCAGGAAGTGTTGAAGGAACCAGGGCTGTTAGCCTGGAGGAGAGGAGATTAAGTGAAGGGATTTCATAGTTTTTTAGAATCATGTTAAAGTAAAAATCGAAATGCCTGCATGCTTCTAGAGCAGAGAAAACACCCTGGAGGTGGAAGTTAAACAAAAGGAGAGGTCAGCCCTGTGTTAGAGAGATGAGATCGGTAACCCTGGTGGGCAAAAGCCTAAAACGGTGCTTTTGCCACCTTAGCTCCCCATTTCTAGGACATGATTTCCCATACTTCCATGGTTGTCATAGGAATACTGGGAGGTTACACCTGACACTAATCAGGCCAATGAGTCTCCTCTGGGGATTTGGGGGACTTGGGAATGAGGAAGAGCTAGGCTGACTATGGCTGGAGCAATAAGAGACAGAATTGAGGAAGAAGGTTTTCTTGTTTTTTTTTTTTTTTTTTTTTTTTTTGTTGTTGAGGGTTACTGTAAGCAGATGAAACATAAAACTAGAAGAGAAAAGGAAAAGAGGAAAGGATGAGAGGAGGGGTGAAGAAGGAGGGGAGGGGAGCAAAAGGGAGGGTATGACAGAACTATCTGGAAACACACACACACACACACACACACACACACACACACACACACACACACACAAGAAGGAGGGTGGAGACAGACAGAGAGGAGACAGATAGACAGACAGACTGCACTGTTGCTTCTTCCTCCCCTGCTCTCAGTCTGCAGGCCTGCCTAGGGGATGGTACTACCCATATTCAAGGTTTCCTCTCTAATTTCCTTGACACTTCCCAACCCAATCAAATTGCAATCAAAATTAGCTGTCAGACTAGGTAATGGACCTATTATCTTATTTTCTCCATTTTAAAATATATTTTTTTCATTTAATATTTTCACTCAAAAATGGTAGGAAAAGGATTCTAGTACATAAAGAAGTAAGACTAAATCAATGGGTCTCAAAAACCTGGGTAGATTTATAAAGTAAGGCTCAAAGGACATGGCCCTGGAAATTTTGGCCCAGTCCATAGTAGAAGGAAGCTCAGAATTGACACCTGGATGTTGGGTTAGATGACAGAAGGCAAATCCCAGAGATGGACAGGCTCAAGAGAACCAAGGCTGAAGCCGAGCAATGCCTTCCCTTCTAAACTGTGGAAAATCACAAGGTTAGTTAACAGAGAGAAATCTACAGTGTAGTCAGTCTCACATTCTTGTTCTCATGGATTTTTATAAATTACAAAAATTTTCTTAATCAAAAAGTGATAAAAATTAAAAAATCAAATGTGGGTCCAGCCTGCCTGGCTTAAGTCCTGGCTCAAACACTAAACTGTGCCTCTGTTTCCTTATCTGTGTGAAAATTAAATAAATCAATATTTGTCCAGTGGTTTAGACAATGGTGACTGTGTAACAGGCAAGAGTTTGCTGGTGTTCTAGTTTCCACTTGCATTCTATCAGTGAGGACACTGTTACTGCAGACCTACAGGAAGGCTCCAGATGGTGACTAAGTTTTGGAAATCAAGAGCAGGGGTGGAGCGCTTCCCACTCATACCACGAGTCTGCTGGGGCCTCATACCACCATGTTCAGAACTTCAGTCACAATGCCATCTCTGGTGGGTCACCCTGGCTGAAGAGACAGCATAAGAGAATTGGTAGGAGAATCCTGAAGAAATAATTATTAACCTTTGTAATCAAAAGGGTTCTTCAACCCTGGCTTGCTTTAGTTTTTATTTGTTTCTCTTCAACATTCAATCTTCAATCAAAACAATGACTAATTTTAATGTTCAAGAAACAACAGCAAAAGAACCAAGGAAGACAGCATGCCTTCAGGGAAACTGAGGAACCCCCACAGAACGGTGAGAAGGTGGGCCCCAGGAGGACAGAGTTCTCACTGCACACCCCCTGTCCTCTCCTTGGGGATTTTCATCAAGCACGTGTTCAGTAGGAGATCATTCAAGAAATGTCTTGGGACATGGACAGATTGTTGGGACAGTTAGGGCTCAAAGTGTGAATTTACATCTAGTGATTCCTTCAAAGATACAGCTCTTGAAAATTTTACAAAATAATTTCAAACAGAAAAACTGAAGCTAATCACAAAAGCAGATTTAATAGTTCTGTGAATTAGATAGCTCCTTCTAACTCAGTGGGGAGGAACTTCCAAGGGTGAGCACAGGAGGAGAGTGCCCAGTGGGCAGAAAATCACTCATTCCCCATCCCTTCTTTTCTCCTTCCACACTTAGCCTTCATTGTTTGCCTCCTGCAGACTCTTCCATCTCTTGTTTTGAAAGGGCAATTTGCCTCTCTTTCCCCTCCTCTTTATTCCCTTCCTCTCCTCTTCCCCTCCTCTGTTTTACTTCATGTTTTTTCTTTAATCCAATCTTTCTCTTTTTCCTTTTCCTTCTTCAGTCTAGTCTTTTCTTTGGGGATAATTAAGAAGCTAAATTATTAATTAATTAGTTAGTTAAGTTTAATAGTCTTTAGAAACTTCACTCTATGTACCAGACACATTTTTACACATGATATTTTTGCTAATACATAATTTACAAAACTCAAAGTGCACAGGTCCTTTACATTCAGCTTAAAGAACTAGTGTGCATGCACACACCCAGTTAATCAACACCAGGTCAAGACAAAAGATGTGTCCAGTTTCCCTGGAGCCTTTGCCTCATCCTTCCTTTCCAAAGTTAATTATTATTCTGACCTCCAGAAATTTTTACTGTCCTGACAAAAATTTTCATAAATCTTGAACTTCCTTATGATTAAGAATCCTCCAAGTATTCTTCACATTTAAGTTTTTTGTTCAATATTATGATTCATATGAGTCATCTATGCTGCTGTGTGTAACAGGTACTGTTTTTGTCAAATGAAGTTTTATGTTCTAAAGAGGAATAATCTTTCCCTTCAATAATTATTAACCAAATTAGGCTGTCTTCTACAGAAGGACAGTTCAAGGGGGTCCTTCTACCCACAACTGACATCTTATAATTTCATGTGGGTGGGCCAACACTACTGAATGAGGAAAAAGAAGTTTCTATGCCAGAGTTGTATTTCCACCTCTTGATTGAGCTAGGGGGTTGTAGATGGAGGTGGAGGGTTGAAGATGGAGCTAGAGGTGTTGCAGATGGCTGGAGGTAGAAGTCATAGATAGAACTTGGGGGAGCATCTAGTAGTATGAGGTTCCTTACAGTGGGTTCTCACAGACTACCCATGTTGCTGTACTTGCTCATTTCTCTGGATTAAATAGCTCTACAACTGAGACATTGAAGACCAGTAAACCTCTTAGGAATTCACTGGTCTTACTCCACAATTATTCTTGTTAATTCTTTCCTACCACTAGAGGTCAGGATTCAGTTATTACTATAGAGGACTGAATAAGTGTGAAGGGCCAATCAGCAAGAGCCCTCTGTGAGGATGAGTTGAGTTGTGAGTCAAATTGAGAGCAAGAATGAAAAGCATGAGCTACTCAGACAAATGGGTTGCCATACGAAGACATTAAAGATTTGCCTCCAACAGCAATTCTTTTTTATCTACATACTTAGCTATTTTAATTGGTATAGCCATTGTGTCTATCAAAGAATAGACATTTTGATTTATTTCTTTTAGGTACAAGAATATTTAAAGCTCCAGAAAATTTTAGACATTGTCACTTAGAAGTTCCAGAAATTCTTGGAATCCCAGAATTAACTGTAACAGTAATAGTAATAACAACAACAATAATCTGACTCAGGGAGCTGAGAGGGATCTCTTAAGCATCACCAAGACTCTCCCAACAACTAAAAGTGTTTAGTAGGTAGATATCACTATTTTATAGACCACACTTGGGGACTCTGAAACTTACTTTTTAGAACTTTACTTTTAATACCTCCTTTCTCTTTATTCCATGGTCCCAACTTATCCAGAACAGTACCAGCAAACTACAAAGCATATTACAGAAAAGCAAAATTCAGAGATAATACAGGCCAGTTATTTTCAGAGAAATGTTTAAGCCACTAAGCACTGGGTTTTGTTAAATCTAACTCAGTATCTCTGTGTATTAATTGATAAAAAGTAGATTTCCTCTGGGCAAATTAGGGGCATGGACCACAGCTTCTGCCACTCTGCTCCTCAGATCCCCATTGACTGGATGCTGAGGATGTACTTGTAAAATACTGCAGCTTCAGAAACACTGTGGGGAATTCAGTAGCTATCCCAAATCCCTCATTGCATGCACAAGGAAACCAAGAGCCATCCAGTACTGTACACTTCTTATACACCACGTGCACGTGTACATTCTCTTCTCTTCTCTTCTCTTCTCTTCTCTTCTCTTCTCTTCTCTTCTCTTCTCTTCTCTTCTCTTCTCTTCTCTTCTCTTCTCTTCTCTCTCTCTCTCTCTCTCTCTCTCTCTCTCTCTCACACACACACACACATGACTGTGGCTAAAACTGGCAAAAATTAGTTTAGTGGGACCCAGATGCTTGATTAAGTGAAAGAGGAACCCTGCCATACTTGGATTTAATGGGTTCAATTGTGTCCTAATAAACTTGAAATTATACTCAAGATGGAGATTTGATCTCCTCCAGGAAGAGAACAGTTTTCTATCTTGCGTGAATATAAATCTGTTGCTATGGACACCACATGTTTATTCCACATGCTGGAGATCCACAGAGAAGGGTCCTCAGTAAACAAGGAGGGGCCATTTCTGTGTGGTGAGAAGGTAACCACCATTCACGGTGCTGGTGGGAAAAGGCACGGCCCCTCCTCCCCTCCCTCCCCCTCCCCGTACTGAAAAAGAAAGTAAAGCAAATCCAGGAGTGGTAGTTTTGCAGAGGACAGTGCGAAGTGTTCTCTCCTATGCAGTCACAGGAGCGACTTGTTCAGATGTCACTGAGGGAAGGGAAGCAATAGGAGCTTTGGGACCACTTCTGGTCCCAATTGTAACATCTTTCAAGTCTGCCTGTGTAGTTAGTTCAGTCGTCTGAAAGACTGTAACTGAAATGAATGATGGAATCCTCAAGTTCAGGAGAAACCAGGCCATTGCTACCAGAAAAGGATCAATAAATAAAAAGTTTACTTCTACCCAAATACTTTAATTTTTAGGTCTTGTTCTATATTACACTTTAAATTAAGGCTTTTCTTTTAATAGCTGTGTTTTACATTTCAAAATATTCTTAGACTACCAAAAGCAAAAAGATTTACTATCATTTTCCTGTGGTTTCAATAAATGCAGAGTCTACTTTTTCAGTGCATTTATGCAACAGTAAAGCAATTTGTGGCAATGTATACTAATTTCAGTTCTTGGGTCTGAGAAAGACTGAGTAACTCCTTGAACAGCTAAACAGTGGGATCACTCATCTAATATCCATCCATTTCATGAATGAAATGTCACAAGATTTGAGGATTGGATACTCCTGTGGTCATGTGTCTTCGGATAAGTGTAGCATTTGAGTTTTTGATTCACCTGAGTCGGATATTGTAGTGGGTAGCCATTCCAACCTTGATCTGGAAGTTCCAAACCCCACTGAGGCTTCGGTAACAGTCACGCCTACAAGGCGGGGCCAAGAGAGGACCCTGAAGACCCGAGATCCGGATGCGCCGTCTCTCTTGGTTCCTGGACCCTAGACACTGGAGGTAGACCGAGCAGAGCTCTCCAGAGAACACTGCCTTACTGCTCTGCGTCTTTCTCAGACCCTGTAGCCTACCTATCCCTTCATTTGTAAGTTACACCACTAAATAAACCTCCCTTTTAACTACGTGGAGTGGCCTTAATAATTTCACCAATAGGATATGTTGATATGTGCATGATGTGACTAATGACCAGGTCACATTACACCTGTCTGTTACATCAGTTGAAACTGAGCAAAGGTGTGAGGAGCTGGATATTCCTTAAGGTTGTGTGGCTTTTGTGTAAGTGTAGCTTTAAAGTTATCAAGTCATTTAAGTGAGTCTTGTTATACACATGGAATGAAGGATGGAGATTTTTGCTATGCAATGGAGATAAAATCTACAAGTTTTTAAATCCCAACACCTTATAGTGAGAGTTCGGAGATGGTCAGAGTGAAGATAACATCATGCAATGTGCTCACCAGGAGCAGGATATGAGGCTCTGACTTTTCTCTTTGACTATCAACTGCTACTTCGAAAAACTGGAAGCCACAAATGAGAAGACTGGTCAACTGAAAGGTCTCAACTCTGAAGATCTTGGCCTAAAACACCACTTTCAACACTCTGTCCCACCAGTATTCTGATAGTCATAGCCAGTGGGAGGTGTTTCACTCCATAGGAGCAAGTGTAAGGTCACTGGGAAGTCAGAAGAGAGAAGCAAGGATTTATCCTTAAGGACAGAGGGTCAGTAAAAAGTCCATCCTCTGCCCTAGGATTTCAACAGAAACACCCATTTCCTAGCATCTTCTTCAAAATCTCTGTCCTTAGACTGGCTAATGACTGGATGGAGCCATGTTTGTACAGAACAGGAGTGTTCAAGGCATTTGTAATGCTGAAATGCTCATTTCTGTTGCTTTCACAGTTGAGCATCTAATCCATACCACGAGTTGACTTCTGACCTTTTGATTTATTGACATTCCAAGTTAACCCCCAAGTCTGACCTCACCAGTATATAAAAAGGAAGGTTTAACCTGCAATGCTTTTGTCTTTTGGTTCCTTCATAAATGAACACAGGAGATTGGGAGCACCAGTCAAAAGATGTGAACCAAATACAAGGCTTATGGACTGGTTAAGGATATGAGCTATTATTGACAAAGGCTGAGACCACACCTATTTCTCAAGATGCGTCAGGGTGGCAGATAGTGTGATTTTATGCCTGGGGTATTCTCTCTTAAGACCAAGCGGTGTGCCTTGGGGCTCAGCTTTCCTAGCTAAGCAGATACACAAAATTGCCCCATTGATGATGGCAAACAGCTGCTTAGATAGCCAAGGACAGGCGTGGGAGGGTCTCTGGCTCTCTTCTAGCCGTGAAGGGAGAAGCCTGCAAGACTCTTTAGCTCCAGTGTGGTGCAGGATGAAAGTCCTGGCAGGACAAAGATATGGCAACATTGGAGCTCAAAATGGTGCTGGGGATGTTGTTCTGTATGCTATGAACATGTATTGCTCTGATTGGTTAATAAATAAAATGCTGATTGGTCAGTAGCCAGGCAGGAAGTATAGGCAAGGCGAGCAGACAAGGAGAATTCTGGAAAGAGGAAGAGCTGAGTCAGGAGTCACCAGCCAGACACAGAGGAAGCAAGATGACAAGGCAGAACTGAGAAAAGGTACCAAGCCACATGGCTAAACATAGATAAAAGAATTATGAGTTAATTTAAGTATAAGAGCTAGTCAGTAATAAGCAGTTATAATTAATATTAAGCCTCTGTATGTTTATTTGGGTCTTAGTGGCTGTGAACCGGGTGGGACACAGAAAAACTTCCAACTATGGTTAGCATATTTCATGGTGCTCAGAATCATTCACAAGCCAGCACATAAAATAACAAATGCTAGAGTTAACACACCCAAGTTTGCTCCACATTCACATCTGCAGGTAGAGTTACCCCTTGGAGGAAGAGGCAGTTAGTCTAGTGATCAGAATTCAGAATTCCAATGTGCAACTTGTATCTAAACAGGATCTTTCTGTCAGGAAAAAAAAACTTATTGAGTACCCACTATGTATCAATTATGATTGTAGACATGAATAATATGATAATGTGCAAAGCCACCTCTGAATTTGTAGTCTAGTAATTTAGGGGTGTACTCCATGGCACACCACAGCTCCTGATGCCACTAGGATGAGTAAAGAGGTATTGGAAGAGCAAAGTGAGTTTTTTGTTTGTTTTGTTTTTAATTAATTTTGAGGGTACATACCGCAAGCGTGAGGGGCAGATATGGAGGGACCACCGTGAGGTGAGTGGGATTGGGATGCATGATGTGAAATTTTCAAAGAATCAAAAGAATTAGGTTTTTTAAAAAGAAGTCAATATTAATTCAATAAATATTTCTACATATAATTGAAACCATCAGTGAACAGAAATCTTATTAATCTGTGCTTTTGCCAAATGGCCTCTCTCATTGTGCCGAGTATGTTTCTTGGGCCTTCCGCTTTTCTTCCCCACCTCATGATGTTTGTTGTTGCTGCTGCTGCTGCTGTTTCCCCTACTGGTTCTTACCTAGACTATCTCTCTTTAAAGAATGACAAGAGCTCTCCTGCTAAACACCAATAGACAAAGCCTTTTGCCTCCTATGATCATGGCTTGGGAGCTCTGCATTTCATTCCAACAGCCTATTATACACCAGCACCTTAACAGAGGAATTAAAAATCTTTCTCTGTTCCATCACGGGACAGAAGCTCAGAGGTCGAGAAAGACAGACAGTATAAGACTCATTTTGTGACAGCCTCAGAGTTAGTCATTGGTACCAAATTCCAAAAATATTGAGCTAGAGCTCCAACCCAGCTGGAGCACATGAAGACTTGGCAAGGGTTCCCAGGCTTCTCGAGGGAAGCAAAGATACATGGATCAGTTTTAGAGACAGAGTTGTCTCCCAAACAGTAATCAGATTCCTGTCTCGCATCCCACAGTCCCACAGGTGTAAACCACATGAACAAATATGTGCTTGGGGGTGAGGGTAGGGGTGGCGGAGAGGTGATGACAGCTCTGAATTCATAATGCATCATCTCAGGTGGCAGCTGTGCATCTGTTCCATATTTTGAAACCTCCCTCCCTTACCAGCACAACTATTTCAGCAGATAATATCTAGGACTGACTAAGGGCAAAGTCATATGTTACCCAATGGCCTGAAATGGCATGAGGAGATGGATAAGGGGAAGGTGTTGGGGTTGAAACTTGTATTTTACCTCCTGACTTTCAAAACCATTGAAGTGGCAGCTTTGATTCAGTCTTAGGAACTGGACTTAATTAATGGGACCAGCTCTATGTAGAGTTCTCAGAAAGGCTCTTAGGGTCCTTGCTTTCCCAAAGCTGCTCCAAACCAAAGGGATTTGAACAGTTGCAGTCCTTGGGGCTCCTACAAAGTACTTCCAGCCTGTATGTGACTAAAAGTGATAATCCCAACACGTTCTGCAGGAAGAAAAATTGTGCTGGGAACAGCCAGTGAAGCATTTGCTGAGTTTTAGTAGGAGGTGTGAAAAATATGTAACTCTACTCAGGGTCATCCCTGCTGGCCTCATTGCTAGCCCCAGCATGTGTGAAGGGAGGGGTGGAGGCAGCCCTGAGCTCATATCCATCTTTCTGTGGCCCCATTAATCTCTCCTCTTCCTGAAAACCAACTTATCTTGCAATTGGTTTAAAATCTCCCAGGGCTGCAAACAGGGCAACAGGGTGGCTGCAACACTGATGGGTGCCTGCGCTAATTAGAAAAAGATGCCCCTGGGAGGGAGGGTCACAGGAAGACGCCCCCTCTGGGCAGACCTACCAGTGAAGATAAGAGTGCCTACATTTGGGCTGAAATAGGTCCATTCCAGGACTCTCAGTAGCTAGAGAGGGGCTGTTTTTCTGGCCTCTCTCAGTTCAGTCAGACTTAACAATGTCCAGTGGTCATGGTGGCAAGGCAATGCTGTGGCTCACCGAGTTGGAACCAACCAATTTCCAAAGTGAATGTACTTTCTCCCAACCAAATTCCTCACAACTGATACCTACATTCTTAACTCTGCATTAACAAACACAATACACTCAGAAATCCCTCAGACATACAGATGGACATTGAAATAAAATAGAAGACAAGCAGCAATGATGTCAGCTGCAGTGTCTTACTCAGTTAGGTCTTTACCAGTGTGTGTGTGTGTGTGTGTGTGTGTGTGTGTGTGTGTGTGTGTGTGCGCGCGCGCACAAGAGTTCTATATTAGATGTCTTCCTTAATTGCTTCTACAATTTTTGAGACATGTTTGTTTTTTTTTAACTGATCCTAGAACTGAGTGACCGGCTACACTAGCTGACCAGTGAGCTCCACTATCCTCACGGCTCTGCCTTGTCAATGCTGGGATCACATGTGCATACTGTTTGTGTGCCAAGATTCTCACACAGGTAAAAGATCCAAACTCATGCTTGCATGGCAACCACTTTATTGACTAAGCTGTCTTCCCAGTCTCCATTACTGGCTTTTCTTAGGAGACAAACACTTTCCTGGGTGCTGTTTCTCCTGCGACATTCCCCTAATGTTTAATTTCCTATCTTTCCTGACATTAGAGATAATTTTCTGTCTTGTTTTTTCTTTGACACAGTTTGAGATTGGTTCTAGTCTTCATAACCATTTCATCTTTTTTTCTTTTGTCTGAAAGTATGCCTTCTGCCTTCAGATTTCTCCTATCTACAACAATATTACAATAACAATGGTAGCAAAGGTTGATTGAGCAGTTCCCATGTGCTATGTACTGTGGTATGTGTTTTCTATAGATCAGTGTGTTTTAATTTGTCACAGGAAGTTTATGGGGTTGATATTAGTGTCATACTGGTTTTAAATCATGCTGAGTTAGATGGGGGTGCGGATTTTGGCTAGAGAACACAACTAGTAACAACAGAGCCAAAATCTGACTGAACCCCAGCAGTCTGGTTCAAGAGCTCATGTACTTAATTACTATTATGTCATCTCTATTAATACATTAAGGACTCTACCTGCTCTGTATCTGTCCCCTTCTCTACTGTTCCGTTTACTCATTTTCCCTACAAATGTGTGTTGAATATTGTACGTGAACTTCATGGATACTGAGGATCAACCATTAACATGCTGCACACTTATATTTTTGTTGTAAGCCCAGCCTTTAATGGCTGAGCCACTCCTCCAGTCCAAGCTGGACACTCTTAATGGCATGTTGAGCATAGTGAAGGGACACACAAGCATACTGGCAATTGGGTTGCATTGTTTCATAGACAAATTATCTGGAATGTCTATATTGTAATAATGTTCTTGTCTGGGAACTATCCTTCTTAAGTACTTCCATTAATGGAACAAACCTAGTGTCATATTTTTTTTCTGATGGCCATAGATGTTTAGAGCAGAGTAGAATATATGACCCATAACTTCAGAATGCAATGGATCAAGTACCTCCAATGAACTCTTGTGGGGAATTTAAGCTACATGCATAGAAGAGTAGGTTATTGACCATAAAGAGAAAGACCGGAAGTTGGTGCTTCAACATATACAAGATGAGGGCGTTCTGACCTAGCAAAGGCTCTGACATGGGCCAATCATGGTAGTCCATTGACCATTAAGCACTTGCCTTGCTGTTGGGTAGATAATCTCTTAGTTGACAGTATGACAGACTGTTGACAAGGCATTAAACATAATTCACATGAGTAGCAAAGGAATGGCAGTTTACTACCAGGTTATAACTAATGACTAGGCAAGGATTCTAATAAGATGATGTCTTTTAAGGTCATGAGGATGTTCAAACACAGTACAGGAGGTTGGTGCTCTCAGATAGTTCCTTTGCAGATGGAACTGTACAAAGGACCTTGATATATAAAGCAGATTAAAATGACTGTGGTTCTGTTAGGAGTCAGGGTCAAGGCCACAGCACCCCACCCCTTTCCTTTCTGTAAGAAGGTGACTGGTATCCACCGGAGTTGTACTACTTGAAAGTTTTGCTTTGGGAGTTTTCATCAAAAGAGCAGAGAGGAAAGTCTGCACGAAAGTCTGGCAGACACAAAGGCCCCTGGAACCCCAAGTTTCCTCCTGTGGCCCAGAAGTGAAAGAATGAAGACAATGGAAATAGCAGGGAAATGTAAACAGTGCCACTACTTTGCAGGGTAGCATGGCAGTCAAGTTTCTTATCTGCCTCTAGTCACCCTTGATGGGAGATGGGAGTGTCTTGTCTCTAACATGCAGCTAGATGGTATTCCAAGCATTCTACATAGCACAGCTGACCTTTGCTTTTATTCAGCATGATTTGAGCCATGTGGTCTCAAATAATACACTAATTCTAAACATGCTAAATCTCAGTTTGATTCAGTTTCCACACTGGAAACAGTGGTATAATGGTAACTGAAATACTGAAATGAATTTACAACTAGTTACTTGAGCATTATTATAAAATAGAACCAGATTGTTGACACACAGGAGGAGAAAAGCCCTATTCTTACATTGCAAGAAGTTTCAGGCAGACTATTTAAGTAAAAGGACTGAATAAAAATGGTAATTATAGTTCTTGCACTTCATATCTGGAAGCACAAATAGACTGTGGCTTCTGCAGTTAGACAGACATGGGTCACCTGGATTCTGGAATTCTAAAATTCTAGCTTACTATGATTAATACTTTGTAAATGCTATTTAAATTTTAAATCCCCTTAGTGTCCGTTTTTAGAACAAAGATGATAGTATATACCTCTCATGTTGGTTCTGTAGATCAAGGATGAAAACATGGAGCAGGCAAGGAGGCCAGTGCCTGGAATACAGTAGGCCCATAATATGTTCTCATTGAACAGGTGAATGCAAGTTAATTCAGTCTTTTTATCTGAAAGAGGCAGATAACTGTCAGTCTTTGACAGTTTAAGAGACTAGATGAGATGATGCACCAAAAAGTCCTTTGCACTTAAAATATACCAATTCTTATTGTGGTAAGTGGTTGGAATAGATAACCTGAAGGCAAAAAAGACAAAAAAAAAAAAAGTCAGAGAAGCAGCTGGGAACATCTTCCACTGCTGTGGGATAATGTTCTTTTACACTGTAAAGATTTGTCACTCATACTGGTTTAATAAAATGCTGATTGACCAGTAGCCAGGCAGGAAGTATAGCAGGGCAACCAGACTAGGAGAATTCTGAGAAGAGGAAAGGCAGAGACAGAGTCGCCAGCCAGATGCAGAGGAAGCGAGATGAGAGTGCTTGACTGAGAAAAGGTACCAAGCTACATGGCTGAACATAGACAAGAATTATGGGTGAATTTAAGCATAAGAACTAGTTAGTTATAAGCCTGAGCAATAGGCCAAGCAGTTTATAATTAGTGTAAGTCTATGTGTGTTTATTTGGGACTGAATGGCTGCGGGACTGGGCAGGATAGAAACTTCCATCTATAATTGGTGTTCACCATTGGGCATTGACCCACATAGACCTGATAAAGCTTGAAAAGGATTCTTAACGCACAGAAACAGAGCCACACTGGGCTTCCTGGTCTCACAGCCTCATGCCAGCAGTAGTGCAAAGACATGTCTGCTGACAGCTGCCTGAGAAATGGAGCTGGCCACCAGCTTTCATGAGCTAAGTGGTGTGGCATATTTCTTCAGTCTCTCCCACAGGCCAAGGTACAGAGAGGATTCTCCCAGCCACTGCCTGTGGGCTTGAGAACACAGTCCTTGACTTTAGAACACAGGCATGCTACTTAATACTGCTTCCCAGAATTGGGAGGTAAGCATGACTCATTGGTACCTGCACCATGTTGAAAAGCTGAGCAGGCCTGAGCTACCAGCCAGGGCTAATGCTTCAGTCCTAGCCACGCTTTAGTTTAAAGCAATGGTCAGAAAATGATTACAGATACACAATAAAACAGATTCAGATGGAAAGAAACCTAAACTGGTTACAGTGTGTTAAAAAATATATGTAGGCTTGAAAGAAAGAAGAAAAGGGGTAGAGAAAGTCCTTAAAAAGAAATAGAGTAATTTTTAAAAAGCCACATAAAGATGGAATATACACAGAGAGTCTGGATACTGTATATTATTGTTTTGTCTTGGGATTTTTAACTACAGAGAGACATTTGATTGTGGGGGCTGATAAGTGAAACCAACATACATATTTTAAAGGTATCTTGACTTCAAAATTTAGGTCTAAGGATAAGTTGCTTTGGGGAAATGGTTATGCTTTTATTTCTACAGAAAATGAGAGGCTGTGGATTCATTCTGTGTTAAGAAAAATCAGATTTGATAGAGTAAGACTCCCTGAAAATCTCCAATGGGAACAGATGGCCCAGATGATCCACTGTTTCAGAGCACCTCTGTTGCAGTTTTCTCTGAGTTCTGCATCCAGAAAGGCTTCAAGACTTCTACAGGCTGAGATGATCCAGCCTCACAGACTATTCCAGTCAGGACTTGACCATAATCCTAAATTTTCTCAGGGTCCTCATAAGATTAACAATGACTCCAATCAACAGGAAGTAGCCTAGAAAACTATGCCCACATTTCCAAAAATATGGATTATGGATGTTTGTCTTTGTTTAGAATGTTGTTTACAAATTGTTATATATAATGGTCAGGAAAAAAGCTAAACAAAAGAGATTAGATTTAGGGCTTTCATTTTGAAAAGAAAAAAAGGGGAAATGCTGTGGGATAATGCTCTTGTACATGGTAAAGATTTGTCACTCGTATTGGTAAATTGCTGATTGACCAGTAGCCAGGCAGGAAGTATAGCAGGGCAACCAGACTAGGAGAATTCTGAGAAGAGGAAAGGCAGAGACAGAGTCGCCAGCCAGATGCAGAGGAAGCGAGATGAGAGTGCTTGACTGAGAAAAGGTACCAAGCTACATGGCTGAACATAGACAAGAATTATGGGTGAATTTAAGCATAAGAACTAGTTAGTTATAAGCCTGGGCAATAGGCCAAGGAGTTTATAATTAATATAAGTCTCTGGTTTATGTGGGACTGAATGACTGCGGGACCAGATGGGGTAGAAGCTTCCATCTACATTCCACCCCTTTGTAAATTAAGACAAAACAAAAAGGCAGCTTTCTGGTGCAGACAATACAGCATGCAACACAGCAGATAATACAGCTGCCCATTTCTCCAACAACACTGGAGCTCTGGCAGTGATTGGCCAGGTATTGTGTGTGGTTCAAGAAGGAGAAATGAGCTCCCCTGTATACATAGTGGGTAGACGCCTCAGCATCATCTCTCCATGTCAGTGTGTCAACTGGGACAGCAAAGGCTTTGCCAGCAAAATTTACTATCTGTGGCATTGTTTTAGGACTTTCTATTAAAGCAAGTTCAAGAGGGATTTACCCTACTATCCCACCTTAGAATTTCTTCTTTTCTTCAATGAGGCTCTTAGTAATTCAACTTGAGGGTTCATTCAATTTCTGTGACATAGAGTTGGGGCTTTTGTCTTTAAGTATTTAAAGTACTTTTATAATAAAAGACAGATATGGGGAGAGGCCATTGAAATAGAGGTTTAAAAATGTTAGTATTTTAATGGGCAGAGAATAATACATTGTATAATACTTTAAAATATGTGAGAGCATCAAAATTATTAATAATTGGCAACCAATCTTCAATTTTGGATTTGATATGTGCAATGTTGTATTTTCTGAATCTTTACTTAACAATATGTCTTTATTTTAGAGGATATTATTGGTTTTAGCATCGTGGGATTTATAGCTGCTACTTCTGCAGCCTTCTATATAGAAACAAAGAAATCCAAACCAATAGCCACAGAATAGCTTATTTATTACTGTCTGATTTCAGTGGACGTATAGAAATCAGTCAGTGAGCTGAAACTATTTGCAGATCTGTTGAAGAGATTAGAGAACAGAACATACTGGGGGCCCAGCAACTCTATCAAAGGTACCTTGAGTAAACACAAAGCCCACCGGTGAAGGGCATCCATTTGTTCTGATTTCCAGACCTGTCCTGGATAAGGTTGCCATTCCCTGCATATGGTTATTAAAATTTATGTTAACTAACCCTAAATATCATTAAAACATAGGTCTTTTGCTCACAGTTGCCATATTAGGCATCTACTGAAAGCTGAGAACAAGACACAGGGAAAAGAAAGTTTGTTTTTGTCTTTTTTCTTAGAAGAAGCTGTTGGTTAATGAAAGGCCCACAGATGGACACATGAGGAGAGGTATCTAGAGTTAAATTCTGGCTCTGCCATTTGCCATCTATATGACTTTGATTTATTCAAGTGATATCCTCTGAGCCTCCATTTGCCCATCTGTAAAATGGAGATAACTGTACTTACATCACTAGTGAGGACTATAAATCACATGCTGGGTAAGTCACATTTGCAAACTGACACAACAGACGAGGATGCTGGTGGTAGAGAATGACATAGGACTCCCCAAGGGAATTTATCCCAGCTTTGGAATCATCTCCCACAAAAGACATGCATGTTTGACAGTGCAACTCCAGCAAGACATTTTGCAAAATTCTTTTGGGTGCACACCTCTCTGCCATCCTATAACAAATACCATCCATTCTTTCATGATATCTGTTGCTTCACCAACACCATGCACTCAGGTCATTGCCTTACTTTTCCCTATTTTTCAGAAAGAATATGAAAATTCAATAAATAAGTGTCAGATGTATAATATCAGAATTAATTAAAAGTTTTAACTAGACTGAAATGAAATGCTGTCTTACCCATGGAAGGGAGTCTATGACAACAGAGCCAGTTTGTAGCTAGTGAACAATAATTTGGGGCAGGAGCAAAACATCTCGCCCAGGGACCACCTCTGATCACATCTTTTCTCTTTCTCTGATTTCTTTCAGACAAGACACTGGGTAAAATCCCTCTGGTTGTTAGAAGGCCAAAGCAGCCACCCCTTCAGAGACCCACACACCTGCACTTGTTCTGTTTCTTTCTGTCATACCAACTGCTTTGCAACATCTGGATAAGTGGCTTAAACTCAACATCTTTTCCTGTTTGGGGGCTCAGGCTCCCATGGACCACAATGTCAAGTGGTTTTGCTTAATTCCACCCCACCCCCCTGCTGTCTATTTCATTAGTGCTGTCATTTTCTTAGTTGGAGGGTCAATGGCCAGTCTGGACAATAGGTCTGCTACAAGACAGTTTTTCCTTGGATATAAATGACTCATAAATCATTCCTTTATAACAGTAATCACATTCCCTGGTGTCTAGCAGGTGTGTTGCCTAATGGTTTGTGATCTGTCTGGCTGTCGAGGTGACTGTCAAGTGCATATTTGTGGACCTCTTGTACTGAATGTACCACTGCCAAGATTTTTTCCTTTCTTTTGTTTTTTTTTTTTTTTTTTTTTTTTTTTTTTTTTTTTTTGGTTTTTCGAGACAGGGTTTCTCTGTGTAGCTTTGCGCCTCTCCTGGAACTCACTTGGTAGCCCAGGCTGGCCTCGAACTCACAGAGATCCGCCTGGCTCTGCCTCCCGAGTGCTGGGATTAAAGGCGTGTGCCACCACCGCCCGGCTGATTTCTTCCTTTCTTGTTCTAGCAAGCAGTTGTTGTTGTTTCAGGCTAATAAAAATAGGCAAGCAACCTTCAGATAATCCTATTGCTTGCTGGGAATCTGGCTACAATGTTCTATGGCTTTGTTCATTACTGGACAGCTATTTCTATACTATCATAGAATTCTTAATGACAGAGGAAAGATACTGTGTTTGTCCAACATGGGCAGCATGCTAGGGGCTATGCTATGATGTCTGCCTCACCGATGATATTTTCTTTTTAAGATGTAGAGTTCTTTTGTTATGTGCATATGTGTGTCTAAGTGTGTGTATCATTGGAAGCCATAGAAGAGGAGGTTGAATCCCTTGTAATTAGACTTACAAGACATGATCCATCCAACATAGATGTTAGGAGCCAAATTTTGGTCTCTAAATGAGCAGTAAGTACTCTTACTTGCTGACCCATGGTATTATATTTAATCTTCCCAAGAGCCACACTAGGCAAGTACTGTCTTTAACCCTACTTCAAACAAAGGAAAGTGAGGCTGCATGAATTTAAGAATCATACCATTTAGTAGTTACTGAGGCCTGATAACAGGCACAGTGATTTAAAGTATACTATCTCATTTAGTCCCCAGCGTTCTTCAATAAAATAACTACTAATCACATGCAGATATTTAATTTACATGAAATCAAATAGAATAAAATGGCTTGTATTAGCAGCCTATCAAATATTCAGTGGCTAAGTGTATCTGGTGGCTATTGCTTTATATTATACAGATATGGGACATTATCAGTATCACCTAATACTTTATTGGCCAGTCCTTCCCTAGAGCAATGCTGAAGATAAGTAGTCATTAAAGGAAGAGAAAACAGAGGCTTTGGTTGGTTGTGTAACTTGCTGAGGCTTGGATCTAGGCCACAAGACTTGTTCTATATACTCAGTGACCATTTAAGACTGTGCCACTGGGGTGTGGGGCTCCTATGCAAGAGATGTCCTTGAGAATTCACAGATAGCTGCAGGAATCTCACCAGATCCTTTCCAACAAGCTCTATCTCTGACACTAAGCATGCAATCTTCATCCCTGTCATTGTCTGGATCCAGCTTTATTCTCTGCCTTTACTGGTTCTTTGCATGAGCTTCTATAGAGCCTCATTACCCCAGTGGAGCCACTCCTTCTCACTGGGTTGTGCTTGTAGCCTGGTCATCTGTCAAGACTGCCGTGCTTCCTGGGAAGGCTCCTGGAGGCTAGCTCAGTCCTGGATAATAGATTGAGCCTGTGATTCTGGAACACTTTTGGAGAGCATGGAAGATGCAGACTAAAATGGTTTTTCATCTGCTGTTTTGCAAAGCTCTTTTTGCTGGCTCAGGACCCAAGACCTCCTCAGTGGCCCAGAAGAGGGGTGTGATACATGGCCAGTTTTCTCTTCTAATTCCAGCCTTGAGCCTTCGATCCTTTTCTCAGCACCATTGAATGGAGCCAAAATTTTCACTCATTCCAAGAACTCCATGCTTATGACAGTGAAAAGTTTTCCTGGGATTTCTTAGAGTGCAGAGGCTGCACAGTAGGCCCACTAGTCTTTGGAGTGTACCTAACCTGGGAAGGTTTGAGAAAAATAACGAAGACTCCTCCAGCCTCTACTGCCTGTCAAGAACTTTGATTAGTACTTCATGTGTGTCATTTCACATATTCCTCACAAAACCTTTAAATGGCATTGTGTTCTTTTCACCCCACTTACAGGCAAAAAACTCAAAGCATAGAGACACAGTTTGCTTGAGAATGTATAGCTATTTGTGAATCAGTTAAGGTTAGTACCCACGATCAATTTGCTCTATCACCTCTGATTTGCTGTAATTATATAAATAAATCATCATCTATGATTGGATAATTTGAAAAATGAACCTATTAAATGCTAAAAACCATCCTCCAGGAAATATATAAGAAATCTCAAAGCTACAAATCACCAGTCATGTAAATATATACATTTTGGTTATTTTTAAACAACCCAGCTTGAAAGAAAACATGCGTTTTAAGAAGTATGCTGAGAAGTATGAAACAGTCCTCCAATTTAAAGCACATTTTTTAATGCAACAAATTTATAATCATTTAAGTCTTACTTGTTCATCATATTTTTAAGCTAAAACCACCAATGGCTTTTACTCTAATAAATGTCCAAATTCCAGAAGAAGAAAGCAAGTTCATCAGAAAGGATTAAGAAAGGATGTGTTCTGGGGACTGACAGTGGGGTTTAAAGTCAATGGGATTTGAGTTCTCTTTAAGAGAAACTCAGATGTGAAACTCACAGCACCTATGAGTGCTTCCTTTCTGGTTCTCATTTTCCTGGACCCACATGGCTCCAGAATGAGGGCATCACATCCATGTTGAAGGACTCTTGATCAAAAAGGAAGAATGGATACATTTCCTGCTGGGAGTGCTTCATTCATATACCATTACACCAGTGGTGGCCTGAAGCATGGGTTCTTTTGGCCATGAGGGGATATATACAGCTAAAGACTAGAGTTCTGTTTCCAATGATAAAGGGGAAAATAGGTAGGCATGCATATAGTAGACAACTAGCCACAGTGCCATGAAAACTAATGTCTAAGCTAACATAAAGCGAACTCTGGTAATCTACTACGTAATTCAGGCCATTGTCTTCTTTTGTCTCCCTTCTCAGTCTGATGTTCTGGATAAATAAACAGAGAGTTTTTCAATGCTAGATGGGACAGACTTCTTTGGGTTTTGTGTCCTGGAATCAAGAACAGAAAAATCAAAAACTTTTTGTTTCTTTATTCAACATTCCACCCATGCTTTCTCCGTGTAGCCCTGGCTGTCCTGGAAATTGCACTGTAGACCAGGCTGGCTTCAAATTCAGAGATCTGCCTGCCTCTGCCTCCTGAGTGCTGGGATTAAAGGGGTGCACCTCCACTGCCAGGCTCCTTATCTTTTACTCAGAGGTATGAGAGTTGATCTCAAAGTTGTCTTTTGTTTTGGGGTTTGGTGGAGGGTGTGTTGGGTGTAGAAGGGTGTGTGTGTGTGTGTGTGTGTGTGTGTGTGTGTGTGTGTGTGTGTGTGTGTTCATGGATGCAGGTGCATGGGTATAAAGTCAGTCTTGGGTCTTGGGTGTTGTTCCTCAGGTGTCTTCCACTTTTTCTTTGAAAAGGGTTTCTTACTGGCCTGGAATTTCATCAGATAGGCTAGGCTAGCTAGGTAGCTAGATTCTAGGAATCCATGTGTCTTCAGCTCCCATCTCTGCCATCACTAAGATTACAAGCACGCATCACCATGTCCAGCTTTGTTTATGAGGGTGGAACCTGTGTCCTTACCTGGACAAGGCAAATGCTTTGTTCACTAAGACATCTTCTCAGCCTTTAGTTTGCTGTGGGTCTGTCTCTTTTTTTCATTGCTTAGTTTGAAATGATGGGAAAGAAATATTTTTCTTTTTTTTATTTTATAATTTAATTTAATTTTACATATCAGCACGAATTCCCCTGTTCTCCCCCTCCTGCCTCGCTCCCCCACCCCCGCACTCCCCCCAGCCCACCCCCCATTCCCATCTCCTCCAGGAGTCCAAGGACTCCCCTGGGGATTTAGCTCAGCCTGGTAGATTCAGTCGAGGCAGGTCCAGTCCCCTCCTCCCTTCACCCAGGCTAAGCAAAGTGTCCCTGCATAGGCCCCAGGTTCCAAACAGCCAGCTCATGCACTAAGGACAGGTCCCGGTCCCACTGCCTGGATGCCTCCCAAACAGTTCAAGCTAATCAACTGTCTCACTTATCCAGAGGGCCTAATCCAGTTGGGGGCTCCTCAGCTATTGGTTCATAGTTCATGTGTTTCCACTGGTTTGGCTATTTGTCCCTGTGCTTTTTCCAATCTTGGTCTCAACAATTCTCGCTCATACAATCCCTCCTCTTTCTCGCTGTTTGGACTCCTGGAGCTCCACCTGGGGCCTGGCCATGGATCTCTGCATCCGATTCCATCAGTCATTGGATACTAGATGTAAATCAAAGGATGATTAAACTGCTACTCACAACACCAGGGAGCCTACCTAGTAAAGAGGACCCTAAGAAAGACACAGGGGTCGCCCAATGACAGAGAAATGGATAGGATCTACATGAGCAAACTGGACGTGAGGGGGGGTAATAAGGGCAAGGGCTGAGGGAAAGAGAGCTTAGGGGAGCGGGAGATCCCAGCTGGATCAAGAACAGAGAGGAAGAACAAGGAAAAAGAGACCATGATAAATGAAGATCCCATGGGAATAGGAAGAAGCAAAGTGCTAGAGAGGTCCCCAGAAATCCACAAAGATACCTCCACAATAGACTACTGGCAATGGTCAAGAGAAAGCCCGAACTGACCTACTCTGGTGATCGGATGGCCAAACACCCTAATTGTCGTGGTAGAAATATTTTTCTTTTTCTTTCTTTTTGTACTTCTTGGGATCAAGTCTGGGGCAAGTGCATGTGCTGGGCAAGTATTTTTCCATGAGCTGCACCCTAGTCCAGGGTTTCAGTTAGGTGACTGGTAAGGTTCCTTTTCGATCTTTGTCCTACAGTTCCTTGACACTGTATGAATGGGCCCAGTAGAGCTAGCGGTGAATACATAGGACTGAAGCATGGCACTAGCAGAGAGGTTTGAATAGGACTAAACTCTTTATGAATTTTGCTACTGTTTAGCCTTTCTCACTTAAATTGGAATCATGCTCAAGGCAGGAAGAAGGAGCAGATACTACTTTCTTCCTTAAGAAGCAGCAAATGCTTGGAGGACCAGTTTGCATGAGCATCCCACTGATGAGCAGGATGAGAACACCTCAGAGCTGTCCTTTGGCTCTCCTGCTCTGACTTTGCCTGCTTCCCCTTAATTTCCAGCCCTGGCACTTCTTGCATCCTTCCCTTTCCATGTCTTCCAGGGTTCTGGCATGTCACTCTCTTTCCTTCTCACTCAGTGTGTCTTCCCTTGTCACTCTTAGCCACATGCATCTATATCTACATTATATCCATTGTGCTCCACAGTCATAAGTTTCATGAATCTTATAAGGTAATATGTATATAACTGAGCCCATCATCATCTCCTTAAAGCATAGTTATATCACAGCATTCTCTTTTTCTGAAGGCCACTCCATAACCGTCCTCAACAGGACAGTGGAGAAGCCTGACAGTCACTATGGACTCCTCAAGCAAGTTAGTGAAAAAACTATGACTTCTGTACCTCCTCTTCACCTACAAGGGACTGACATTTTCGTCCATATTAATATAGTAAATTTTGGTCTCAGAATTCTCTAAACCACCTATCAAATAAACTTTGATATCTATTAATCATAGTAACTATAACAGAAAAATAATCACTACCATGATTTTCCCTGTGTGCTGTAAGTGTTGAAGTTATTCTATTCAAACTCATAACAATCCTACCATGGTTTGTCATTTTTCCCATTTTCCAGATGTAGAAACTAAGAGGCTAAGCAAATGCCACTGAGCTAATACATAGCAGAGCCTGGATTTGAACTATGTTCTCTCTAGATTCAAATCCTGCTCTGTTCTTGAGTCCGTCCTATCTCACCACGAGGTCTTCTCCCATTACCAAGGAGGACTGTCAGCCTTCTCAGCATAGCACACATGTGCCTTAACACACCACTACTGCAGCTGCATCTCCTGCAATGCCCACCTTTGCACACACATGCTATGCTTGTCCAGAACTACTGTAGGCTTCAGCATCTCTTCCTTTCTTTGGCTCTCTCTCTCTCTGCACCCTCTTGGTAGGCAGCTCACGTATAAAGTTTGACCCTGTCATTTTGATTAAGTCTATGAGAGATTTTCAATAGGAAGTCAGCCCTATAAAATCTGCCGATTAGTTCTAAACTTGATTTTAATGGGAAATCACTTTGATATTTTAAATGCAAATATATTACACATATATACATATGTGCACATATATGTAAATAAATAAACATTTAGCTTTTAGATGTATGCATGCATAGAAATCACTGGCATTTCTCTGTGTGATATTATCACAGTAATAATAAAAAAGGAGTGTGTGTATTGTTTGTGTGTGTGTTGTTTATGTATATATGTGTTTGTGTTTTAATATGTCATTGCTTTCAGGGCCCCTCTTGGGAAATCCATTTCGTATTAGTAATTATTCTCCAGAAGCAGATGACATCTACAAAGAGAGAGGTGTGACACATATAGGAACAGGAGTAAAGTCTCAAAGTCATCACTCTAAATAAAGTAAGGAAGCCCACATGAGTGTGCATTGTGTGGGTCTACTGCGTAAAGTATGAAAAGGACAACATTGATTTCTAGTGATGGAAACCACAGGAGAGGTTGCACTAGAATGTTCTCATTCTGGGCAGCAAAGTGAGCATATACAGGAATATATACAAGTGTGAATGACTGCATGTAAAACTCTGTCAACCACTACAATTTAGATTCACAAAATGCATTCTTTCCATTTGCATCTCTGGTTGCATCTCAACCAGTAAAGAGACATTTACTCACTTGGAAACCCAAGGATGGCACAATAAAGTTTTAAGCTAAAATGTTTTTAGGGTGGGCTTCACCCAAAAAAAAGTCTCTTGAAAACAGGAGCAGACGGTGGTTTCAGCTCATCGAGTTGGAGCCTCTCTGTTCACAGGCGCATTCACTCAAGGCTCTGCATCCCTACTTACTGCTCTCAAGCACAATAGTGGGTGTAAGCTACAATCAAAAGGTCATTTTTCCCCTTCGGTAACTAACACAAGTGGCTACATTTCCTGATTCTGGATTAAGTTCAAGATTTCAAATACAATTGGACTCGTTTCTGATTAGAAAGTTTGATATTTATCATGGACTTCCCTGTCTTCCATAACCAGTGTGAAAGAGATGACAAAAAAAGTCACCTGAAAGGGACCATTCTTTTATTTAACAATTAACCCCATCTGAGTAAATAATCCGACGCGGTGCACTGGAGCCGTTGCTGTCGGGCTCTGGGTTCAGAACTCAACACGGCTTCAAAGCGGCGTCCATGAAACGATGACAAGATGCTACAGAAATGGCTTTTTATGTGGAATATAATGCTCATCTAGTGTTACATGGTACAGTAATGAGGAGAAGGTGGCTGTAAAGATGGTAGGATAGAGTGTCTGGAAGTACTTACCTGGGGAAACACAATCTTGGTTCAGTTTAGCCCCTTAGGCCTAGAAATGCAGTATATGGTCTAGAAACTTGAATATTCAAAAACAACTTCAGTGGGAGTTGTAAGGTTTCCATCACAGGCAAATAAAAACAAAATTCCCTGGCAGGCATCTGAGCAGCCCAGAGCTGAGGTGCTTCTGAAAACTCCAGCTTCGTTCCCACTTTCATCAGATAATTTCATTATACAAAGGGGCATATGTCTTTTAAAAGTATCAAACAGCACATTAGAACCATGAAAGCCCATCCATCAGTCAACAAATCCTCATGATAAAGATCGATCGTTCCCCACAGAAGGGGAACACGCAGACCAGGTCAATCTGTCAGCAAACCCATTCACAAATCTATACTCTGAATTGAGACAAGAAACTCTAATAACCTGAGATTACTTTCCAGGAAAATATTTGGGTACCCCTACATGCCCAAGCCTCACACCTGACTGCATTTGGCGTCTCCTGGGTAGACCAGGCTCAGGGCCTGGAAGGGTGGGAGGCCAGCTTTGGTTACTTCTCAGAAGTAGGCACTCCTTGATTTCTACCCACCTGTATCACTTTTAGTAAATGGCACATGGAGAAATTAGTGGGGGAACCTGCTTGGGACTCATTCAGCTCCGATTTCTTGGGTGGATTTCCTATTGTCTTTGGGCAATCCGAAGGCTTTATGGGAAACCAGGGGCCTGGGATCTGCTTCAGCAACCAATTTTGCAAAGCCTTTGCTGGAACAAAAAGGTGTTGTCATCAAGTCTCTGTTAGTTGTGGATATTTCTAGATACCACTGAAGAAAAGAAAATGGGGGGAAATGTATTTAGATCATCTTTACAACCATTTAGGACCTTTAGGACCTCACTTAATTGTGGTCCTAGATCTGTATCCCGAGGAGCACAAGGGGTTGAGAAGTGATCACAGATTGAGCTCCTAATGTGTGTTTTGTATCCTCCAGTAATACACCTGGTGGGGACAAGCACCCCTGTTACAGATGGGATAGGAGGGTAGGGGACACTGCCTGGCAGAGACCAGTACCACTGTTATAAATGGGCTAGGAGGGTAGTGGATGCTGCCTGGCAAAATCCAGCACCCCTGTTATAGATGGGATAGGAGAGTAAGGGATGCTGCCTGGCAGGGACCAGCACCCTGTTATAGATGGGATAAGAGGGTAAGGGATGCTGCCTGGCAGGGACCAGCATCCCTGTTATAGATGGGATAGGATGGTAGGGCATACTTCCTGGTAGGGACCAGCACCCCTGTTATAGATGGGATAAGAAGGAAGGGGATAATGCTTCTGACTCAGGACAGAGAGCAACTGTCAACAGTGATGTTTTGCTTTGTTTTAATTGAAAATAGATTCTTCCCTCATGCAATACATCCTGACCATAGTTTCCCCTCCCTGCACTCCTCCAAGCTCCCCCCATCTCCCCTCTCCCCCAGATCCACTCCCCCTCCATCTCCTCTTAGAAAAGAGCAGGGCTCCAAGAGTCAAAAGCCAAACACAACAAAACTAAATACAATAAAATAAGGCAAAAGCTCTCATATCCAGGCTGAACAAAGCAACCCATCAGGAGGAAAAGAGTCCCAGGAGCAAGCAAAAGAGTCACTGTTAGGAGTCCCACAAAAACACCAAGCTAATGTGTGTCACATCTGTCCAGCAGAATAACTGCTTGCCTCCAGCTTCATGGCCAATGTCATGCTGCGAGGCACCTACTTGTTATCCCTAGTGATGTGCTACTTGAAGGTTGGGCTGACAACTAGGCCTTCTTCCATGTAATCCAAAGGGCTGGCTAAAGATGTTAGATGGGTAGGGAAGAGCTGGAGGAGAGGGGTCTATCCAAGCAGTGTAGCTGGGAAACCACAGACTAATGCCCAGATGTACAGTTCAGAAGCAGAGAAGCAGGACAGTCTCCACCTTGGCTCCCTGGAGACTAAAGAAAGTGTGGTCAGAATGAAAAAATGGACAGAAAGGTCAGTGACAGAGACTCCCTTCTAGAGTTAAAGCGATTTGCCAAACCAGTTTGCATCCTGGCTTCCACCTATCTTACTGTAAGAGAAGAGAGGGCTTAGATTTTGGGGGAAACTAAATGCAGATGTGAGAGTTGGGGCAATGTAATCTATGCTGTGGGGTAGAGTCCATCATCTATAAATTCCGAAATACACCAGCTGATGGAAGAAGCATGAAGGTTAAAAGGAGCAATGCACAGAACACACCCAGCTGACCGCAGGGACCCTAGAGGGCCTGGAAATGTCAGGTCTCGTTTTTCTTTTCAGTCTCTTCTTCAAGAACTGGTTCCACAGTGACACTGACCTACTGGCCTAGTATAGGAAAAAGAAATATGCCAGTTGGATGAGGAATTTCATCACAGTTGTGATGCAGCTCATGATGGAGGAACTCTAGAGCAGATACCAACCTCCCTGTTCCTGCTAAATATGGGAACATCATTGCTTGAGCAGATCCTTGGAGAAAATAGGACTGTTCATTTCCTTCCAACCACCACCTTATGCAATGGAGAGCTCTGAACTTCATGGGACTATTTATGGTATTTTCCTGGGCCTAACCTTAAACCCATCTGTCAGCTAGCCCACCTGCTGCCTACCATCGTGAATGATGCACATCATTCCTGTCTTCCAGCTACCAGACCTTCAGAATGTCCCAGGCCATCTTCCCTTGGTCTTAGCATGCATTTTCAGTTTGCTTCTCTGGGTCACCACCATGCATACACATATGGTTTGAGCTTATGATCCCTCAACAGTGTGGTTGCCTGAACAAGACTAGCATAAGGGTAACAAGAGTTGAGATGCCTTTGCGGACAGGGGAAATTCCATGTGGTCCCTCACCTAGACAAAGACAACAAAAGATCAGTAGCTGTTGAGAGAGGGAGAATCAGCGGCCTCTAGGATGAACTCCTACATTTGTTGTCCAGTCCCAAGTGGTCATCTCTGGACCCACACATATATGAGCAAAGCTAAATAGACTCAGTAGGTTATATTAGCACACCTATGTGCATGCACACACATGTGTGTGTACGTGTTACAATAATAAAGATTGTAGATTTTGGAGGAAGTTCACTTTCTCTAATCAGTTTTCATACCTTCAGAGTAGAAATAATCACATCTTTATTTTAAGTTTTCCCAGGGTATTTAGTAAACAGGGGTGCTCGTCCTGGGCTGAACTATTGTCTGACTTTGATTTTCCTCTCTGTGGATTCTCTAGCAACACTAATGACCCTAGAGAGGATGCTCCTGTGGAGTAAACTAGACTATGCAAGCCAGCACCCTGGCCTGATTCAGAGCAGAGCCATGTAGGAGTCGAGGTTTGAAAGTGGAGCCTTTGGAGATGCAGCAGGAGACAGCTGTGGTGCTCATTGTGCTAGGCTCCTCAACGGGGCAGCTCAGAGTCCTTCCAACCTCATCCATGTTGCTCCTCAAATCCTTTCAAATTTGAAGGAGACAGAGATCCAGGAAATGAAGCCTGAAGAGGGATTCTATCTGCACTTCGGAACACCCTAACTTGGCATGCAAATGGCTTTCCTTTAAGAAACCTCACTACCTCTCTGAGGCGTGGTGGAAAGTGTCAACGGGAAACAGCTGGTGGGTTTTTCTGAGTTGCCTAGGTGAGAGCAGTGTGATCTGCTTCACATTCACAGAAAACACAGCCCCACAAGAACCTGCCAAGGTGGAACTGCTTTTTTTTTTTTTTTTTTCTGAAGCAGCAGCCATACCCATCTTTAGTGGAGACTGGATTACAGTTGCATACCGTATGACTGCTGAAGGGACCTGCCCTGGCCCATGTGATCTCATTTTTAGTGAATCTTGAATTTTCCCTGGAACTAGATTCCATGACCACCTCTGCTCTCGAGTGTCAAACATAATGCAGCATTTTTGACAAACAATCTCAGCTGTGCATCTTCCAGAGTGTTCTACTCTAGGAAAAAAACTAATTGACAAATTCAGCTGCACTTTTAACAGAACAATGCAGCAGATTCTGTCAGGGCTACAAAGAAGTCAAAATACAGCAGCAACCAAGAGCAGCATGGCTCTAGGCCTCAGCCAGGTGGCCCAGTGTCACCAGACAGAACGCAATTTATTTTCTTTTCTTGAAGTTGATATGACCCTTGTATTTTTTCTCTGTGATTACAAAAGGGAATGCTTATAATTATTAGCTCTCCATGTAATGATTATCACATTTTTTTTTTTTTTATTTCAGAGCAAACACCTCTGCAAACACATTCCTTATGGTAACCCGAAACCCCTATCTGGGTAAGATTCTGATTGATTTTAGCAGAACAAAGGGACAATTGCATCTCATTTGAAACCCAGATGAGACGCTCCCTACTTCATTTTAAGGCGGGAGTGAGGATGGTTGGGTGGTCAGTGTTTCAAGAGAAAAGGGGGAAGCACAACACTGAACAGGACAAACGTACAGTGGCTACTTTTCTGACCTGGAACTGGTTAACTGAGAATTGAAAAGTCACCCTCGGGTAGCCCGAACAGGAACCTGCAGTCTGCAAACACTTACTTCCATCAGCACTGCTCCGAGGAGGTGCCGACATGCAGGGTCCCTCGTTCTGATCTCTGTCCGTCCTGGTCTGAATTAACAGAGGGGGACAGGAAATGGAGCAACACTGCCCATGAGTAAGAAAGCCGAGAAGGACGGGACCCCTTCTGCTTCCAATCAAGAGAAAGTTCAGTCTGAAGTATCATCGTGCCTCTCAACCACCGGCGAGCCCAGGCTTCTGCAGGGAGCAGGGACTCTTCGTGGATGGAATTACACACTTAGTGGGTGAGAACTATGTCTTGTGGAGAATACCCGTGCACAGTTGACAGTGTGGCCAAAGGAAAGCAAACACAACTGGTGGGTTTAGCACTGAGTCTGACAGAGAAGTCACTGCCGTTGCATTACCAACTGTCCTGTAAATGTTATTTCAGAGTTATATTTCTTCCCAACACCAAATCTGGAATTTCCAAAGAGTGAAAGGTTTTTGAAAATACCTTTCATGGAGACCTTTAGAACCAGGAACTCAGAAGCAATTTGTTTCCCACCACTGGGTTGTATCTGTTGTAGTAAGCTCTGCTTGTAAAAGTATGGACATTTCTCCTGGCTTCGCCAGCATCTCGGGTAGCTACTAATAAAATCTCGGAACTGATTTGCTTAATTTCAATTTGCTAACCCAGTAAATGTGTCTGTTTACTTTACTTGCGCAGCAAGCCTCTGACGACCAGGAGTTTGGAAATTGTTTTGCTGCAGGTAAGTTTGCATGTGGGCAGCTGGTTGTCCGCGGAGGGGAGATGGGCTTGTCCCATGGTGAGTCTGCTCAGACGTGCTGCCCTGGGGATGAGTGCGAAAAGGGGCAGGAAAGGAAACGTTCAGGTTGCCAGCCCCTTCCCAAGCCACGGCTTCAAATGTGGTTGTACTTACTCACTCCACTTGAAGTAAGTTTCCCAAACAAGACTTGAGTATACCTAAGTGAAGCACAAAAGCAGAAGACGTGCCGCCTCTGTCACCTGCCATCCTGTCAGTCAGCCCCGCCATCCTGTCAGCCCCACCTCAGATTGTCTCTTTCTGTGCCAGTTAGAGGCAGCTGCCTGTGATATTGTGGGTGTGCTGGTGAGCCTTGGCTTTGAACCTTGATTGCTCCAGCAAGGCACTAGTCATATCATTATTATAAACCAGGTATATTTGAGCTAGAATATTGTTGCTATTGAGGCAATTTTTCACTATTAGCCAGAGTGGCCTTGAACATACTATGTAGTTTAGTCCAGCCTGGAACTTGTAACTCTCCCACCTTAGCTGGGATTAACATATACATTGTCACACATAGCTGAAACTATATCATTGTATCTTAAAGGTCTGTGACTATTTGTGGAAAATACTTAGTATTTTTTTTATTTAAAAAAAAAAAACCCTAACACAAGCTGGACATGGTGTTTAAGGCTTGCAGTTTTAGCAAATGGGAGGTTGAGGCAGGAGGATTGCAGTGAGTTCCTAGGCTAGCCTTGGTTACAGAATGAAAGCCTGTCCCAAGAAAACAAAAAGAAAATACTGTTAGAAAGACATGAGGTGTATGTCTGTGATTCTAGAACTCTGGAGGCAGAGGCAGAAGAATTACCACGAGTTTGATGCCAACTTGGTCTACATAGCACATTCTAGGCCATCCAGGGCTGCACTGCAAAATGCTGTCTCAGAAACACACAGGACAACAAAACAACAGGAAAAACAAACCACAGGACAGCAGACTATGCAGAAAAACATTAAGTGCCACCAGAGTGTAGAGGGGCTGACTTCACCAAGCTGTCCCCAGGCTGACCCCAGTGTCCTGGAGCATCGTGGGAGCACAAGGTTTAACAAATAAATGGCTTGTGTCTACTATTTTGTGTAGCACAAAATAAAGTTCCTCAATGCTCCAAAACATCTTATTACCACAGCTGAGCCTATATGAAGGTAAAACTGCACTTAAAAGGTATGCCCATCAGTTTCTGGCAATATTTAAGCAAATCCACGACCTGTTCCCCAGGCAGCCCTCAGTCCAGTCTGCAATGCCTGTCTTTGCGTCTATAGCAAAGGCCTGCAGTTCGATTGCTCACTATTCCCTGACTTTCTGTGTTTCAGAACATGTTTCCTTTACAATCCAAGGAAAAGTGGGCCTTTGCGTTTCAGACTAAGTACAGCAGCGTGATTGGAGAAAATCTCCAAGCAAATCTTATTTATTGGCCAGGAGTTTAGTCCAAGGTAAAGAGGAATTCTCTTGGTTCTGGGACCACAGAGCTGTGGGGAAACTTTTGGATGAAAGTTGTAATCCAACAGAGAAGGATGAAAGGAATTTAAAGGTGAATTTGGGAACTTGGGGAAATTTAATACTGTGATTTGGTATCAGATTTAAATTCCTTCCAAAGCCACTATGAAATTAAGGTGGGGGAAGAGATTACTTGCAGAGTGTTGAGTGTGTTTAAAACTATATATGAAAGTGTTTACCAAGTGCTTTATTTCTCCCAGCAAACACAACTTTAAAACCAGCCCTCTGTTTAAGGCTCCATTGTGTTTTACTGAGGTTAACAATAACTAAGTGCCTGCTACTAAAAATTAAATTGAAGAGTTAAAACGAGATATTGTACTGCAGTTTTATAAATCTGCATATCCACCAATCAATTAGTTGAGTTCTTTAATGTCAGAGAAAAAATAAATCCTAAGTGATTTACTATATCATTGTATCTTAAAGGTCTGTGACTATGAAAGGGTGAGTGTGTGTGAGCCGAGCTTCCAACCTCAGTAACTCTGAATCCTGTGCGGTTTTAACCCAGCAACACTATACCAGCTTCCAGCTGTGTTTGGGAAAGTACAGGTAAAGCAATTAAATAAACAAGTTCATAAAGTTTTCTAGCGCTTTTTGAAATTTGCTGTGAGTTTCTTTTTGTAAGTGTTTTTATTTGTTTACTTGTGGAGAGTCATATACCTGCTCTATGTTTCAATAAATAAATCATTCAATTATAGCCATGTTTAATTGAATATTCCTCCATGGCCTGATCAACTCTGTGGTATTTTGAAGATGTTTTCTTACATTCCTAATGGGAAACTCCAAAGACAGAGAAAATCAAGGGACAGAAATGCATGTTATAGTGGTACCGATGTGGCGATGAGTGTTTACTTCCCCAAGAGTTGAGCAATATGGTATTATGATTTTTCCCAGCATACCCAATTGGCAGCAGTCATTTGTTCAGCCATGACAGCCATTAATTTCATCCAGAGCCCTGAGGATACACTATAGTAGTAAATGAGAATCACTGTCTTTCCCTACTGTTCACACCACTGTGGGTCATCCTTTTAGCTTCGAGGACTCCAGGTGGAAGCTGGTATAGTGTTGCTGGGTTAAAACCGCACAGGATTCAGAGTTACTGAGGTTGGAAGCTCGGCTCATACACACTCACCCTTTCAAAGTCCTCATGGCCTTACCTTCGGATTGAGATGCTAACTCTAGTGTCACTGACTTCCTCTAACTGAGATAAATGTGGTGAGTGACTAGCACAGAAGATGGTTTGAATGAAACATACACTGCTTGGGAGATCAATGTCATCACTTTAGATGCTCAAGAACGGTAGGAATTTGCCCTTAGTAGCTTTTACTAGATGATGTCCTGGCCAAATGTGTGCCCAGGTTAGGTTCAGCTATGTTTGGGAAAGTACAGGTAAAGCAATTAAATAAACAAGTTCATAAAGTTTTCTAGTGCTTTTTGAAATTTGCTGTGAGTTTCTTTTTGTAGGTGTTTTTATTTGTTTGTTTACTTGTGGAGAGTCATATACCTGCTCTAAATTTCAATAATCCAACCTTGACTAATTCTTTAATGGGATGTTTGCTATCACTGTTCTGGCTCATCAATTCAAAAATATGAAGAAGATCATGTGTAACTAATCAGCACTAAATTTAGTAAGTGTTTTCAAGGGAATTCCAATTTGTTTCTTCCTAACTCAAACAAGTTCACCTGTTGTAAGGTTTTTAATGGCTTCTCTCCAAATGTCCCCTTTTCTCCTCTAGGAGAGTGTGACTGAGAGTAAACCTGAGTGTGACTCCCTTTTTGTGTGTCACATCTAGCACATCCTTTAGAAGCACTCCAAACACTACCCTTGCACTTCCACAGTCTCTCCATTGGACACGAGTTTGCTGTTTCTTCTGAAGTTACCATCTCTTATTCCCTCTTTGCTCTGTTTATACAGATCAGAGATCTGCTAATAATACACTTATATGCTTTTCTGAATTAAATTAATCTAGATTTCAATGGCACACAGATTCTACAGTCCTTTATGTTAGAGGGGTAAGTCTATATAAAATTGAATGAAATAATATGTAATAGATAAGTAGAACTTCTCAAGAAATTAGGGTAACCAGATTCATGTGTTTTATCTCAAGCAGCACTAAAGCTGCATCTGACTCCAGATTAGCATTATGGCAATCAGGAAGGGCCCACAGGATACACTATCAGTATCCACATCCTCTGTGCTCTGCTTGTCCCCGAAGACATTGCTAATGGTCACATTTCCTGTGCCTTCATCAGAGATCAATTGGCAGTTACTATTAGGCAGTTAAAATCAGTAAATTTCAAGAAATACAGTTATTAAAAGTCAGTCATGGCATTTTGTTGTTGTTTAACAATACCAAAATATGTGATGTGAAGTATTTTATTTAAGCCTCAGTGGAATTTTGAGGGAATCGGTTCTTAAATTTTTCTTTTGCTTTTTTAGACTCCTTTTAATGTCCATTGAGTCATTTTCCTGAGTTTCACCTTTTTTCTTTTTTCTTCTCTTCTCTTCTCTTCTCTTCTCTTCTCTTCTCTTCTTCTCTTCTCTTCTCTTCTCTCTCTCTCTCTCTCTCTCTCTCTCTCTCTCTCTCTCTCTCTCTCTCTCTCTGTTGTTGTTATTGAGACAGGGTCTCACCATGTAGCCGCTGGCTGGCCTGGAACTCACTAAGTAGCCCAGATTGGCCTCTAAATCCACTGCTCTGCCTCCTAAGTGTTGAGACTAAAGCTTGCCCCAACATACCTGGTCAGAGTTCCACTTTTGAGAAAAGTGATAGTCAGTATTCCCCAAATTACTATTTCTAATGATAGCTCTGTGGTATTGATTTATAATCAGCTGCTAACACTATTCATATTGTGGTTTTCTACTTTTATCTTGGGCATTTTTCCCTGAATAATTGTTCTACACGGCTGTGTCCAAGACAATAGGGTCACAGAATAGGTTTATAGTTTTGGTATCTGATAATGCATAACAGTTACTTAATGAGTGTTAATTGTGCAACAAACATTTCATCATCTTTTTTACTATCTGTAACACTGAGTTAGACCTAATTATTATTACCACTTCACAGATGGATATATTAAGGCTGGGGGAAAACAATCTAAGCAAACTTTCCAAGGTGATACAGCTATTAGATATTGGAAGCAAAATTCAGCCCAGGTTAGCCTAATTTAAGAACACTTTAACCTCTGTGTTTTCTTGCAGAGGGAGGCAACAAAAATATGATCTGAGGGGGTTAGGATGTGGCTGAGTCTGTGAAGTCCTTGCTATGCAGGCATGAGGTCCTGAGGTTAGAGGTCTGGGTATAATTGCAGCATTAGGGTTCAGAGAAGGAAGGATCCCCAGGGCTCTCCGGACAGCCAGCCTAGCTGAAACATCTCTTGTGGTTCACTGAGGGATCCTACCTCAAAAATTCAGAAGTTTATCAACAATGTGACCAGAAGATTTCTTACAGGGTATTAGTCCGACAGTAATGCCCTTTCATGTAACAAGTCAGCTTCTTCTGTTGTGAAAGTGGAATTTACAAGAGCAGATGAAAAGAGGCGAAGAAGGCCGTGCCAGTCCACACAGAACAGAAAAGGAGGCGGGAAGCCTAGAGCAGGGGCATTTCAGGCTTTACTCTGACCCAGGTTACAAGTGCAGTGCGTGTGTGGCCAGGTAACCTCTGTGGCCCCTGCCCTGGACTCTGGTCCATCCCCCTGCCCCAGGAGGGAGTATGAAGAGTTGCTTCCACCCCCACCAAACTTTTAGCCTCAGAAAGGTCAAGCTCATGTCTCTCTAGATGTCGGAAGTGCGTGGCTCAGTGCCTGGCGTTGGGTAAGTGTTTGTTGAATATTTAAATGCGATGGATGAAGAGGGTAAGGAAAAGGGAGAGAGGAGGGAATAATGGGAAAAAGGCACGAAACGAAAGAAAGAAACCCATGTCCTTCAACATCTTGCCGGAATCCTGTTTTATGTGGACCCATCCTGTGTGATCAGTGTCTATGCTACTGCCTGCTTCCTGCTGAGACCTCCCTTTTGTGGACCACCAAGATGCTGGATGCCACCTAGACCTCCCACCTTGTTCTCAGCTATGATCTCCTATTCTTTGCTGCCACTTTCCCAGGGAGTAATCAATAAGGGATGAGTAGAGTGTAGCAGGTGGTAGAAAATACAGCCAGCAGGGCCTTTTCAGGGTTGGCTCACTTCTCCGGCCTACGTGAAACCAGCCTTTACTCTTTATCATCTAGGAATTAGCTCTTCCTTGAAAAGTAATGTTCTGCTTTTCAGACAGACCTTGGAAATTCCCCAGACTTACTGTCACTCACTTCATTAGAATCAACAGTCTTTCTCTTCCAATCTCCCTACTAAACATTCCAAAACACTTAACACAATGGATATCCATGCATTCATTTGAGTATGTATTATCATAACTTTAAGGTTCATGAGAGTGGGAACTTGATGTTCAGTCCTGGGGCACCATATTACAGTAACTAGAGCAGAGACAATATCAACAAATACCCTTGAGGGCTCACATCTGATCTAGAAAGAAATGAAGCCAATGGTTTGCTTTGAACATGTGCAAAACCAAGGTATGGAGAAACTCACACCCCTACCCTGCTCCCCATGGAGGGCCCCTGATTTCTGACTACTAGCCACATACTATGAGTCACCTGAGTAAATGGCGTCGTCTTCCAAACAGTGAAGCACGCAGGCTCCTGTGAGCTCAAGCTGAGAGTCTGCAGCTTAATGAAGAGCCAAGGTCATACAAGTAACTGGGCAAGAAATTAGGATCATGATCTCGACCACATCCCTTCTTCTTCTGGGTGTTGGCTACACAAAACATTATCTTTGGAGCTGGTCCATATTTCATGGCTGTTTCATTCAAACACAAATGAGCAAGAGTCTCTACAAAACAGACAGGCTTGTTCCATTTCCAAAGCTGTGGTCATCATGTGTGATAGGACAGGTGCGGGGAAGCTCTCAGAGCAGAGTGGGTCTCCCTTTGGATTGCTCTGACTGTTTCCCTCTGTTTGCAGACATAATACTCAGTTTCTCCAAAACATCTCTGGTTACAGAAAGGAAATTTTGTGGAAAGGTTGTAAGGATGGTCAGACAAAGAGTTAACACAATGAAAACAAAAAAAGTCAGTTTGAAATATTTTTACAACAGTCTTTACACTAGAGAGCGGTGGAGGGGGGAAAGGCATTTTTAAGTGCTGCTCTCTTTACCATTAGGTTGTCTGCTTTTACAGGTGGCAAGTTTCAGGGAGATGTGAGGGAAAGGCTCACACAGAGATGGTCTGCAGCAGAAAGACTTGACTCCCCTGCCCTCCTGCCCATGCATACAACATAATCACTCACAAAGTAGATACTAAAACAGTGTCAGCAGCTGCCTGGCCTGAACTAATAAAACCGAGCACATTGAGAGTTAAGTCAGAAGGTCTGTCCTTAACTCACCCCCTCGGGCCGCTGCATTACCTCTTCTCTGGCCTGAGTTAGTGGAGCACAAACCAAACGGCTTTTTGCACCTCCTTTTGCTGGTGTCAGAATGACACTGTTGATTTTTTCCCCCCTCAAAGGGCCTGACTCAGTTAAATGTCCTTCTCTTTCTCACTCACCACATGTAAACTTTAATTAAAGCTGCCTCTGCGGAACACCAGCATCACTTAAGAGAGCAGGGAAACGTTTAGCTGAAGGCTGTTTGGGCCCCTAAAGAGAGGGAGACGGAGACTGAGGAAGGTCACACAGAATAGCAACTATGGCTGCTCGTGTGGGGCCTGGGTCTCTTTTCCTCACACTTCGTCCAGCAGTTCTCTTTTCTTTTTGTTCTCAAGAGCTTGCCTCCCTTCACAAAGCTGATCTCCAAAGCCACTCTTAGAACTTTCTATATTTTGATATCTCTGTGTAGATCAGGTCATCATCTTTCAGGTCGTATCTGGAACTCCAAGGGTTAAAGCCAGGTCCATGGTCTCAATTACTCACTAAAACTTAAACGATCCTTTTTTAAAATTAAATTTTAAAAACCGTAAGGTTAATAAAAGATAGCAAGATATCTTTAATTATAAATTATTATATTAATTTAATGATATAATAAATTATATTAATATATTATATATAATGAAACATGTTACTATATAATAAAATATGATAAAAGACTAAGCAGAGAACTAACCTTGCACTTCATAACTGAAAAGTTTCAAAGTGGTGAGGTCACCCTGGCAGGCAGCAAGTGAGATTCTCTACACATTGTAGAAGAGCCCTAAGATCCCATTCCTCTGTTCTTTGTTTATATATCTTCTTTCCTTTTCATTAAAAAAATGCACCCTTACTTTTAAGGGACAAATTAGTAACAATCAGACTCGCTTTTTTAATTAAAATTTTTATTATTTTATTTTATGTGTTTGGGTGTTTTCACTGCATTTGTGTATGGGCCTGGTGTCCACAGAGGCCCAGGGAGGGCATCAGATCCCCTGGAACTAGAACTCTAGATGGTTGTAGAATGCCCTGAGAGTGCTGGGAATCAAACCTCTGAAAGAGCCCAGTGCAACTT
Organism: Peromyscus californicus insignis; assembly: GCF_007827085.1. NCBI lineage: Eukaryota > Metazoa > Chordata > Mammalia > Rodentia > Cricetidae > Peromyscus > Peromyscus californicus. Next base: position 146,171,948 of record NW_026294573.1, read on the forward strand.
AGTCACTCACCATTTCTCCATCCCCTAGACTCGAGTTTTAAACCATCTTTCAAAATTCCTGCAGATATAGTTTTTACTATTTAGTTATAATTTGGGTTTCTAATTTCATCAATATCCTAGTACTGCTTTGCACAGCATGCACCTATGTAGCAGGGATCACAGAGGGTCCCAATCACTGTTCCTTCACTTAGTTCCTGAATGCCTTAATCGGATATCCATTGCTGTGACAAAATTCCGTAGGATAAATCATTGAAACAGACAAAGGTTGATTGTGATTGCGAGTTTGATCAGAGGGTCCAGTTCATGGTCAGGCGACTCCAGTGTTTTGAAGCCTTCAGTGAGCACAGTGGCAGACAGTGTGCAGACCAAAGCTGCTCACGACTTGGCCGCAGGAGTGTGTGTGGGGATACAAGGGAGGGCCAGGAAGGAGCTGGGTCTCCATATACCTCTCTGGAGAATGCCCTCCGAAGAACCTGTGTCATTCATCTGGCTTGTCTTTCCTAACGGGTCCTCCACCTGGAGACCCAGTCTTCATAACCTTGGGGAGACATTGAAGATGCAAACTACAAGAGCAAGTTCCGCGGCCTCCGTCACTGCTGCCCAAAGATTTGGTTCAAGAAAGTGTTGCAAAATTCCCTGTAGTTGGCAGTAAGTAAGAGAGAGACAAAAGCTGGACCAGAAATCAGAGAGGCAGAGCGAGCTAAGGATCTGAGGAGGGCCCAAGGTATTCCTAGCTAACCTGTGATTATAACCAATGAGCTTGCTGAATGCATTGGCAAGAAACCCTCTCTAGGAATTAAATTGTCAAGCTTTGACAAGTTTTAAATTTCCATTGTTGAAGTATTTTAAATGGGCAGGTTGACAGTGGACATCAGGGATGGCACTAAGTCACTGATTTTGGCACAACCCATCTAGCTCTGAAAATAGGGGCTGTGAAGGTAACATCAGCTTGGGTTTTCTATAACAGTAATAATACCAGTTAATATTTGTGAGTGCTTATATGTGTTTTACATATATTACCCACTGAATCTGAATTATTAAGTTTGAAATAAATATATGTCACTTAAATTTTATTTAGACATTACTGAAAATTGTCACTTTGAGGAGGGTAGTAAGCCACCTAAACTCCAACATGCTATTTTAAAAAATAAAAACATTTTAAATATGTAAAACTGTAGTAGTCCCATTGAACTCCAAATTCCTATTTTAATGCAAAAAATATTTATACATATTTAAATAATTAATTCTAAAGAGACAAGATAATTAGCCAGAAGCTTGTGGGCCAACTAATCTCAAGTACACACCATGAGAGCTGAAACAGGAGAGGACCTCCCTCAACAGTGTGGAAGGGGTGAACCCTCTCTTGAAGGTTGTCGTCTGCCCTCCACATTCATGCTTTAGCATGTATGTACGTGTACTTGCTCTCTCTCTCTATCTCACTCTCTCTCTCTCATAAATAAACATTTGCAAATGATGAAGTCGACTGACTTGTGTCAACACAGAGAGGTACCAAAACAGAATGCATGACCCGCTAATGATCTTCACACAGGGTTGCAAGGTCTGTGAGGGGAGGCCTGTACCTATTTGGATTGCCACAGTGCCTGTGAGGCCTACAAAACACTAAGTCATTCCATAAAACTTTAGTGAATGAAGAAATGAGATGTAGAAATTGTCTATATGTATATCAAGAGAAAAGCAACTATAACAAACTGTAGTTACTGCTTATACCTGCCGAGACTTAGGGGGTAGATTGTCATATAATATAATATTCTCCATTGTTTAAAGATTTTTATATCAAGAAACTATGAAATTTATTTTCATTTCAGAGTGATAAAGATCTAACTGAATGTATGAACACAACCATGTAAAAATATTTATGGTTATAGATGAAAATTGGGAAGAAATATGAAGAAATAGAAAGGAAAATGCTTTAGGTTAGTGTTGTTAGTCATTGGTTGTTGAATGCATACTACAAAGCTTTAAATACATTTTAAATGTTACTAATGTTCTATATTTCAAAATGTTTTAGTCATACGCAAATATTTTTAGAAACACACTTTCAAGGAGAGGTAAGATGTATTTTATAAAATTTTACTGTAAGAACATTCCCACTAGATTTCATAGTGAGAAAAGGAACTTTATTATGAACATTGAAGCCACTTATTATGCTTTATACAATATTAAAAATGAATATAAAAATAGAATTTAGGGGACTGGAGATATGACTCAGTGGTTAAGAGCACTGGCTGCTCTTCCAGAGGATGAGATTTCAATTCTCAGCACCCACATGGCAGCTCACAACTGTCTGTAACTCCAGTTCCAGGGCATCTGACATCCTCACACAGAGATACATGTCAGCAAAACACCAATGCACATGGAATAAAAATAAATAAAATGAAATTTAGAAAATGTACTACATTTAGAAACACCTTACCATTTGAAGATGACCCCTCATTTATAATTATAATATCTAGACAGAGATTACATTGAAATGCAGGGAGGATGGAATCAGAATTTATAGTAATATGACTGGATACATCTCACAAAGTTAGGCTAAAATCATGTCATGCCCATCCCCCTCCACAGAGCATCAGTCTCCCCTTACACAGATATGCACTGATTTACTGCTTCCCTGGGGTAAGCTGGGAACAGCAGGGGGGGCAACCCTGAGATCTCTTTGCTTTGTTTGTTTAATCATTTGTTTTTTCTTTTTTTCCCCCATGCTAATGGCAGAGCTTGGCATACTGTGAGCAATGAAATTAGTTTTAAATAAATGAATTCTTTTTTTACATGTAACACTTAAAAAAGACTAGGAAGAGATAGGGTGAGGGAAGTAGAGAGGGAGAAAGGAAAGAGGAGAAGATGAAAAGAAAGAAAGAAGTATTAGAGAGTCAGAAAAAAAGAGCCAGAGTCAAGTTAGAGATCTTGCTTTCTCTGGTCTTTGCTTCTCTAGGATCCCAGCAATCAGCAAGAAGTCATATGCACACAGGCGCCCTGCAAGGCTGATTTCAGTAGCCGTTTTGGTAACACTTTCAGAATTTATTAGCTTCTAGGGGGAAAAAGGATGAGACTTAAAGAGAGAGCCTATAACAACATTTATCCTGGACCTTGATCTAGTCTGAGGCTACACATCTGGGAAGGGAGCAAGTCAGAAGGCCCAGCTCAGCCATGCAGTTGTGGCCGAGGGCAGATGTCTTCATGTACAATGTGAGCAAAAAACAGACAAGCACTTGTTGAGCCTGAACTGCTATTTTTTAGCAGATAATAAAATATGTGATAAGTCATGCCCAGACTGAATGAGAATGTGCCACAAGTCATGGAGCATAAACCCAATCATACAGTCCAAAAAGATTTTTTTCCATTTCTTCTCTTTGGAAGATGAGAGCTTGGAAGTAAATGAGAAGGGCAAGGAAACATTTGAAACCACATTTCTTCGGGATTTTGGTTCCTTGTACAATTTTATCTCTCTCAAGGGTCCTTGGCAAATCCATTTTTGATGGGTAACAGCAAAATCAGCACTCCTGCTTGTACGTCAAATTCTTAGATCCACCAGACAGAGCTGAAGGAAGACACACTGTGTAATCATGCAATACACTCATCCTGGAGCAGAGATGCTTGAAAAATTGCTGCAAGCATATTTGTGCTTGAGATGGAAAAAGTAGTTTGGATGTGTTCAAGGGATCAGAATGAAATGATGCTGTCCATTAGGGTTTCCATAATAGTCCTTCCAAGTAAATTCAGACTTCTGCATTATCCATCACTGGCTTGCTCTTCCAGTCAAGTCCTGTTTTCTGCCTCTGTGCCCTCACAGGGGCCTTCAGAGGAAGCCACATTGTCCCTGTCGGATACCTTTGAACTTGTTCTCTCCTTTCCCAGACTGTTTCTATGAATGCCTCAAGACCTCACTGATGAAAGGTTTTCACTGCGGCATCTTTCCCACACTCGCCCAACTTTCCAAACTTCCTCCTCTGTGGTCTCAGCTAAAGAGTTGTCCCTTGCAGTTTTGTCTTTGGTTTGTGTTTATTTACATTTATTTCTTTTACATTACCTTGCAATTATCAATGATTGCAAGAACTTTATTCCAAATATCTGAATAATGCATGAGATAAAGAAGACACTTCACAGAGATATGTCATGTAAACTACCTTGGGAAGTCTGAGTCCAGTGATCCCAAGGAAAACAGCTTCATGCCATCTCAGCTCCTGAGATGAAAGAAATACTACAGAAGGCTGGGAAGAGGGCTCAGCCTTCAAGAGATCTTGTTGCTCTTGCAGAGGATCCAGGTTCAGTCTCCCTGTGGGAGACTGTGGAAGTCCAGCTCCTACCTTTCCCACCTTTTCTAGGGTTCTTAGAAGGAGGAGAGAGAGATGAGAAAATATCAGATAGAAAGAGAGACCTAGCCTACTAGAAGAAAAACAGAAACAGGATAGCTTTGGGAGGGCCTGGATCAATACCCAACAGCCTCAGAGGTTTATTCAAAGGGCTCTTTATAACATGCCAAGGGGAGAGGCAAAAGACCTCCCCCCTTGTTAGATCAAAGCACACCATACAGCCAAGTGTAGACCCTTCCAAACACCTAGTAAACACTCCTGTGATCAAATCATCTCCTTATGCAGCCCTGCTGGGTAAAGCAAGCTCAGATTCTCTGACCCTGAGTAAGTTCTCACTAGGAAACCTCTGTGGGTTCCCACAAGTCCCCAGCACCCACATGATAGCTAACAACTATCTCTAACTCAAGTTCCAGGGGATCTGATGCCTGCTTCTGGCCTCCACTGGCACTGTACACACCTGGTACACAAACATCAATGTAGGCGAAATACATATGTACATCAAATAACTTTTGGGTAGAAATAAGACTTTCTGTGAAAGAATAAGTAACACGAGTAAATAAATAGGAAAAATAGTAACAGGCAAGTAAGTAAATCTTAAAAAAAAAAAAAAATGACCCACTTGGGCACATCTGAAATCCAGCAGAACAGCATGTAAACACTGAGAAGGCAGTGTGAACATCCGAGAGGTTCTGGCATGAACCATTTGTGCTCTGCAGACTACAAATGGAGGGAGGGAATGTAGGATTGGAGGGACAATCCAGTACATGAAAACAGCACAGTCCAGCTCCTAGGTCTCACATGGAAAAAATAGTGTGATCACATTCAGTTATGAGCTGGAGAAGAAAAATTGAATCTTTGGGCCCACCTTTTCAGCTGCAAGATGAGGCTGCTTTACCGACGAATGCATTAGTAGGGGCAAATGCAGTAGCTCCTGGCATGGCAATAGACAGTTTTATAGCTCAAGGCCCCTGGAAACTCCAAATTCATAGTGGCGGTGGAGCAGAGCAGAATCCTGCTGAAGCACAATGTTCAGCCACCTCCCCCAGACTGGATTTTTTTCTACTTGCTATCTTTGGGACAGCATGGAGTTAAGCTGTGGGAAAACTAACTTTCAAAAGGTGGATTCACCTGTCTTGGCCTGAAAAAGGTTCTAGATAGAATGGGACTTTCTGAGAAAGAAGAGGTAACATAATCTGTGAGTGCTTTGTGTGGTGTAGTGAGTGCCCTAAGTGTAGATAGCTGTGGGCATTCATTCTATCCCCGGGAGGATTCCATGATCTCTCAGGAGCATGGGGAGGAATGCTCCCAGTCAATGGAAGAATACTTTCTGTCTCCTGATGTATAAACTGAACTCAGGGAAGCCACAGTTGACATGAATTGAATGAGGCTCTACACGACTTCAAAACGGGTTCGTGTTTACACCTCATTGTGAGTTTTTTTTTTTTTTTTTTTTGGTTTTTCGAGACAGGGTTTCTCTGTGTAGCTTTGCGCCTTTCCTGGGACTCACGTGGTAGCCCAGGCTGGCCTCGAACTCACAGAGATCCGCCTGGCTCTGCCTCCCGAGTGCTGGGATTAAAGGCGTGCGCCACCACCGCCCGGCTCATTGTGAGTTTTTTAAATTATTTTATTTAATTAACTTTTTATGTATTTTACATACTGACCACAGTTTCCTCTCCCTCCTCTCCTGCTGTTCTCTACCCACCCTTCCCATCTATCCCCTTCCCCATCCATTCCTCCTCCCTCCCCATCCCATTGTGAGGTGTTTTTGTTTTGTTTTGTTTTGTTTTTTTTAGTGTTTTGAAATGACCCAGAGGGAGTTATGTAATGGTTATGAAGACAGGTGCTGGAAACTAAACGGGGAGCCATGGTTGTCCTGTTGGGGCAGCTCCTGACTTCACTCCGTTATTTACAAAGTATGTTCTAAATAATAAACAGGTGACAACAAGTCTGGTAATGGCTGCGGGATTCGTTCAGATTAAGCCCTCTTGGCAAGGAGAGCTAAAATGTTTTCTTTTCCTCCTTAACACCGGCCACCAAAGCTTCCCAAAAAGCACGGGGAAGAAGACTGGGAGAGATGTGACCTTCGACACCCATAGGTTCCTATCTTCTCCCTGAGGGCAGCACAACTTAACTGGGAGTAAGGAACAGGTCTGAGGAGTCAAACACTGGACTCTGGACTGCCAGTATGGCTGAGGATGAAGGTGGAGGAGGAGTGTGGTGGCTGGAAGGGAGGTGGTCATGGAGAAAAGAGCACATATCTGAATAAAAATTCTTCCCAGATTCTTGGCTGACTCAAATGCACTGTGCTAGGTGAGACTCCAGGAGGAACCAGCAGAGAGCGCGGAGGAGTGTGCAGGTAAAGTGCTGGGGAGGCAGAGCTTGGGGTTAAGTCCTACCAAGTTGGAGGCTTGCTTTCAGGCTTTCTATTAAAAGCCTGTTGTCTTCAATATAAGAACTATCTCCCAGAACTAATGGCTATATCATTTTGAGTAAAAGCAGAACCAAATACGCGTTTCTGGATAAAGCTCCCAAACCGAGCCTCTATAGAAGTGAGATAATCTGTCAGTAATTTAGCATTTGCTAAAACTCAACACTCTAAAGGAAAAAAATGACAAAATCCAGAACATCTAGAGCAAGCCATTTTTTTCCATTGATGCTAGTGACTGAACCCAAGCAATCACACACATCAGAGAAGCCCTCAGCCACTGAGCTGTATCCCCCGCCCCCAGTCTTCCTTTGCTTATTTTGAGAAATGGTCTCACCAGGTTGTCCAGGCTGACTTTGAGCTTGCAATATTTCTGTTTCTCCCTCTCCAGTAGCTGACATGCAATAGCATGTCCATCTATGGACTATGTTTTAAAATAAAGCTTAAAATGACAAGTTATTTACTATCAAAACACACACACACACACACACACACACACACACACACACACACACACACACACACAAAGAAAAGTGACCTTTCTATTAAAAGAAAATATAGCCTTTGAAAGGTGACTCCCATACAACACGAATGTAGTGATAAAAAACCTTAAATTATTTTCAATAAATATGTTAAAGAATTTAAGGAAAACAATGGATTAGTATTTTAGATATGGGGAATTTCAAAGAGTGATAACAACCCTGCAGAGATCAATTTGAAAATCTTACTACTGAAAAATAAACACAAATGGGCTTATTGGAGGGCTGAGTGGCAGATCAGAAGCCACACTAAACAATCAAAGCACAAAAAAGAAAACAGTGAAAATGAAAGATAAAGATTTGATAAACTTGCTTGGTGATGTCAAGCAAACTTTTGTATAATTAGAACCTCAAGAGAGTAGAAAAGAAAGTAAGGCGGAAACACGTTTTAAAGTCCCCAACATTTGATGAAAAACAAAAAGCCACTGAGCCAGGAAGGGAGACAAACTCCAAAGAAGATGAATGCAGAGGAAAACACAAATCACAAATTGACCATAAATTCAAGATAGAGAAAGATCCCTTAAAAGCAATTGAAGGGGAAAATCATAAAGGAAAAATGATAAGAATTATGACTGACTTTTCCTAAGAAATTGTAGAGACAAGGTGACATGGTATAATAGTTTTAAGTTTTGAAAGGAAAAAAGTATCACTCAAAATACATAAATCCACTAAAACAGTTAAATGTGGGACCGGCAGGCCACCCCAGTGGTGGTGTCCTTAGTGTATTTAAGGCACTGGGTTCAATACCTGGTACTACAAAAGATTTAACTAACAACTAATTAACGGGAGTTTCGGATCAAGGAAAATAGAGAACACACATTTCTAGTTCTGAATTGGAAGAGAATAACACCAGCTGAAAAGTAGATATATGGGAGAAAATAAAAACATTGGAAATAGCAAAAATGTAAATAAAATACTTACTGCTTACTAATATATTTTTTAAAAAATCATTGAATTCTAAACCCAAAATAATAGCAGTGCATGTGGCACGACTGGGCAGCAATATCACAAAAGATGAGAGCACTGTATCAGTTCAAGGTCATGAAACCTTAAATGAAGAGGGTCTATATCAATTTAACAGACTACTACAGGAAGGGGTCATGCTTTAACACTACCTGGAGAAAACATGGAAGTATGCACACAGTCCAAAGAGTTACCCATAGTTGGATAATAAAGGAGGTTAAAGGATGCTACAATATGTTTGGTTATTCTGGAAGAAGGAGGAAAGGAAGAACCAGGAAATAGAGAATAAGTGAGACTGATGTGATGGTGGAATTATCCCAATCACGTGTGCACACATTCATGTGCACCTTCTCCCACATGTATACACATGCATGCACGTGCATGATCTATGTAGAAATAAATAAAACATCTTGAGCTGAGGCCATCATGGATAAGGATGGACCATAAATCCCACAGCAGCTGTTCATAGGAGAAAAGAGAGGGGGAAGCGTTGTGGAGAGATGGAGGTTGGAGTGATTCATCTGCAGAGCAAAAGGTACCAAAGAGGGAAGAGAAGCATAAGGCAGATTCTCCTGTCAAGCCCCCACATGGAATGACCTCTTCTAAAACCTTGACTTTAAACTCCTGATCCCCAGAAACGTGAGAGAATGTGCTTCTGTTATTTTTAAGATTTCCGGGTTTGTGGTACTTTGTTAGAAGCTAGTGCATCTGAATGTCATATTCTAAGAAATTTTTGTTTAGATTTAACGAGCCCCTAAAGCATAGTGGGAGAGAGCTAGATGATTGGAAGATGTCCTTCACAGGGGTATATAGAGGCTTGGCCCTGGCCCTTCATCACACACTTTCTACCATGAAGTTCTGCCAAAAATACGAGGAGTGAATCAACCATGCACAGAGACCTCTGCAACCATGAACCAAAATAAATCCTTCATCATTGAAAGCTGACTTACTTAAGTATTCATCACAGTGGTGACAAGTTAATTAGCACATGGTGTCCTCATGCTTTTTCCCACAATCCTACTTTCCCTATGACAGCGACGCTCACAATTAAACTGTGAGTCCAAACATCCTGAACAGATGTCACTGGATGATATGATCTACTAAGACAGAAATTTGAATCATTCGTCTCATTTTGTATTATCTTCACTATAAAGGCAACATATTAACAGTGTAGCAAGATAATGCTGTGAGAAATTGAAATTTTCATAAACCACTACTTATTATGGCAAGGTTACATTGATATTCCCTTCTAGATATACACATATATATGCATCTATAGAGAGAGGGAATCGATATGCACTTAGATTAAGAGCGGTGTCACCCTGGATTTTTCCAGTAAAGAGTTGTCTAAGATCAAGGCCCAGCTGACTTTGTTGCATGATCACTGCATCTTTTGAATCCTGATTCTGAGGATAGGTAATTTACATAGTTCATATGAAGAATAGAACTTAGTTTTGGTCTGGTTCTTTGAGAACAGATAGTGAGTATTGTGTGGACATAGTACATATTTATGGAATGGTTCAGGTGTAGCTAGAGTTATCTCTAGTCCAGCCCAGGGCCCGCAGTCACTCAGACTCAAAAAAACACACAGACGCTTATATCATTTAAACTGTTTGGCCCAATGGCTCAGGCTTCTTGCTATCTAGTTCTTACATCTTAAATTAACCCATTTCTATAAATCTATACCTTGCCACATGGTTCATGGCTTACTGGTATCTTACATATTGCTAGTCATGGTGGTGGCTGGCAGCATCTCCTAACTCAGCCTTCCACTTCCCAGAATTCTCCTCTCTCCTTGTCCCACCTATACTTCCTGCCTGGCTACTGGCCATTTATTTATTTATCAATCAATCATCCACAACATTCAGGCATATAAAATACTAACGAGCAGCACATGTCTGAGTTGACATGCTTCTCTGTAAAAATGCTTATCTCAAAATAGAATTAGGAAGCAATCATTGATTAGGAAATAATGGAGTATGACAAGGGTGAGTTTTCTTCAACTACCGAGTACCACCATCTTATTTTTGTTGTTGTCAGCTAGTTGTGACATATCTGGAGGAAATTGTTTTTATTAAGAAATTTTTTATTCATTTTACATACCAATCACAGATCCCCCTCTTCCCTCCTCCTGCCCCTCCAGCCTCCCCAATCCCCTCCTACAAGAAGGTAAGGCCTCCCATGGGGAGGTACATTCAGTTGAGTCAGGTCCAAGTCCCTCCCCCTGCCTCAAGGCTGTGCGAGGTGTCCCAAATGCTCCAAAATGCCAGCTCATGTACCAGGGATGGATCCTGATCCTACTGCCAGGGGGCTCCTTAAGCAGATCAAGCTACACAACCATCTCACTTATGCAGAGGGCCTAGTCCCGTCCCGTGGAGGCTCCACAGCTGTTTGTCTAAAGTTCATGAGTTCCCACTAGTTTGGTTTGGTTGCCTCTGTACGTTTCCACATCATGATCTTGATGCCCCCTCCTTATAGAATCCCTCTTCTCTTTTTTTGACTGGAGCTCAGCCTGGTGATTGGCTGTGGATCTCTGCATCTGCTTCCATCAGTTACTGGAAAAAGTATGATGTATGATGACAGTTAAGGTATTTACCAATCTGATTACTGGGGTAAGTCAGTTCAGGCACCCTCTCCACTATCACTAGTAGTCTAAACTGGGGTCATCCTTGTGAAATCCTGGGAACTTTCCTAGCACCTGGTTTCTCCCTATCCCCATGATGTCTCCCTCTATCATGGTATCTCTTTCATTGCTCTCCCACTCTGGAGAAAAGTTTTGCCAGAACTTTTCCCAAAGGATGAGCATGGGAAGATAATTGCTACATTAAATTTGCAATTTATTGTTTTCTTACCACTACCCAAAGCAGACATTCATAGGCTATTTGCTGATTGTATTTTCCTCCTTGATATTTAGGAGCGGAGTCATAAATCCTCAATTATAGCCTTTCAGTCTGCTTAATGAAAGAAGTCAGCTGTCTGGCCAGAATCTGAAGTCCCCTGTGGTCTGAGGTGATTATTCTGTTACTTATCCCAGAACTCTCACTTCTGCCATCGCCCAAGTCTAGTCCTTCTTGAAGTAGTCATTCCCCATAGCAATGAATCAGAGTCAACATCGACTATTGTGTAAGCCAGACCCACAGCCTTTGGTGTTGGGCAGTTCTTGGCCTAAACAGCCCTTTTTCTTACTTTATAGCTTAGAAGTCTGCTGTCTGGGTTCCTCTGGCTCTCCCATCAGGGTTGAAAACATTGACATCGGTCCCTGAGAACACTTGTCAACACTCTCAGAAAAATCAGGTTGCACTTCGTGAACTGAATGAAATAAAAGGTGACCCCATCCTGTGGTCATTAATTCCATAATACAATAACTACTATTTTGGAATAATGGTCTAATGCCAGGAAGTGTGCTAAAGGATTAACTGTCACGATCTCATTTAGTCCTCACATTGACCCTGTGGACTGTCCCCATTTTACAAAAGAAGAAAAATGTACTACAGAGCTAATAAGGAGCAAAGAAGGGCTTCTGACTGAAGTTCTTCTCGCTTTGAAATGATGTCTAACTACCACAAAGTGCTACTTCCCCACTGAGCCAAGGACCACCTGAAACCAAGCGTTTCCTTTCACTTTTCCACTCTGATTATCCAGCCACACTAATGGCTTTGCATATCTGACCCTGGGCAGGAGCAGCAGATAAGGGGCCTTGGCACAATGTATCTTTGGCCTGAAGGAAATTAAAAAGTGAAGTGTTGCTACTCAATGTGATACCGAAGCATCTTGAATTCCCCGGCGAATGTTTCCACATTGTTTAGTAGTTAACATCCCCACATTCTAAAAGCCTTCTTTATGTTTGACTTTGTCATATGATGCATATTTCTCTAAACTTTCTGGCCTGGCTTCACTTGTTTATTTAGGATATCTCTCCTTGAATTACGGAAATGCTATAGATACCCCACACTGTTGGCATTTGACACCAGGCGATTGATATCTGGATTTTCTCCTGTACAAATTGTCTTAACCCTCAGCATTAGTCTTTCTTTGTACATTTGTGAAAGCTGTTGGATAGTGAAAGTAAAAATGAAGCAGTCATTTCCTCTATAAATATTTATGCAGTGACCTCTGACTGTTGGCCAGCCTGCTTGCCAACACCCCATTAGAAATCATCCCTTTTACAATCAACTACTATCATTTGATAACCTCTTGAGGTTAAAAGTACAGATGTAAGATCTTGGAGTTCCTGATGGGAATACTTCACATCCCAAGTATGTTTTCCCTTGAAAATGACATCACCATAGGGATACATTTTTTAAATATTTGGCTTTCATTTTACAAAAAATTTCCCCACAAATATAAAGAGAGAAGTACTCTGAACCTCAGACAAAAATATTTCATAATCCAAAAATGATATAAAAATAAAATAATGTTCTAATTAATTGGGTCTAGATGGTTTTGGTGTAGCAAGGCCATAAAACCAGGCTAGAAACAATCAGAGTACAAAGGCAGAATTATGTGACTTTTGGGGGAGGGGGAGTTGAGGATTGAACCCAGGACCTTGCGCTTGCTAGGCAAGCACTCTACCACTGAGCTAAATCCCCAACCAACTTTTAAATCGAATTCTAATGTCATAAAATCTGAAGCAAATCAGCTTTGCCTTAGGGACAGATTTTGGGCTTCTTGTTGGAAGCACGGAGATGACTGAAGTTCTATCAAAACTTACTCAGAAATGGAGCAATCAAAAAACACGAGTTAAGAGTTTTAATCTGCAAGTGTCCCCTACCTGCCAGTGCTTTATGACAAATGTCATGGAGGCAGTTCTATAACCACTCCCTTAGTCTGGCTAGGCAGTCTGAGTAAGGGCAGAATTTTTTCTGTGTCAGAAACAGATCTTTGTGAGAGAAGTAATGCCATTGCCAGCTGAGTCTGAATTCTAGTTTGCAGGGAAAACACAGTATTACATGTGCAGGTATGTGTGTCCCAAGGTAAAAATTTCTTATAGCGCACAGAGTTAGGGAAAGTGTACTATATTTTTATTGAGACTATACTATGTGTCACATTCTGTGTTAGAGATTCTTATTCAGAGATGATAGCAGACACAATTACAATGTTAAATCACATTTACTAAGGAATTACTATGCCATGCTACTTCTAAGCACTTTACAGGTAATTTCTTATTTGAAATTTTGCAACAATCCCATGAGACAGACTCTATTGTATACTGTGCAAGTCAAGAAACTGATGTTAAAGAGACTAAAAATACAGTTAATTAGAAAACAGAGCCAGTATTCAAACTCAGGCAGAATGACACGAAAGTTAAATTTCTTAAACACCTAATCCAATCTTGTTTAAGTGAGTCAAGGTCCCAGGACCTGTTAGTTAAAAACTAATTCCAGGAACTACCTGAAGGTCCACAGAAAGGAGATGCAGAGGAACACAAAGAGTAAGCTACCCACCTTTCAAGTGTCGGGCTAGAGTGGCTAGCATCCTCAGATGGACAAATTGATGAAGGCGGCTCAGGGTCAAGGGAAAATGATGAACATGGGTGTGGGTGACAGTCCCCATAGTGAACTTCTGGATTACAAGGAACGTGCAGACAGAAGAAGGGCGGAAATGAGCTGCTCGGAAGGACAGGAATCGAGGAGGAAAAAGCACCCCATGATGAAAGAGAAGACGCTTTCTAAACCGCGGGAGCATGTAAGTGCTTCTGTGATGTTTACATGACCTCTGCACCAGTTACCTTGTCACTGGAAAAAAATACCTTGCAGAGCAATTTAGGGAAAGGATTTACTTTAGCACAGCTCACAGTGAACTCGTGGTGGTGGCAATGGTTCTTGCCATGGTGGCAGCATCATGTGGCCGCTTGTTCACATCTCTATGACCAACCAGGGTACAGAGATTATCAAGTTGGAGCCAGAGCTGGGCTACAAGCCTCAAAGTCTGCCCCCAGTGACTCATCTCCTTATTCTAAGCCCCACCTCCTGAAGGTTCCACAAGAGTGACACCAGTTGGGGACAAGCTATTCAAGTACATGAGCCTCTGTGAGACCTATTGCATCCAACTGTCATATTCTAACCTTGCTCCATAGACTTATGACCATCTCATGCAAAATGCATGCAGGTCAAGTTTTCCAGTTCCAACACTGTCCAAAAAAGTCCCAAATTCCAAGTTTCTTCTAAGACTCAAGGCAATCTCTTAACTGTGAGTGTCTATGATCTGTTTTTAATGCTGTATGCTTCTAACACAGAGAGTAAACACACTCCAAAAGGGAGGAATGGAGGGAGATCTAGCAAGGAAAAAGTCGAGCAAAGAAACCCATGAGTACAACGATCAAGCTTAGCCGCCCCTTGCCAAGCTCAAGGTAATGTCATCTGAGCTCAGATGTGCTTAGATATCCTTGCCTTCTAGGTCTGCTACCCATAGCTCATAAAAGCCTCCTATTGTTCTTTCTCTATTCCATGCCTACACTGCCCTTGATGGAAATCCCACATCCCTGGCATCTGAAATAATCCCGGGTTTTCCATTTCAATACAGGTTTTATCTTCAAGCTTCATGAAATAGCCTCTTGGAGTCCCCTTGTAGAGGCTCCAATCTGGCCACACATGGCGTGACACCTGGAGATTTCGGGAACCTTGGTGCAAGCCTGCACAGTCGCTGCAGCGTTTTTATGTTTTTTGCTTACAAAACCAACACCACCTGGATGATGGCCAAAGCTCTGCTCCCACCTCAAGACGGAGCCTGGGTCACTCTCGCCACCGTTGCTGTGGCATCTGATGAAGCTGGGAAAACATCTCCTAGGAGGTTTTTCAAAGAAGCAAACTCCTGGCACACAAACTCTCTATTCTGGCACTCTCCTTTAGGAAGAATTTGCGTGAACCTCCAAGGGGTCTTTACTTTCACTTGAGGCAGCATCCCTATTGTCGCAGTGCAGGGCGCAGTGTTTGTCTTTACTTGCATTAATATTTAAGCAGTGAGGTGAGAAATGAAAAGGGAAGGGAGAAAGAGGTTTAAAGTATGAGGAATAAGGGAATCTAAGGGCTGGAGGCATGAGAGCTAGTGGAAAGCCTATCACAGATGTAAAAATCCAGAAGATATTTGTATAGATGCTAAAAAGGATAGTCATGGAAATCGTGTGTGTGTGTGTGTGTGTGTGTGTGTGTGTGAGAGAGAGAGAGAGAGAGAGAGAGAGAGAGAGAGAGAGAGAGAGAGAGAGAGGGGAGGTGGGGAGAGAGACAGACAGACAGACAGACAGAGACTGGAGTGGTTTGAATGAGAAATGTCCCTCATAGGCTTATGGACTCAAACATGTGGTCCCTAGTTTGTGGGATTGTTTGGGAAGGTTATGAAACTTTTAGGAGGTGAAACCTTGCTGGAAGAAGTATACCCCTGAGGGTGGGCCCTGAGAATCTGTAGATTGGTGCCCATTTGCTATTCTCTCTCTCTCTCTCTCTCTCTCTCTCTCTCTCTCTCTCTCTCTCTCTCTCTCTCTCTCTCTCCTTTTCTCCTCTCTCTACCTCTCTCTCTGTCTCTCTCATCTCTCTGTCTCTGCCTCTCTGTCTCTCTCTTCTTCCTGTGTGAGGAGGAAAGTGTGATCAGTCGACTTCCTGCTCCTGCCGCCATGCACCCTCTGCCTGTTGCTACCCGTCCTTGTCACAGTGGACACTGTCCCTCTGGAAATACGAGCCCAAATAAACACTTTTTCCCAGACTTGCTTTTTATCAGGAAAGTCTACCTCAGAAACAGAAGTCTTGACTAATGTACAGAGATAGTTGTTAAAGCACAGTAGCTCAACAACAAAAGTACAAAATTATAAATAGTAACAACAACAAATTTAGACAAAGTGAAGCAGCTGAATGTTAAAAGAAATTTACAGTCAATAGCACGTTACAGAAAGCACTATACTCTGAGTCCAGTTTTTTTCCCCACTGGGGCAAGATGGTTTTTGTTTGCTCTTAGATTTTTCAATTATCTTGATCTCCATAGGTCAGAGAGGAGGATTGCCAGTCTCAGCAGTTCAGACAAGTTATGTCACTGCCTTTTCAGATGAGGTAATTCTGTGAGGGTAGACAACTTTCTGTCTGAGTTTTCTGGCCAAAGTTCCTCGTGCCCTACCCCAGTAGTCTTGCCCTTAGTGACTTAGGGATTGGGCTCTTTGCACAAAACTCTTCCTGGGATCCTGGCTCTGAAGAGAAGGCCTGACTATCTGAGCATCTTTGTATGCCCACAGATATTCCACAGCATTTCCGGTGATTCTATGAAACTCAGCCCTGACCGTACTGAGGAGGGAGAGTCGTTTCCACCACTGGCAGTCTTGTGTTGGCGTTTCCGGCCACTCTGCAAACACTCACACTCTCGCCATCTCTGTCCTCTGGTCTGTCCTGTCTTTGTTCTCACCAACCTGGATCTCTCTTTCTGAAACTCACAATGCCTCTCCTATGAGCAACTCACAGTCAGAGACAATGCTGAGAAGGAGGCTGTCCAAGATGGTTGTAGGCCAAGAGGCAATGGTTGCCAGAGTCACTGGGGCCTGTTCATGAGCAGAGTTCACTGATGGTACTAGTCATGGATGTATTCCCTGGCAGAGACACTGGGGCAGATGAAAAGGGTGGCCGTGGCAGCAGAGCAGTGGCAGTGGGCATCCATGACCACTCATGGGAGAAGCTCACTGACATGTAGAGCAAATGCTTGTCAGGGATTCAGAGAGTTGTGGGGTAGGGGTGGAGTAGGCCATTGGTATAGCACCCCTAGCTTTTCCCTTCTCTTAATTATTATATTTACCCACTTGCTCAGATGTTGCTTCTATCTGCCATTTTACCCAGAATCACTATCACTTCTAAACAAGGATGAAAACAATTTTAATATCAAATCTAGAATCAATTTAAATGAAGAAGCTAACTATAGGAAATTGAATCGTTAGGTTAAAAGCCGTTGACAGAGTGGGTTTGGAACTCAGGAAATCGGTCTCCAGTCTGTGAGCTTAACTACTGTGTTGTTGCCCTTCATCTGTTGGCTTAGAAGTAAATTCCTGGTAAGTCTTGGGAGCGGCTGACTTTAGGCCAATGGCTGAACCACCTAAGGGGTGATGGGACAGCTTGTGAAGGACACGTGGTAGAGCAGGGCTCTGCTTCTGTTCTTCTTGCTGATGCTCAGTGTTTGTATACTCACTCAGATATGTTTTATTGGTCCACTCTCTGTCCGCTAATGTGTTACCACATGCATTGCTCTGCTTTCCTTACTGACTATCCCGGAACTTGCTGTCATAAGCCGTGTCCAAATCCCCACATGCCAGTTTCACACAAACTCGACCTTTGCTGCTTCATAACAGTGCTACAAATTTTAAAGTCAGTTTATCCTATTCCCTTCTTGTTTTATTACTTCAGTGTTCACATATTTGAAACTTCAAAAGATATCATTATAGCTGTTTTTAATGTGGCCAAAATTCACCTCCCTACATATATCATATATAATATTTACCCAGCCTTTCTGATACTCCTCTTTTAACTCCAAATCTTCTGTTCATCCTTCTGAAATCATTTTCTTCTGCCTAAATAAAAGACCCTTGAGTGTTTCCTGTAGAGAGCATCTACCAATGACTAAGAACCTTGGTCACTTTTGAAAGTACACTTGTTTTTCTATCACCTTGTAGAGGGTTTTCACTTCCCCATTTGATCCTTCGAAGAGATTTCTTGTCTTTCTTCTCACTCTGAAGAGGCCACTACATTATCTTCCCGTCTCATTGTTCCTCCCAAGGAATCAGTTGGAAGTCATTTCTGCTTCTCAGAAATCCTCTCATTTTAGTTTCCTCTTAGCCAGTGCTCCCACAGTATTTGAGGTATTTAATTGTAGAAGTCGGATGATCCTGTGTCTGCACATGGTTATTTATGTGTCTACACTGCTTGAGGTTTGCTGAGTTTCTTCAGTGTGTGAATTAATGTTTCTCTTCAGTATTAAAAAGTGCTCAGCCATTCTCCTTTAGCATTCTCTGTCTCCTCTCATTTCAAAATGCCATTTACACATATATTTGAGTGGTTCCTATTTGTCACTTATGAAACAGCTTTTCCGTTCTTTTTCCTTGTGTTTCAGTTTGTGTTATGTTTCTGCTGACCTGACTTTCAGGTCAGCAATCCCTTTCATCTGCCGCACCCAATCTGTTGCTAAAGCCATTCACTGAGTTTTCATTCAGTTGTGATTTTCATCTTAAAGCAATCTTTCCTTCTCTAGAACTGTTCATCTTCATAGTTCATAGGTTTCACTACACTTTTATGCTTATAATTTACCTGAGTTTTTTTTTTCACGTTTTACAGAGAACAGGCTGCCACATCCTATGAATCTTCATTTACTGACAGTGCATTTCTTTTTTTTTTTTTTTTTTTTTTTTTTGGTTTTTCGAGACAGGGTTTCTCTGTGTAGCTTTGCGCCTTTCCTGGAACTCGCTTTGGAGACCAGGCTGGCCTCGAACTCACAGAGATCCGCCTGGCTCTGCCTCCCGAGTGCTGGGATTAAAGGCGTGCACCACCACCGCCCGGCTGACAGTGGATTTCTTGAGACAGTATTTTTTATTAATGAGAAAACGGATACATTATGCTTTATCCGATATGTAATAAATAGTTACTGAGTATTATTGTATGTTTAAGAATATGTTTTGCTATGGCTGAAAGAACTGGCTATAGTGACTACTATCAAGGAGTTTCTCCTGCTCACTTGGGAGACTCTGGAGTTAGGCAATTCATGATACTGTGTCAAAGCTCAGTGTTGAAACCTCTGAAATCCTTTGGACCTTTGTTTTCTGTATCTCATCTCTCATCTCAAGCTCATCAAATGAGGCATGACAGTCAACTGTGCTTTTCCTCAATCATTAAAACTACGGAGACCCAAAACTCTACAGTAAGGAACAGGGGGCGGGGGGGGGGGGGGGGCAGGGGGATGACTACTGTCTTATAGTATTTGCAACTGATTGCAAGAGACCCTCAGAAAGTTCAAATAATTCAGTGTTTGGAACACAAAGGACAAAGTGGGGAGAGAAGTCCATGGAAAATGGGGACGAGACAGATCATGAACAGGCTTGTCCTGAACTCAGTGGAGAGTCACTAAACCATTTCAAGCAGAGAAATTAAGAAGACTAGTTTGATTTTTCAACAACGACAACAACAAAATGAAACAAGACTAAAGACAGGAAGATGTGGTGAACACAAAGCATGGCTGCAAAGCGATGAAACATTTCCATGTGAAATTTGCAAATAATAGCTAACATTTGCTCGAACTAACTCGTGAGACCTTCGTGACAACATGATGAAGAAACTTAGAGTCAAAGAGTGAAGTACCTTGCCAAAGTTGTGAGAAGAAAGTGGCAGAGAATGAGTTAGAGTCTGCCCTAGAGTTTCGAGGGGAACCACTGTGCTGCAATCCCGTTATAGTAAACTAGAGTCGACCTCGACACTTCTGATAAGGCTTGCAGATGTGTGACTTCAGGCCTATGGTTAAATCAACCAAGGAGACACAGAAACTTGATGCGGAAGATCGTGATAATAGGGCTCTCGGTTTTTGTTCTACTTTTTTATCTCACCAGGGCCAACTTTGGCTAAGTTTCCTGAGCCCTCTGGGATTATTTCCTCACCTGTGTGGCAGAAGGAAACCAACTCTACTTTGCAAAGTTATGGAAACTAAATTGTGAGAAAACATCTATAAAGCTTTCAGCACATGGAAGGCTCTTAAAGGTGTTCAGTCCATTTCTTGTGCTATGTCAAATAGCAATGCAATAATGAAGTGTACATCCCAGATTCCTAGATACTCTGGAAGTCCAGAACACTAATGAGCCAGTAAGGAAAACTGACACTCGATCAGTGGTTCTAAACCATGAAACTGAAGAAAATCAATCACTTCTTGATTTTTATTAGCCTCTTTCTAAAAGTAAGCATGCACTTCAATATGGATACTAAACAATAAACTTCAGTGCTGCTGGGAGTTATCTGTGCCTCTTGTCACCAACAGAAATCAGGTATTTTCACACTTGTCACTAGTTTGAAATGACATCAGCTATTTAATCTCAAGCTGAATCTTGTTATTTAATGACCAGCTGTACACACACACACACACACACACACACACACACACACACACACACACACCCCTGTTTAAGTTATAAACTGTTTGTTTCTAGGGCTGGGGTTTCTAAGGCTATAGCTCAAAACTGCACTGGAGGAAGTCAGACGGTGGGGGGGGTCAGCAGAGGGAAGAAGACAGTGTGAGTACTTCAGTCAAGGCACAGTAAGTTTGGGTGAGAAAAGTCCAGTGCTCTCCCACCTATGCCCTGGGGTAGAGCCAGGGCAGGATGCGGCTGGCCTGGCAACTTCTGAGACTTTTTCTGGAGCATTCCTGTAAAACAGCAGCCACATTGCCACATGTGCCTGGAATTTGATTTCCAGGCCAAGTGTCAGCTTTTCCATGCTGAGACTCCCTCAGGTTTTGGCCCAGGTCCCCTGCTGTCAAGGCCTGGCCCTTTCAATGCCTCAACCACCTGCCAGCTAGAACAGATTCTGGAATTTTGGCCACCACTTCAGAGTCACGTCCTCAGCCACAGGCTTCCACCTGCAGTCTTGGGAGGCCTAGACTGCAAGGTGCCTGAAGATGTGGCTGGTGCTGACCCCTCCCTATCAGGGCAGCATGTCCTTCTTTATGGGTCTGGAGCCTTCTCAAAGATGGGCCAACTTCCTCTTTGCTAAAAAAAAAAAAAATGCCTTTTCTGAGAGTCAGTCTGAGTTTTTCCTGTTCTTATCAAGAAATATTAGATTCTTCCAAGTTATGACTTTTCCCCTTAAAACCCAACAACCAATTTACCACAAGAAATGGTGGGGAGAGTGTCTTGGGCAATGCAGGATATTATTATAAAGTCGTTGCTTGAGTTCCTTAAATAAACAGGCAACTTATGTCTCTGAGAAATGATAAAGCTTCAGGCACTGGTGAGAACAGTCTTTTCCCAAACTGTTCCTTCTTCAGAAGTGAAAAGAACCCCGCTAAAAGCTTTGGAGAAACAGTCTCACTTTACCCCTGAGATAAGTGAGGGAAAACCACCATTCTACTGATGTTAGCCTAAGAGGGGTGTGTGTGTGTGTGTGTGTGTGTGTGTGTGTGTGTGTGTGTGTGTGTGTGTGAGAGAGAGAGAGAGAGAGAGAGAGAGAGAGAGAGAGAGAGAGAGAGAGAGAGAGAGAGACTGAGAACAGGTGAACACTCTCCTTGCTCACCCTTGCAATTCCTGAAGCAGGTCCTGGACATCTACAGTAAACATTTATCTACTATTCAAATTTCTGGGCCTGGAGAGATGCGCCAGAGGTGAAGAGCACTTGCTGCTCTTGTAGACTATCCAGGTTTGGTTCCCAGCACCTACGAGGTGGTTCACAAACATCTGTAACTCCAGTTTCAGGGAATGCTCTACTCTGGCCTCTGTGGGAACCAAGCATGTACATGGTGTACTTACGTACAGGCAGGCAAAACATTGATACACATGAAATAAAAATTAAAAAAAAATGAAATTTCCCAATATTTCGAGAGGAATGCACAATACTACTTGACTAAAACCTCCACATTATTACCCAAACTTTCTTTACAATATTTATCTGATCTTTTTGAATTAAAGACAAGTTGGTAATGGACACAGAAAGAAAAACTGCATTCTAAGACCCAGCAAAGAGTCTTTGGAGTTCACATGTAATAAGAAGATAACCCTATGCAACACTCGGGAGGACATGGACCACTTTTTAAGGTCTAGATGAATGAACAGTAGAGTGTAATATTTATTAATGTGCATTTGATTAAACAAATTCAACAGTTATTTATTTATTTATTTTTATTAATTAAAATTCTTCTTAGACAATTCTGCACATGTACATGATGTATACAACCTTCTCTTGCCCCCATATCCTCCCCAAAAATTTCTCTTACACATTTAGAGATTTTGGGTGACCACTCAACCAGAGCTGTCTGTGTGGTCACAGGTTAGGAGTTACCTCTGGAAACCTGGGAGCTTCAGCAATGGGTACTCAGGGTGTCCTGCTGAGG
The DNA here is from genome assembly GCF_007827085.1 of Peromyscus californicus insignis. Classification (NCBI taxonomy): domain Eukaryota; kingdom Metazoa; phylum Chordata; class Mammalia; order Rodentia; family Cricetidae; genus Peromyscus; species Peromyscus californicus. Next base: position 146,194,246 of record NW_026294573.1, read on the forward strand.
AAAGGAAAGAGGGGTTGTAGGAAACACGGGATCAGGAACATCTAGCTTGACTCATGAAAAATCACAGTCTGAACCAACAGCAAGAGGGCCTGTATGGGACCAACCTAGGCCCTCTGCATATATGTGACAGTTGTGTATCTTGGTCTATACGTGGGACTCCCAGCAACGGGGCAGGGCCTGTCCCTGGTGCTTTGACTGGCTTGTGAAAACCTATTCCTCATGCTGGATTACTTTGCCCAGCCTGAATACAGGACAAGGTGCTTGGTCTTGTGGCAGTTTGATATGCCATGCTTTGCTGAAGCCCATGGGAGACCTGATCCTTTCTGAGTGCGGAGGAGGAGTGGATGGGTGAGGAAGAGAGGAAGGGTGGCAGAGTGGGAGGTGAGGAGGGGAGGAAGGCTGAAGTCAGGATGTAAAATAAATAAATTAATAAAATGTAAGATGGTAGAGGAATTAGACTCAACAGTAGAATGATAGAAATAAAGAAAACAAAATGTCATTGCCATTCATGATAACAGCAAGTATTATTTCCATTGTAGAAAGACAGTTGTACATTGAAAAGAAGTTAGGAAACTACTTCTCATCCTATTTGTTTAGTCTGTTGCCTTTAGGCATTAAATGTTGTACATCAGAGTGTGTTTGTGCAAGATTTTCAACATTTCATATGAAGATCTTTCAGATAGTCTATAGACAGAGAAGAAACAGAAAGCATAAATTAATTGGATGCCTATAATACCGTATAATATCAGATTTTGTGGGTTTTTATGCATCCCAGATTAAATGCAGAAGTATAAAGAATTATCTTTACATTTTAAAGTTAGTAAACAAAAATAAGTTCCAGTATTTTCTCTCTAGACTAATCTCCTTGTTGGCTTTTACCATCCTAATGTGTAGGTTATATGACCTCATATTATATCAAGTGGATTCAATCAAGCCTGACTTACCTTAGATATGGGTACCAACTATTTAAATCCTCATAATGTAAACAAATATAAACAAAACTTCCCAGGGCATCTGTCTCTAATACAATAAAGACTGCCAAATAGAAAATATTTTAAGCTAACTCAATCACATTTTAATGAGTCCCATATTCCCACCTAGATGGGCTTATCAACATCATGTCTCCAAAGGAAAATGAAAAGGAAGTAGAGTTTTAGCTAATGTGTGTCAAATAAATGGAGACAATCAAACCAGATAATCACTTTGGGAACTGAAGGAATTATCCACTTGGCCTAAACTGGTTAAATTAACCTCATATTTGCTAAGTCTAAGTTTCTTTTTATCCCTTAGAATAATTACCAATACCAGTTTAAATAAGCAGTTTCAAAAATGTCCAAAAGTCTATAATATGCAGTAGAAATATCACATTATTAACAAGTCAGCTGAGAACTAGACAGGATTGGTCCTTCTCAAACTTTTATGCTTGCTCACAATTAGTATATAGAGGTTTAGAGTTCACTCTTCAGTACACACACACACACACACACACACACACACACACACACACACGTAATTTTCTGTACATGATAGTCCTGAAAATTGAAAATATTTTGTAATTTGGCTTTCCATGAATAAATTCAAACTTCTGGTTTTGAAAATAAAAACAATAAAAACAGACATGAATAGCTCTCTAAATGGGATATCCTGCCAATTACAGTGCATAGTAGTCTTCACAGTATTTTATTCTAATGTAAAGTTAGTTTATATGGTGTTCTGCTTGATTCTTGATTTTTCTAAGATCAATGGATCATAATCTTGTGTATTCTTACTAGAAAACTTAAGAGATTAAATGGAAAGTGTGTGCATTTGCATGAATGTGTGTGTGTGTGCATGTGTATGTGTAGTTTTATAAATCATTCATAACATTTATAACATTTAATCCCTGCTATTGGAGACCTTGAGATTTTGAGACTATGTCTTCTAACATATCTTTTGTGTGATTCAATTCAAAAACAGCTTCATTATATAATGTGTGTGCTCTTAATGAAATTAAGAGATAACGAACTAAAAAGTAGTTTAGACCTCAATTTTTAAACAATATTTCTTTAATATGTTGCAAAATGTTCAGTATAGTTAATTTTTTATTAATTATTTCAACAAGTAAGTGAGGTAAAGGTGGACCAAACCCATTTTATTGATGAGAAAACTGAGTTGCATTATGATAAAATGTTATGTTTTGAATCCCATAGTTTTTCAGTATTAAATTTAGATAGTCTTTTCAACTAACTGGGAGTGGACTTGTTGAAAAGCAATGCCAGGTTTGATTATGCAAACACGGTGTCCTCCTGCAAGAATATTTTGCTGCAGCATATGAATGAGGCAGGGACTGACTTAGGAGCCTGCATTTGACAGCCACTCCTCATTTGCTCTTGTCAATGGCTCAGATACAAATTATTCTGCCAGGCCCCAGAGAAGAGGGGAAAAAGAAATTAGTAGTCCTATTCCAGTGATGGATGCATTTTCTTCCATTTATTCTTGAAAATTCAAAATGTCTTGGAAAAATTAATTTTCCACTCTTCAATTTTGGCCCAGTGGAAGCACTCTGTAAGAAGGAATGAATTGAAAATGTCAGGGACAACCATTTAGTATTGAAATATGTATGTGTATATATTCACATATATGCACGTAACAACAATTAATGAAAAGGGGCCATGAATTTGAAATAGAGCAAGGAGTGGCATATGAGAGGGTTTCCAGGAAGGAAAGGGAAGGAGGAAATAATGTAACCATATTATAATCTGAAAAATAAAAGAAACTTTTAAAAACCTTCAGGTTGGAAAGAGAAATCTTGGATGGTTCAAATCGTGCCCTCAAAGTACATCTTTAAGAAGAGGTATGTATAAAATGTAATCATATCATTATCATTAAAATACCAACCTTACCCAAAAAACTTGCATCACACATACTTTAAAAGCTCACGTTTGGGGACATTCCTCTGTGAAAGTGGCTCTTTGGGTCTGCAGTAATAGTATTCTGTAGATTTTCTAAATCTTTATCTGCTCCTCTTTGTTTTCTCTTTATCTTATTTCTCTCTAGACATCCTTTTCTTTCCTCAAATGGAAAACCAGGCACTTACTTCTGACAGTTGGTATTTACAGCACTGTTAACAGATTTGCAGGTGTCCTAATCTTGTCTTACAAGTAAAACAATCCATTCTTTTCTTTTTTAAAAGAATTTAAGAATCTCAAAATCACATTTTTTAAGTACGTGGCCCTCGAGCCTTGCCTGCTTATGTTCTCGCTCGGGGACACTGGCTGGGGTCCCTCCACAGTCCCACATCTCCTCAGACACATCAGACATTGCTATGGGAACCAATGAGGACCAATGAAGGGTCTCTTTTGGCTCAGCATTGCTCAAAACAACCAGGCTACAGCATCTCATTTCCCTCCCAATTCAAGGAAAAGGAATAAAGCTGCACCACTGTTGCTCGAAGTGAGCTGGGGCTTTAAGCATGCAGTGACTCTGCCATGCCTGACAAACAGCTAATACCAAACGAATTTCACTGGAAAATCCAGCATTTTAGCAAAAACAAATTCATCTAAATGTGGTCTGAAACTACAAAGGAACTGAAAAACCAGGAACCAGCCCCTTTCAGTTGAGAACTACATATGTCTTTGCTTTTTGGCTGGCAAGGGCAATAGCTTTTGCTATTACACATTTTTTTTTCCAAGAAACAGCTGTCCAGTTTGTACCTGTCATTCCTGTGTTAGAAATGTTGGAGATGATAGAAAGAGCAAAGCTCCTCAGGAACGTGGAGCCCATGAAGGCAGGCAACCCGAACCCAACTGTATTTTCTGTGGGGGGAATTACTTAATGGAAACTTAGATAATGAATTTCCTTCTGTGAGTGATTATCTTAATATTTTCCTTATCTGAAAAATGGACTCTCTTAATTAGTAGTATTTTTAGATGCACCATTAATTGCCATCTACCTGAGGGGAGGTGCTTGTTAACTCTTTATTGGCTCTGAGTTTCAAAACAAATGAGAAATAAGCAGTGACACTTATAGCTTGTAGATAATAAATGCCCATATTTGTTTATATTACATTTTGTAAACATGTTCTGTACTCCACATAATATTTTTAAACCTATCCAGCAGATAGCAAGACCATCATTATTTTTACTCAATCATTGTGAACTCAGGGATGAGCAAGTACCACGCGTCCAACTTTCAACAGTTCTGCATTCACTAACTGCATCTTTAACAACTATTGTAACAGTTATCACTGTGCATACAATAGATGGCACTTGTTGGAGCCAATTGTTTCATCTACTAGGATTTATTCTTTAAGGAAGGGACCGTGTATTTTATTTATTTATTTATGTATATTTACATAAATAAGAGATACAATCAACCCTGAACAATTTCCCATTGATCCTTTGATTCTCAAGACAAAACTCATGATGTTACCATTAAATTGGCCCAAACCCTTTGGCTGACTAAGTAATGGGTCTAAAAGAGAACCAAATATTATTATTCTACTAAATGGAACTATTATTAAACTGACCCCTTAAGTTCTTATCTTTACAGCCTCATCAGAGAAGGTTATGTTTGCAGTAAATAGTGATTAAAACAGAGACCCTGGAGTCCATCCTCATCACTGTAAAACAGCAGTTTGCTAATGAACTAAGCATATGAAGTAAGGTAAAACTTGATAGTTGTTTTGTCGCTAAATATTTGAGGTGCTAAATAAGGATAACATTGACCCTTTCCATGTGTGCAGAGAATCTGAAGAGACTGTATCAGCAGCTCATCCCATGACCTGTGCAAACGTGTTCTCTGCTTAGTTCCTCCAGGCTTTCCTTTTCAGAAGAACCACCTTCATCTTTGCTTACAGATGCTGACCTCTGCTAAGGGGCCACTTTCCAAACTAAGAGATTGGCATCTCCACAGGCAAACGATACTTTTATGTGTAGAAAGAAAAGAGGCATCCATAAGTTTAGAAACTGCAGTCTCTTGCAAATAGTTTTGACTGTCCTAACCCCTTATCTTGAACATTTTAAGGGGCTATTTAGAACACAGCTGTCAAGCGTTGTTATTGGATGTTAGCACTGAATCAGGTCGTTGTACACCTTACCTGCACCAATATGATTGTACCATGATTTTAATGGCTGATGTCTGATTTAAATGCCTAATTGGCAGTGCCTATCCATATCATTTGTTAGACACTTTTACCAACAGCTGGCCTTAGAGATCTTCGATCGGGTTCTAGAAATATGTGTTATATATTCCTTACTCCTAGGCTTTAAACAAGAGATCAGCTCTGTCCTGAATCTCGCTGTGGCTTCTGTTTCTCATCTCTGCTTTCCAGATAGTCCCTATGAATTGGTCAGCTTTGACATGTGGAGGAATACCTACTGTCCTGCCATATTTAATTGAAACCTTCCATCTTTCAGATGAGGATTTGTTATCCAAAAAGGCAGAAAAAAATCTAGAATTCCAACCAGTATGTGACAGTCAAGTTGAAGAACACAAAAACAATGGCCACGGCAACCTATAGCCGTGGGACAGTGACTTCTGACCTTAAGCCCCACTCTTTGTGGCCTTGCAGTCATGCTGAACCCTCTGATTTATTTGGAAAAGAAGATTGCTTACTTAAAGGTAAAGTCCATGTTCTGTATTCGAGCATTTTTCTTTCTGTACTCCCCACTGATTTTCCTCTATTCTATTCCAGGTCTCTCTGAGCCCATCAAGTGGGCTAACTTGTACAAATTAAAGTGGTGACTATTCTCTATGAACAAGTTCAGATTAGGGCAAAGGACAGCATTCACTTCTAGGAGTGAAAAATCCATCTACCAGAAGAATTTCTCTACTGCTTAATATATCTTATGTGAACACAAGTACATAAATCATTGTGTGGAGTGTCTTTCTGTATGCCATAAATATGTGTTGCTCCCATTGGTTAATAAATAAAGCTGCATTGGCCTATGGCAGGGCAGAATGGTGCCAGGTGGGAAATCCAAGACCGATTGAGAGAGAGGAGAAAGACAGGGTCAGAGCGGACGTTGTGAGCTGCTGCCAGGAGAAGCAAGATGTGAGGGAATAGGTAAAGCCACAAATTCATGTGGCAAAACATAGATTAATAAAAATGGGTTGAATTAGTTAATAATGAGCCTGAGCCATAGACCATACAGTTTGTAATTAATATAAGAAGACTCTGTGTGTTTACTTGGGACCAAGTGGTTGTGGGAATGGGTGGCACATAGGAAAACTTCCAGCTACAGTTCTGGAATTGCTTTTTGTATTATCTAACCCAAGAAGTTGTTTTCTCAATCATATAACTAATGGTATACTTTTCAAGTATAAGATACGAGGACATAAGTTCCATTTTGCTCATGGCGTCTTAAAGGGCAAGGAGAGGATTTCCTAATAAGCACCCTTTCCATGGGGCAGGTATGCTCTCCTTCATTCTCTAGATAGTTTATGGTACATTCAAAAGCACAAGTCCACAAAGTGAGGATGCAAGCTGGTCCTGGTAGACAAGCCTGAAATCCTGTTAGGATTGTCTCAAGCTCAAGGTCCCTGTGGGCTACATAGTAAGTTTAAAACTAGTCTGGGTAACTTAGTGAGACCCTGCTTCAATTTAAAAAAAAAATGAAAAAGAGAGACAGACTGGAGGGATATCTTGGAAAGCCTATTTATCATGAATGAGGCCCTAAATTCAATCGAGAGGGGATGGGGGGCAGGGTAACTGTTATAAGCATTTGGACTACAGATAGGAGAAACCAGATAGAGAGCAGAAAAGGAAGGCAGGCCTTCCCTTGAAACTGGCCAGTTGATCACAGCTGATAAGCCCAAAGGAAACTTCTAAAGAAGAACTTGGCCTATGTTTTGAGGTAGCAGTCGCTTCTGGTATTGAAGGAGGGTCAGGGGAACTCGCGCTGTCTTGAAAACAAGGAGTGGCTCCTTTAAGAAAAGGCTCCTTCATAAAGAGGGGAATAGCAGGGTACAAGTGATCTGATCAGGCAAATGGGAAAAAAATGGGACCTCTAATTATGGTATGGGGAGAGAGGAGATAAATACAGAAGGACAAATGAAGGCAGAATAATAGTAAGGTTGTCTGAAAATTACATGGAATCATACTATTAACTATCTATCTAAAATAAAGAACCCCCTGTAATATATGTACATCAGTGTATAAACATACATATATGGTTTAAATGCAGTTTTCTCACCTGGACTGACAATGCTCCCTCCAAGACCAAACCCCATCTAACAAAAACACCATCACAGGCGTGAGAAGCCATCTTTTGAGTTGTTGGTCTGGGTTGTCCAAGAGACTCCCAAAACATCATAGGCTATTGCTCCAATGGATGGTCCGCGGTTGCCCAGCAGAGAAGAAAGGTAAATCCCTATTGCTAAAGACACCATATACTTCAGACACAGGACCCAGAGGCCCTGACCTGGGATTGACCTAAAAGCTTTCTCCCTCGAAGACTAGCTTTCATGGCACCAGAAGGTGTCATGTAGTTTCCAAAAGAGAGAAGCAACCAGCAACCCTACTCAGGTGTCACACCAGTGAACCACAATAATGACCAGCTTGGCACAACCACTCTAAGGGTGCAGTAGTGGCAGTAATCAGCAGCTCTCTAATTAGATTTAAGATCCACTCAACAAGAGGAAAATCATGCATGGTACTGGAAATCGAGCCAACTACCCAGGGCTAGTGAAGCCATGAATCTCAGAGAAGAACCTCTATCCCCGCCACTTTACTAAATCAACACCATTCCTAACTACATTCTAAAAATCTGTCCTTATACCCACAGATAAGTATAGTCCTTACTCCTAATCAAGGAAGCTTCTCTTTGCAAACAGACAGAGACCATACAGAGAAACACAACCAATCAAAATGCAGAGTTGTGGACTCAGGGTCAACAGATACATTTACAAAACAACTCTTATACCTCAGGCTCAGGAACATTGGAGAAGATGGGGTGGAAAGACTGTAAGAGACAGGGGATCAAGGAGTTTACTGTGAGATTGTCTCTCAGTAATGTCAGAAGCTACAGTCATAAACCAACATGACTGACTAAACATGAGCTAGACAAGGATAACGACGGTAGACACACTAAAATGGCAGGGGTAGTGGGGGTGCAGAAGGCTTCAACCCTACACAAAGAACTCCAGGTAACTAAGGAATGCAGAGAGCAGGAGAAAGAGTTTTCCCCAGGGAAGAGCACAGCAACTGCTTATCCAATGCCAAATGGTCATTCTGGAAAACACACATCCAAGTAACATACAGCCCAAGCTGGTTATATTTAAGAATATACATGTACATATATGCATATAGCAACAATTAATGGGAAAAGGCCGTGAATTTGAAAGAGAGCAAAGAGGAGTTTATAAGAAGGTTTGGAGGATGGGAAAGGAGAAATGATGTAATTATGTTATAATCTCTAAATGTAAAAGAAATAATTTTTAAAAAGTGCTATAAATGCTTTCTGAAATGAAAAAAGAAACCCCCACTCATGATCTTATGGTGACCCCAATAAATTATTTGGTTCACCCAAGAATGGAAGAGAGGAAGAAGAAAAGAGGCTGGGAGGAAGAAAGACCGGCTTCTTCTTGCTCCTGAGTTTTCCTCTCTGCCCAGGAGATTGCAGTTGTTACAAAATGACAGAAGAGAAAGAGCCTATTCAAAGTGCAGACACCCAGAGCAGGGCCAACCAGGGAGCAAGGGGTGTCAGAAGAGGAATAGCCCCAGGAGTCTACAAAATGTCCCACCTCTGGGGTCCCTCCCTTCACCCTTAATTCTCCAGAACAAAACAACCACAAGCAACCTGTGCTCTTTAAGAAAATATGACTGATCAGCATGGGAGTTTTGATCTGCTCCGTTTCCGACCTGGGCCGGTTCACCCCTCCTTAGGCAACCTGGTGGTCCCCCGCTCCGGGAGGTCACCATATTGATGTCAAACTTAGTGCGGGGTGGGGGGAGCAGGAGGAGGGAGGACAGGGGAATCCGTGGCTGATATGTAAAATTAAATCAAATTATAAAATAAAAAAAAGGAAAATATGACTGAAAGCTTGCAGATAGCAACTGTGTATGCGACACCTGAAAAATATCAACAACAACGATGTAATATAACACAAATGCCAGATACTTGGATGAGGGATGGTTGTCTAGGGGCACTACTGAGTCTGTGACATGGACAGACAAGAACACCCAGAAAGGAAAGCCTGAACACCACTTCAGGCAAGGAGCAAAAAAAAAGGAAACAGCAGGAGGGCGAGGAAAGCTCCTAGATAAGAAAGAAAACGACATCCTTGGTGTGGAGTCCTGTTTGGGAGCCACGAGTGTGTGGATCAAAGAACTAAAACAGGTAAGGATTGTGGGGAACTAGAAAACTGGGCTCCCTGTCCCCAAACAGACATGAAACTACACCTTAACTCGTCATTAAATGATTGTGCAGCTTCGAGACACTGAAGATGGTGAAGGATTCTTTGTCTCGTAGCAGTGCTTGATGCATAAGGGCTGGCACAGGAGGCACTCATTGGCGGTCTGAGAATGACTGATGGTGTGCAGAGATGAATGCGGCTTCCGATGTACTTCCGTTTCTTTCCCTGACTAACTCCTACTCATCCTGTAAAACCTCTTTAAATAACTGAAATTCCCGGGATGATGAGTCACTTCCTTCTATCGTACACAACAGGCTGCATATGCCTCCATTTGACTGAACTGTATTGTGGGTGGGTTTTGTGTCTGTTCATTCCCGGAACTATGACGTTCTCCAGTTGACTTGCGCGGCACTGCTCTTTTATGCATTTTCAAAGTCTGCCACAAAGCAATTGTTCAATAAATGCTAAAGGAAAAATAAATGATGTGAAGAAGTCTATTTCCCTTCAATCTTGCAGCAGAATTGTTAATTAACAGTAATATTGTCTGTCTTCTCTCCTGGACTATTATTTCCATAATGGAAATGTGGTCTGGCTTTCATGTCTTATTTCTGTTCACCAATAATTCAGAGAAAACCTCTTGCTATCTTTCTAAGGGCTCCATACGCCACAGGTTCCTATCAATCTTATAAGTAGAAAACACCCTTTTGGGGACGATCACAATAATATCCTTCACGGCCACCACCAAACAAACAGAAGCATTGCAGTAGGCAAGGTGGTCCCTAGTCATGTGAGGTTCCTTAATCTAGGAAGCTCTCAATGAAGGTCTAAGAATTTTTGACCAAATGCAGAAATGACGCTAGTTCTTCTGTGCTTTTATTGCTTCCCCTGACTATCTAGGTATGACCTAGAGCCAAACTGGCAAGGTTCAAAACTCACCTGTGTTCTTACCCACCTCGTGTTTGGTGGTAAGATTTTCATCTCTCCATGCCCATTTCTTCAGCTGACCAGTGAGGACAATACTAGTAACTGTCTTCAAAGGGTATTTGTCAAACTCCAACAGAAAACTCTATACAAAATATATAGTCCAATTTCTGGAAATAAGTAAATCTTCAATGAATATTCATCAAAATCATAGTTGGAGGAAATAAGAGTAATACATTTGTGTATGCCTATACATATATGCATGCATAAGTAATACATATACATGCATATATAAACATATATATCATTGTGTGGATGTAGAAATAAACATTTGTGTCTATGTCTATGCAACTCACATTTTATTCTCATAATAAATATCTCACTTAAGTTTTCATCATAATCATGACAACCACAATTAAGGGTCAGCAAGATGGTTCAGTGGGCAAAGGCACTTGCCATGTGAGTCTGGAGATCAGAGTTTGATTTTCAAAACTTGTGAAAGGTGGATGGAGAGGACTGACTTTACACAGTGTCCTCTGGCTTCCAGGCGCGTGCTCTGGCAAACATGCCTCTCCCCATACTCGATTTTGTAATTTCCAGGCACGTGCTCTGGCAAACATGCCTCTCCCCATACTTGATTTTGTAATTTCTTTAAAATCACACGAACAGTACCATTCTCCATCCCCTCCCCTTTGAAGCATATTAACAGAGCACCTACTGAACACAAACCATTCTTGGAGTATCAGAGCTTCAGGAATATGGAAAACGGTGTGACTGCCCTCATGGAGTGCAGGCTGCAAGCTACATCCTGCATTCTTATGCTCAGGTTGAAACAGAATCAGTGCCAATGCTAAAAACAGCTGGGGCTGGTCTTATTTAACATTCCCAAAAATAAAATTTAATTAAAATAACATTTTCAACTAACATTTAAAAACGTGGAAAATGCAAGAGCAATAATAAAAGTCATATTGTGATCTCTGCTCAGATTCCCGGGTTGGTGATTTCTTTGTTTCTAACACTATGTAAACCTCTGTACTTAATAAAGATTCCTAAGAGAAACAAAAGTGATAAAAATCAGCAATGGACAGAGACCATTCCCTTCCATATGAGCAGTGGAGAGATTCATGCTGACCTCCTGAGGGAAAAATCCATAAAATACCCACAGAACTCAAGCTGGAAGAGTCCTGGTCTCCACACAGCACAAGTCAGGCTAAGAGAGGGTTCAAAAAGGATGGAACTGGTGGTGCTCTCCCATTGCACAAACAGGCCGTGGCCGGCTCACAACAAGCTCAGGGCCACATTTGGGAGCAATAATTATAATGATTTCCGAGCAAATACGTATTTAATTCTTGTAGTGCCTATTCTTTACAACAACCCTGAAGAGCAATTACTAGTCTCTCAATTTCACAAGTTTGGAAACAAAGACAGAAGAAAATTTAAAACACGCCAAGGTTAAAAAGATAACAAGCCGAAGTCTATCATAGGAAAAGGGTGGAGCTGGGATGAAAAATAGGTAGGTCCTGGCCTGTGCAGGAGTAACAGCTCCAAGCATTGATTCTCCTTCTCCCCTCCCTGGTAACTGTACATGCTCAGGAAAGCAACCCTTCTCAGTGTTACCAGAGGAAATCCAGCCAAAGAAGAAAGGCCTCCGTATTCTCCTAATAACCAGTCCCCTGCTACACTGACTATACTGTAGGAGCCCATTTCCTGCTTAGATTGTAAGAATTCTCTTTTTCTCTTCTCTTCTGACAGTTTCTTGCTGGTGTCCAGCACACTGTGTTCGTGCCCTCCCCCATCACACTCTTTACTTTTCCCAACTGTGGACCTTGCTTCCCAACTAGTCTCCTACTTCCGTGTTTCTCTTGGGACGCACGCAAGGCCTCAGAATAGATAAAGGAGATGTCTCGTTTAGTACAAAGCTGATTACAAAAGGATGTTTCTCCACAAAAAGCTTCAAAAAGAAGATGCTTTTACAGGTCCATACCCTAGATATTTGGCTGATAGATAGACAAATTGTAAAATATTAGATGATAGATAGATAGATAGATAGATAGATAGATAGATAGATAGATAGATGATAGAGAATCTATTTAGTACAACAGTGAAAAGGCACCAATCAGATTAGTAGCTGTATTTGAATTAGAGCATTCTGTTGACTGAAATGTACTATAGTAGTAGCTACCATCCCAATAGAGAAAATTGATCTATATTTACAACTATCTTAGGTACCCTGATTACCACTTCCAGTGACTTAGCATGTGTATTGGTGAGCATGTTCAGAGCTCATTAGGGAAATCCTTCTACATCCAACGGTGCAGGATTTAGGCAAGTGGTAGAACTCCTAGACATCCTAAAACTATACCACATAAATGACTTCACTGTCAGTTTATGGTAGAATCCAAACTTTAATCTAGCTGAACCTTCCAGTTTCCAAGTTCATGTGTCTTGTGCATATAGATAGTGTCATGTATTATTTAGAGCTCACTAAAATAGACCAGTAAGATATACATACTTAAGTATGAGTTTTACAAGGATTTAACCTAACAGTTGTGTCAACAATTTTCTTCACACACAGATAGCGTGGTGGCAGACACAACTCAAGATGTCACCTCAGATCACATGCAAACATGGTAGCCAAGGGTTTATTTCCCTTTCTAGTAAATTCCTCTCATAAGACAATAGCTTTTCTTAAAACAAGGTTAGTTATCTACAGAAGATGGGATGGCTTTGCTATAGTATCTAAGCTACAGATATTGATTCAACTACTGGGTACAGCAGGGTCCTTCCTGTTGTTTCCTTTGGGGGTGGGGCCCAAGTAGGCGCAGAGTCAATGGCACACAGACTCCAGAAGAATGTGGAAACAAGCTCAGTTTGTTCAGTTAGAGGCGAGCCTTATATACCCTCCACCCTACCCTGCGGGGAGGTCTGATGAATATGCATCAGCTGGCATGACATGGCTGTCTCTCATTGGTCCACGTCATCTCCACATCATGTTTCAGCTGCTGTTGCTAAGGCCCTTAGGCAGACCCAGGCTGGCTCTCAGAAAGTATCTTTTTTGCTTGGCTGGGCCTCAAGCCTGCTAGAGATGAGTCATCCCACAACGGGGGACCACAAGAAGTTCTATATAGCATCTCTATTTGCCACTGACACATTAACCATCATTGGATCTGTTAGGTCATACAGCCAAGGTGGCGGAACATTTCATACGAATCTGGCCCTTTGTTCCTATTCCTAATCAAAACAGGCTGCCTTTCAGGGAAATGGTAAATTGGTTGTGACATCATGCCCAAATAAATTACATGCTACCTTCCAAATCTGAAAGATTCCATAAGCATTGTGTCTTTCTTAGTGGTAGAGAAACTGGGTGCAGTAATTGTTTTTTCCCATGGAAAGAATAACTCAATATGCTCCAGACTACTGAAATCTTAGAAATTCCACCAACATGGTAAGCCCTTAAATTTGTGTAGCATTATTCTTTCTGTGTAGGATACACATTTTTAGCACCATGTCTAGGTTACTTTTGACTTTACACTCACTAGGTCCAAAAATCGCAGTATTATCAACGTGATGGGATGGCATCATGTCCTCTGGAATATCAAAGGCCATAACATTTCCTGTGGTCTGTGTTGTGGCAAAAGGATGAAGGGCAGTGTAACTTTGATGTTACAGTAGTATTTATAAACTGGTTCCAGCAGTATTTATTAACATGCATGGGGGGAGGGGACATTAAGCTTTTATTTGCTTTACAAATAAGAGCACACTGGGAAGACCACCTGACCATATATGAGCAAGTAATAGACAGTGAGTCCTATAAGCTACACATGTTTCTTTCTCCTAGGTCTGGAATCAGAATGCCAACATAACGAGGGTTCAGTGATTCCTCTTCCTGAGTGGAGATACCATGCTTCCCGCTAGAGTCTTGAGGGGAGAACAAACCTATGGTGCTCCCAGGGTCTGACGCTTGTAGAGCACTAACTCCACTACTGAGTGAGCCATCTGTGTGACTTCATTTTATCTCCCAAAGGCCCCATTTCCTAACACTACCACCTTTGAGGAAGAATTTCCACACACGTTTTTGGGTGGTATGTCAGAGGGTACTCAAGCATTCAGGCCACACAGGCCCTTACCGTTCTTTAAGGCCATTTGTTTTCTGTAAAGGCCAAATACATCAGTTGTGTGAGATGATGTCAGAGTTACTCTTCTGAATTTTTCAAGTCTAATCTCTGAAATACTTTAGGAGATTCATTACTGATTTTAATTTAGAACTTTGGCAAATGCAAGTACTTCGGGCAGCTTCCACTTGGACTTTCCTGCCATGAGAGGCCTCCCAGCTCAGTTGTAGAGTCTACCACTCTGGGACAGCTCTTCCAGTGATCGGAACTAAGACAATAACCACAGACTGGATTCAGGAATTCATCATAAAACATACCTGACCAAAATCCCAAATCATCTGACTCCCTAAGCTCCTTTTCTGGGTTTTGGGCCACTAGACCTTTTGGCACTATAGCAAGGTCCTTCCTCAAGGGGGCCCAGCTTCCCTTTCATTTTAAGAAATCTACAAATTGGTTGAAATATGAGAAGCAGCAATAGGGTGTTATGGTCAAGTTCTGGAAGGTATCCAAAGGTATTGACAATAGCTTGTAATGTTTGGGGGTCTATGGGACCACACTGGCTAATGCTTTCATGGTGTTTGAAAGTGCTATACATGCTACTTGAAGAGAAATGATAACGTTAATCTTATTGAATTATAAGCAAAGGCAGCTAAAATGAAATCATAGAAATGTAAGACCTGACCACTGGGGTGATAGTGGCATGAATGACATTAGAGTACCCAACCATATCCTAATTAGATTTAAAACCTTTTCCACAAGATGAAACCATATATGACATGATTATCTGTGCCAAGTCTATGACTAGACAGGTCATAGACCCCAATGGAGAACCTTCTACTATTACTCTGCTAAATGGCCACAGTGTTAAACTGATTTCTAAAGATTTATTGTTATAATCATATATTAGTGCACCTCTCACCCTTCTTTTATCAGACTATGGCAATTAACACAACACTCCCAAACTGGCCAAGGTACAGAGAATAAAAGACTTTGTAGTGTGCAGCCCTAAGAGGGACATCTAAATCATACTCCCTCGTCCCAAGGCTCAAAGATCTCTGAGGAATAATTTGAAAGATTGAAAGTTAGGAATATAGTGCTTTCTGGAAACAGCGGGGCTCATGGGAACTCACAGCTGTTGTGACTGCATAAGCATGTATTTCACAAGCTCAAGCAAAACAAAGGTAAAACATGGAGAAGGGAAGTGAGCAGGAAGTCCCACCCATAGGAGCTATTGGCAACTGATATTTTCTAGAAGAGGAAGAGTTGGGCTTTTAAGGGCATATACCCTGGTAGGATCAATGTGCTCCAGTGGCAGGCCACACATCCAAGAGTATGTTGACCTAATGGGTGTAAAAACTGATAGAAAATGAGGCAAAAAGTTGGGTGGATAGGGAATGGAAGATGAATTTTGGAGGAGCTGTTTGAGGAGATGATGATGACGACCAAATTGCACTGCATAAAATTCTAAAAGAACTAACACAAATTACAACAAATAATACACGCTGAGATGGTACAAACGTTCCTCTTAGCCTCCAGGGAGTTTTACTATAATCGATACCGAATAAATAAATGACTGAAATTCATTTGCTGATGGATTGAGAACCAATCTTATGGTTCTCTGTTTAACATGATTTAACACTGCCTCTCTATAGGTGAGTTATTGCTGAAGACATGAAGTACTTCAGTCACAGACCATAGAGAAATCAAGCTGTAACTCATCTGGAAGCTTCACTCTTGCTTGTAATTGAGCTTCTCACAATAATAGAAGATAAAATAATCTATTATTCCACCATGGCATAGATGTAAGGATTATATGATTTTTAAATAAATATAAATATATAAATATCATTAAAATGTATAATTTTTATAGCTTCTACATAGGTACAATTTAAGCAGAATTTATCATACTGTAGTTTCTTAAAATCTGATTATATTTGAAGATAGTCTATCAGGAACTCCTTAAAGTGTATATGAATATTCACATGTTAAGGAGAATAACTCTTATTTATATATAAAACACTTCTAATTAATTAGGAACCTTTTGAAATAGATAAGGATCTGGACGAAAAATCAACCTTGGATATTTGCCTCACAAGAAATAGCTTTTAGCAACTTCATTAACTACAGTACTGCTATAATCCAAAGTCATTTTCAAACAACTTACATTGAGATACGTTTCTTGAAAATGTCAATGTTCTAAACTGTGTGAGATGTTTAATTCACAGATAATTGCTCTATTCAGAAGTGTCTTCCCTAGTACAGCAGCTTTGAAATTCATGCTTTTATGTTACTTAACTGTAAAGAAAAGTGAAATCATGAACATTTCAGGGCAATAGCTGGAACTGGAAAAAATATATTGAGTGAGGTAATTTGGACCCAGAAAGACAAAAACTGTATGTCTAATACAGTTTTTAATATGTTCTTAATTAATTAATTAATTTATTTAATAGGTTCTTAATATATGGGTCACAACCTCTTTGGGGTCAAATGACCCTTTCACAGGGGTTGCCTAAGACCATCAGAAAACAGATATTTACATTAAGATTCATAACAGTAGCAAAATTGTAGTTATGAAGTAGCACCAAAAATAATTTTACGGTTGGGGGTCACCACAACATGAGGAACTGTATTAAAGGGTCATAGCATTAGGAAGGTTGAGAACCACTGCTGTACGTGATATGTTATCTATTATATGTGGATCCAGCTCCAAATTTTTTACGTGTGTTTAAACTGTAGCACAAATGGAAGGCATGAAGCTAAAAAAGGAGCCTTTGGCAGAGCATGTTAAGGGATGAGGGATGAAAATTATAAAGTTAAACTAGAATGGTGGAATACTAAAGTGGGAAGTTTTAAATAGGTAGGAGTTTGGGATAGTGAAAACCAGATAATGGAGGAGATGACCAATTTAAAGCAAGATTATGTTTAAAACCATATGGAAGCCTACTATTATACAACTCTGTTTGTTTGTTTGTTTATTGTGGATAGAATATTTGTTTAGTTATGTAAAGATGTGTTGTATTTGTTTATCCTGCATCTGATTAACTATGTAAAGATGTGTTGCATTTGTTTCATTTTGCCTGCCTAAAGCACCTGATTGGGCTAATGAAAATCTGAAATGCCAATCGCTACGCAGTAGAGGCATAGGTGGGGCTGGCAGGCAGGGAGAATAAGTAGGAGGAGGAATGTATGCATGAGAGAGAACAAGGGAGAAAGAGAGGGAGATTCCCGGGCCAGCCAGCCAGGCAGAGGACAGACAGACAGATACAGAGGAAGCAGGAAAGTAGGACATACAGAATGAAAGAAAGGCAAAAAGCCCCAAGGCAAAAAATGTAGATGAAGGGAAACAGGCTAAAATAAGTTATAAGAGACAGTGGGGCAAGCCTAAACTAAGGCCAGACATTCATGATTAGTAATAAGTCTCTGTGTCAGCATTTGGTGCTGGTGGTCCAAGAAAGCCTGCGACACTTGTTTGGTTGATTGGTTGTTTTTTCAAGATAAGATTTCTCTGTGTAGCTCTGGCTGTCTTGGAACTTGCTCTGTAGACCAGGCTGGATTCAAACTCAGAGATCCATCTGCCTCTACCTCCCTAGCTCTGGGATTGAAGGCATGTGCCACAACCACATGGCTATGCAACTCAGTTTAAATAAAACAGTAATTGGAGAGATGTCATACATTTGAAATGAAAGAACAGGAAGGATAATCAGTGGTTGAAGGATTAAGGTGGAAGGGGGAGAGGAACTGGCAGTGGATGGGTTAATCAACATCAAGGGTGTTTGAAAAGCCGTGTGAAAACTCGCTATTTAGTAAGCTAATTTCAAACTACAACTTTATGAAATAAAAAAAGTTCAAATGGAAAAGAAAGAAATATGAGAATCAATTGAGGGGTTGTGAAGTCGAATGTACTTCCTTATTGTACTGTAAAAGAAATATCCAAAATCTTGGAGAGATTGGACCGTCATGGTGGATTTTAAGCTTCTCTTTTTATTGTGTCTTTGGGAGTTCAGAGGACTCTTCCTTTAACAAGACCTGAAATGAGGAGCAGTGGAGCATATCAGCTAGTCCCTGGACTATAATTATCAAATCACACCAAAGCTGGCAAGTCAGTTCACAAAGGTGCAGAGCAGAGAGTAAAGTGTGAGGAAGGCTAAGAACCAGAGATGCAAACATTCTCACATAGCATTCCCATGAAGTACTGCATCTAAGATAGAATTGTTTTTACCTTCACATGTGGGATTTTTATGACTGGTCAAACTTAATAAAAAAACAGGCCCAGGTTCACAAATAAAACACATCTGGAATACCAGTTGCAATTGTTCAGTGGTTAGTAGCATTGACTGCTCTTGCAGAGGAACTGAGTTCAGTTCCCAGCACCTGTCATGCCATCTGTAACTGCTGTTCCAGGGGATCTGAAGCCTCTTCTGATGGCCATGGACTCCTCACATACACACACTCAGGCACATACACATACACAAAATAAAATAGGTATTTGTAAATAAGAAAAGATATAGTATTAAATTATTGATTTCAGCACACCAGACATCAGGCTTTAAGGTGAAAAGAGGTATCTATACCGTTACCAAACTAGCACAACTCTACTTTGGAGCCTTTATAATTAGAAAACACACAATCTTTGCTCGTTCACAGATGTCTTCTTTACCAGCAGATGTGTCTGTGGTGGTTTGAATAAAAGGGCCCCCCTTAGGCTCAGATACTGACCACCTCCTGCCAGCTGGTGGTACTATTTGGGGGGACTGGGGAACATTTGGGAGGCGGAGCCTCGCTGGAGGAAGTAAGTCACTGGGAGTGGCCTTTGAGTGCTTATAATCTCACTCCACTTTCAGTTCACTTTCTCTACTTCATGCTCATAGTTGAGATGTGATCTCTACGCTTTCTGCTCCCACTGACAGGCCTCTTACTGGCTACCTTGCCTCCCTGTAATGTCCCCCTGGAACCATCAGCCCAAATAAATTCTTCATTCTATGAACTGCCTTGGTCATGGTGCTTTAACATGAGAAGAGAGCTAATACAGTGTTAGAGCCAATTCGGACTAGCTAGCACTGTAACTCAAACATGGGAAGCAGAGGTTCATGGCTGGTGAAAGCCGGAAGCATACCAGATCTGCCAATGAGAACTGACAGCAGACGTGTGTGCATGTCTTAAATACTCACACTTTTCCCTGGGACATCTTTGGATAGTTTCCGTGACGCTGCCGAAACGCCTCTCACACTCTGTCCTTTAGCCCCCTTTCTCTCCGTCTTTTCCACATATTTGCGATTTCCTGATTTAATCCCACTTCATGATATCTGTTCTGAACTCTGGAATCTGTGTTTGAATAACTACTTCTCTTATTGTCATCAAGTGAGATATTACTGGGGCTCACTTTCCCCAAGGAAAGAATCAATACAAAGCTCAGTTTGTTCCTGACTTTCCCTAAGATCTTCCAATTCAAAACGAAATTCCATTGATAAAAATGATCACATCACTTAAGAACTTGGACTCCAGTGGACTTCGGTGTCTTGCAAGATATTATTTGAGAACAGAAGCTAGCTTCTCAGTGTTTGTATATAAATATTCTGTACAGCGTGGGTTTCCTCTGGGAATAAACTCAGTGGCTCTCATTGAATGTTCTCCAATTCGGCATTTTTTTCTCTTGGAATCTGTGAAATATCATGAGATCTTTCACACACTCTGGTGGGGAAATGAGTGGACTTCTTTTAGTTGTATGTAACCTCTGAAAGGCTACCAATCACTTCGTTACGGAGCCACAGGGTCTTCAACTTCAAACTGTCGAGAGAGGCAGCATTAATTTTCTTCAAATTAACCATTCTCAGTCTTGATGTTTATCAATTACACAATTATAATCAACTGCAAAGTAGAATTCCTGATCCAGTAAAAACCACATCCTTCAGGAGAATGACCTATTCACATAGAGAAGTGCTTTTTGAGTTAAATATAACATCTATGTGTTTGTTTTACCACATGCATATATTATATATATGTATATATTATATGTACAGTTCTGGTATTAGGGTTGTCTTAATTAAATTCATTATTTGACTGATTCTGAATCATACCATGAGTCACAAATTTACATACACAATATATTATTAAGAGCAATCAGAGAATATCATTTCTGAAGTTGTCAGTCTGCTTCCTATATTATGTGAGAAGGATGCTCTTGGACATTCTCTGTACACAGATACAGGCTTCATCAGCTCCCCACAGCATTTCCTGTCACAGACAGTCTTTTTAGAAGACTCTTGATTTTTAATATCAGGAGCAGGTTCTGGAGATGTGAGTCATAAGTGTCTGTAAAAATGTAGGAGGTTTTAGTTGCTTGTATCCCAGCTACTCTAACTGCACTTAAAACATTATTATATTACTATGGCAAAATATAGAAATGTATACATTTTTAACAAGTAAAATGCAACTCATCTTTTTGCTAGACCAACATTGTTATGTAGAAAATACACACACACACACACACACACACACACACACACACACACACACACACATATATATATACACACACAAATATACACACAACACACACACACACACACACACACACACACACACACACACACACACACACACACACACAAAGCAAGCCCTGAGAGAATTTGTGCAGGTGTCTGTCAACTCTGAAGATGACTATCCCTCTGACAGATTCTTCTAGTTAAAAGTTTCATCTGAAAGAAGACGCAGAGTTAGGAAGATACAAAGAACTTTCTAGTAACTGGACTCACAGTATAAAACACAGCAATTGCCGGGCGGTGGTGGCGCACGCCTTTAATCCCAGCACTTGGGAGGCAGAGCCAGGCGGATCTCTGTGAGTTCGAGGCCAGCCTGGACTGCCAAGTGAGTTCCAGGAAAGACGCAAAGCTACACAGAGAAACCCTGTCTCGAAAAACCAAAAAAAAAAAAAAACAAAAAAAAAACACAGCAATTGCTATTATCTATCCACCTCATCATCTCCCACAACCTCTCCTAAAAATGACTAACTTGGTCTTACAACATAGCCTATACAAGTCCTTCAGCACTACCTGGGTATTATAATCCCTGATATTTTTATTCTGCTTTGCATTATATTTGGATTTCTCTTTGACTATGCCTGTCTTAACATCCTTCTCATCTTTATAATTTCTGAGGATGTATTTATTCACCATTTTTCAAATGGTGATATGCCACAATATCACACTTCATACACTTACTAATTTCTTATTAGCTGCACATATGTGAGTTGAGTAATGGATTCAGTATAGTTCCTTTATGTGTTTAGCTTTGTTTTGGCTGGCATTTATGTCACTTTTGGACAAAATTGGTCTTTTTCAAAGCCTGTTTTGAAGCTTTATTAGGCTTAGACACAGACTGTCTCTCACACTGAGGGCAGTGAAGCAGTACGTCTGAGGTAGGATACCTGTAGGGGCTTGGCTGAACTCCCGAGTGGTAGTGAAGACTCTTCTCTTCTGCCTGGGCATGACTGGAGCCTCCCACCCTGTGTGGGTTCCAGAAACTGTTGAGTTAGCAGCTGTTTGCCAGTTGTTGTAGAGACCCTCACTGCACACCGGCTTAGTATTCAGCCAGAGGCCACTCATTAGAGGCCTTGTGCAGATTCCTCTGCCGTTTTCTACTCTCTGATACTTTACTCTGAGAATCCTCGCTGTCTCAGCTTTCCTGAGCTCTGATTATCTTTTACTCCCCCATTGGGTATGTTGCTCAGATTTCTCATGCTGCATGTAGTCAGAAAATGTCTTTAGGTAGAAAGCTAAGTAATCACAGAGCTTGTGTCCTGAGTTGCCCTGATTTTGAGGGTCACAACCCTGTGCTTCCTTTTGATCAGTGTCTGAAAACACACATACGCATGAACACACGAACACACCACACACACACACACACACACACACACACACACACACACACACACACACAACACACACGCACGCACACACACACACACGCGCGCACACACACGCGCACACACACATGCACGCACACGCACAGCTAATTATTTTCAGAAGAAAAAAAGTCCAGTCCCAAGTACAACATGATAAATAGAAGCTTTGAGTACTTTAAAAACAAAACAAAACAAAAATTCTGTGGCCAAGATCTAAAAACTCTGTGGACAAGATCTGTTCTTAAGGACTCTAAGCACAGTGCTATTTTATTTTAATTTCCTGGTTTATCCTACTGTTTATCAGTGAAAGCTCCAGCTGGAACTTGTGGGAAAGTTCATGTTTGTAAGATCAGAGTGAGCGGAGGAGGTTGAATATGTCTTATCATCAGGAATTATCCCTTGAGGATAAGGAGCTATGAAAGGCTCTAGGAAGGGGGTGTGTTTGCACACCTTCAATACAAGCAAGCCTAGGTTCTATCTATAATCTTCATAATTTCCTTCTCTTTTTCTGTTCCTTGTTTCTCTCTCCTTTCTCCTTCCTTTCTCCTTCTTTCCTTCCTTTCTAGATTGGCTGAGTGGAAACTGGTCCAAATCAGATTTGGACTAGGGTTCTCATTGTTTTGTAATAGAATTACTTCAGGCTATAGGGGCAAATCATGTATCCCAAAAGGATGCCAAAGTCCTCAGGATGTCACAGCTCTCAGAAGGAACCAACCCTGCTGATGTTGGACTTTTAACTTCCAGAGCAATACATTTGTGGTTTAAGCCACTTACTCTGTAGTACTTTATTGCAGTAGTCCTATGAAATAAATACACAGAGAAAACTTTATAAAAAATAAATATCAGTTTCCAGTCCCAGAGATTCTGATTTAATTGGTCTCTGGAAAATCATTTTTAGAGTTCTACCAGGTGATGTGCAAAAAGCCTTGAGAAGCTCTGTTGGAGGACTGGGCTGGTGCTGGATGGCGTCTAACCACAGTTCACAGTCTTCCCACTTCATTCTTCCCCAACAGATACTCCTGGAGACTTTCCATTTCTTCAGGTTGCCAATTTTGAAAAAAATCATGAGAATTCAGATTATGGGATCTTTATGATGTTTCTTACATAACAAAGCCACCTAGAATTCAGCATTTCTAAACTCCAAGAATTAGTATGTGAAATGTAGTCATATTACAGCCACAACAACCTCTCTATTAGCTTTATGTTATTCAAGCTTTGTCCATAGTTTATACAGCCAGAAGACAACTGCCAAACATTCGCCGCTGTTTCCACTAGAGAGCTGTTTGTGCTATTGATGTCTGCTGGCTCACACCAACAGAGGCTCTGGCTCTTCAACAATTGTTATTTTTGGGAAGTTCTCCTTGACCCTGAGGTCCTGTTTGTGTCTAGGATTCCCAGCCTTTTCCATTATGTCCTCTGACCCCATGCACCTGTGTGGGAACAGAGACTAATATTAACCTTCGCTGTCCTAGGCAACTGAGATTCCACACCTCATCATGTCTGGATATTACTTCTAGGAAACATCCTTGCCAAGGATAAAAGGCTAACATGAATCATTAACACTTTTCTTTGATTAATAACTCACCAGGGAGACTGATCATCCTAAGACACTTGGAGTAGCATTTCCTGTTGTAAAGATGTCCCAGAAGACATTGGGGGGTTAAGGGGTAGCAAGCCAAGCATCCAGCAGAGAGTTGAGCTCATCGAAAACATTTTGGAACGTATAACTGCTTGCATTTTTTTTCCTTTTAATCAATGAGATGTTCCTAAAGATGACAAAATGTGTGCCTCCAAAGAGACAAAATTCTAAATATGGTAGTAGACAAGCATGATGGCCCACACCTGTGACCAAACATTGGGGAGGCAGAAGCAGGTGGATCTCTGTGAGTTTTAGGCCATCCTGGTCTATATAATGATTTCCAGGCTAGCCAGAAATACTTAAAGAGGCCATGTCTCAAAATAAATGAACGAGGTATGAAATCAACCACTATAGCATCTGCTCCATGACCTCTTCTGTTCATACATCACTAATCCTCCTGACATCTTTGCTCAAACCTCAGTTATCTTTCTCTGTCATCCCTCTCTACATCTACATCTGACCAATTTAATTCAGGACATATTCTGAATTCCTGAGCACCTCTTGTAGGTGTCAGGTATTTCCCAGAGTTACAGATACGATTTCATGATCTCCCTTCTTAAAAAAGGAAATAATAAATTACTTTACAATCGTGATTATATATGATTGATGTATGGTATGGAAAAATACACTTAAAACAGGAGACACTGGAGAGATGGCTTAGTGGTTAAGAGCACTGGTTCTCTTCCGGTGGGTGCAGGTTTGATTTCCAACACCCACACTGCAGCTTACAGCTCTCTGTGCCTCCAGTCCCAGGGGATCTGATGCCCTCTTCTGGCCTCCACAGGCAGCAGGCATGCACATCATATGCACAGACATGCATTCAGGCAAGACACACATACACACAAAATAAAGGGAAATTCTTTTAAGGATAGGAAGAATAAGAAGATGTTATTAGTACTTTGTTTAGGATGAACAGAGAACAATTTCCTGACAGGGTAACATAGGACAGAAAAGTGAAGGTGGAAATCAGTGAGCCAAGTGGATATCTGATGAAAGGGATATGCAGAGGACATGACCATTGGGATAGGCTTTTGACAGCTTGCTGAGAGAAATTCAGTCTGCTTATTCTTTTCCTTGGTGCCAGTATCAGTACTTGAACAGAACCAATGCTTAACATTTATTCATACATTTTAATGGAGAGAGAAAAAATAAAGGCAGACTCCTAATTAAGCAAGCATCCAACTGTGCAGATGATTGTGTGCACTGGTTAAATTCAGCTCCTGGCTGATGGGTCAGTGCCCAAGTCACAGCAGTTCTGGAGTAGTCTTTAAGGCCAGCCTGTTTATTTACTAGTGAGTAGTGGAAGTTACACTACCCCTGCAGTGTATAACCTCTTGGATCTAGGCCAAAAACTGCAGAAAAAGAAAAAACACCAAAGCCTTGTTTTAGGAGAATGAAAGAAACAAAGGGCCAATTCCCTGTGGAGCATTTGAGAGGGAACTCAGTATGGCTTGGGGCTTTGCGTTTTCAAGGGTTGTGACTGTGTGTGACCCCACATCTATGCTTGTTCCTTGGCTCTTTTTCTTGTTTGGTTATTTCATCCTATTCCGATTTGTTTGTTTCTGTTTTATTTTATTATTATTATTCCTTAGATGCCTGTTTGTTTTATAACAAGAGACAGAAAGGGTGTGGAGCTGGAGGGGAGGAGAGGTGGGAAGGAACTGGGAGAAGCAGCGGGGAGGGGAACCATAGAAAGAGTATATTTTATGAAAGAAAATCTATTTTCGATGAAAAATTGTGAAGAAAAATTAAATTAAAAAAAGTGAAGATATGATGGGAATGGCCTTCTCAAAATTCCCATATGAAGTTGAGTCACTAGAGAATCCAAAAAAGTGCCTGTCGCAGAGCTGGCCTTCAGTGTCTGTTGGGGAGTGAGTGAGAAGAATCCACCTGGTTTCTCCAAACTATGTCACTCAAGGTTCTTTCTGTTTTCTATTACTGAGTAACACAATGTCCCAAAACTTAGGCCTGAAACCTAAAAAAAAGAAAGAAAAAAACCTCTTTTTTTTCTTGTGAGTATAATTTGGATAGGATTCACATGAATGGTCCACCTCTGCTCTGTGTATCATTGGCTGAGACAACTTGGCTAGGGACTGGAAAGCCCATTCAAGTGAATTGAGTCACGTGGCTGGAAATCAGAGTCGGTGCTGAATCAGAGTTCAATCCAAATGTTCTCACTTTCCTCATAGCGCAGTTACTTGGGTTTGAGCATGACACAGAGAGAAACTGGAAAAGAATGCCATTGTTACAACTGACTCTTGAAACTCATGTGGCATCTCTGTGTACTCTATGGTTCAGAGCAGTCAATGAAAAACTCACCCAAGACCAAGAAGAGGAGACATGGATTCAATATTTTTTGTGAGAATGTGAGTCTAGAAGAACGTGTAGGCTCAGAGACACCGTGGAGGCCATGTCTGATGAGTAAGGGAGCTTCAAAGGCATGCTGATTCTGTTTAGTGCCCATTATCTTTTCAGCATCACTGCTGAAGATGGGCCCAGCTAACCTTGTATGAGTTTAGCCTGATATGGGGAACTTAGAAGGATTCATCTCACTCATTCCCTCAATTGAGCTATTTCTGTTTCCAGGAACATTACCTGAAAAATTAGAACTTGGAGACCATACACAGAAAACAGAAGAGACTATACATTGAAAGTGGTTATTAATATTTCTAGCATACTATAACGATAGACAGACCTCCTTAAGAAACCGGGTTGAAGAAAACAAAAGGAAGAATAAATCATCTGACTGATCATATATTGATTTATCAAGCCAATTAGTTACTTATTCAACTTATCTTATTGTATGTGTAATTGTTTTCTTGGCATAATTATAACATTTCAACTTGTCTTAGAAGTGTTAAATCTGATTGATTTGGAAAAATTTACTTTTGAAGTGAAAATAACAAGAACCTTAAACCTTCCAAGAGTCTCAGACATGCAGAACAAACCAAGTGCAAAGTATAGTTTTAAGATATTCTTAAATTTACTTTTGATTATGTTTGTACACGTGTATCTATCCATGAATGTGTGCACATTAGTCCAAGGGCCCAAGGAGACCAGAGAAGGTATAGTGATTGTGAGCCACCTAATGTAGGTGCTGGGAACTGAATTCAAATCCTCTGAAAGAGCAGTGCATGCTCTTAAGTGCTGAGCCATTTCTCCAGCCCCAAGTGGTAGTATACATAGAGTTCACAATGAGAAGCAAAAAAGCAGAGAACGGAGACAGGTATGGCAATCATTTAGTGATGCTAACCTTGGCAAAATCGTGAGACCTGGAGCTGTCAAGCCACAGAAATATGGTATCTACTGCCATGGCCACAGGCCCTGGGACCAGTGGAGTTCACAGGTAACAGCGAATAGTAAACTCTGTTCAGTGAAAGTGTGTAAACATGCTCTCAGATTGTCTGGCTAAGCTCCAAATGACTGTGAGTAGGTAAGTGCAAGTGCATCCACACAGAGAACGTTCCAAGTGGCTTAAAATTGAAAAAAAAAAAAGAATGCATGGAAGGTAGAAATAAAGGCAATAACTAAGGATCGATAAAATACTACCATGGAAATAGTGTTTCAGAGGTTAATTATGGGAACAAGCTGAAACATGAAAATACGAAAGGGATGCTGAAAGGGCCTTTAACACTAGGAACATGAATAGTAAGGGCTGGAACTTGAATTTTACAGATAAAAGAAATGTAGCAAAACTTGTGAGTGCTCCATCTTTTCTACCAAAACAATTAATCTGTCAGTTGGAAAGGATGAAATCTATACCAGGCCAAAGAGTAGAATTCAAGCTTGGTTCAGGCCTGATGCTGGCATGAACCAAAGCAGATGCTGTGGGATCATTATTAGAAATAATGGCACCGCAGAGATTGTGTGGAGATTAACTCTTATCAGTTATCATGGTGCTGTCACCCACAGGGAGAGTGTACAGATGCATGTAAATATTTTTATGTAGGGAAAAGAACATTCTACTAAGCATG
Source organism: Peromyscus californicus insignis (assembly GCF_007827085.1). Taxonomy (NCBI): domain Eukaryota; kingdom Metazoa; phylum Chordata; class Mammalia; order Rodentia; family Cricetidae; genus Peromyscus; species Peromyscus californicus. The sequence goes on from NW_026294573.1 coordinate 146,222,128, forward strand.
GGTCAAGGAGTTGTGATGTCAGTATAATCCAAGATTCTATAAAATCTTGTTGTCATTAAAAAGGAGTAATTTTAAATTTCTTAGGATCAAACCCTGGGGAAAATTCACTTCCTTTGTTATAGAATTTCTAGGGGAGGGTAGACACAGCATAATGAATCTGTGCTTCAGCAAGGCGTTCAACAGTGTTGCACAGTAGCAGGGGAGACAGTAAGTGGATTCATAGCTGATTTATTGACTGTCTTGGTTATCCATAAAGCTTTTCCTGATCTATGATGGGGCAATACTATTTTATTAGTGTCATACTGATAATAAGTATGAACATTTAGAAGTTAAGAAAGAATCCCAATATTCCCATGGATTTTGTACCTAAGAAAACTAACATAATAGCTGTAATATGATTAATCTGTCACAGCACAACAGATACACATGCATTGTTCCATATTTCAAAAAATTCAGTAAGGGTTTATTCATTTTTTCCTGTTGCTAGGGATCAAACTGAGGGACTCACTTGTTATGTAAGTGCTCTACCACCAAGTTACAGTCTCAGTCCCTCACACTGTTCTTTCTGACAAAAGAAGAGATGTGTGAAGGAAAATAAACCTTGAGGCGTTAACTCATCAATTGAATGTTTAGAGAAACAACAAGGACATTATGCCAGTGACCCAATATAATGCTGTTGTGTTTATTGCCTCTATTACATGTTAACTTTTAGCTTTTCAATGCAGAATCCAAATGTCTCTTGTCATGTGGAGGTAAAATGCACACCTGTAATAGGAGAGAGTATTATATTGTTTTGCCATGCTAAGAATTGGTTTTTATGCTTTTACTGCCTATCCTAGGAGTGGTTGCTGAAATGCAAAGAGAAGTGTCAAAGATGGCCTGCATGACTGGTAAAACTACTAATATTACAGCAAAAATATTCACAAAAAATAATCAAGAGACGGTGAACTGAGGACCATCGTTTTACAAAATAGAGAGAGCTGCTATAGATTATCTGATGCTCAAGCACAATCTTGGTTGTCAACCATTTCCTGGCAGGTGCTGCTTTAATGTGTCATGCTATTGATGATCAAATTAGTGATCTGCACAAAGAGATAGATGAAATCTCTCAAGTGACCTTTGAATGGTCATCAGGGTTAAGGTGGACTTTCCCTCTCTGTGGTCCTCTGTTCTCTGTTCTTATAATACTTTTATACTTGCCTATATTGATTAGATTAGTCATAGAGGCAATGCATCCTACCATGACCTCTATTACAGCCACTATTTAAAGAAAGAAAGAAGGAAAGGAAGGAAGGAAGGAAGGAAGGAAGGAAGGAAGGAAGGAAGGAAGGAAGGAAGGAAGGAAGAAACTTAGAGGTCCTTGTGCACACAGATAAGCACTAGAGAAACCAGAAAAAGTTAAATTTGCAGTCTTATCACTCAAAGGAAGTAAATGTTTACCTGACTTTCACCCAGAATGCTGGCAAAGGATGTAGTTTACAGCCTGGTGATCTTTTGCTCTCTGTAGGTCCAGGCTTCGCATGAATTCCCCGAATATTAGATTTCTTTATCTCATACCCCACGCCTAAATCTTAAGTGTTGCTTCTCAGTTCACAAAACCTATCCTTTTGGGACATGTCACGTGTACTTTACAGCAGCCTAGTAATGTCTGTGTTGTCTTAGGGCCAGGCCACTCCCGCCCCCACAGGCCTTGTGTTGACCTCAGTCATTCTCCCTAGACCCTTATCTTGAGCACTGTCTCTCAGTCAGCAGAACCCATCTTTTCTAAAGAAGCCATACATACTTTGTAAAGAGTTTCAATGTAAACATGTCTTGAGCTGTTTTATATACATGAAACTGAGTTAACTGTCATCAGAAATTATTTTCCAGAATTGTTCTGTGCTTAAATGTGGCTAAAATAGGCAATTTGGTGTCAGACTCCAGAAGTTTGAACCAGCCTAACCAAGTCAGGCTGAAATGGAATTTCATTCTCACTTCTCTGCGTCATTTTGCCAGCTGTGATGCTTTCAGGGACCCCCACATTCTTCTCTAACTATTATTGCTACACACACACAATAACCCCACTAAATCTGTTTCGTGTTCCCTGTATGTGATGGATTTACAGCTGAGTCCTTGGAATTGGATAACCTGCCGAGCTCTCAGTCCTGGAAAAAACAGATTCTCTCTCTCTCTCTCTCTCTCTCTCTCTCTCTCTCTCTCTCTCTCTCTCTCTCTCATTTTGCATTTGCTCCATTGTGACTGGTTGAGATTAGGCCCTGACTAAGACTTGATGTTACATGTGGCTGTTCTGATGGTTACCTCTTTCTTCATCTAGCACACCACCCCATCCAATAGTGTTTTGTGGCATTGATTCATTGCACTGTTTTCCTGCAGCTGAAGGCTTTAAAGGCTTCAAGCAAAACATTGTTTCTCTTGAACATATTATAGGAGATATACTGCACCACACAGCACATACTCTCTGGTTATCTAATACAAATGATGGTTTCATTTTAAGTGGAGGAGGTTGAAGTTGGTGGATCATAAAATGATTTTACACTGAGAAAATACAGCACTAATTCAAAGGGAAGCATTGAAATATTTGAAAATAAAATTAAGTGCCTATGACAGAGAAGAGAGTGACCGGAGGATTAGTGATTCAGAAGAGGGGCACAGAAAAGCTCTTACATTTTTCCTTTGTCTGTGTTCTCAGAAACCTGTCAAACATCAAACGGAAGAAACTTCTGGATTTATCTCTGGAAGCAGAACTCCCCCAAGATTAAGTAAGTCTGAGAAGGATTAGGGAGACAAGTGCTGCCCAAGCCTGTCTGCACGATTTATAAAGAAAGGTCACTGATTTTTACTTTAATAAAAGAGTTTTATAGAAAAGTCCAGAACCTGTTTGAATGTGAAATGCTTGCCATGTAAACCTGGGACAGAGTGACCTCCATAACACACCCAAAGTGGAGTTTTCTCCTTCACATTCATGCGTTTGCTCTGTTACTTAAAATGACATGCTCTGTAATACCAGATGAGGTCAGAGGAACTTGTAAAAGATGGTTCTCTCAGTCTTTATCTGCCCTGCAAGACACAGTTACAGCATTCCCCAGCCCCAGCCCCAGTGGACCGTGTCAGAACCTGACCTTGTGAAGAAAAATGGGCCTCACATGGCCCAGTTGAGATGAGATGTGGACTTTTTGATGATGACAATCTCAGATGCTAACATGGGTTAATAGGAGTAGATCCAAGAATACATTATACATATACATATATATGCATGCTTATAAAATAAATCTTTCTGTTTGATTGCAAAGGAAAAATAAGGTAGCACTTTCAAGGAGTATGAAAGAGAAGATATGGTAGATGAGGAGTCTTTGTTCTGTTGGGAAAAGTACAGTCAGCCCCATGCAAACGCACGGCCAAGCAACCACTTGTAATGCCTCTATGGTCTATGTGCTAGAGATACCCACTTGGAGTACAGGAGAGTCATCTTTTGGAGGCCCAGGGACAGATGCCTTATGTCAGAATTATGAAACAGTCAGCTGATTGTAGAAAGTTAGGATAGCAGATGAAAATTCCAACAGCAAAGATTTGCCTTTCTTAGAAGCTGTGCGCTGAGTATCACTCATCTTTATTTTCTGCTGACATTCTCAGCCTGCTCAGAGTGCCGAGGCTGACCCAAAACCACTATTTATCTTTCGTGAAAAGAGGAAACAGACTCCTGTCCTGACAAAGCTTGTGGTCAATGAATGCAGGCCCAGGGACTCCAGAGACACCAGGAAGCATTTTAAAGAACTCACATATGCCAATTGTCATCCTGAGTTACTGAGATAAACACCACTCCTATCGCTAAAGAAGTCACATCTAGAACCTCATCAATCTACAAGTCTTTAATCAATGCTGATCAACCATGTACCTGACTAGGGGGTAGTGCATGGGTCTGGGAAATGACATTTGAAAATTATGAGTTAATTGTAAAATACATTTTAATGTGATAAAAGAAAATTCTTAGAAACATAATGGACAATCTCCCTTTTTACACAAACAGCTAGGCTGCTTTTATGCTTGGACTTGGGGACAGATGGAACAAGGAAGAAAACCAAAGGTTCTTATTGGCCCCGTTGACAAAAGCCACAGTTCTTGGAGACTCAAAAGGGTTCCCACATTAGATAAAAATTTTGAGAAAACCAACAAGAGAGAGGGGCAACAGGACTTTTACTGCCTGTTAGACAAAAGTGTCCTAAATGAAGCAGAGAAGTCAATGAAATAAACAAAAAGGGAAAGAGAATAGAGAATGGGTGGACCATCCTACCACAGCCACAAGGTTGTTGAGCAGGGGACTATTGGGAGGGTCTTGTTTGAGCACCCACGAGCCACATGGGAGCTGACAGCTCATTCAAGCCTTCACTGCACTAAGCATCTCTATGCTCTAGGTCCAAGTCAGCTGGCTCAGCAGAGGACTGGCCTTGTATCTAGGGTGTTTCTGGTAATCATCAAGCAGAAATGACGACAACCCATACCTTGAAGAAATCACTCTCTGGTTGGCCAGATATCCTCCATAGTCCCCCAAAACAACACAGATGACTTTCATTGATCTTGGTTGCCCACCAGAACTAAGTGGCAAGACTCTATTGGTGAAGATACCACACACACTTTGAGTTCAGGACATAGAGAACTGAAGCTGAAACAGATCTGGAAGCTTCTTCTGGCCTGTTAGAACTCATATTGCCAGAAAATACTGTGCAGGCTGCTGAGAGAAAGAAGTCATTAGTTGTTTACCCAGCAATGAACCTAGAGTGCTACAATAATGACCTACTAGGCAAGATATGTCCACTGGCACAACAGTGGTGCAGCTGTTTGGAGGGTAACCAAATATTTCTCAATGAATATGAAGCCTGATCCATGGATAATATATGCCTTGTACTAAAAAACTGCCAAAAATTAAAAATAAACTATAGCTAGAGAAATTGCAGGCCCTGGGACAGAATCTACTACTGATGTTTTGCTAAATGGACAGGTAGTCCTAATTGCCTCCTAAGGGGTTTTGTGTTTAAAGCCATAGACTATGCTGCCCTCAGCCTTGGTCAGAGAAGTTTCTTTTGACAATGGATTATGTTTAGTTCAGAGATACACAATTGGGTAAATACTGAGAATAAGTGACTGTGTGTACTCAGCTCTCCATGAGACATCTGTGTCATCCCCTCCAAGGCATTGGGAACAGCAAAGAAGAGTGGAAGAGAGAGTGGAAGAGATGGAGGACAGAGGAGAGTACTGTGTTGTAGAATATTATCTTAAGATGTGTTACATTTGTTTATGCTGCAGATCATTTGTTTAATGATGCAAAGATGGGCTGCATTTGTTTATGTTGCATTTGTTTAACTCTGTGAAGCTGTGTTACTGTGCCTGTCTAAAACACCTGATAGTCTAATAAAGAGCTGAATGGCCAATAGCTAGGCAGGACAAAGGATAGGCAGGGCTGGCAGGCAGAGAGAAAAAACAGAAGAATCTGGAAGGTGCAAGAAGAAAGAGTGAGAGAGAAAGAGAGGAGGAAGCAAGGGTCCAGCCACCCAGCTACACAGCCACACAGTCACACAGCCAGCCACAGAGTAAGGATGAAAGTAAAATATACAGAAGTAAGAAAAAGAAAAAGCCCAAAGACCAAAGGTAGACAGGATAATTTGAAGTTAAGAAAAGCTGGCTAGAAATAAGCGGAGCTAAGGCTGGGAATTACAAGAAAAAATAATCCTCGGTGTGTGATTTATTTGGGAGCTGGATGGTGGGTCTCCCAAAAGAGCAAAAACAACCAACAACAGTACTATGGAAGTTGTTTTCTCCTACGGCCTGACCATCATCATCATGAACTTCCAGAAGCTGTCTTTACCTCTACAATAAAAAGGAATGGAAGTTCCAAGGAGGACAAACTGGAAAGAGAAGGCTTGTCAGTCAAAGTGGGGAGAGGAACACAAGTGGGCAAGGAGATCATACTGTGTTGACAATACATTGCACATACCAGTCACGTTCCTGCTTCTGTGACCTTGGGTAGGGGCCTTAGGAATCTCCTTAGTGGGTTATTTACTTCCTGAGTCTCTAAAGCACTCTCCTTCCTGGATAGAATGTTTCAATTCAGAGGAAACTGCTACACAACAAATGATCAGAAACTTGGGGACCAAAAATAATAGGACTACATTTCTCACAGAAATCCAAAATTGATATGTGGGTAAAGTCATACTCCCTCTCGGGGCTCTAAGGAAAGATCTTCCCAGGATTCTTGCAAACCTTCGTGCTTCCTCGAGATTCTGGTCATCCTGTACCCTGTAGTCTCGCCACACCTCTTTTCACATCTACCATTGCCAAGCTGCCCTGCTTGTGTGTCCCTTCATGCCCTCCTCTACCTGGAGAGGAGAAGATTAAGCTAGATCCTTTGGGTGGGCTGATTACAATTGGAACCTCCCTGGATCCTGCTGTGCTCTCTGCTTCCTGATTGGCAGTGGTAGACACAGCTTCCAGCACATGCTCCTGCCATCCCTGTGTAAACTGATCTGTTCCACCTCACCTTCCCCTCTATGATGGAGCCTAAGACCTTGAAACCACTAGACTGAAGTGTGATCCTAATTAGTCTTATCAATAAAAACCAGGAGTCAAATACTGGGAAAATAACCCGAAAGATCAGAGAAACAAAGGAAGAACCATTAGTGACTTCTTATCTCTCTGGATCCTCTGACTGAAAGGGCATGAGATCCTGTCTCTGCCCACTTTATATTCCTGTCTCCATCTCCTGAGTACTGGGATTAGAGGCATGAGCCTCCCAAGTGCTGGAATCAAAGGCATGAGCCTCCCAAATGCTGGGAGTAAGGGCATGAGCCACCACTGCCTGGCCTCTATGGTTCACTAGTGGCTAGCTCCACCCTCTGATCTCTAGGCAAGCTTCAGTTGTCAGAACACCAACACAATATCACACAACACTAGGCAAATCAGCTCTTTCCTCCCTTGAATTGTTTCTGTTTAGGAGACTTTGTCACAGCAGAATAAAAATAATTTATACAGAAATTGGTGCCAGGGAAGTATGTTTGATTAAACTTAACCAAGTTCTCAGACCTTTGGAACTAGTTTGGAAATGTGAGCCATAGAAGCCTTTGACTGTTGTAAGAAACAGTTAGCGGGGCAATTCTGGTGGGAGTTTTAGAAACCACCATGCCAACAGAATTTACAAACAGTAAAGACTGCTCTCGTGAGGCTTCAGAGCAAGTAGGAACAGTTCCTGAGATCGGACTAAAGATCATTTGTGCTACATGAAGATGTTGAAGAACTTTTCTCCATTTTGCACATTTTGTCACACGTTGAAGAACTTGTCTGCACTTTGTATATGTCCTAAAAGGTTTGACGACACTGAATTCAAAAGCAACAGACTAACTTGGCAGAGGAAATTTCAGGACAGCAGAGCAGTTACTGTTTGGTTTGGTCATTGGTGGCGGCTTTTAGTCAAGTTTACTGTGAGCAAAGAGCAGGAAGGTGTGAAAAATGTTCAGTTTGGCCATAAAAGGTGAACTTAAACCCATGAAAAAAAGAATCCATAAATGTTAAACAAAAAGAATCCAAATAACTGTCACTGGTTCATTCAGATGGGTGATTTTAGGGCATTTCAGGAGTTGATATGACACCCATCTGTCAAAGGCTCTGGGGTATAATAACACAGACTCCAAGACTTCCTTTTGAAAATCAAGTGCTGTCTGTATCTTGTACTGGAAAAAAAGCCATCTAGGGAAATGTTTTCCTGGGTTCAGCCACTCAGGTACTCAGAGGCTCCTATAGCTCTGGTCCAAGACAGCCCAGCTACTGCTTAAGCTGGTAGAAAACTTGGTGTTATCGACGTGATCCCGCCGTGCCAACACAGAGTGCAAGAACTCATGGTGACTTCCACCAGGACTTTTGAGAAATGCCCGGGTCATCAGACAATGTGCGCAGAATCAGAATCTGTAAGAAGTCCCTGTGGGAGCCATGCACAAAGACCAGAGGGTGAAGCCTAAGTCGAAATACAGACCTAGGATGATGAAACTGTCAGGAATCTAATACACCCATTAAGAAAAGCTACAGGCACAAGGTGGAGCTATCCCACGCAGGCCATGTGGGCTACAAATAGCAGGGCAATTGGTCATGCAAGCCTTTTCGGAGTTCACATTATACCACCATATACCCTGAATACCAAGCATACAGCTGTAGGGTTTAATAGCTGCCTTGCTTGGTTTCAGCTTTGCTTTATTCTAGCCTTTCTTTTCTATGTGCATGTTCTTTCAGAATGGTAATACTTACTGTGTGCTGTCATACATTGGAAACCAGTACTTGTTTCTTTTATCTTACAGGGGCTCACAGTTAAAGAGATCCCTCAAGTCTCAACTCAGTCTCTGAACTTAGACTTTTAAACAGTGTTGACACTGTTAAGATGTTGGGGACTCTTGAACTTAGACTAAATGAATTTTGCATTGTGAAGTAGGCATAAGCTATTAGGGACAGGAGAAGATTGTTGCCTGCCATTTGAATCTGAAAAACAAACAAACAAACAAAAAAACACCTGCCACCAAGATCCCAGCCACAGGTACTATTTCGAGTACCTATAAGACATGTAGGAGGTAGGGCCTAGGCAGTAGAAGTAGGAAGTCAACAGTGCGAGCCTTTGAGGGTGACACTGAGTCTATTTCCTGTCTCTTTCTGCTTCCTGGTCTATCATGATGTGAACAGCCTCTGCCACGTGGTCCTGCTATCACGCTGTGGATGGAAATGCTCTAACGACGCTTCTCCCTCTACAGTGAAACCATAAAAAAAAAACCATGACCCAGAATGAACTGTTCCTTCCTGAAGTTGTTTGTGTCAAGAGTTTCGATCATAGAAATGTGAAAGTAACTAATACAAAAGACATGTCCTTGATGATGACAAACCACCTGGGAGGACACAGATGCTAGGTAAGCATCATAGAATAATTTTAAAGATGACTGGAGAAATCTCAAAGCAGTATCATAAAAGCATTTTGGAAGGACATAAGTCCATTTCTCCAATGCACATGCTGAGCACCAGAGAGGCTAAACAACCGATTCAAGTGTATTGGCAGCTGAAGAACGACAGCTTAGATTCCAATAACATCCCCTCTGACCCTAAAGTCTATAGACCCAACTGCTTGGCTTTACTCAATGTAAAAACATGATCCTAAGCTTCAAGCTTACAGCCATCAGATCCTCATATGTAGATACGCACCTCAAGAAAATCATACATTTTCCATATTATGTGCACAGTATTATAATTCAGGAAATGCGTATGTTTTTGGAGAAAAGAAGCCTTAGATGAGGGCTTGACTTCTGGCCCTCATTTTGAGCTTTGCCATCTTTATCTATAAGATGTTGAACAATTAATTCTTTATGTTTCAATTTATTGTATATTCAGGAGAATGGACTCCATGATGATAAAATTTCTTCAACTGTATTCTTCATATTTTTTACATAGTACATCTGAGGATTCTGAGCATGAGGCTGAAGTATTAACATTTTACAGAGTAGGTAGCAGGGATCAGCTCCTTAAGAGAAGTATGATAAATATCTGAGAAGAATTATCCAGCAACTGAATATAAACTTGAACTGGTAGGTGCCAGAAGCAGAGAGCCGAGAGAAAACGTTACTTAATTCCCCTACTATCCTCTTAACAAACCATAATTCACTGAGATAACAGCGTGGGACAAAGAAAACTTCTCACTGTAGCACTTCCATGTGCTCGGAGGCTCCCCTCCTCCAAGCAACTCAGACTATGGAAGCTTTGAAGTGGGCTGAGGTGGTGTGAGCCTCTGGGAAAGGTTTGGTGTTGAAATTCTGGCCTTTGGCCACCTGAGAAAGATGAAGCTGGCATTGACACTGCCTACTGGCAGCCAAGAGCAGATCTCAGGGAGAAAACACACTCAGGGGACAGCCAGGGGGGGCAAAGGCAGACCCCTGGGAGCTCCAGACACAGGCGCAGAGGGAGCCCAGTGTGTCCCTCCTACCTGGAAGGGAAGGATGGGGACACAGCAACAGGGCGTGGTGGGTTTTCTTCCAGCCCCAGCTCCTGAGCCATGTTCTTCTTGTCTTTCACAGATGAGACCAGAAAGAGCCTTGGAAGCAGGCAGGGAAATCAAAAGGCTGGACAATGGAGGAGGTGTGTGGCTGTCCTCATTACTTGGCCACTGTCTTCACTGTAACCAGTTTTTCATGGTTTCTTCATGTCTCCAACAAGTGGATTTCCATTCAAACACACAAAACCAAGAATTCACTCTCAACACATTTGAGAGGCTGCTTGTCACCACACCACGGAAATCTTCTGTTAATTTATGTGCACAACTGTGAGGAAACTATTAACCATGAAAAATAACGAATAAACAAAGAAGGAAGCTTGGAGTTCCTGTTCAAGTCACTCAGTACAGTAAGATAAAGAAAAACAAAGCTCAGTTTCAATCTTTAAGAAAGTATAGGGAGCAGTGAGTGAATATTTGGAGTAAAATTACCACTTTGGGTCAGTTTTCCTGTATGGTCAATCAAGAACCTCCAAGAAGACCTACTGGGTATCTGCTGGATGAGGTCCTTTGAGGTTAAGATCTTCGTAAACTAGCCAATTCCCAAGGTCAGTGAGGTCTCTGAGAAAAATGGTAATATATATATATATATATATATATATATATATATATATATATATATATATATATATATACTGGGCCTGTGTTGGGAGAAAAGGTCAGCACGAAGGCTGGTTCCAGAGCTCACCAGAGGTAAAATTCTTAGAGATGGCTTTGTTTTTCCCTAAGGAATTCACATGTTTTTCTTCTTATGTAGGACTCAGGGAAGGAATTGCTTGTTTTCTCTGACCAGTAGACATATTTGCATTCATTTTTTATAGATGTTATCTCCGTGGCCTGAAAAATTTGTTATGATTTCTTCATCTTACCCCCTATGTCTTAATTCCTTAGCCTGCGCAGTTTTCCAGAAACTACTTGCATGTGTAAGAATATAAATGCTATTATGAATGAGAAGTTCAGGGAAATGCCCTTAAAGCCAAAAGAGGCAAGCATGCTCAGATGTTCATGTCAGGAGAGAGGTAGCTTTTAGGTGAGTGAGCTATAAATTTTACACAGTTGGAACTAGGGATCTGTTATAAAAGAGATCACCTTTAGAATGAGACTTGCAAGACACCTACAGGGGCCTAATAAGCAAAGTAAATAAAGTAAGTGGGTGGGGCAAAGAGTAGGGTGGACAACACGGTCAGTGATGCTCTCAAGACCACAGTCATATTGCAGCTCCAACTTTTAAAGAAATATTAACCTACAGGGAGACTTACACTTGCAAAACATCCTTTAAATCAAATCATGCATAAATTACAGATCCAGGAATTGAATCTCTCATCACTGATGCACATGTGTTCTACTATGCCAAGCTAAGTGATATTTTCAAGTTATATTTTAGATGGTGGAATTGGGAGATTAGAAGAAACGCCATAATGCTATAGTCATTTCTTTTGCAAAACAAGAAAATTGAATCCCCCTTGAAATTCAAGGACATTTTGTGTTAGTTTCTTATGTTTCCAAAGTTCAACTTGGGTAGGGAATCTCTTGTAGAAAATAACAAAGATCACCTTGAGTCATGTTGGTATTGGCACATGACCAGAAAGTTTCAGTGTCAAGATTGACATGCCAGTGAGTTAGAAACATACAAGGTCACTATCAAGCAATTGTGTGTGTGTGTGTGTGTGTGTGTGTGTGTGTGTGTGTGTGTGTGGTGTGAGCAAATGTGTATACACATGTGTGCACACCTATGTGGATCACCCTTAGGCGTCATTTCTCAGGAGCCATCCACCTTGTTGTAGCAACAGTTTTCCTCACTGGCATATCAGTTAGGCTGCCTGGTCAGTGAGCCCGCACGGTCTTCTTGTCTTCAACTCTCCGCACTGGGATGACAAGTGTGTGGAACCACAGCTGGCTTGTTTGTTTGTTTGGTTGGTTGGTTGGTTGGTTTTGTTTAAAAACTGGTTCTGGGGATGTGATTCGGGTCCTCATGCTTGCATGCCAACTACTTTACTAATCTAACTTGCTCCCCAATATCATTAGTGGGTGATTTTTAATTAAAATTATAGAAAACCAGGATTGTGAAGAAAGTAAGAAAGGTAAAGGAGGCCCCAAAGGATATCGATGACTTGCAGCAGTGCCCTGAGGTAAGCTGAACCGACAGTTGAGACACAGGCAGAAAATTCCATTTGGGCAGCTTGGTCAAAGTCTAATGTTGTTTCTAAATATCAAGTGAGCAGCAAACCTTGGGTTCCATTTTCTTCTGAACTCTACTCTCCAAGGCTTCAGAGAGACTGTTTCATTCCACCAAGGCATCTGAGAAACAGAACCTTCTTGGTGGCATTTCAAATCTAGCATTTTACTCAAATGGACTCTGTACAGTTCAATCAACTGTTAACAAAAATCAGGTAATGGGCCAGCAAAACTGGCTCTGCTGACGAGGTTACTCAAAGAGTCCAAGTTTATAGACTTTAAAATTAAAAAAAAAACAAACTAAAAATCAGCTGTGATTGGATTTCAGGGGTGTAAATGAGTTCCACCATGAAGCAATCTGATAAAAGCACCTTGAGAAAGACAAGTAACAGAGGCATCAGGGTGCTCTAGAGATAGCTGAAGGCATTTGTGCCTGGAACAATGACCCAGTGAGACTGTAAGAATATAATTGGATGGACATTTGCATGTTAAAGGACTCAGAACCACCATCCCCTTCTGCAAATTCAACATTATCTGCCTTTTCGTGTATTGGGTCACCAGTGGAATAAAAATGCTAAAATTGTTCTTTCTTCTGTGACTTACCATGACTCCACATTGGTTTTTTTGTTTTGTTTTTGTTTTAGGGAGGAGGGCAGTGAAAATAAAAAGTGGAAAACTGTGAGGTCATGGCAATGTTTTGTCTTTTCTTCATCCACTACAGCTCTTGGTCTGTTCTTAGAAAATGGAGAAGCCAAAAAGACCAGCTAAAGGTGGACTCTAGTGTCTGGATGTTGAGTCAGATTTCTACAGACACAAGATGACCACGTGTTGCCACCGATGTATCATGATAAGTCTCCTGTGAATAAAGGTCCCACTGGACCCTAAAGAGAACTGCCTCATAATCAAGAAAATGAATGCATGGGGCTGGTGGAGGAGAGGTAGGTACTCTACACACATCCCAGGCCATGCCTGTGGCCTGTGCAGACCGCTGGAGAAGACCAGCCAGTAGTGGATCCCCTTTCAAACAGAGTGCTCTCCCAGCAGTAGACGCATAAACAAGAAGAGATGTTTACAAAAGGCTCAGGCTGTGGCCACTTTACAAGCCCTGGCTGTAAGGCCAGCAGGTACAAGTAGAAGAGACACAAATAGAACGACCTACATAACTTCAAACAGCAGGGCAGGGCAGGCTCCAGAAGAACAAAGTGTGGCGGTCTGGATTCCATTCCTCCTTTCCCACTTCCTCTCTTAGGAAAGCCACTTAAGAGGGAAGTGAAATTCTTTGGTGACAAAGGAGTGGGAGGGATAAATATAAACATTTCCCAAAGGTCGATGGACCGAGATGTGGTAAATGAAACGATGCCGGGTGTTGATCCTGCAGTCCTCGGGCTTCCTCCCTCCTGTTGCCCTTGAACTAGGTCATCACCTCTTTGCTACCACCAGAAGGAAAGCAGGAAGGGACAGCAAGAGAGAGCCATGTAAGAGCCAAAGTGTGGTCCTGTGGAGCTAGCCTGGTCTGGGTCCCGGAGGGCCTTTGAGTGTTACAAGATCTTCTCTGTTAATATGAGAACAACTGTTACTAATTGAATTCAAATATAATACATAGTTTCAAATTTTAAGCCAAAATCCATTTATAGATATCCTTAGCCAATCAAGAAAAGGACAATCTGCTACAAGTGAAATCCATAAGTAAAAGTCACAAAATTCTGGGGGAAATTATGTTTGGTGGTTTTTATAAATGATAGGGCTGCATTCTGGCTCCTACACTTTTTTATTCAGAAAATATGAGAAACAGTGATATATTGGAAGCACTCTGAGATACTACTCATAAAGTTGCCTTTTAAAAATAACTTTTGGTCAAGTTGACCGCTCTAAATTGAGTTTCTTCTTATCAGTCTCATAAAACATTTCTAGAAGTGGTCCAACTTCATATAATTCTGTGGTATTTACTGAGCAGTTACTATATGCCAGCTATTGTTCTCAGCCCTGGGGAAATAGCAATAAATAAATAAAAGGCTTCTGCTCTTGTGAAGTTTCCATTCAGTGTGGGGAACAGAGAGACATAACTAAAAACGCCAGCATAAGTAACTGAATTCAAAGAGAAATGGGTGTTACAAAATATCAAACAAGGTGATGTAAGAAAGAATAAATGGAATGATCTACTTTAGGTTATCAAGGAAGACCTCCTACACAAAGATACATTGAACTGAGGTTTCAGCTGGGGTAGAAATGTTGCTTTAAAAGTTGTTAATGGTAAGGACAAGTGGACATAGTTCCACCAATCTGTAACTCCAGCACTTGGAAAACTGAGGCATGAGAATGGTGAGTTTTAGATCAGCCTGGGCTGCATAGTAAGATTAGTTCCAAAACACAGAATTGTCAGATATACAAATGATAAAAACCTAAAATACAGAGAGGAATTAGTTCTTGCAGAAAACAGTAAAATTCATGATATTTTATGATGAAGAACAGAGATTGGCAACGTATAGTCTGCTCACCACCTGCTATGACAAATAAAGCCTTGTTATAACAGCCCCACCCACTCATTAACATATTTCTATGACCCCTCTATGTACAAAGACAACAAACAGCTGATACAGAGTCTATATCGTCCTCAAAGCCCAAAATATTTAGTTTCTTTACAGAAAATGTTTGTTTATTCCTGGATTAGAACATTGTGCATCTGCTCAAAAGAGACAAAAAGAAGCCCAGGGAAAGGCTAGATTTCCACCATGGTACAGAGACCTCACAAGGGCTGCCAATTCCCAAAGCTGGCGTTACTGGCCAAGTAACAGAGCAGGGTGAGGAGGCTGGTCACAGAGAGAGATGTGTAAATGTTCTGTTTCTTTGACAGTTCCTCAGCAATCACACAATTGCTAAATGAAAGTATTGGTGTATTTTAAGAAGTCCTGAGATTTTTTTCTTTGTAAAGATCTTTTGGAATCTCAAGTCTATGATCCTATGACTACATTGGCCAAGACAACTCGACTCAGCTCAACACATTCCAATGAAAATGAACCATTCCATATTAATTGCTGTACATTCATTTTATGCATCACTTCAAGTCAGTGTCTTATCTGCCAATCCACTGTAGCAGAGAATAAATTTTCACCAAGCACCTATTTACACCTGCTTTTCATTTAGTATCTTCTACAGAATTCATGATTTCTAAAGAGTTGGACTGATCAGAAAGATCCTGGCCACATGAAAGCTAAGTTGTTACAAAACATTCATAGCAGAATCTCCCACTCAAAAGGATAATAATTTTCACCACTTGGTTGAGTTGAGACATTCAGCTCTTGTGCTTCCAAGCCAGCTGGTCATTTAACACACATTCCATGCACAGGAAATGTCCGTGTATCACAAACGTCACTAAATAACTATGACAATAAGCTCAAGAATGTTATGGCCAAGGACACAAACAGCAAAAGGATTTGGGGAGTTGTCCAGGGAGAACCACAATTTGATTCTTGGTATTTCATGGTTCAGAATAATAACGAGCTAGCACAGTAGCCATGGGTGGTAATGCAGTGGGAGAATATCTGACCAAAGGCTAGCTCCTGCAACTAAGCTGTTGAAGAAGCAGATGATAATGAGCCTCTTACCCACAGAGCACAAGTATCAGTAAGGACCATCAGGGATCAAGTAGCAATGCATTTGATTCAGCAGGTAAAGAAAAATTATACAGCATCAGTTTAAAAGAGAGCTAGATGAGACATTATATGCTCTTGAATATTTTACATGAGAAAACATGTCTACCTGTGCAGTAAACACCATTGCACATTACTCAGAAAATTCCTATAGAAGAAAATTCCTCCTGGTTTGGGCTACATTACAGGCTGGAGTGAAACTTTTAACTTGAAGCAACTAACTTGTATGAACTTGGACATTCATCAGACTTTACAAATGGTCAATTACGTGCTTTGTTGAATGAATGAATTTGTATCCCAGCAAAAATAGAAATTTATGCCAAAAGCAGGATGTAGCAGTGGAACAGTAGGATGGCTCTCTCTCATGGTTTCCTGTGTGTGTCCTGTTTAGTCTTGCCTGTGCATCATGGTTCTCTTTTCTGCCTATAGTAGTCACGAGAAAGGAGGTGGCACCATACGGTAATCACCTATCAAATCACAGAATTATTAGGTCTCAAGCAGCCTTGGAAATTTCCTAGCCATATAGTTTTTAAAAAGTCAGGAACTGAGAAATCCTGCCCAAAATTAAATTCTAATAAGCCTTTGACAAAAAAAAGAACATTAAGACAGATGTTTGTGTGTGAGCATCTATGTGGTATGTTTCCAACTCTCAATTCTTAAAAATTAAGTATATTTGATTAAGTATATTAAATTTATTTAATCTGGTTAGGTGTAGTAAAATTACCTTTTTTCTTCCTTTTCTTCTGTGGTGCTGATTGTAGCAGACATTAGGTGTGGGTGTGTGCTTGTGTGTGTGAGTGTGTGTGCATGTGTGCTGGTGCTGGGAATTGAGCTGAGGGTCGTACACATGTTTTAATATCTTCACTTGTCAATTTCAACCATGGCAATGCTGTCTGGCTCACTGACCACAGGTTTTGAAATTGCACTGCTAAAGCACATGTAATCTGAAGATCCTGCCCCTTGAGGCCTCCAATACTATTTTGTTGAACTGAAAGCCTGCTTTGCTAATGACATAATCGACACAGACTGGGGATGAGCCTCTTCTAGAAGTCAGTAGGAAACAGTACTGCACTTTGCTCAGTCCTGTTCTCCCTGGATGCAGTCACTTCCTAGGCCTTGAGTTTTATCTTTTGGAGAGGCTTGGAGCATGACAGTGCCTGCTGCACATTCCTGGAATCAGCTGAAGGTTTTGTGGGTGAGTAAAAAGTCTGTGGTCTTTCCTGATAAGTCACCAGAGGAACAATTGGTAAGTTACACACAGTTAAATTACTCTCCTAGGAGGAAGAAAAGCATAACATAGCCAGAGCTATTTAAGGAACCAGGCTTAGTCTGAGCTAACTATGGTTTGCATTTGAAATGTCCCTCAAGACTCATGGACTAATGATTAATCTTCTAGAGTGGTCCTATTTCAGGCTATGGAAGAGCCCAGTCTCTAAAAGGTAGGTTTAGTGTTGATCACTAAGTCACATCCTCTAAAGGGGTTAAGAGGATAGTAAGTAAATCTACAGAATATAATGAAGGAGACCTATTGGGCAATCACTATGTAACAGTGACCATAGAAGAATCTGGAAATGTAAGTTTTCCATGATTAGTTAATTCCATTTAAAAGAATACATATTCCAGGGCTGGGGAGAGAGCTCAGTAGGTAAAGTGATTGCCTCCCAAACATGAGAATCTGAGTTTGATCCCAGAACCCATGCAAAAAAAACCCACGTAGGATGGCATACAGCTGCAATCCCAGCTCTGAGGAGGCAGAGACAGGAAGATTTCTGGGGCTCCCCGACCAGCTAGTCTAGCCTAATTGGAGAGCTCCAGGCCAGTGAAAGATCCTGTACAAGGGAGCTGACCAGGATTCCAGAGATGACACCATCGGTTGTCCTCTGGTCTCCACCTATCCACGCACACAGGGGCGTGTGCCCTCTTACTCATGCACTCGCATGCACACGTGTACACACACACACACACATAAACACACACACACGCATAAACACACATATGCAATTAAACACACTCACACACATAAACACACACACTCACATAAACACACACATAAATACACACATACACATAAGCACATACACACACACACACACACACACACACACACACACACACACACACAATTAAAAAATATACAAACTCGCTAACGTCATATCTTTCTTAAAGAAAATCTTGTAAGTTTCTCTTGAAACATCAATCTTCACATTTTCTTTTTAAATTGAGCCAATATGAGGGCTTATCAATAGGAAAATTGTTGCAATTTACAAACTTGTTTCTTTCTGTTGTGTTATGTTCTAATTATCAGTACCTAGAATCCTAGAATGGTACTCAGTGAGTCAGAATAATTCAATAAACAATTATTGAGTAAATGAATGTGAAAATGAATAAACTAATGTGAGCATTTTTAGTGGTATTTATTATAACCTTCTATAACCTAGGGAACATGGTGGAGAGCCAATATCAACCAGAAAAAACATAGTCGAGGAAAAAATAAAGACCTAACCCTTACCATAATTTATGCCCTTCCAGAATTAACCCACTAAGAATGAAACACAATTCCTCTGGTTAGTAAAACTAGAGGAACTAAACACTTCTCACCATGTCCGCCTTGTTTGGTTTTCACAGACATAGATCTATTATCCAATCTCTGTGCCTGGTTTTCAGAAGTTTTCTTGTGCCTTTCTGTCCCCACTCCCCTGGTCTCTGTCCAGTTTTGATGTCTACTCTGGCATGCTCTTCCAGGCTGTTAACTGGCTTCATCTAAACCTCTCTGATGGTTGTTGTTAGTTTTGCAGTTGTGACTGGGTGGGGTTGAATACTTTTCTTTCTTACAATGTACAAATTGTTGCACATTAAAGTTGGGTTTCTAAAAATTTATGCTGTGTCAGACCTAGGTCCAGGCCTATGTACATTAGTGAACCATTAGAACATTCTCTACAAGATTACAATGTGCTGGTCCCATTCTGTTGCCTGATACTTATAGTTTTGAGACCTTCATCACTCGGCTGGGAAATGAACTACATTTAGAAATTTGTTCACATTAGCAGCATAGTGTCAAAGCTATCCAAATTATATGACTCTTAGGTAGAGACAGAAGATCAACAGTTTCCAGGGTCAAAAGAGAGGGGAAATAGAGCCTGGGTGCTGAAAGGACATGGCCCCCTTTGGAGGTGATAACAGACGTTTTGGAGCATGGTAAAGTATATGGTGGTTTCAAAACACCATCAATGTACTAAGTACAATAAACTAACTTCACAATGGTTAGTTTTATATTACATGAATTTCACTTTAATTAAAAAATGTGACCCAAGGAAATTTGCAGCTTAAGCTCCTATCATAAGCGAGTACATAAAGAGGAGAATGCCCCCAAAGCAGTAGGTATACTATTATGCACCTACGAGCCCACGGGATTCACTTTGCCCCACTTCAGTTTCAAGATGGAAAACTATCTTTGTTAAGATGAATAGAGATGTGGGGTCACTAGGCATTTGTCATCATGACTTTCTTTAACTCCTGTGATATAATCTATTCAAAGGAGAGAGTCTGGATCTAAGATAAAATCACAGAATGAAGACATTGCTATGACTCTGAAGTACCCTATATACAAGATTCAGTGTTTCAATCTTTTAGATTTATTTCATGTATATGAATGCTTTGCCTTCATGTATGCATGTGTACCTTTGTGACCTGTGTGTGCCTGGTGCTCACTGAAGTCAATGGAGGAAGGCAAATCACTTGGAACTGGAGCTCTAGATGGTTGTGAGCTAATATGTGGGTACTGGGAACTGAATCTGGAGCCTCTGCAAGAGCAACAAATGCTCTTAATCACTGAGCAGTCTCTCCAGCCCAAGATCCAGTATTCAAAACAAAAGGTTTCTGCAAGTCTAGAACTAAAATAAGTGTGGACAATGGAGACAAAGGATTGCTAAGGTGAGAAAAACAGAGCTGCAAGGGAGAACAGTCGGGGAGAAACGCGGTTCCTTTGAACACGTGTATTAATCACAGCTCAGTTGCAATTTAAGGCAAGAAGCTGCAGCTGCGAAGGGGAGGCTAGAGGGAGGACATGATTATGATTTCAAATGTATTTATATTAAATCACTACTGAAAGGGGCGGAACAGGACTAGGAATTTGCAGCTGGGAGCAGGACGGTGGGAACTTAATTCTCTCCTTAGAAATAGATGTGCTAACTGGGTCTCCAAGTAGGTCAAAGGGGGAAACTCTGCATCTGGCAGTGGGAGGACCAGTGGAGACAGCTAGTGTGTCTGCCTGTCACTTTAAAATATGCTCCTTCCCTCTCAGTGCAGACACCTTTACATGATGCAGAACTCGGACAGTGGAAGGAAGGGACTATCTGCTTCCCAGTTCAGTGACTTTCATTTCTCAGCTTTCAGGAATGCCATAGATTTTGTTACATGATATTATTCTTTTTTATTTAGGGGGTGGTGGGTACCAACATTCACAGATTTCTTTGGATGTTAGGGAATTTCTTTAGGACAGAAGCCATTAACCTTCCATGTAAATTTCTTTTTCCCCCCTAGGTGACATGAAATAATTTTATTTAGTATGTATACAGATAGCAGTATCTAATATTTATTGAGTGTTAGATGAAGTGTGGGTTCTTAGAATAGTGTTAAGCAAAGCAAAATGCATGCCTATTCTCCTGCAGCATGTGATCCCTAGACAAAAAAAATAGAGAAAAATAGGCAAATGAATTTCACTTCATGAGACAGTGAAAGAGCAACAGGAAAATAAGATCCCAAAGGGTGAGGGAGTGATGGAGATTTCCCAAAGGCCTCAGATTAACTGAAAGTCTTGCCACTCGGTAAGAGGAAGCATTGTTTTCAGTTGCAAAGTAATACATTTGGTAAAGCAAGTGGCATGCAAGAATGAGGATGAAGTCCAGTCACCACCCATCAGTGTGTGGAACGTGTGGAGCATCAGCATGTGGAGCAAGCTTTTAATCTCAGCTCTGGAGAGTCAGAGACAGTGGGATCCTTGGTGTGCACTGGCCAGTCAGGCTAACCCAACTGGTGAGCTTCAAGTCAAGGAAAGACACTATGTCAAAGAGGTAGATGGTGTTCCTGAGGATGACACCTAAGGTTGTCCTCTGGCTTCCACACATATGCAGTTATCCCCCCAACATGACCCTAGATGTACCCCCACACACACAAATACACAGACATACGTATGCACACACGCATACACATATGAAAATGGACAAACATAGAAACACACACATTCTCTCTCTCTCTCTCTCTCTCTCTCTCTCTCTCTCTCTCTCTCTCTCTCTCATTGTTGTAGCTTATCTTTTATTACAGGTCTCATAGAAAAGCATGTGTGCTCACCACCAGCAGACATTTGTGATTGCCTGACACCAAGAAATCATTCTTAGTTCAATAAATGCTCAAGTAGTAGATGGCTTCCAACTAAGCCTGTCTAAACGTAAGAGCTGAGGCCTTTCTCTGTTTGCAGACACTGTGTTGACACAGAGTGGCAGGAGCTCCTCACATGCTGTTTCCTCCTTAGGGAAGGGAAACAAAGGTGACAGGTCAGTCAGAATTTCGGTGATGAAGAAGGCAGACAAACCGGGTCTTGGTAGAATGCTTTAACACTCCTGTAGAACACATGGGTTGGCATGTATCTGAAGTTAAAGTGTGTGTGTGTGTGCCTGTGTATGTGTTTATTGTATATGTTTGTGCATATGTATGTACTGGTTTTGTGTATGTGTGTATGCATCTGTGTGTGTGTATATATATATATATATGTATGTGTGTGTATTTATGTGTATGTGCATGTGTCTGTGTGTGTGCACATACGAGCTCATGCCTATGTCTGTACATATGTGTGTGCATGTAAGTGTGTGGTTTTTTTTTATTAAACTTTCCTTTCATTTATTCTTTGTATATTTCAACATCGTGCATTTCAAGTCCATTCATTTCTCATCCCTTTATATCTGCTCTCTACCCTTGCAATCCCCCCCAAAAAAAAACAATAAAATAAAATTTAAGAGAAAAAAAGGAAAAATCTCGTTCTGGAATCTGTAGTGTGACATAGTGAGTCACAGAGTAACCCCTTTTATCTATACATCTTTAAATGCAAGTGTTCATTGTAAAGAGTCATTGGTCAGTATCAAGGCCTCTGGTCTCTGCTACACTATCTATGCTGGGCCCTCACTAGGACTCCTCTTGGATATCCTGTTGTTGCCCTGTGTTGTGGAGATCCTGCAGCTTTGGGTCTGCAAGACCGACCCCTTCATGTGCTCCTGCAGGTCATAGATGGGGTTGATGTTGGGGTGGGTCAACACATAACCCTGGTTCTGGGCCTGGGTAGTTGCAGGGTTGGTCAGCCTGCCAGCTCTCCCGCCCCCCGCCCTCCCCCGGCCCCGTCTTCACCACCAGGGTGAGATCTCCTGCATTTCTCTGGCTAGTTCACCCCTTGCATCAATGAGCAAGGGGTGGGGCCAGTTCTCCTACTTTCATGCCCTCAGAATTGGCTCTCCCCCATCTACACCATCAGGGCCACCTCTTCTGTGTTGCCAAAGGTGAGGTGCTGCAGCTGGTGAAAGGTAGGGACAGCTCTCCCACTCTTATGACCTCAGGGCCAGCTCTACCATCTGCCACAGGCAGCAAGGGGCAGGGGGAATCCTTCCCCCATCCATACCACCATATGGCCGATGAGGGGCAGGGCCAGACTTGCCATGTTTAGGTTCTCAGGATGATTCACCTATACCCCCCATCAATAGGGTCAGCTCTACTGTGTTACCCAAATGAGGTGCAGGGCTCAATTTCCTGAATGCTGCAGCTGGTACAGGGGAGGTTCAGCTCCCTTGCCCCCCAAAGGTGGCAAGGGCAAGGGGGGAGGGCATCATTCCCTCGCCCACACCACCACATGCCAAATGAGTGGGATGCAGTCAGCTATCCCACTCTCACACTTCCAGGGCCAGCTCATCCATGCCTCGACCAACAGGGTCAGCTCTGCTGTGCTGCCCAGGCAAGGAGCAGGGCCCGATTTCCTAAGTGCTGCAGCTGGTAAACGGGAGGGTCGGTTCCCTCATCTGTCACGGGGGTAAGGGGTAAGGAGGGACATCTCTCACACACACACTGCTGCATGACAGACAGTAGTGGGGACAGCTCTCCCACACTCACAACTTCAGGCTGGCTCACCTCCACCTCTACCAACAGGGTTGGTTCTATTGTGCAGGTCCTGCTCTCTGAAGTGCTGTGGCTGGTGAGGGGCAGGAGCAGCTCTCCTGCTCTTAGGACCTCAGGATCAGTTCTCCCACCTTTCTCGGGGGGGGGGGGGGGAGGGGGGTCAGGGGAGAGTATCTTTAACATGGCTTTTAAAAAAAAAATCCATCATCTGAATAACCGCTTGGCTTAGAAGCTGTCTCCTCTCCTCCAATCTGATTTCTTTTTTTTTCCTTTTATTGAAAATAGATTCTTCTCTCATACAATGTATCCTGATTATAGTTTTCCTTCCCTTTTCTCCCCCCAGTTCCTCCCCTCCAGATCCATTTCCTCTCTTATACTTAGAAAAGAACAAGCTTCTAAGAGATAACAACCAAACATGACAAAATATATTATGAGACAATGCAAAAAAAGAAAAAAACATCATATCAAATTTGAACAAGGCAATCCAACAGGAGGAAAGGAGTCCTAAGAGTAAGCACAAGAGTCAGAGACCCACTTGTTCTCACACCCAGGAGTGCCGTAAAAATACTAAGGTATAATATATACACAGAAGACCTGGTGCAGCCCTGTGTCAGGCCTGTGCTTGCTGCTTTGGTCTCTGTGATTCACATGAACCTTACTTAGTTGACTAAAAGGGCCTTATTTTCCTGGTGTCCTCCATCCCCTCTAGCTCTTATACTCTTTCTGCTTCCTCTTCCGTGGGGAACCCTGAGCTCTGGGGGGAGGGATTTGATGGGGACATCCCATTTAGAACTGTGTGTTCCAAGGACTCCTTTCTGCCTAATGTCTGACTGTGGGTCTCTGCATTTGTTCCCATTTGCTTCTGGGGGAATCCTCTCTGATGACTGGATAAGGCCCTGATCTATGAGTAAAATAGAATATCATTAGAAGTCATTTTATTGGTAGTTTTTGTTGTTTTGTTTTGTTTTTGACCAGAGAAGTGATTGGTTTTACCCTAGGTCTCTGGGTTTCTAGTCTCTGGTTCTTGGTCATCCAAGTAGTGTTTAGTACAGGTTCTATCTTGTAGGGTGGACCTTAAGTCAAATCAGACGTTGGTTGGCTACTCCCACATGTTCCATTGCCCTAGTATATCTTACAAGTAGAATAGATTGTAGGTTAAAGGTTTTGTGGCTGAGTTAGTGTTTACATTTCTTTTTTGGTAGCCTGCAGAATACATTCCCACTCTAAGTACACTAGAACATAGGGATGAAGGCTCCATGTAGCACCAACTGGACTTCTCCATATTCAATGAGTTGTATGGGTGTTATCCTCAGCAATGGGGCCCCCACTGCCAGTTTGCAGAAAGCAACTCATTGTCTTAGTAACAGTCTGGGTTGTTTAGGGATTTCCATTGAGCCTTCTTGACCAACAATTCAATTGGATGTAAATCAGTTCCTCTACTGGAAGCCTTGTTTGTTAATAAGAGGTGGCCAGTTGAGACTCTGTATCCCCCATTATTAGGAGACCTCATTAGGATGACCTTTATTTATTTTAGGAAGTTTCCACTGCACTGGGTTTCCAGTAAATTCTTTTTATCACAGACTCTTGAACATGTCTGGCATAATTATGGACAGATGGATGAATAGGTGAGTGAATGGATGGATAGATGGGTGGATGGGTGGGTGGGTGGATGAATGAATGGATAAGTAGATGAGCAGATGGACAGATGCCCTCAAGAAACTAAGCCAGATACACATTAAAAAAAATAGACATAGAATGTACCTAGGAACAGTATGGTCCTATCCCCTGCAGTATAGAGACAGCACAAATTGAGGTCAATGGATCATTTTAAAAATAGTCTAGACACATAAAATGAAGCATAGAATAGGAGAATCTCTTCACAGTATATTGGAGACAAAAATAAATATTCTCATTCACATTTTTTGTAACACAATTTTCAAGGTGCATGGCATTTGAAACCTTGATTTGGATGAAGGTGGCTCTGGATGTTTGTTTCTTTATGCACTCAGGAGAAGAGAAAAAAAATCCCTTTGTCTCAGGCTTCAAGTTACTCTCCTATAAATGAACTCTTCAAATAGAGTGGATTTATAATCAAATCCAACCAGGCATTTAAGGAAAAAAGTACCAAGCAGGTAAACAAGAGAGCAATAAGCTACAGAAATCAGATCCTCAAAACCCAAGAGGAACAGCTTGATCAGATGAAATATCCTGTTATGAAACAACCATACTTAAAAGATAAGATTGAAAATATATTCATAAAAGAAGAAAAACAGAAACAGAAACACGATATATTTGTTTTCTAAGCACACAAAAATTTTAAACCTGAAATAATCAAAATTAAATGATCTTTAGTAATGTAAGTCTCACAGCCAAATCTAGCCTGAACTCACATAGGGTTTTCTGTCTGATCTATAGCATTTTTAAAAAATGAATCAATCTTTAAACATTAAAGATTGCAGGTCAAACTTAAAAAGGAAGGCTTGTAAACTGAGATTTCAGGTTTTTCAGTCAATCCTCAGGTAATGATCTGGTCACACCAGTCAGGAGCTGCCCTGTAGCACACGCTGACTCTCTCAAGTTGGCTCCAAACCCACTACCCTGTCCCTTCATCACTAAGGCTGAGTTGAGTTGCCACTTATTGGAGGTGGACAGAGGATATAACACCTCCTTTGTAAATTAAGTACACTAAGTTTCTCAGGTTATATTGTGTCTGCCACAAGTAATTAACCCCATCAGTATAGCATGAAAACAGCCGCATAAAATAAAAATAAATTTGTTATTATGCTATTGTAAAACATACTATGCAGACAATGGTTTTGCATAGTTGGGGTTTTTATTGCTGTGCATAGACACCATGACCACAGTAACTCTTAAAAGGAAAACATTTAATTAAGGGAGCTCACTTACAGTTTCAGCTGTTCAGTCCATTATCAGTTATCATCATAGCAGGGAGTATGGGGGTATGAAGGCAGACATGATGTTGGAGGATTAGCTGAGCATCCTACATTTTGCAGGCAACAGGAAGTTGACTGAGACACTGAGTGGTATCCTGAACATAGGAAACCTCAAAGCCCACCCTCACAGTGACACACTTTCTCCAACAAGGCTATACCCACTCCTCAAAGCCACACCTCCTAATAATGCCACTCCTTATGAGATTATGGGGGTCACTTACATTCAATCTACTACAACATATGACCTCAAATCCACAGACAGTGAAAATAAAAATAAGCTAATGAGATTACATCTAACTAAAATGCATCAGCTTAGAAAAAAGGAACAATTAACAGAGTAAGACAACCGATAGATTCTATGTATTGATGAAATATATATGTGAAAAGGGGTTAGTGTCATACATAATATATAAAGAATTCAGCATCAAGAAACCAACAGCCTAATCAAAAATATGAAAAGGCAAGAATTGACATTTATCAAGAAGCTGCTGTGTCTAAGGAAAACTGCTGAGTAGTACTAATCACTCTAAATATGCAAACCCAAGTCACAGTTAGGTGTCACCTCACCTTTATTAGAATGCATTAACAGAAAGTTTTTTTAATGTTAACGGTATAGAGAAAAAAGAATTCTGACACACTATTTATGGGAACAGTAAATTAGTATAGTCATTATAAAAGTCAGTGTGGAGGTTCCTATAAATTTTATAGACAGAATTAGCTCATGATCCAGCTATCTCAGTAATTTGTGCACATCCAGAGGAAATGCAACCAGTGTGTTAAGGATGTCACTTCATGGCCGTGTTGCTGCAACACTGTTCATGACAGGTAACATAGTCTACTCTACCTAAACGCCCATCAACAGTTTAGTGGCTAAGAATATGTGGACTATACACAATGAATACTATCCAACAATAAAGGAAGAAATTTTCCCATTTGAAAAAAAAAATGAGTTGCACTTGGAAGGCAGAGGCAGGTGCATCTCTGCGAGTTCAAGGCTAGCCTGATCTACAAAATAAGTTCCAGAACACCAGAACTGTTATGCTGAGAAATGCTGTCGAAAGAGAGAAAGAAAGAAAGAAAGAAAGAAAGAAAGAAAGAAAGAAAGAAAGAAAGAAAGAAAGAAAGTCAGGCACAGAGAGGCAAATAGTACAAGATCTCAGTCATTTGTGAAGTGCAATAAAGTTCATCTCATGGAAGTAACCAGAGGCAAGGGTGTCTGGAGGAATGGGGTGGGAAGAGATAGGCAGTGGGAAAACTTTGGTTCAAGGATGATACATAATCATGGTAAGATAAGAAGACTACATTTACGAGATACATAGTGCAAGCAAAGTGTGGCGTGGTGGCTGTATTTATTGGTTTTTGTTTTTGTTTTTCTGTTCCTGTGACAAAATACTATGACAAGAGCAACATAATGGGGAGAAAAGGTTTATTCTGGTTGACAATTTGGGGGTACAGTCCATCATGGTGGGAAAGTCGTAGTCACTTTGAATTCATTATCAAGAAGCAAGAGCAAAGAAGACCGGTACTTTCTTTCTGTGCAGTCCAGGTCTCAACACCAGGGATGGACACCACCCACTTTTAGGATAAATTTTCCTACGTCAAGAGACCTAATCAGTATGATTCCTAAGAGGCGCTCCTAGAGACTAAAGTGTCCCTCACAGGTATACCTAGAAGTTGTTGACAATATTGACCATCACAGTGGCTCACACCTGTGTACCCAGCACTTGGGAGGCTGAGGCAAGAGGATATTCACAAGTTCAAGGCCATCCTAGGTTGTATAGTGAGTTCTAGACCAGCCTAGAATATAGAGTGAGTCCCTTGCTTTAAAAAATAGGAAGATATAGTACAGTGTATGGAAATGACAATCTGTTACATGCCCAAAAATTGTAAATGCCTGAATGTCAGGCATCGTCACCCCAAAATGATAACTATGGGAAGTAATACATCTTTGCACAGCTAGATTTAGTCATTCATACACATACCTGATAACATGTTGTGCACTCTAAATATATTCAGTTTTATTTCTCAATTTAAAAATACAGTTAACACTTCATCAATAAAACAAGAAGTGACTGGATTTAAGAATGGACTAAGTTTCCTGATCTTGGCCATATATCTTTTCACTTATACTATTGTTTTCCTCAAAGAAATATTTCTTCTTATTCATACCACAAAACATGGTGGAAGAAATAGGTATTTACTCAGAGCATGATGTGTTTCAAGAAAGAAGGAATAAGACCTAGTTTAGGCATTTGTCTTTCTTCCCTGAGCTCTGCAGGCTTATGTATTTGTGTCACCAAATCTAAACTATCCTTCTAAATCCTTCCAGCCTATAAGCTATGAAACTAGAAAGAAGACTATGGGAAGTGGGGGGGAGTGCAGTAGGACATGAACGACCTGGAAGTGGAAAGGAAGCCGAGGATGGGGGAGAAACTGCAATAGAGTCGAGAAAGGAGAGGAAGAGAGGAGAATCAACAGAAACAATTTCTGCTTGAAAATACCATGATATACCGTAATAATATGTACACTGCTTAAACTTTTTACTAAAACATTAAAATTAAGCAATAAAAAATTATTGGCTCATGATAGTTATCAGTGGAGTGACAGTCAGAACTCTCAGGCACTATACCCTCCTCTTGTCTCTTACTAAACTGGGGCTGAAATCAATAAAATAGAAACAAACAAAAAAGAAACAATACAAAGAATCAATGAAAAAAAAGAGTTGGTTCTCTGAGAAAATCAACAAGATAAACAAGCCTTTATCCAAACTAACTAAAAGACACACAGAGAATATCCAAATTAACAAAATCAGAAACAAAAAGAGGGATGTAACAGCAGACACTGAGTAAATCCAATGAATCATCAGGTCATATTTTAAAAACCTATACTCCACCAAACTGGAAAATCTAAAAGAAATAGGCAACTTTCTCAATAGATACCACTTACCAACGTTAAATCTAGATCAGACAAGGCTGGCCACTTTCTCCATATTTATTCAATATAGCGCTTGAAGTTCTAGCTAGAACAATAAGACAACCGAAGGAGATCAAGGAGATACAAATTAAAAAAGGAAGAAGTCAAAATATCATTATTTACAGCTGATATGATAGTATATATAAGCAATCCGAAAAATTCCATCAAGGAACTCCTATAGTTTCAAAACACCTTCAGCAAAGTAGCTGGATACAAGATTAACTCAAAAAATATCAGTAGCCCTCCTATATACAAATGACAAAAAAGTTGAGAAAGAAATTAGGGAAACAACACCCTTCACAATGGTCACAAATAATATAAAATATCTTGGTGTAACTCTAACCAAGCAATGAAAAACCTATATGGCAAGAACTTCAAGTCTTTGAAGAAACAAATTGAAGAAGATATCAGGAGATGGAAAGATCTCCCATGCTCCTGGATAGGTAGGATTAACGTAGTAAAAATGGCCATCTTGCCAAAAGCAATCTACAGATTCAACTTAATCCCCATCAAAATCCCAACACAATTCTTTACAGACCTTGAAAGAATAATACTCAACTTCATATGGAAAAACAAAAATCCCAGGATAGCTAAATTGATCCTGTTCAATAAAAGAATTTCTGGAGGCATTACCATCCTTGATTTCAAGTGCTACTACAGGGCTGCAGTGATTAAAATCCTCATGGTATTGGCATAAAAACAGACAAGTTGATCACCGGAATCTAATTAGAGACACAGATGTAAATCCACACACCTATTGACATCTGAATTTTGATTTTTAAAAAAAGCCAGAAATATACAATGGAAAAAAGAAACCATCTTCCAAAAAATGGTGCTGGCCTAACCGGATGTGCATATGTAGAAGAATGTAAATAGATCTTTATCTATCACCCTACACAAAACTCAAGTTCAAGTGGATCAAAAACCTCAACATGAATCCAGATACACTAAACCTGATAGAAGACAAAGTGGGGAATAACCTTGAACTCACTGGCACAGAAGACAACTTCCTGAACAGAACACAGATAGCACAGGCACTAAGATCAACAATAATTGGGACCTCATGAAACCAAAAAGCTTCTATAAGGCAAAGCACACTGTCAATAGGACAAAATGGTGCCTACAAAATGGAATAGATTTTCATGGACTCCACATCTGACAGAGGGCTAATATCCAAAATACATAAAGAACTCAATAAATTAGACATCAACTAAATAATTCAATTAAAAAGTGGGGTACAGATCTAAACAGAATTCTCAACAGAGAATCTCAAATAGTTGAGAAACACTTAAAGAGATGTTCAGCGTCCTTAGCCATCAAGGAAATGCAAATCAAAACAACTTTGAGATTCTATCTTACACTTGTCAGACTAGCTAAGATCAAGAACACAAGTGACAGCTCATGCTGGAGAGGATGTGGAGCAAGGGGAACCCTCCTCCATTTGCAGGTGGGAGTGCAAACTTGTACATCCACTTTGGAAATCAATATGGTGTTTCCTCAGAAAATTGGGAATCAATCTACCTCAAGACCTAGCTATACCTCTGAGCATATACCCAAAGGACAGTCAATCCTACCACAAGAACACTGGCTAAACTATTTCATAGCAGGTTTATTCATGGTAGACAAAAACAGGAAACAAACCTAGATGTCTCTCAACTAAAGAATGGATAAAGAAAATGTGGTACATTTGCACAATGGAGTATCACTCAGCTGTTAAAAACAATGACATCATAAAATTTGGAGGCAGATGGATGGAACTAGAAAACAATCATACCAAGTAAAGTAACCCAGACCCAGAAAGACAAACATGTTATGTACTCAGTCATAAATAGATATTAGGTGTAAAATAAAAGATAACCATGCTACAATTCACAGACCCAGAGAGGCTAAGTAACAAGGAGGGCTCAAGGGAAGGCACATGGATCTCCCTGGGAAGGGGAAATAAAATAGACTTTGCAAGTGGACTGGGGATGGGAACAGGTAGGATCAGGCAGGGGTGGTGGTGGAGAATACTGGGAGAGACAACTGGAATTGGGGGAGGCATTTCAGGGATCATGTGGAAACCTAGTGAAGTGGAAAATCCTTGGAATATGCAAGGGAGAGCCTAGCAAAGAATCCTAATAATTCTGGATATAGAGACTGAACTGGCCATCTTCTGGAACCAGGCAAGGCTTCCAGCAGTGAGACTTGGAGAGCAACTCAACCACAAAACCTTCTGCCTACATTTGGCCTGCCTGCTAGACAGCCAAAGAACTTGATAACTGCTTAATCCAAGAACCTAGGGGCCTCAGGACACTAGCGATGCAGTCCCACTCCAAGGCTAAAAGTCTGGAAGCTCTCCCTGGCAGTTGTTGGTGTGAGTCTGTAGTAAAAAGTTGAAGAAGCTGAGGTCATCAGACTTCCATGGGTGATGACAGCAGCAGCTGACACACTCACTAAGGAAAGTGGCGCTCACAGATAGATTGAGTTCCACCTTCTTTCAACTGTGTTCCATCAGCCTACAGGAGGGTACCACCCACATTCATGGTTGGTCTTTCAAATGCCAATAGTCTCTGGAAATTCCCTCAAAAACATTCACAAGTATGCTTGCCTAATCTCCTAAGCATGTCTCAATCAAATCAAATTGACAGTCAAGACTAACCATCATATCTGAGTGACCTGCACTGCCACCAGTTTCATGGTGACATCTGGGCCTGAGCTGCAGCCAAGGGCCATTTCTGGGTCCATGGCCCTACTGCAGCCAAGGTCTGTGTTGATGTCCATGGCTCCTGTTTCTGTCAAAGGCCATGCAGATGCCCAGGCTCTGAGCCATTACCTAGGGCCATTTTGGAGTCCGAGACCACAATGCTACTAATCCCACGCCTATATAGGAGGCTTGCACTGTGACCCAGGGCCACGGTGATATCTGGGCCCATGCTGCTGCTGCTGGCCATGTCTGGGTCCATGGTCCTGATGGAGCTGAGGTTTTTTCCATTTCCCATGTTACCACAGGAATCCATGCAAATCAAGTGTTGAACCATTTGTTGAGGGACCTGCTAAGCTGGCCCCACCCCTTACTGGCCCTGGGAGAGCCACTCCCCACCCCCACCAGAGAGCTAAGCCCACCACTTGACAGCCCTGGGAGATCTTGTCCCACTCCTCAGAGAAGAGCTGCCCCCCATGCACTTGAGAAATCTCACCCCACCCCTTACCACGGGCATGGAAGAGCTGGCTCTGTCCTTTGCATGAGGCAGGGTAGTCCCAGGGACCTGGACTGACTGACTCAGCCACCACCCATGCATACATCCAGGGCTTGAGTTGGCACACCCCAACATCTGTCCCATCTATGACCTGCTAGAGTGCTTGAAAGGACTGGTCCTGCAGAACCATAGCTGCAGGATTTCCATGACGCAGGGGAACAGCAGGATATCAGAGAGGAGTTTCAGTGAGGGTCCAGTATTGAGTACCAAAAGTCAGAGGCCTTGAACCTGACCAACAGCACATTATACGGTAAACATTTGCAAGCAAAGCTGTTTGGACAAAAGGGTCTAGGACATGATGCACAGCAGCTTTCAATGCCACTACAAGGATTGGAGAAGTGTTGGAGAGTCGGGAAAGACAGGAGCAAAGAGGTTTTTTTGTTTGTTTGTTTGTTGCTTTTCTTGTTTTGTTTGGCTTTTTGTTTGATCGTTTGTTTGTTTGTTTTGCAGTTTGTCTTAGGTAGGGTTTTTATTGCTGTGAAGAGGCGTCATGACCACAGCAACTCTTATAAGGTAAAACATTTAGTTGGAGTGGCTCATTTACAGTCTCAAAGGTTCAGTCCATTATCATTGTAACAGGGGCACGGCAACAGCAGGCAGATGTGGTGCTGGAGCTGAGAGTGCTACATCTTGCAGGCAACAGGAAGTCAACTGAGACACTGGGCAGTATCCTGAGCACAGGAAACCTCAAAGCCCACCCTGACAGTAACATACTTCCTCCAACAATGCCAAAGCCACACCCCCTAAGAGTGCCATTCCCTATGAGATTATGGGGGCCAATTACATTCAAACCACCACAGGAGGGTTTTTTGGGGGGGGAGGGGTCATTGTTGTTATTTGCTTTCCTTTTTTGTATTGTTTTGTTTTTGTTTGTTTAACTTTATTGATTCTTTGTGAACTTCATGCCGTGTATTCTGATCCCACCTATCTCCCCATCTCCTTATACGTAACCTCTGCCCTCGAGTCACACAGTTTACCCTTTAGTCCATTCATCTTTACTTACAAGTGTTCACTGCCACAAGCCATTGGTCCGGCTGGAGGCCTCTGGCTTCTGCTACACAACCAATTCAGGGCTCTTGCTGGGGCTCCTGTTAGATGTCCTGTTGTTGTCCCATGTCGTTGAGATCCTGTTGTCTTGGATCTGTAGGTTCATTCCCTTCACCTGTTCTAACCGTTCATAGATGAGAGGGACGTTGAGGTGGGTCAACTCATAGCCCTGGTTCGGGTCCTGCCTGGTAGCTGGGTTGGTCAGCCCACGAGCTTTCCCTCATCATCACTGCCCCAGCAAGCTCCCCAGCACTGCCTGGTCTAGTTCACCCAAAGCAGCCTGAAGGAAGGGGTGGGGCCACTTCTTCTCTCAGGTCCTCAGATCCAGCTCACCCACACTCATATCACCAGGGCCAGCTCTACTGTTTTGCCCAGAAGAGGTAGAGGGCCTTCTCTCCCAATTGCTGTGGGGGGCATATTGGGAAGGGCAGGGAATCAGCTCTCTCCTGCTCTCCTGCCCTCAGGGCTGGCTCACCTGTACATCCAACAACGGGGTCAGCTCTAGTGTGCTGCCCAGGTGGGGTGCAGGGCCCGCTCTCCTGTGTGCTGCAGCCGGTGAAGGACAGGATTAGTTCTCTCACTTTTGTGACCCCAGGGCCAGCTCTCCTGCCTTTCAGAGTTAGCAAGGGGCAGAGGGGAAGGACATCTTTCTCACCCGTGCCACCACATGGCAGACGAGGTGGGTGGGACCAGCTCTCCTGCCTTTCAGAGTTAGCAAGGGGCAGAGGGGAAGGACATCTTTCTCACCCATGCCACCATATGGCAGACGAGGCGGGTGGGACCAGCTCTCCTGCTCTCATGACCCCAGGGTCAGCTCACCTGCATCCCTGACCACAGGGTCAGTGCTAGTGTGCTTGCCAGGTGAGGTGCACATCTGTTGTGAGGCATGGGGCCATCTTTCCTGAGTGCAAAGGTCAGCTCTCCCCTGAGGTATGGGACCATCTCTCCTGCTGCAGTATCTAGTGAGGGGCAGGCCCAGCTATCCCAGGGCCAGTGAAGGGCAGGTTCCAAAGACCCCCCCCCCCCCCCCCCCCCCCCCCCCCCCCCCCCCCCGTGCTAACATGGGCCATGGACATCATCATCACAGAACCCAGCTGTAATAGAACCACGACCCAGACATGGCCTTTAGCACCAGGTCTCAGTGGTAACCACGGGCCACCCAGATCAGTATGGCCCCAGTGGCAGCATGGCCCTTGAAGTCCAACATGGTCTCAGGTGGCTGACCAGACCCCTGTCATCTGCACGGCCCTTGGTGGTAATTAAAACCACAGACATCAACTCAGACCCTGGTTTCCACAGTGCCATGGACTCAGACATGGCCCTCAGCAGCAGCCTGGCCTTGAGAACACCATGGCCTGTGGACATCCTCATGGTCACAGGTTGTGTCTCATACCCTGGGCATCTGTGTGGTCTTTAGTGACAATATGGGCCACGGACATCAATACAGACCCTAGCTGTGATTGGATAATGAACACAGGCATGGTCCTAGGCAGCAGCCGGGGCTCAGATGTCACCACTGTCCCAGGTGGCAGCACAGGCCACTTGGATTGACATGGGCCCCATGACAGTGTGGACCTCAGACACCAACATGGCCCGAGGTGGCGGCCCAGACCACAGACCTCTGCATGGCCCTCAGTGGCAACAGGAGCCACATACATTAACTCAGGCCCCCTCAACTGCTTCAAGGCCTCTGATGGAGACCTGGCCCTTGGCAATAGCCCAGGCCAGGACCTCACCTTGGTACCTAACAGGCTATTCACATCAGATTGTTCCTCATCTCTTCAGATCTGCCTCTCTCCCTAGACCATGAATGCTTCTGCCTCTTTCTCTTCCACATCCCCACCCTGTACTCTCTCTCACCACAATGGTACCCAACCGCCCAGCACCGCAGCTCTAGGTTGGGTCACAGGTGTCTCTTGGTTGAGTCCTGCCCACCCACCCCGGGCACAAAGGATGGTGCAGAGTTGTTGCTTTTCCACTTTTGTGTGCCCAAGCCTAGAAACCTGGGGCAACACTTGGTACGATGGTGCCAGAGGTGTCGGGTGGGCGGCAGGTTGAGTGTGCCCCACCCAGACCAAGAAGTCTAGGGGGTAGCCATCTGTGTCTTCTGGTAGCTCAGGCCTGGAAGGGCCCAGCCACTTTTTGTTTTGTATTTTAATTAATATTTTTATTTTATTTTAGTTGTATTTCTTTTTAAATTTTCCTTTGGTGGGTGATGCTACAAGGGTAAAGGGTGGATATGGAAGGACTGAGAAATGAGTGGAATTGGGGTGCATGATATGAGATTCCCAAAGAATCAATAAAAAATTATGTTAAAAAACAAAAGATTAACCATCACAGTTGGTTACAGTTACCCAAGAAATGTGACAGAAAGTAAAATATGAAGCATAACTAAAAATTGCTTCTATTTCTTCAATTTTTTAACATAAACACAAATGAACTGTCAGAGAGGGTGTGTCTTCTGAGCTCAGCTGCTTGAGCGAAGCCGCTGCCCTGTCATCACCTGACCAATAAGCTACACACGTACAGGAGTAACTGTGTGTGTGTGTGTGTGTGTATGTGTGTGTGTGTGTGTGTGTGTGTGTGTATGTGTGTGTGTGTGTGTGTGTGTGTGTGTGTGTGTGTGTGTGTGTGTGTATGTGTGTGTGTGGTGTACCTGTGTTAGCATAGGCCACATAGGCCACATATGTGCAAGTGTCTGTGGAGGCCAAAAGAGGGCATAGGATCCTCTGGAGCTGGAGTGACAGGCAGAGGTGAGCCGGCTGAGATGAGTGGTGGGGACTGAACATGGGTCCTCTGCAAGAGAAGTAAGTGCTCTTGAACCCCGAGCCCCCACCTCTCCAACCCCAGAAATACAATTTTAAAGCAACAGAAGTATCTGTGAGTATATATTGTGAAAGAGACAGGTCCTGCAATTAATAAGCCCAGGGAAGTTTCTCAAAAACACTAATAGTTAATATTAAGAATAGAAAGTAGGAATCCATAGTCTCTGCACTCCAACACACAAAATGTCAAATTTTCATCAACGGGAGAGGGAGAGAGAGAGAGGATGGGGGAACCAAGAAAATATGACCCATACTAAAAGGGGGAAAAAAATGTCAGTCAGTAGAAACAGACTCTGATTGGGCCCAGATGTTAGATTTAACAAAGACTTCAAAGTAGCTATTAAAAATATGTTCAGAAAAATTAAAGGAAAACTATGTCTAAAGAAAGAAAGAAAAATATGATGATAATTACTCTACAAATAAGTCATCACAATAGGAAAACAGAAACTATTTTAAAACCAAGTGAAAAGTCTATAGTTGAAAAGCACAAGAACTTCAAAAAAAGGAAGAAAGAAAACTTTGGTTAGATGAGCTCAACAGCAGATATGAGGCGGCAGAAGTCCCTGCTGACACAGTCTGAAGACGGGAAGAAATGAGATCAAAGAAAATTAACAGACCTTAGAGACCCGTGGACGAGATCCAGTCTACAAATCCATGCACAATGGGAGTTCCAGAACAGGGGACATTAAACTATTTGGAGAAATAATGGCCCGACAACCTCACAGTTTTGAGGAGAAACAAGCGCAGTGAACATAAGACAGGTAAACTCAAAAAAGTTTCACATCTATACATAAAACAACCTGACCACTATACAAAAGGAAGACAAAGAAAACAATCTTGAAAGCATCAAGAGAGAAATGACTCATCCAGTGTCGGGAAACAACGTGACTAGTGAGTAGTTTGTAATCAGAAACAACGTCAGTCAGGAGGCAGCAGAGTGATGTAGCCAAATACATGAAACAAAATTGTCAAAGTTCTATGTCCACCTAAGTTTATAAAACTCAGATAAAACAAAGATTTCTCACATAAAATAAAACCCAGAGAAATATTTTTGGAGGTCCATCTCAAGGAATACGAGTAGAAATCTTCCTATCTGAAGGGAAGCACTGTAAGGGACCTCTCAAACACCTGAAGGATGGACTTGTGTAGGTGTGGAAAATGTAATGACTATGCTTCTTTCTGCTCTTACGTTTTAGGTGAGACTGCATGAAAGTAATAACCATATTACAAATTTTCTGGGTTTATAGCATCTATAGTTACGATATCATGATATGAGCTAAAAGGTAAGGTTAGCAGCAGCAACCGGAGAGAAGTCACCAGAGTTTAGGAAAATTAAGTCTGTATTAGTCAGAAGTAAGATATGATGAATTAAGATCAGAATTGTGACCCACCCGAACAACCACAAAAAGAATATTTCAAATATGACTAAAAATCAATGTAATATACTGAAAATATTTAGTAAGTAGAGAGGCAACAGGAAAGGAGAGCTATTGATTGAAGTGTGTAACTCAGACAGCAAAGTTGGCAGATAAAATTTACCAGTGCCAATTATACTAAATACGAATGAACTAAATGATCCTGGATACAGAGAGTGTCAGACTGAATAAAAAGGTTAAAAAAAAACCATGTATTACATAAAAGAATAATGATTTTATTGAAAGGTACAGACAGATTGAAAAACATATACCATGAAAACAGCAATGTTAGAAAGCTAGTCCATAGTATAAAAATGTTTCTAAAAACAGGGAGACATGTCAAAATTTTAAAAAAAAGTTCTATGCACTATGAAGAAATATTAAAAATGTATATTCAGGTATAATTTTGAAGTAATTTTAAAAAATAAAAAAGAGAAATTCAAAAATTCTGATTAGCAATTTTGATATTGCTTTCTTAGTAAAAAAGATAGAAATCACTATTTGATTTTATATATACATATATATTATAAAATTTTCACTCAATCCGAAAATAGGAACCTACATGTATTTGTAAAAGTGTGGTCCAATCATAGTCTCGATATCTCTTGCTCATAGAATCCCTCCTCTCTCTTGTGGATTGGACTCCTAGAGCTCTGCCTGGGACCCAGCTGTGGATCTCTGCATCTGCTTCCATCAGTCACTGGATGAGGGTTCTATGATGACAGTTAGGGTGTTCAGCCATCCAATCACCAGAGTAGGCCAGCTCAGGCACCCTCTTGACTATTGCCAGTAGTCTATGGTGGAGTCATCCTTGTGGATTCCTGGGAACCTCCCTAGCACTCTGCTTCTCCCTATTCCCATGGGGTCTTTATTTATCATGGTATCTCTTTCCTTGCTCTTCCACTCTGTTCCCATTCCAGCTTGAACCTCCCGCTCCCCTAAGCTCTCATCCCCTGTCCCTTGCCCTCCATTACTCCCCTCACCCCCGGTTTGCTCATGTAGATCTCATCCATTTCTCCATCGCTGGGAGATCCATGCATCCTTTCTAGGGTCCTCCTTACTAGCTAGCCACCCTGGAGCTGTGGGTTGCAGTCTGGTTATCCTTTGCTTTACATCCAGTATCCACTTATGATGTTTGTCCTTACCATGTTTGTCCTTCTGAGTCCGGGTTACCTCATTCAGAATGATATTTTCTAGTTCCATCCATTTGCCTGCAAACCTATGAGCAAGAGATATCAAGGCCATGATTGGAAAAAGTACAGAGACAGCTAGCGAAACTAGTGGAAACGAATGAACTGTGGACCAATAGCTCAGGAGCCCCCATGGGATTGGACTAGTCCCTCTGGATAAGTAAAACAGTTGCTTAGCTTGAACTGTTTAGGAGGCTCTCAGGCAGTGGGATTGGGACCTGTTCCTAGTGCATAAGCTGGCATTTTGGAGCCTAGTGCCTATGGTGAGACACTTTGTGCAGCCTTGGTGCAGGGAGGAGGGCTTGGACCTGCCTCAACTGAATGTACCAGGCTCTGCTGACTCCCCATGGGAGACCTTGCCTGGAGGAGGTGGGAATGGGGGGTGGGTTGGGGAGGAAGGCTTGGGAGTGGGAGTAGGGAGGACAGGGGTATCTGTGGTTGGTATGTAAAATGAATAGAAAATCTCTTAATTAAAAAAAGTGCGGTCCATATGCTAAGACATAAGTCCAGTCTTAATAAACTTAAATGTTTGAAATCATTCAAAACATGCTTTTCCATAACAACTGAACTAAATTATGAGAAACCTACAAAAATAAATTTGAAAATCCCCAAGTTAATGAAAATTAAATAATACCATTCTTAATAACTCTTGGATCAAAGAGAAAATCAAGTATACTTAGAAAATATTTTGAACTGAATAAAAGTAAAAATAAAACTCTACCTTGCTTTACAACTCACTAGAAGGTAATATGTTATTGCTACTCATATACATACACGAATTGATGGAGGTCCCTTTATTCTCAGCACCATCTGCTTCCGTATTCAGTGATCATTCTGTGTCCAGGAGTTCCATTGCCCAGATCATTATGGAAGCTCTTAATAAGCATGAATGGCTGCCCCCCATGTACCCGCTTCAGCCTGCTGCTGAGCACAATGCCAGCAATATGTTCCTGAGAGCCCCAAAGCTTTCCCTCCACAGACAGCAGCCACTACATCGTCAATTCAGCTGCTTCCTCCTCACAGCTGACCAGAACACCCTAGGGGGTGGGCCAACTTAACACAAAACACCATCTGCAATCTCCTTATTCCTCACTATTCCAGGGATACCTTGAGATTTTTCGAAGTAATAAGAATTCCAACTTTATATGCACAAGATGATAGGAAGCTAGCAGGATAGTTTGTTTGGTTTTTTACAAAGGAAATAAAGTTCACTACAAGCACAATTTTTCCTATGTGCCTTCTAAACTAGGAATGTGTTAATAGACAAAAACAGCTGGTTTTGTTTGTTTGTTTGTTTGTTGTTTTTGTTTTTTTTGCCTTTAAGCTGTATTTGTATGGTTTGGGCATAAAGAATAAGAAAAGAATAAATTGTTCTGGCTGCCTTCAAGAAAGAAAAAAAATAGAGCCCTCTGGTGGTAGAATTACTATACTCACAATTAAATCCCACATCAGCCTCTTGCTGATGCAGTGACAAAAACCTCCAGATTATATCCAGAAGCTTGGCAACTCTTAATCTTCAAATGGGCCTTCCCTTAAAATGAGTATAAGGTTTTACTTTATGTAGCTTTAGAATGTGAGGGGGGCAAGATTTCCTGGCAAAAGTTTTGAAGCTAGTAAATATTCAAGCCATAGCATGTCCTATGTTACTTGAGGTTAGAATCACTCTGATAGAAGTTGACCACCTCAAATAGAAAACGGTTTTCAGAGCCAAAATACTTTTCAAGCATTGTAGCTTATTTGGGAAAATGGCTACACCCTACACCCAGCATCTAAACTTCCTCATTATAAGGTGATCTGTTTTCTTGCAACTCTCAATTTAAGCATGCATCATATGGGGTGCAATGGGCTTGTTGAGATGCATGGCAGACCTCTTCCATTTCCTAGAAATCTGACTTTTGGACTATATAAGTCAAATTAGCTTCTGTCATTGATGAATCAAGAAAAATCACCTATTGATCCCCACACATATCCAGTCTATCACTATGGTAACACTTGAAAACACAGATGCTGGGACACATCCTTAACGGCCAAAGACCAGCGCTGCTCCTGCAGAATGGAGGCTTTGAAGAAGGCCACAATCACCTAGCTGCACCTGGAGGCTTTCCTACTTCTCAAGCAGGTTACATTTGAAGACTGTGAGTTCCCCAGTCTCAGCTGAGAGGCACCACTTTCTGAAAGGGTGAATTTGCTTCAAACACACTGTGGGAAAACATTGCTTGGTGCCAGGCAAGGTCAGCAGTGGGTTAGACATGTACAATCTATAGAGCTCCCAACAAAAGCCAACTTTAGCTAACCATGACTGGGGTTATTTCCTTACAACTCACACTGGCTAGTTCTGCCCCTGAAGCCATCTCTCCTCTTCAGGGTTGATCACACAACTGCACCAGCTCTTAAAGAAAGCCATACCTCCATACCTCACAAGGTATCTATTACCGGAAGTGCTAAGAAAATGTTCTTTTAATTAGATACATTTATCTTTAATCCCTGCTTTGACAGAAATGCTAACATAAACATATATAACCAATACCTAAAATCCAGCTCAAAGTATGGTTCATTTTTATACTTGACAGAGCCACTTAGGAAAAATCACTTTGACCTTTCTCCATCTTTGTGTGATCTCACAATGACCCAATGTCAAAGCCTAACACTGAAACAGTGGCATCTGCACCTAAAGTACAATAATGATCCTCACAGTGCTCCTTAAGAGTAGCAATAAAAGACCTAAGGAGACCTCTGGGCCTCGTGTTGAAGCAGCTGCAATATCAAGTTAAATAATTTCTGCAAGGACTACAGTAATTATAAAACTGATTAAAGTTTACCTACACTTCATTCCTAGAGGGGTTTCACCAAGGACTTAGAAACCAGATGGTTCAAGACCAGGCCTGATGGATAGATTCCATGAAGCATGTCCGTAGTCAAGGGAACAACAGAAATAACATGATCCTTACCATCTATTCCTTCTCTTAAATACTGCACTTAAAAATCCCCAACAATGTAAGCAAAATTCAAATGAACACTTGGATGCCAGGTCAAAAGCCAGCCTCTCTCTGTAGTTTATGCTAAAGCCCAACTACTGAATTTGCTTGCATGTTTTTCATGAATGCATTCACTTCCTACAGAGATATTCAGAGATGGCTTGCATAATTTGGAGGCTTGTAAATTCTGTAGAGAACGAACTGATGATGCTGTTGCTGAAGATGGGCTTTGGTGATGGGCACTCTGCAGAGAGAGTCTAGGGAGAGAAGTGCCCTCCAGTTACATCTCAGACTTGTCCCTACCCACCAACTTAAGAGCTGTTTTGCCAAATTGCATACATGCCTTTCTGAAGTATTGTTATATTGAGACAAGAGTCAGATTCTTAGAAATGTGAAGGTAATATAAGTAACTCGATCAATTACTGTTAACAACAACTTGAGGGGGAAGATAAAACCAAGGCAGTAGGGAAAATAGAGGATACTAATCAAGGGAAAATGGTAGCTCAAGGTGACTTTTGTAAGTGGCAGACATAGGATGATGTGAGGACCATCATACAGCTGAGTCTTGATTCTCAATGCTCAGTGATAGGGAATGGCAAGCTCCCGACATAGTGTGGGGGTCTAAGGAGAGAAATACAACTGATAAGGAAAGGCTGGGTCTAGAAACAGTTTCAAGGAATCAGAGCAAGGGACCCGTTCCCCGAAGAGGAGGAAGTCACTGTCTGTGGTACTACCTTTGTGCCTAGAACTGACCATGTGGATTTAGAGTTTGCACCTTATAAAATTTCAACCATGGAAGAAATATTCTGGGATGGGATGGGCATACACGCCATGTAAAAATCTACCTCATGGGTTTATCTTTAGGGAGTTCCAGAAACAACCCTATCTGTGTCTTTGTCCTTCCAGAGAGCTCTTCCACAGATTACCTACCTTAAAACTTTCCTACAATTCAGGAGAACTCTGGAGTTAGGCAAATGAGATCAAATCCCAACTCTATAACTCACGGGATGCAATATCCTAGGTAGGGTGCTCAATCGCTCTTACACTGACTCTCACCAGTGTCATCTCCAAGGACAGTAACATTTTACATTGCAAGGATGTTGTGAATGAGCATTAAAGGGTTAG
This sequence comes from Peromyscus californicus insignis, assembly GCF_007827085.1. Lineage (NCBI taxonomy): Eukaryota > Metazoa > Chordata > Mammalia > Rodentia > Cricetidae > Peromyscus > Peromyscus californicus. Next base: position 146,264,905 of record NW_026294573.1, read on the forward strand.
CATTTTTTAATGTCTAGAATCACCTGAACTGAGCTCCAGTGTCAGAGAGACAGAAGTCTAGATATGGGGTCTGTTTCCTCATGTTGTCCAACTGTCTGCACTCCCCCCTCATGGCCACTACCTCAGAGGGCTCCCCTCCTCTGCCATTGCAATTCGTCCTAACTCCATACTTCCCTCCCACAAGGACCTTTGCGATTATGTTGGTCATATCTAGAAAATCAGGATACTATCTATGTTCATCTCTAAATCCTTAATCACACCTGTTGTGTCTCTTTTGCCCGGTAAGGTAGTGTAGTCCTCCAGTGTGTATTTTTGCCGTCTTTGTCAACTATCAGATGTAATAAGATTGTAATATTATGCACTCATGTTTGGGTCTTCTAGCTTGCCCCGTTAACCTACATGTCTGTTTTTTGGACAAGTACCACACTGCTTTTATTACTGTAACTCTGTAATAGAGCTTGAAATGCAGTACAGTAATCCTTTCAGCATTGTTCTTCCGCTCAGGATTGCTTTGTTTTGCCAGGGTCTTTTGTGCTTCCATTTGAATTTCAGGATTTTATTTTTCTATTTCTGTGAAGAATGTCATGGGATTTTTATTGGGATTGTGCTGAATCTGTAAATTTCTTTTGATATGATGGTCATTTTCACAATATCAATTCTACTAACTCATGACAGGCTGTGAGGATTAAAGAGCCATTGTCCTAAAGATCTCCAGATGATAGATTGGGAGCTAAGGACTCAAGAAGGGAGGAGGAGGGAAGGAGGAGGAGGAGGAGGAGGAGGAGGAGGAGGAGGAGGAGGAGGAGGAGGAGGAGGAGGAAAGAGCCACAACAACAAAAGTGGGCTTACAGAGCCCCTGCACTGGAATGCAGGAGATGACCTCTGAAGGGGCACTGTTGAGCTTCTCCAAGCTGAGGCAGTGAAGCAGGAATAGCCAACCCCAAAGGACACAGGTGAGGTGTGCTTCCTGATGACTTAGTCCACACACGAGTTCCTGGAGTCTCCCACCTCCCTTTGCTTCTTTCCTTTGCCCAAGCCTTCTCTCTCGGCTCCCTGGCATTTCTAGGAACCTGCCATCCTCCCTCTCAATACATATCTTTTCTCCTTAAATGATGTGCTATGGATGTCTGTTGCTTGGAGTTGAGAATGCCTATACAGTATTCATTTCCTACATACTCAAAAACAAAATTAGGTGGATACACATCTGGGAATTATCTTAGCACTAACATTAATGCAGCTGTGCCTTTTCTTGACCACATAGTCTCTTTCACTGATAGTTTTTTTTTTAATTATGTTCTTCTTAGATAGCATTTCTTTGAACATCACTAAAAAGATGTTGTCCACAGTATTGCAGAAGGGGAAATAAAACTTCAGCAAGTTTCAGTAAGTTACCCAGGGTTACACAGCTATACCCAGATCCAAGATTTACGTATTTATCTAATGACAAAATGTTCCATCAACATCTCTTCCGTTAAAACCCCTGTATTATAATAATTAAAATAATGAGTGAAATGATATGCTTTCAAATATTTTAGATGCATATAATTATCATAACTTTATTTCAAAGGCTAATTGTAATTGATTAGTATTCTGGTGTATTTCCAAGTCACAAGCCTTTATGGTAGGATAACCACCACAGAGAATGAGAAATAGGAGGGAATGAGAAAGGAAGGGAAGAAGGAAGAGAGAGCAAAGATGAGGGAAAGGAAGGATGAAGAGAAAGGGAGAGAGAGAGAGAGACCTTATTAGGTGATTTTCACATGCTTTCTGTGAAGGAAGACAACTTTATGGAGGCAACATCCACATGTCAAATTGAGTAGCTCTATTGTCTATTTCTACCAAACCCTAAATTCAGGCAGAAGTAAAGTCTTTTGATGAATAGTTCCGTAAAGATTGGGACGTTAGACAGAAAGGGCTTTGAAGTTCTGAAACAGAATGTTGTACGCAGAGAACAGAGTAGGTTTACAGCTTCTTCTGTTGCAAAAGTCAGGCAACGGAAAGGGAGAAGGATTTTCTAAAAATTCAAGAGGTTGGTTTTGGCATCACAGTCGAAATCCTGGGGGACCAAGAACACATCATTTACACCATGAAGTAGGGATGAATGCCAGGTGATGTAATGCCATCCACCCACCCGAACAGAGAAGAGGGCCCTGTCATCTTGGTATAGAAAGAAGTAGCACCCACTCCTTCCCCGATGATACTCACCCCTAACCTGGCTGAACCCAGAAGACCTTGATAACAGGAAGCTCTGGGCAGTCTGAGGAAGGCCTCAGCAGAGCAGGTGACTTCTGGATTGCCTCCCAGACCACAAGCTAGAAGGCTGCAAGCCAATAAGGAAGATTCTCTCAAACTCCCAGCTCAACTGATCACCACCCCTACTAGTTATTAAATAAGTATTACAGTACTAGTTAGTAACTTTGTGATGCTGGCAATATTAAGTTTTCTATCACAACCATAATGGTCCTTAAAGCAGTAATCAAGTAGAGATTGAAGAATGTCCTGGGAAAGACAGGCCTTTAAAAAGCTTCATGGAGTACTGAACATGCCCATGTTCTATTGAGGAAGCACAGCCAGACACAACTTCTCACATCCTATCCTGTAGGCAGAAGTTTCTGTCCCACCAGCAACTCCCAAATAAACACATTGAGTCCTGATATTACCTATAAATACCCAGTCAATATCTTAGGCTTATTACTAGCTAACTCTTACACTTAAATGAACCCATGTTTCTTATCTACGCTTTGTCATGTGGCTCTGCTGTGGATGATTGATTGATAAATAAAACACTGATTGGACAGTAGCCAGGCAGGAAGTATAAGCGGGACTAATAGAGAGGAGAACTGAGAGAACAGGAAAGCAGGGAGAGACACTGCCAGCCACCATGACAAGAGGGATGTAAGGTACCGGTAAGCCACGAGCCATGTGGCAAAGTATAGACTAATAGAAATGGGTTAATTTAAGATATAATAATTAGATAGCAAGAAGCCTGCCACGGCCATACAGTTTATAAGCAATACAAGTCTCTGTGTGTTTACTTGGTTGGGTCTGAGCAGCTGGGAGACTGGCAGGTAAGAGAGAATTGTCCTGACTGTGGGCCAGGCAGAAAATCTCTAGCTACATGGCTCATGGCTTATTACCTCATTTTCTGCACACCCTGCTTCCTCAGTGGCTAGCTGGCATCTTCTCTGACTCCATCCTTCTTCTTCTTCCCATCATCCTTAGTTTGGTGGTCCTGCCTATACCTGCCTGGCTACCAGCCCATCAGCATTATATTAAATCAGTTGGAGTGACAAATTTTTACAGTGTACAAGAGGATTATTCCACAGCACTACCCAATAACGAACATAGGTATCTGGAAAAGCTGGTCCACCCATGATAGACCAGAAGGGCCTCTGGGTTGGTAGGAGGGCAGAGTACCAGGACAGAACGGGAGTCAGGAAGGCCCAGGCTTGAGGGGATGAACTATAGCTAGGTATAAATATCAAAAGAGACCAAAGAAGGACACACGCCAAACTCCCTATACCACCATGTCTGTGTTATATGTGATAGACTTCCCTTAAGGAAGGAAGACAAAGGAAAATCTAGAGAGAATGTGGACTTGGATAAATTGCTATTCTCTCCTTAATAAGGGACTGAGATTATAGGTTAGTGAACCTCTTGCCTGGAACTAAAATTAGTGTCTACTATCAAGCCAAGATGGGTTTTTTAATCTAGCAAATGTAGGCTGAATCTAGTTGTAGATCAATAAAACCACTTTTCCCCCCCGTATACCTAAACTTGTGACTATTAAGTCCATACTCGGTTCATTAGTCTTAAGGAAATGTAGAATTCCTGTTGGTGTAGTGTACCTCCTTAGTAAGGTATTCTTTATGGTCAAATTTCCATGGTGCTCCCACTTACATGAGTCAGGAAATTGAAAGAAGATGTATTTTCAGGACAGATTGAGAAACTTTGAAACAAGAGGGTGTTGGTTCTATCAGTTGCTAAGAAGCCTGGGACTGCCTCGTTGGTGACCCGTGTGAGGGTACCAGCAGTGAACCAACAGGCAGCTTATGGGCCACCTGAAATAGCTTTGTGAGTCACTCATGGCTCTTGATAGAACAGGTAGGGAGTCATGAGGAGGGAGAGGAAGCAATAAAATCAATAAAATGCATGTGTGTCATGGAGAGCTGGAGCAGCAAGAAGTCAAAATACCCTACAGTGTCAATAGAAAAGGAAAAATTGAAGCATTAAGAATCAGATCCTTTGGATTCAGAGGGTATTCTTCAAAGATGGGGACGGAAAGAGATACCCTCTCCTTTTCCATTAAGTAGAGAAAGGAAAGGAAGCCAACAGAGAAAACAGTCGAACACCAAATGAAATGGGGCTTTCAGGGCACAGTGCAAAAGACAGGTCTGTACATATGGATGCTGCTCAAATTCTTAAGAGACATCTGGACCTTCAGAGATCAAACAGAAGTAAAAGACTTAAGGCAGATAGGAAAATAGACAAAGCAAAACTTCTCATGAGAACTTTTATTAACTATTTTATGAGTTGTTCTTTTTAAACATTAATTACTTTGTTCAAGAGAATTCTGTCACTAGTGTATCAGAAGGAGATTAAGAAGTGGTTCCTGCAGAGATACTTCAGCTGAATCCTAAACACTACCCTAGCAAAGAGTATTTCAAGCAATGAGAACAGCAAAGGGGACATTGTAGGTGGGGAAAGATCTGGCCTCATTCCAGGAACAGAAAGGCAAGGCTAGCCCTCAAGGTGGCTAAAGAGCAAAGCCAGAGGACCAAAGTTTATAGGTGTTTGGTGTGCTGATTCATCTCAACCATCAAGCTGAGGAGACAGACTTTAGACATGCCTGTGGAGAATTATCCCCCTTTAGTGAATTGAGGCAGGAAGATCTGCCCTTGGTGGATGGCATCATTTCCTGGCCAAGATTTCCTATGCTGTTTAAGAACCAGAAAGCGAGATATGCACAAGCCTGTCACTCTCTGCTTTCTGGTGGTCGATGCGATGTGACCAGCTGCTTTGAGCTCCTGCCTTGACTCACTGCCAGGAAGGATGATACCTTTGAATTGTGAGCTGAAATAAATCTTTTCGCCCTTGAGGTTTTTTTTTTTTTTTTAATCAGGGCATCAGAAAAGAAGCTAATGGGACTTTCCGAAGACGTGACCCCTGCAACTACAGGGAGAGAAAGGAGCTCTGTAACTGGAGCTTTCCTTCCCCCATTGCAATGACTGGAGTATTTCCCAGAAATGGTCAGCAGAAAAGCAAATGAGAGCAGAAAGATTTTTCCAGCATGTGATCTTTTTGTCTTCTTTGTTGTAAGAAAAGACCTGACTCTATAACTTCATGTGTTACTATAGCTTGCTTATGTTGACCCAAAGAATGGGGGCTTTAAAGTAAATGGCCACAGCATACTTAGACAGCCCACTCTGTCTTTTCATATGCAATACATACATCGTTCCAAACAGACATTTGAAAGGGCAGATACGTACCTGATTCTTTAAAAAGAATTTCTGCATTTTCTAGGGCAGAAGCACACAGATGGTCCACATGCCACTTCAGGGCCTTGCCATTGTAATTTTAAAGCAGGAAAAGTTTATTTTCCTCACTTTAAAAAAATCCAATTATAGATATAGATCAGGCTATGTAGACCTGGCTGGCCTCATAGTTCAAACTCACTAATTCTATAAAATTTTCTAGGCATTTTGGAAGTCATTAAAGGTGGAGAAAACTTTTATTCTCTACAGAATGTAGGTCTTACATTTGTTTTTAAACTCCATAGGTGAGTGAAAAGAGAAGCAAGGGGATTTACACTTCTGTAGTAGCTTGGCCTGTGTTCTCCAACATCTAATCACTTCACCTTGTCATTCCTATGTGTGAGGAACTCAAGAGCTGTTGGTGAACTGATGTGTTAATTAGTTGGTTAACAAAGCAAGTTGAATTTTCCCCCCCTTCTTTGGGTCTCTAAAGTTTGATGGAAATTAGGTGAAGATACAGAATGTTAGGCAACTTGGATAGTAGAGGGAAGAGTCAAATCTATATGTTATGTATCTATCTATATGTATATGTAATTTTTATAAAATTTATTTGCAGAGACATAGTTTGAAGAACCATTTTCAGAATCCTAAATGTTCAAAATGATTAAATAAAATGCTGAACCATGACTCATCCAGAATTTATATAAAATATAAAATCTATAAGTAGATGCATTCAGAAATTGATGTGAGTTAATTACACTATTAAATAGCACAACATAGCCAGAGGAAGCATATAGGAAATCAGGAAGGTACTTACACATTATGAAACAATGCTTAATAAAATCTACTTCATGAACATTATTTTTCAGTCATAAAGATGAGACACTGAATAAGAGAGACATAAGTACAAAGAAGAACTCCAAGTAGAGACTAGAGGCCATTATATTACCTTAGATTCAACTTATTTTGTTTCCAATGACATTTCTCTTTCATAAACAAATAAAAAGTTAAAGTTGGGGATTCTAAGTTTATTAACCAAGGAAATAAAATTGTGTATTTGGCTCTGAAGAAATTAATCATATTATCAAAATGGAAACTAGAATTTTCAGCACTGCTCCTGCAGTATGATCCTTTGACTTCTTATTTCGCTATTGCTGAAAGGGAAAACAGAAAGTAGAAAGCTAAAATGATCTATGCTGATGGTGTGAAAAACCTTTTAAGCACCTAAATATACTAAAGATACTTCCCTCATCCCAGCTCGTTATTTGTTGGATTCTACTATAAATGCAATGTAATCACTCTTCGCTCATTACACATGATTTGCAAACTAAACGTAGATATCACACAATCCCCATCCAAATCTTTAGATCCAGCCTTATTTTCACTTTGTTCCCTTTAGTCCTTTTACACATATTACCTCCTTAGTAAAAACCTAGTCATATCAACTATTGAATATACTTATATTACAAAAATAGTATGTTTCTTAGATTGTTCCAGAACCAAAGAATGAGCATACTGTTGATGTAACAAAAATAAATCCACAGTGAAAATCAACCATAATAGCTCATCATAACAAATTTATGAGGAATTCCTACAGTGAAGATAGAAGATGGATAGGTAAATACATAGACAGACATGTTTTTTTTTTTTTAATTTCAAACAAAGCTATTCTTTGTGAAATTCAACAGCCATTGAAAGGTTAAGGTTTTGTTTTTTTTAATTCTATGAGTCTAATTCCATTTTTAAAAAAAAATCTTGCTCCCTGGATCTCTTCTGTAATGTCTTTCCATTTCTTCCTTGGGTCCACACAGTTCATGCAGGTAAGGGTGGGTTTCACCTACTAAATGTCATACAGAGAGTGAGCAAAATTGGAGACATGCAGTACAGTCACAGAGAGGGAAGTTACCCTTCCCTCTCAAAGGCAGTGCAACGGGGGCCTCCCCAAGACAACAAACTTACAGGCAAGGCTTTGGGGTTAGGGAGAAGACGTCCATCAAGAAGTCACCTTTTGCATAAGAACATGGAACTTCTAAGAGGAATAATTCTCAAGTACTCACCCTTTTCTGTGATACTTCCTTATTCCATTTTAAATGTTAACAGAATATGTAAACAATTAAAGAGAAAGACTGAGTAGTCCTTCTTTAGAAGAAGCCTCAGACTTTTTCAGAACTCTTTCTTCCTTCTTACCTAGCCCATCACTTGACCATGGCAAATAGTCAAAAGAAGTAAAGCTAGGTATGGGGACCTGATCTCTGGCCATCACCCTCGTGTGGCAAGCACCTTACTGACCGAGCCACCTCTCCAATGCTAGACTTCTTTCCTCTTCTCTTTCATTTCAACTTTGTCTGCATATTCTGCCCAATCTTAGTTCTTTTTTCCAATCTTGTTTCTTAAGCTTCCCTTCTCATTCTCTCAAGTCCCTGAGTCAGACTTTACATATACCTATTACCAGTTCATTCCTGTCATAGTTTCTCAGCATACCATACATTTTTGCAATTTGAAGGAATTTCGACGGAACCAGAACAGTCTTGCCCAGAAGTAGAAGTAGGTGGGTCCTTAAAACAACAGAATTCATTCAACTATTCCAGATAAGACCTTTTTCAGAGTTATCTCCCCCCACCACAACTACATCTACCTTCAAGTAAGAAGAGAGAATATTTAGTTATAATTGCTCAGCCTAATGAGAGATAAATTTGTGATTATATATATCCACTTTTCCTTCAAGTCCCTTGACCTTGACATAAAGAAAATTTCAAACTATGTTGTTTTGGGAAAAGGTTTCTCTTATCCAAATATACCTCTTGAAGCCTGTAGGAAGGACTTGCTGATAAGTGTTTCAACACCATGCTTTATTAAAACAAGTTATTTCTGTTGTTTACTGTGTGGTTAGCCCCTGATGGAAAGCAGATCTTCACTGGTGCATTTTTGTGCAAATTCCTTACCTTTCTGTTTATAAAAGAAAGTGAAGACCTTTCAGGGCTATTTGTCACCATGTCCAGTAGTCAACAATGAACATTGTCAACTGCTTAAATTTTCACTTCCTAATGAACTCTCCTAGAAGCAGGAGCTGCCCTCAAACACAAAGCTATCCCATTTAGCCCCCTCATTCCATCTGACTCAGTCCCACTTGGATGATGAACATCTTGAAGCTCTAGTGAGATTTGGAGCTATCTTTCACACAAAGAGAGTAAGTCAAGAAGGCTTTATACGAGACAAATGAATTATTTACTTCAGTTGGAGCCTTTTTAGAGTATTACAAAATGAAGGCAGTCTTGCCCAAACTCATGTATAAATGTTGAATCTTTTCCCAAACACACTTATTTCTTGCATTCCCAAGGTGAGATTCATTTTCATTTAATCACTAATGATATTTCCCAGCCCTTGGCTGAGAGATTCCAGATCATACATGCATATAATATCTCCATGTATTAGTAACAGTGAACTTTACACAGAATCATTATTATTAGAAAAAGTGGGATTTTATTTTTTTATACTTGTATGATACAGGCATTTGTAACATAATTCATTCCCTAGCAAACTAAATAGCTGCTCAGGTATCCTATAGCTATTATGCTATTGTCCACTTCAACGGAGAGAAATTCTGGTAGTAAGATTTGGGATATACTTGGAATATTGAATTTTTACTGAATTCTGAATTTTTACTGCAATACTGAAATTTTACTCTTTCATGTGCGCAGGATTTCTGTGTGCATTTCACAGGGAAAAAAGTAAAGAATGGAAAAGTTAAGTCACAAGCCCCAAGTTACATTCTCTGTCAATCATGGAACTCAGAACACTCTTGACTTGAAATGACCTAATGAGTTTAGGATAGTCTATTCATAATAGAGAAGAAACCTGGATGTTTTCTCAGGCAAGTTCTTTCAGAATATTTCTAGGTCTGTGCAATGATCTATAGGGGCTATTATGGGAAAAAGGATGAAGAAGCATGGTATACCTGGCTCTCCTCAGCACATGGTTCTGACCTTGTTCTTGCAAGGCCATTTCCTGAATCTCGCTTTAACAGAAAATGTACCATTTCCCTAGGCTATATTTAGGCACCATCATTGGGCAGATATCTCAGGATGCAATTCCAATTCCATAATACTCCCAACTCAACATGGATATTCAAACCACTGTCCACAGCACAATCATCTGATTTTTATCACCCAAATTCACTTTCATGGAAGATTTTTTAAAAAATCCAGTTATCCACCAGTTCTTTCTAATTGCCTTTAATACCTATCCCAAAGTCTGGCTGTGAGGAACACTGAATTTGTTGGGCCAGTCAACTGAAGGGCTGACCACAATGCAATACAGATTCAGGTAGAAGTGAGTGTCACTAGTCCTGCCACCACTTGGTCATGAGACAAGCCCAAGGAAAGCCCCAAGAGCTAATCTCCCTTCTGTGATTCAAATGCAGGGAAAGAAAGCCTGGGCATATACTCAAGAAATGTTCAATCTTACCACAAGGACACATGCTCAACTATGTTCATAACAGCATTATTTGTAATAGCCAGAACCTGGAAACAACCTAGATGCTCCTCAACCGAAAATTGATAAAGAAAATGTGGCACATATATACAATGGAGTACTACTCAGCAGAGAAAAACAATGATATCATGAAATTTGCAGGCAAATGGATGGAACTAGAAAATATTCTGAGTGAGGTAACCCAGACTCAGAAGGACAAACATGGTACATACTCACTTATAAGTGGATACTAGATGTAAAGCAACAGATAACCAGACTACAACCTACAGCTCCAGAGAAGCTAGCTAACAAGGAAGACCCTAAGAGGGACATATAGATAGCCCAGCAAAGGAGAAATAGATGAGATCTACATGAATGAACTGGGAGTGAGGCGGGTAATGGATGGCAAGGAATGGGGGATGAGAACATAAGGAAATGGGAGGTTCAAGCTGGAATAGGGACAGAGTGGGAGAGCAAGGAAAGAGATACCATGATAAATGAAGACATCATGGGAATAGGAAGAAACAGGGTGCTAGGGAAGTTCCCAGGAGTCCACAGGGATGACTCCACCTTAGACTACTAGCAATAGTAGAGAGGGTCTGCTCCAGTAACCAGAATACGCTGTCATCATAGAGCCTTCATCCAGTTACTGATGGAAGCAGTTGCGGAAATCCATGACCAGTTTCCAGGCTGAGCTCCAGGAATCCAATTGATGAGCGAGAGGAGGGATTCTATAAGCAAGGGACATCGAGATCATGATGGGAAAAAGTACAGAGACAACCAGTTATACTAGTGGAAATCCATGAACTGTGGACCAATAGCTGTGGAGCCCCCATGGGACTGAACTAGACCCTCTGGAGATGCGAGACAGTTGTTTAGCTTGAACTGTTTGGGGGCCCCCCAGGCAGAAGGATCAGGATCCATCCCTGCTGCATGAGCAGGCTTTTTGGAGCCCAGTGCCTAAGGTGTGACACCTAGCGCAGCCTTGTTGCAGGGGGAGGGGCTTGGACCTGCCTCAACTGAACGTACCAGGCTCTGCTGACTCCCCATGGGAGAACTTGACTTGGAGGAGGTGGGAAGGGGGGGGGGGGTTGGGAGGGAAGGCTGGGGTATGGGAAGAGGGAGGAGGGGGAATCTGTGGTTTGTATGTAAAATGAATAGAAAATGTCTTAATAATTAAAAAAAAAATAGAAAGCCTCTCTTGCTTTATAGAACTCTGAAGGACCAGTGGCTAGGATTAGTAAATAGAGTCTTTTCTAAGTCAGGTCATCTTTGGCAGGTACTTATTGTTAGTTTGCTCAGTAAACCAAGGGACAAGATTATGACCTTGAAGTTGAATGTGCAGAAAGACTAGCTGGACCTAAGCACTGCTTGATTGCTGTTTTTAAGTGCAGGAGGTAATGGCACTGGTCATTCCTAAGTCCTGTAGAATTGGAAATTGTGACTCATCAGCGTTCAAATTTGCTGAGACACATAGAAGGAAATATTTTCCAGGACTATCAAGCAGGAACTGAATATAAGAATCAGAACACTTATTTATCTAATGTTCTCTCACAGAAGAGTGGTACTGATTTTTTCCCTGAAGCCCTGCCTGGCTACATCTTTATTCTAGCCTACAGACATTGCCAAATTATAAAGTGGTAGCTATGTATAAAGTTTTTTCACTGAGCCTTGAACTAGCCAAAGAGCAAAGAAAATAGACAATGAAAGAACTCAGAATCATAAGACTGTCTAAATAATGACCAAAATTAAGTTTGCTTTCCAATACCTACTCAGTGCAAACTCCACCTTCCCAGTCAAAGTACAGCCTGGAGTGGATGTTATTGAGACTCTTAATCAGGGAAAGGAGACAAGTAAGAGAAGGTGAAGCTCACCAATAATTGAATGTAGCAGGAAGGGGAAGGAGCAGAAAGGAAGTGCCTTTCTACAGTTATGGTGAGAATAATGGAACTTAGTATCAAACACCAGGGATAGGCAAGGCTGGCCAATGGGACTTTTTTTTTTTTTTTTTTTTTTTTTGCAGTACAATTCAGTTCTACATATCAGCCACGGATTCCCCTGTTCTCCCCTCTTCCGCCCCCCTCACGTTCCCCCCACCTCCTCCAGGGCAAAGCCTTCCCCGCGGACTGAGATCAACCTGGTAGACTCAGTCCAGGCAGGTCCAGTCCCCTCCTCTCAGGCTCATTGCAATGGGACTTCTGCCAAGGCACAGGTGAGCTGAGGCTTGTTAGCCCTGCAGAGGACATGCATGTGAGGAGACCTCGAGAACATTCGTCGGAAGGCAGGAATCCCAAGAGCAAAGAGAAGGACAAGTTCGAAGCCAGTTGCAGGTGACCTGATACCAGAACACTAAGATGCCGGCTACCTGATGACTTTAACTGAGCTGTTTTTCTGCTTTGTTGATGACTTTCTGTGAACCCAGTTCAGAATCCTCTGCTCTTGTAAAGAAACATAAATTAACAACCAAAAATCCATGAACCTATAGAAATCAGGTTTTCAGGGACCAAGCAGGAACCAGAAAAAAACATGGAATGCAAAAAGTGTTTACGGAGGTGAAGTAAAATGCTCATTTGCTAGTATATGTGGGTAAAGCTTGTAACACCTTTTTGCCTCTAGAAAAACATAGATAAAGATTAGCTCACGTAAATAGTAACATGACAGAGTACAAAAGCCAAATTGTTAGTATATATGCTTTTATTCATTTTTGGGATACAAATATCCTCCCTTAACTAAATTTATAACTACTTTCTATATATATTTAAAAAAAAAAAAAAGCAATAAAAACCTCCAGCAACCCTCCATGTGAGGAAATGCCAGTAAGCAGCCCGAGATGCTGAAGAGACATGCAAGTAAGTTCAATGAGGCCAAATGATAGCATGGGAGAGTGCCGAGGGAATCAGAGGGACCAGACAGACTGTAAGAATGGCGTCGAAACAGGAGGAGAGATGCAGACTGTAGTCCCCTGAAAAGGTAACCGATAGTGTCCCCCACTTAAAACATTGACCCCTTTGCTACATTTGTGTACTTGACAGCTTCCTTCACTGCCGGCTGCTCCGCTCTGTTAGGTCAGGTTCCCTGTTTGGGCTCACCGTGAACTCTGGAACTTTGCCTGGTGCTGTAAATGCTAAATAAATAACCTAGGAAAGGAGGTGTGAGGAAGGAAGGGAGAAAGGGAGGGAAGGGGGAGGAGGAGAACAGATAGCATGTAATTTTGAATAGTAATCCAGATCCCTAACTTCTAAATAGCATAATTTGGTGTAAATAGTTACTTGCAAATATTTTTGAGAGAACATTAATATCACTGATGCACCTAGAATTACAGGCATTCACAAAAAAATAATTCATTCATTTATAACACTTGGAAAATATGAGTTCACACAGAATGCCAATTTAACATGAAAGACTAAAATTTAGGTAATACTTGGACAAATGAACCAACTGAATAATTAAATGAAATAATGCAAATCAGTGAATGTAAATACAAAGTATTTTGATATTAACCAACTTTCGTTGGTTGTTATTGTTTTGCATCTCTGTGCTTTGTACTTCATTAAAATTCTTATAAAAGAAGCAAACGGAAACTAACGTTACAATAGCCCTTGAAAGATTAATAAAGTACCAGATTCAAGAGTAGCGTGACGCCGGGCGGTGGTGGCGCACGCCTTTAATCCCAGCACTCGGGAGGCAGAGCCAGGTGGATCTCTGTGAGTTCGAGGCCAGCCTGGTCTCCAAAGCGAGTTCCAGGAAAGGCGCAAAGCTACACAGAGAAACCCTGTCTTGAAAAACCAAAAAAAAAAAAAAAAAAGAGTAGCGTGACGTTAAGATACAGTCTTTAATTCAAGAGATTTGGGTTTTTAATCCTAGCAATATCATAAAGAAAATAGGTTTCAATTTCTTCAACTATAAAAGGAAAGTAACGAATCCTATTTTTCATTCATTCAAATTATAAATATTTCCTATTCATAAAAATAAATATAAAATCAAGCTTATAGTTGATTATAAATAGGAACAGCAGAAAATGAGCAACAACAGTATGTCTTCTCATTATACAGAGATCTTTTTTCTTTTTGAATTTTTTTTTTTTTTTTTGGTTTTTCAAGGCAGGGTTTCTCTGTAGCTTTGCGCCTTTCCTGGGACTCACTTGGTAGCCCAGGCTGGCCTCGAACTCACAGAGATCTGCCTGCCTCTGCCTCCCGAGTGCCGGGATTAAAGGCGTGCGCCACCACCACCCGGCTTGAATTTTTTTTAAACAATGCATTTTTATCATATTATTTCCTTTACCCCAGTTCTACCTAGATCTTCACCTTACTCACCCAACTTCATGTTCTTTTTTAAGATGCAAAAACAAAAACAGCAACAAAAAAAGTAAAGATAAATATCAACCATGGAGTCCATTTTGTATTGGCCAATTGTATGAGTATGAGGACTACCCTGAGGCATGTTGGTATACCCAGTGTGACTCCATTAAAGAAAGCTAATTTTTCCCTCTCCTAGAAGCTATCAATCGTGAATAGCTTATTGGTTAGGAGTAGACTTTGTGTCTACCTCTCCCTCTCAGTGCTGGTATTTTTTCTGGTTCGAACCTGTACAGGTCTTCTGCATTCTGTCTCAGTCTCTATGAGCTCACATGCAAATCATCCCTGTTTGGTCTGGAAGACAGTTTTCTTGGAGTCACCCACCACCCCTGGCTCTTAGAATCTTTCTACCTCCTCTTGCATGTAGAGCCCATAGCCTTGAGAGAAGGGTTGTGATGAAGCTATCCCATTCAGAGCTGAGCACTCCAAAGTCTCTTACTCTCTGCACATTGTCCCACTGAGGGTCTCCATGTGCTTTAAGAAGCTGCTTCTTCAAAGAGCGTTGAGGAATGCACCGATCGATGGGTATAGCAATATGTCATTAGGAGCTATTTGGTTTCTATGCTCATTCAGCAGAATAACTGTAGTGAGCTTTCCCCTAGGACCCTGGTTCTCCGTGGCTTGTGTACAAAACACAATGAAGAACTTACACAAAGACTGTAGCAATTTTTTCAGCTCTGGTTTTATAAAAATGGTATCAGTCTGGTTTTTCTTTCCATGTAACTTAAGAAATCAAATTTTGCTACTTGAAAATTTTATTTAACTGACCCTAAAATTTTAGACTTGAACAAAAAAAAAGTGGCCCCAAGGATTAATGGTGATCACAGAAACATTAGTTATCTGGCAATGTGGCTGCATGGCTACACCCATCTCGAGTGACCCTCACCACAACCCTGTAAAGCTTAAGTTTTTATCTAACTTTCAACAAAAAAACTGAGGTTTAGAAAATTTCAGCAAGTTGGTCATGAATATCCAACTAATAAAAGATGAAACTAGACATTGTCCCCAGATATATAAACCTTGTTAACTATTATAATGACTTGCCTGGCAATACATCCCCACTGGTGTTTGTATAAGGATGCACAAGTATATAAATATAATCTGCTGAGTATGTTTTTGTTGATGGTAAGTATATGATTTCAAGGCAGACCACTTTGTATTGGATAACTAATTAGGGCCTTCAATCCCTGGAGAGGCTAATTCTCCCTCTCTCAGTAGTCAACTGTCACCCATAGTTCTTTGCCTGGGTGTGAGACCTCATGAAGTTTCCTCCCTCCCATCTTACCATGTCTAGTGACATTACCATTGTTCTGGTCATGTACGTGTAGTCATTTCTAGGAGAAACTTTCATAGGAGACTTTCTGGTATTCTGGTTCTTACAATTTTCCATCCTTTCTTCCATGATGTCCCCTGAACTATAGATGCAGGAGTAATTAACAGACCTACTCAACTGTGATACATATGAACCACAACAGTGACTACCATGGCAGTATAGCTATAAAGGTGCAATAAGTGGTACTCACGTGTTAGTGGTAACCAACAGCTGTCTAGTTGGACTTATGACCCAGTCAATAGGACAGAAATTTTGCCTGGTGCTAGAAACCCGGCTGATTTATCAAGGATAGTGAGGTCATGGATCTTAGAATGGAATGTACCACTGCTACTTTGCTAGACCAGTATAATTCCTAACTACATTCTAATATTGTCCTATGCCAGCTTGGTGGCCCATGGCTTTAATTCTAGCATTAAGGAGGCAGAGGCAGGCAGATCTCTGAGTTCAAAACCAGCCTTATCTGCAGAGTGAGCTCCAGGACAACCAGAGCTACACAGAGAAATCCTGTCTCGAGTAATAGTGATAATAATAAAATAATAACAATAATAGTAACTCTGATTCTTATACTCATAGATAAGTATAGCTACCACCCCTCATCAGAGAAATAAAGACCATCACAGAAAACCACAACTGGATACAATGTAGACATCAACAGATCATAGGGAGCCCTACCCCAATGAATATATCTATTTGAAATTCCTGACTGAAATAAATAAAATCTCTAAGTGCATTAGTTATTTGTTTCTTTGACAAAATTCCAGACAGAAGCAATTTAAGAAAGAACTTATTGCTGCGTATGTACATCAGGGGACACATTCCATAACAGGTGGAAGGCACGGCAGCAGGGGAAGGTCACATTGCTTTGGCTGTCAGAAAATGGAAAACAGACAGGAAGTGGGCCCTAAACGTCCACTTGCCATGCATGACCTGTCTCCTCCAGCAAGGCTTCACCTCCTAAGAGCTCCACAACCTTTCCAAACAGTGCCACCAGCTAGGAATGTGAACCTGTTGAGAGGGATTTCAAACCATCCAGTAGTGATAGAATCAGACCCATGGTTGCTAAACCAAGGAGTGGAGATTGAAAGAGGCACAAAGAGCCACTGGAGATGATGAAAGTTTTTCATATTCTGTTTATGTGGTGGTGGTTTGTGTGTATGCATGGTTTTCAAAACTCATTGAGCTGAAAACTCGTTCCCTACCAGTGGTCTACCGAATGTGGGGAAGTAGGAGCATCCCTTCCAAGATGCACACAGTGAAGGCCCAGAGGCAGGGAATAACTACAAGAAACAGTGTTTTCTGGACAGAACAGGGAAGTAGAAGATATGAGCCCACACTGTTGTGACAAAATGCACAAGACCTGTGTAAGCCCAATCCATTAAAAAAAAAAGTTCAGCATACTAAGTTAGGTATCATAAAGCCCCACCCACAGCAGAGGAGATGTTTGTAATTGACAGGTGATGGCAGAGGGAGAGTTAGCTTCCTTTCTTTAAGGAGATGGTATCTGGTAGGTATAAGATGCTCCAGCGTATGGCCACATACCTAAGAGTATATAAGCAGCACTAATAGGACTCAATACGTTTTGAAAAATTGAAGACACCAAGTTGGTGATTATGGAATAGGGGGTGGTGAGTTTGGGAGGACATGAGGAAGGACATGATCCAAATGCAATGTATAAAATTCTCAAAGAATTAATAAATTACAAAAAAAGAGACATATTGGCAGGTGCTTATAATCCCAGTCAGTGCTGGGGAGGTAGAGACAAGTACGTTACTGAGGTGGGGTAATACTGGACAGTTTAGACTACTTGGTAAGTTCCAGGCCAATGAAAGACCTTGTCCCTTAAATGGAGCCTAAATAAAAACACCTGGGGTTGGCCTCTACCCTTTCTGTGTACATTACAAATGCACCTGCATATGCACGTACACAATATACACATATACATATTTGGAAAGCATTTAAATAAATGTGAAGTTTTAATGGCTTAGCAAAATGTAAGTGCAATTTTCTAAGAATAAGAGAACTAAAGTTATTTCCCAATGGCATCCATTTATTCGTCCTTCAGTTTCCAGAAAACAGGGAATTAGAGAGTTCTCTTTTTCAAAAAATTGCCTAGAAAGGAATTCTGTCTCATCTCCAACTTTCTAACAGCTTCATTTTTCAACATGAAGTTAAGTTTTCTTTGCTATCAAACATTACAAGAAAAGTATACTGTTTTTCTTTATAGTATGGGTGAACTTGTCGGCCTTGCTTGTCTCTATCAGGAAGTAACATACGGCAGTGCAAATAGAATA
Source organism: Peromyscus californicus insignis (assembly GCF_007827085.1). Lineage (NCBI taxonomy): Eukaryota > Metazoa > Chordata > Mammalia > Rodentia > Cricetidae > Peromyscus > Peromyscus californicus. The sequence goes on from NW_026294573.1 coordinate 146,282,828, forward strand.
ATGCCCCACAACATCCTACGTCAACAAAACAAATACCAGAAGAATTTGTTTGGGAGAATTTCCCATGAACTTATATTTTCTAGGTTGCCCAGTTTTCATATTTTTGGATCAAATGGCTAATCTTGAATTAAAATATCTTCTCATGTCTCCTACCTGACCCACAGTCCAGGTCTCTTCATGACTTGGCTCGAATGTGCTGGAAAGCCAGCTGAAATTCAATCTCCGTTTGTAAGCCTTGGCAAAACATGCACTCTCTTCCCTCTCCAGAGGACCCCGGGGGCCCAGGTTTTCTGTGTTTGTGTTGTAGGCTTTCCCAAGTACAGGTTGACGTCACCTTTCCCAAGGTTCTATGTCTATCATCCTTGATATTGGTCAATACACTCCAGAGAAAATTAAAAATTCAGGGACAGTGATAAATAAGAAATTTTCTATAACATTTTCCAAAATGGTCAGTTTTGAACTCTCTCCCTTGCCAGCCCCAGCTCTCACCCCAACAACATTCTTATGTGATCCTGCATCCTGTGATGTGCTGAAGGATTCACCAAATCAGCTACTCTTCCTGCTTCCGGAGCCTCACAGCCCTATGTGAAAGTCTATCAGGAACATAAAGACTGGGAGGAAGTCTACAAAGTGTGTCACTCTTACAATTAAAATAAGATGGTTTTCAGTATAGTGCTTCCCTGTGCTATGAGAGACCAGTCAAGGAAATTTCAAAACTTAAACCTACTTTTTTATTTTTCAAAAATGCCTGCTGTCTCTTCAAGTCAAATGAACTTCAAGTAAATTAGAAATTCCAGGACTATTGGAATTTTAATTTGTGATTGTATTACACTCCAAAGTGGCTTTCTAAATGAAATGACTCTAAAATCCATGACAAAAATTAAAAAAAAAGAGAGAGGAGTACAGGGTCATAAAAATATCAGAAAGCTGTAACAAGGCTTCTGGCTACCATGCAACTCAGTAGACAGACCATAAAAATTTTCAACAATCAAGAATAAATAAGAATCTAATCAGTATTAAAGTAAAGTAAAAACTTCAGGCTAGAACTTCTATTTATCCAAGGAAAACCAAATTCCTATCTCCAGCACATAAATAAAATGCCTCATGGATTTTCCAAAAGGTTTTAACTCAGATTTTTTGTGTCTTGAAGCACTAATCCAAAATCTAACATTTCAAGAGATAAAACTTTAAGTAAAATTCAATTTTCCTAGTGAATTCATGAATATTAAAGGAGAACACAAGGTTAATGGTGGTATATAATACTTCTCATCCATGACTAGTAAAGGTTCAACCTGTTAAGATTTTAAATGCAACTCAAAAATATGAAAAATGTGTGTCAAGGGCTGGGAAGATTGTTCAGTGGGTAAGAGCATTTAACTGTGCATGCATAAAGACCTGAGCTCATATTCCAAGCATCCATATAAAAGCCCGCCATGGCTGCAGGCACTTATAACCCTAACCCCAACATTGGCAGATGGAGACACACAGATCCCAAGAGTTCATTGGCCTATGATGCCAATGTCAAGCTTCTGGTTTAATGAGAGACTGCCTCAAGTAACTAAGACAGAAAGTGACAGAAGTCCCCTGGTGGCCTGTTCTGATCTCTACACAAAGATCTCTGATCTTACACAAACATACACACAACAGGCACACATTCATATAACACATGTACATACAACACACACTATACCAAACACACACACACACACACACACACACACACACACACACACACACACACACAGAAAAAAACTAAATGTTCCCCAGAATGACCCTGACTGAGGCTGGATCATATGAAAGGACAATGAAAGGTAAATATTTGGAACTGATAAAGAAAGAACATTTGAAATTAAGATCACATTGGTTCCAGAGACTTTTTATGTGCCTGATAGGCTCCACAGAAACCTTGACCAACTGGAAAAATATCATAACCAGGAAAGCATTCAGGCTTTGGGACACAAAGAGAACTGTGTGACTCCAAATGTATGGGAATCAGGGTGGGACTTCACCCACCTCTGACTTAGGTAGGCATGGCACACTAACTGTGGCCTGCTATGAAAGTACCTTGGTGTTTGAATGATAAATTATACGCTCATCCTAATGACCTAGTTACTTCAGTAATCAATTCCACTGAATGAAATGGTATTTTGCCACAGTGAAGTACGTTGGAGAACATTAAATGAAACCATGCAGCATACGCCATTACCATGCTTGCTGAGGGTACAGTCCATTGTATCACGCTATTCTAGTCCGACCTTGGGATAGGGGCCTGTCTCTGGTCTTGGCTGTGGCATGGCTGCCAATCTCCTGAGTGTCTGTATACCTTTGTCTTCTGGATTCTAAACTGCAGATTTTGTCCTGTTTTCTACTTTCCACTCTGCAATTGTCAAATTTTTGGAACCAAATATGTGATTTGAGAGAAAACAAATTATTAAATCCTTGACTTACCATTTTCCCTCCCTGCCAGACTGCCAGTGCCCATTTTCATTATACAGGCTGAGAAATATGGCAGAAGCATCGTTCCAACACTCCTACTAAACAGAAGCAGTTTTCGTTCTCTGAAGGAGAGAGAAAAGCACTCAGAGGAGATCCTTGCCTGTCATTCCCCAGTTGACCACACCTTTTTGTTTTGTTTTTTGAGACAAAGTGCTTCATTGGCATGGCACTCACCAGTGGGCTAGATTGGTTGGCCTTTCAGCCCCAGGTGTCTCCGGTCCGCACCTCCGCAGGGTTAGATTTCCAAGTGTGAACCCCCATGGCCAGCTTTTTCTCTATGGGCCCTGGAATCAAACCCAGTTTCTTATGATTGCAAGCAGGTACTGACTGAGCCGTCCTTCCAGCCCCACAAAGACACATTTTTATAGTAAAAGTGTGATAAGTGCCAGCTAGTGTAAATCATGCTCGTCAGGTCACTCTCCCAAATACGAACCTAAGTCTGCCCTGTGCTGCATGAGGAATACGCCGTCAGGGGACACCATGGTCACCTCTAGCCTTCTGATGTGATTGGGAATTGCTGTAGCAGCTCTCTCCCATCTGCTTCTGTAGTTAAGCCAGTTTTATGGATTCTGTAGCCACCAAAGCTGTCCCTCCAAAGGGCCCAGTTTACTTAGTCTCTGACCAGTATAAGACTGTGACATAATTTTTCTTCCCATTTTTTTCAGGCTGGGATAAGCAGGTACTGGCAGAGCTTCAGATTATCAAGGAGAGCCGAGGATTGCCTTCTGCCATTTCAAAAAATGCTTGGCAGGAAGCAACAACATGAAACTACCGAAAACAAATACAGGGTTTAGACAAGATTTTCTCTTTTTTCCTTTACCAATTTCTCCTTGGACTGGTTATCATTTCCTCAATTATAAGTGCATATTTAAAAATATTATATTTTAATTTAATATAAGCTATAATTACACATTTTATATCAATCTAAATAATTCTGAAGTACCTACTATATTTTTTCCCACACTCTGGGTGTTGCCTGCTCGTGTTTCTAAACCAAAGTTATGGCTCTCCATGCTCTAAGCACATGACAAGACAGAACTTCCTGGCCCTCTATTGGGGTCATGGTGGCTGTTGCAGCTTGGCGGGATTTGAGTCATAGTGAACAAAGGATTGTCTCTGGTGACTTCACGGTGCATACGTACACATGAGATTTGAATGTATTCAACTTTCTAATACACATTCTGTCCATAAACCTCAAAGAAAATCTCCATCCTCTCTTTCTCCTCTATTGCTAGGAGTCTTAGCTGAGGACATCCTTGTAGATTCCTGGGAGATTCCCTTGAGCCAAGTTTTTAGCTGACCCTGAAATCCTTTTCCCTATTCCTTTAAAAAGCTCCATTTAGCTGTAACTTTTTAATCTCCCCACTTAGGGACAAACTGATGCAGTTTTGTGTATACAATTCATCTAAGTTATTTGATTTCAAGCTAGTTTATTTGAAGAATTTCTATTGTCAAATATTGTAGACACAAATAATGACATGGAGACTTATTATTAATTATGAAAACTCGATCTCAGCTTAGGCTTGTCCCACTAGTTCTTATAACTTAAATCAACCCATTTATATTAATCTACATCTTGCCTCATGGCTTTTTAGCTTTCTTCCATTCTGTATGTTAGACTCCCTCCATGTCTCATTGGCGTCTTTCTCAAAAGCCTAAAATCATTCTGAGTTCCTCTCTTCTCCCCAGAAGTCCTGCCTATCTCTCCTACCTATTGGCCATTCAGCTTTTTATTACACCAATCACAGCAACACATCCTCACAATGTACAAATATTCTGCAACAAAATATGTTTAAAGGACAGTGTTCACTTTAACCCTGTTAGCTGTTTCCCTCACCACAGTCAGTCTTCAGCTGGCAGCCCACTCTGGTGAGTGATAAGTCCTGGACTAACTGGATAGGAGTTGAGTTTCTGTCAGTCAGAGCCCATAGTTGCAAACAACAGAGGTAAATTCTGGCTAAGAAGTAAAAAGAAATTAATTAAGATATTGTCAAGACTTCACAATCAATGGAAGACCGAACAGCTATGCAAATTTCCTCGTCTAGAAACCAATCTGTTGAAGAAATGGGTTCAACTGATTAGCTCCAGCTACAAAAAGGAAGGTATTATTCTTTATTTCTTCAGCACTGGCTCCTAGATCAAATTCGGATGTAGGTACTCATGACTGATATGTTGTGTGACTGTAAAGAAAGTTGGAAAAGCAAAACATTGGTATTTTCAGCTTCTACAGTAAAGACAGCCTTTGTTCTCCTTACCACATGAAGGATGGAGAACTAAATATTCCCTGGACCTTTTACTAAAGGTTTAAATGCTGAACCAGAGAGAATGAAGAGCCAAAACAAATGAGAAGTATCTATTTTCAGCATAGCAATTCAATACGTAAGTGCAGGAGACATGTGGCTTCAATCTACTATGGCAACAAATATCCATGGTCCTGTTCATCCCTGCACACTTAAACCATAGCCACTGTTTGAAAACTGAGATGCATTTGTGAACTTTACACCAATTTTCACATTCTTCCTTTACTATTGACTGTGTAACAAATACCCCCTCTTTCACCACACACACACACACACACACACACACACACACACATACACACACACACACACTCATACATTCACATATGCACACTTATGCAAATGTCAGGAGTAACATTTCCATCCATACATTCAGGTGGAGTAATTAATTGTCATGAGCAGAGGTGACCCCAGAGTACCAAGCCCATTTGTCCACTCACCTGGTAGTTTCCACTGTAACTCCATTTGCCCAAAGTACAGGCTATATGTCAATGTTAAATCAAAGTATTTGATTCAAGGCTGGGAGGATGGCTCATCATGTAGAGCACTTTCTGGACAAGCAGAAAGCCCTGAGCTTGAATCCCCAGAAACCATATTAAAAAGCCAGACATATGTGTCTGCACCCTCCTGCTGGAACGGAGGTAGGTAGGGGGCTCTCTGTGGCCTACTGGCCACTAATGTGGGGAAAAAATGGTATTTTTCAGTTCAGTGATAGACTTTGTCTTAACAAAGTAAGGTAGAACGCAATGGAGGAAGACACCCAAGCCCACTCTGTCCTACATGCACTACAGGCATGTGTACCCACGTACACAAATGTAACCATTGTGTATATGTACACATAAGAAAGTGAAATAAAATATGAAGTCAGAAAGCAACTTTGCTGCACCATCACAATGTACCGTTAAGTATCCATTTGTATGATTTAACCAGCTGTGAAATGAGGTATTTGGTAGCAGTAAAACCCAAAAGTGCTTCTAGATGCTAAATTCTATAATTCAGTTAGTCCCAGTCTGAAAGTATTGGGCAGGATTGCATTGGATACAGCCTCCTGACCTAATGGTTTGTCTTAGGACATGACAGATTCTTAACAAATACTAGATATCAGTTGGGTGATAAATAAATATTAAAAGAATGAATGAATAAACATTTCTGGTTTTTTGTTGAAGTGTGAATAGGCCAATCCATGGACATCCCTCTGACTGTCCTTTCAACTGATGCATGCCTTTCCCTTTCCCCAGACTAACACTCTATCACTAAGAATTTCTCAGTTAATGGGCTAGAGAGATGGCTCAGCTGTTAAAAGCTAGGCTCACCACCAAAATTAAAAGATGATTTAAAATAAAGATTTTTATTTAATTTTTAAAACCTTAATATGGACTCACATACTATTCCATCCACCCATTTAAAGTGTACAACTCAATAGTTTTTAATGCAGCCACAAAGTGAAACCATTATTGCAATTTTCTAGCATTTCTATCAACCCTACCTGAAGAACATCATGTGCACAATGTTTCTTTCCACGCTGGGTGGTAGATTGCTGGCAAGAGCAGTTGATGAGGACTCAGTCTGTCACATTAGAGAAAGCACAAAGCAGGACAGGGGCAGCTGGGCACATCACACCCACGGGAAACAGAGAGCAAAGAATGCTGGGACTCCACCTGCTTTCTCCTTTGTTCAATCAGGAACAGAAACCCATGGGATGTGTTGTCTCCACACAGGGTGGGTCCTCCAAACATCCTCATAGATACACTGAGAGGGGTGTTTCCATGGTGATTCTAAGTCTGGTCAGGCAGACAATGAAGATTAATGATACCACTAAATTAATCTCTATCCTTCCTCTCAAACCTCAGCTCTAAGATATCACTGATCTACTTTCAGTCTCAATAAATTTGCAGATCTTGGACGTTTCATGAGTTTAATAATAAAAATGTATGTGCTTCATAATTGGCTTCTTTAACTCATCAAAATTTTTAAAGGATCGTCTGTATTGTAACATTTATCAATGCGTGATTTGGTTTATAACTAAATAATATTTCATTGTACAAATGCACATTCTTACCTTCTCATGAGTTGGTGAATATTTTAACTAATTTCTATTGAATCAGTTTGTGAGTATTTTAGTTATTATTATGAATAACACTGTTATGAACATTACCATATCAATTTTGTGTTCGTCAATGATTCATGTCTCTTCGGCATATACCTAATTAGTACTGCTGGATCTAAATGAAGGTTTGTGAATGTGTATGCAATTGCTGGATCTGATAGTAACTCTGTATTTTGGCTTTTGAGGGACTAAAAGTGGATTTTACTTGATAGAGCATTTACATTGGAATGTAAAATATAAAATAATAGAAAATGGAAAATATTCATTTTCTAAAGTGGATAGAACATTTACATTCTCACATGCAATGTCCGAATGTCCCAGAATTCCATATTCTCGTCAGTACCTGCTGTCATCCCCTCGTGACCATTGCCATCCGAGGTATCTCACTGCAGGTTTGAGTTGCTTCTCAGATGGCTAATAGTGTTGAGCATTTTATCACATGCTTATTGGTCATTTGTAGCTGCTCTTTCAAAAGCATCTATTAGGATCCTTTGATCATTTTAACTGGATTACTTGGGGGTTATTTTATTGTTGAGTTTTAGAGTGCCTCAAATATTCTATATCTATATTGCTATACATAGAACATTTGAAAAGATTTTCACTTATCCTAATAATTATACTTTTACCACCATTATGGCAACCTTGGAAATTGAAAAAAAAAATAACTTCAAGGAAGTTTAGTTTATCTGACTTCTCTTGTTGTTTGTGATTTTAATTATAAGACTTTTGGGGTTCTAATAATTTTTAAAATTTTCATACAATTGTTTATACAGTTCTTTATAATACTTCTTTTTCAAGATTTATTTTTTATTCTTATTTTGAGTGTTTGAGAGTTTTGTCTGCATATATGTATTGCAACACACACACACACACACACACACACACACACACACACACACACACACACACACCTGAATATATATACATAATCTGCTCAGTCTGTATGATGATACTTGTATGTATGTGTTTTTCAGGGAAGACCATTTTGTGTTGGGTAACCATTTGGCATGCCCTTCCCTGGGGAATGCTATTTTTCCCACTCTCAGCACTTTTAGTAGCCTGTAGTTCTTTGGAAATGGCTGAGACCTTGTGAACTTTCCCTGTTTCATGTTAGTATGTCTATTGGTGTCCTCCTTGTTTAGGTCATGTTTAGGCAGCCGTGTTGGTGAGGCTTCATGGGTGTAGCTTCTGACATTTCTAAGAGACATAATCTCATAGCAAACTTCTGGCTCTTATAAGTTTTCTATACTTCTTCCACAGTAATCCCTGAGCCTTAGCTGCTGGAGCTATATTGTGGATTGATCAGCTAGAACTTGGCTCTACAACTCTGCATTTTATCAGTTGTAGTTTTCCATAATACTCTCTATAGCTTACAAAGAGAAATTTCCTTGATGAGGTGTGAGAACTATACTTACTTATGGGTACAAAGATAAATATTATGAACATGGTTTTCGATCTCTGGGTCAAGACCCCTTTGAGGTTAAACAACAGTTTCACAGGGGTTGCATATCAGATATCATGCTGCATATCAAATATTTACATCATGATTCACAACAGTAGCAAAATTAGTTATAAAGTAGCAACAAAATAACTTTATGATTGGGGGTCACCACAACATGAGGAACTATATTAAATGGTCACAGCATTAAGAAGGTTGAGAACCATGGATTTAGAATGTTGGATTATGCTGGTTTAGTAAAGTTGTGGTCATCATCTAGCAACTGATGGAAACAGATGCAGAAACCCACAGCCAAACATTAGGGAAGCTTAAGGAATATTGTGGAAGTGGGAGAGGAAAGATTGTAGAAGCCAGAGGGGTCAAGGACACTATAAGAACATGGCCCACAGAATCAACTAACCTGAGCTCACATGGGTTCACAGAGACTGAACCAACAATCAGGAAGCCTGCATGAGTCTGACCTAGGTCCTTGGCATGTATGCTATGGTTGTGTAGCTTGATCTTCTTGTGGGACTCCTAACAGGAGGTGCAGGCATGTCTCTGACTCTGTTGCCTACCTTGGGGACCCTTTTCCTTTTACTGGGTTGCCTCATCCAGCCTCAATATGAGGGGAGGTGCCTAGTCTTATTACAACTTGATTCGCCATGCCATGTTTGATTGATATCTGTAGTGGTATTTGCTCCACCCATGACCTTGGGCGGTGCTTCCTTTGGGCCTGCTCTTTTCTGAAGGGAAACAGAGGAATGAATGGAGTTGGGGAAGAGGGAGACTGGGAAGTGGTGGGGGGGACTTTGGTCTGGATGTAATATATAAGAGAAGAACATATTTTTTTTAAATAAGTATATGCCAACTTAAGATTTCCTTCTTGATTCATGATAGGACCATATTGATCAATATATATTATATATAATAATTTTTAATTCTACAATTTTCTTCCATTTTTTTTAGTTCTAATATCATTCCACATGGTCTTAGAATATATGTTGTAAGATACCAATACTTGTAGATTCAGTGAATCTTGCTTTGTAGTCTTGTGTAGGTCTCTCCTGAAGAATGGTCCATGTCTACATGTAGAGACTACATCTTTTATTATTGTGTGGGTTGTTCTATCATTGCTTTACAGTTTCAGCCAGTTTTTGTTCTATATCATGTTAAGAGTGGCATAATAGAGTATTCAAATATTATGACTGAATTGTCTGTTTCTTTCTTTCATTCTGCCAGATTTTGCCCCATATATTTTTTCTGTGGGAGAGATATCTTCCTGATGTGTTAAGTTCTTATCATCATTGTGAAACATCCTTCTTTATCTCCAGTAATCTTGTCTGTCTTGTATGTTTTAAAGTCTATTTTGTCTGAGAGTAATATAGATAGTCCATGTTCTAATGGTTATGGTTTGAATGACTTATCTTTTTACATCCTTTTGTTATTAAAACATTTTATATATTTAAATTTATTGTATATCTCATGTATATATAATGTTGTTGTGTCTTGTTTTTAACAGAATCCGACAATCTAAGCTTTTTCACTCCATTTAGTCCATTCACATGTCATTGTGGGTAAGTTTCTATCTTCCATGTTTTAATTTTGTTTGTCATATGTTATATCATTGTTTTATTCTCTCTTCAATTTTTTTCTGTTTTTTTCATAGCAAGTAAGCCAACATTTTACATTCATTGATTTTAACACTAACTTTTATAGTATTTAATTTTACTACTTGTTATTTTCTTAATATTTCCTCTAGGACTATGTACTCAAACTTATGGGAATGCACTTCATATGATACTCAGTAAATCCTGGTACATAAATCCTAGTCCTCTTTCGCACCATTATTGTTAAACATTTTAAATCTACCCATTGCTTTCCCCACACTCTGTTTCAAATAAAGTCAGGTCCTGTAGTAGAGCTCAGAGCTCTTGTTCCCATGGTTTTTCTCACTAAGCAGTAGTGAGTACTACTGCTGCTAATGAGTGATCTGGACAGTTATTGCTTATTCCCAATTATATCCCTGACTTTTGAGCAGGATACTAAGCTGGAAGAGCCGCCACTGCTCTTTTCAGCCTACCTCTCTCAATAAATACCCTTTTCTCTATAAATAAGATTAGAAAATGGCAGTCAGAGCCCCAATATTTGTGAACTCCTGGGCCTGAGATACAACTTTACCCTATGAATAAGGCTGGGGTTAAATGGATGTAGAGCCTCTTCAATACGGAACTGAGAGAGGAGCTGAGAACTCCTAATGATGCCCTACATCTCCTAGGGAGATTTGGGCCTCAGTTGAGGAGTAGAGACAGAGGGAGCTTTGGCTTCACATCTAGGAGTAGAGATTCCTGAGCACAGAAAAGGAGGGCAGGGTTGTGTCTCTAGTGCCACAGATTCTTGCTGTTCTAACTGAAACAGGGTGAAGGGTTTATTCTTCAAGTACATTTCCAAAGATTCTAGTATTTGTTTTTAGTAGTTCTCTGCAGATAAATTGTCTGATTGAAGAAAGGATCAACAACACTCACCTAGTCACCATTTCAGGAATCACCTCCCATTTATCTTAAAGCATTGCTTAAATTGCAAACAGTTTGGATTAGCAAGCTACACAGTCTGTGCCATAAAACTTTCCTGAAGTTTGTTCATGTTGTCTTCCGTGCTTTGTTTTTCACCCTCACCCTGCTCTCTCTATCCAAAAATCAAGGTGAAGAAATAGAAAAAAGATCCAATGATGTTGGTGTTTATACAATGCTCAGGAACCACTGGACCACTGACCTGAAGTAGCTGATGAATACATTTATTTCTTGTTTCATTCAAGAGCAGATAGAGTTTCCATCCGACTTTTGTCTCAAGTTTAATTCTAAGCATGATTTTAATGGCATGCATCATTAAAGCATCTCTCTTAGAAGTATAGATGTACAGCACATATTCTGCACACATGTCCAGAAAGGTAATGTCACTGTAATGATCCAGTAATGTGATGTCAGTCTTAACACACGGAGCTGAACCGTTCTGAAGAAGCCTTCAGTCCATGGCCAATTGCTTGATATTGCCGTGTACTTTCTGAGTTATTTGTCAAAACTGTTTTGCTAGCAGTCTCAATACATTTGTAGCAAGCCTTTTGCTTTATTATTCCCAATACTTTGTTTGTACTTGAAACACAACAGTGAGCATGTTTGTGTAACTAATACTGTTACATAAGGTTCTAGCCAACTCACTCATCTACGCATTTAATGAATGTATGCTACCTAATCTCATTTATCTATGAATAAACCGTAACAGTGTGAGTGTGGCAGACAAGGACTGAGTAGAATAGAATTACACTTGTTTTCCTCTGATTTTTAGCTTTAACCAATTGTGTACTATCTTTACATTTGTTTATCTAAACTCAGTTAAAGAAACTCTGAGTGAATTTATCCAGCCATTCTTAGCCTTAACCAAAAAGGGCAGGGGGTTTCCGGCATGTAGCTGATCCAACATAATAGCTTTAAAACATTTGAAGATAGACATTTCTCCTGTTTAGAAATTAGGCTAAGTATGTAGGTCAGTGGTAGAGCACTTGCCTAGCATGAGCAAGGCCCTAGATTTAATCCTCAGAAACACACACAAAATTTAATAAAAATTACAATAAATCTTATGAAAAAGGATGGACCTACCAGAACAATCAAGACATACTTTCTACCCAACTGACTCAAAGAAATGATTAATAAAATATCAGGAATTCATACACCACAGTAGCAACAGCAATGAAAACATTTTAGAAATAAGAAAAAAAAATCTCTCCAGATAGCTTTCCAAAGAAGATTTGCAAATAGCCAGTGAGTTTTTCAGATGGTGCTTAATACTGGTAATCCTCTGGGAAAAATGAAGTCAAAACAAGTTAACAAGTCTTGGCCAGGATACAATGGGGACACTTGGCACATCGTTGGTGGGGTTGGAAATGGATATGTCAATTATGGAAGGCAGTAGAAGTTTTTCAAGAACTTAAAATTAGAAATACAATGAACCTAGCAATCCCAATTTTTCACAAGTAGCCAAAGGAGTTGATTAAAGTTTGTAAGAGATGCTTGCACAGTTTATTGGCAGGATAATTCACATTATCCAAAAGAATGCCAGTAAATGGATGGAATCAAAGAAATATGTTATTTAGATGCAACAGAATTTTATTTCATCTTGAAAAGGGAAATTCTGCCACCTGTGACAAAAGGAATAGACCTAGAACACATTACACTAAGTAAGTCATGGCAGGTACAGAAAGGCAATTACCTGTATGACATTGGTATACTTGAAATCTTAAATAATTACATTCAAACAAACAGATAACAGAATGGTGGTTTCTGGGTATGGAGGGGAGAGCAAAGCAGAGATGTTGGTCAAGGGGTGCAATGGTCCAGTTGAATATGGTAAAGACACACAACATGAAGACTATGGGCCACAGTATTGTAAGATTTATTTGAAATACATTAAGACAGTTTCTCTGGCTCACATCCAGAGGGGGAAAAAAGTAACCATATGTGTTGATATATTTATGTTAACTAGATCGATTATAGTGATTACTCACAGGTATAAACATATTGGATCATTAAATTGTGTACCTTACATATGTACAATCTTTCAAAAAGTTAATTAAGCAATAGCTATGGACACTTTATGAAGTGGCCAACAGGCAGAATTTTCACTTGTTTAGAAGGCTCTACAAAATAGTGCTAATCTCTAGACTCTTAAGACATACCCAGCTTCCTGACAACCTTTCTACTCCATCTCTGCATCTCCTATAAAAGCACATTTTTACTTTCAGAATTTAGTGTTTCCACAGCAAAGGGTTATAGAGGCCCAAACACCATCTTCCTGGTAGCAATTCAGAGGAAAACATAGAAAGTCCTTAAAACTTAATTTTCCTTAGTCAGAACAGGTTATATTTTTCATTTTGAAGAACTTTCATTTATTGCTGTTGAAATCCACACTACCATTTGTGGGCTAGAGTTGGCCCATGATTGCTAATGATGTATGAAAAATACGACATGGAGAACTAGTGCTTCTTAGCATTACTGCAATCTGATGAAGTAGCCTCACACCTACGGACTCTAATGATGAATTTGGAAATGATGCATGTTTTTATTTTGGGATTTCAATCTCATGCTGGTTTGTTTCAATGGACTTTGAAAAAATATCAGTCAGTAATAGATTGAAAATGAGCAGAGCCAATGCTTCTCCACAGAAAGTCAAGATTATTTCCCACAGTCTCAGCCCTCTTGTGCCCTCCTCCTTATTGTCATGTCAAGAATGCTAAGGAATTAGAACTGTAAGTCTCCCTTTGGTATGTTTCTTGTAAAATATAAATGCATGCTTTATGTCAGTCTTGTATTCCTCTGTAATGAATCATCACATGGTTAGCGGGCTAAGACATTATGTATTTATTAGTTTATCAGTGTATTGGCCAGGAGACTGTGTGGTGTAGCTGTGCTGTGGGATGGTCTGTATGTCAAGTGTGTTGCTGATTGGTCAATAAATAAATCACTGATTGGCCAGTGACCAGGCAGGAAGTATAGGCAGGGCAAGGAGGAGAATAAAGCTGGGAAGTGGAAAGCTGAGTCAGAGAGACACTGCCAACGGCCACGATGACAAACAGCATGTGAAGATGCCGGTAAGCCACAAGCCACGTGGCAAGGTATAGATTTATAGAAATGGGTTAATTTAAGATATATGAACAGTTAGCAAGAAGCCTGCCATGGCCATACAGTTTGTAACCAATATAAGTCTCTGTGTTTACTTGGTTGGGTCTGAGCAGCTGTGGGACTGGCGGGTAAGAGAGAATTGTCCTGACTGTGGGCCAGGCAGGAAAACTCTAGCTACATAGCTGGACTCTTTGCTTGGGACTTTATGTGAACAACATCAAGATACTAACTGGACTGAGTTCTTTTTTTTTTTTTTTTTTTTTTTTGAGACAGGGTTTCTCTGTGTAGCTTTGTGTCTTTCCTGGAACTTACTCTGTAGACCAGACTGGCCTCGAACTCACAGAGATCTGCCTGCCTCTGCCTCCTAAGTGCTAGAATTAAAGGTGTGTGCCACCACCACCCGGCCCAACTGAGTTCTTAACTGGAGCTTCTAGGGGAAACTCTAGCCTCATAGTCTTTGGTGTTAACAGAATTTAGTTTCTTGCAGGGAGAAGATCCCCCACTTCTTTACAGCCAGAGTCGTCTCTCAGCTCCTGGACACTGTTCACAGTTTTCGTTTTTTTATTAATTGCCCCTTAGTCTTTATGGTGATAAAAGAGTGTAGGGTGTTTCTTCTACTACAGCCCCCTAACCTTCTCTGCTATGACTGACCAGGAGGAGCCTTGGGAGGTAGACCCATTGGGCTTCTCTCCCTACCGTAGCATCAGTTTTGCCATAGAGTATAACCCAGTCCGAGTGAAACCCACCAAGTGCACAGACCCAGCAATGACATAGCCATACACCATGTATCCACAACAGAAATCAGGCAACAGGGAACACTTCAGGACATGCTGGAATTCTACCTACCACATGCTCTATGGAACTCTGTATATAAATTCAGCAATTGTTTCCTTTGAATTCTGACTGATAAAGACTCTTGACTATTAAGTAACTATCTTTACATCAATCTACCCTTCGTTTAGAAAGAGTCTGTCTTTGTATACAATAGGTTGAGATTGTTTAATTTCATGACTAAACTAATATTCACTAAATACCTCCTGTTTAAAAGCAAGGAGTAATAGCACCTGTGTGGTATATTACAGATGTTTAATTTCAGTGCCTCCGATTTCACAGGGAGTGTGTAAACTAAAATCGCTTTCTTTGAAAATTCAGTTTCATAAATTTTAAATACTCTTGAGGTTTCCCATTAAGAGATATTTCAAAGGAATGCTATGGTTCCTGCTAACTTATTACAGAGCCATCCCTTTATAACATAAACTGAAGACTGTGTGATAATTCATTCCAGTTAGAGATATAAACAGATTATTACAGATAACTTAAGTAATGCTTTTCTCTCCTGTGAATACAATTTGTGTTACTTAAAATCTAGAATCAAAAGAAGCTTATTTTTGGAGATCTTTAGAGTTGGTAGAGAAGCAAGCAACAGCATCACTACCTAATTAAATCATATACTGTGCATGATCTCTGTTAGCATTGGAGGGTTCAGGATCAAACAAGATGGGGAAAGTGTATGTACCCTGGATAAGTATCATTTGCAACAAGTTGGCAAACTGGCAGACACTAAAAGCCAAAAATAGCAGTCTTGCCATGGAATTATTTTTCAATGACTTCATGGTTCCACAATCCAAATCTCTCTCTCAATCTCTCTCTCTCTCTCTCTCTCTCTCTCTCTCTCTCTCTCTCTCTCTCTCTCTCTCTCTCTCTCTCTCTCTCTCTTTCCTTCTCTCTCTCATAGATTACTCTAGAAAATTTGTCACTTTAAAAAATATACCATGATGATGTTCTTGAAGCTGTTGATGACAAAGATGACCAAGCATTCTTTGACACTGAGCACAGCAAAGTCAAACCTTATCCTCTGCTTGGTGACACAGATGTCTTAATTGCACTGAAAACACTCCAGCTAATGCCTTGCTCCTGAATTCATTTAACTTTGCTAATATTCTCAGCCCTTTTCCAGGCTTATGTTTCTATGTCAAATTCATCTTAAGCATTGCAGCCAAGAGACAGACATGTTTTACAAAATAGGCGGCTTGCTAGAGACTACCATACATCTAAGAGTGTGCTTTGCTGTGGTGTGAGACAGAGTCATATGGAGCAAGCTTTTTGTTGGATAAGTTGACTCTGCCTGGGTCTGGATCATGAGGTGTGTTCCTAACATGAGGAGAAGAAGGTCAGTTTTGTGTCTTTTGATGCCTTATTTCATGTACTGGCTCTCTGCCTATGCCTACAGAGTGTTTGTCCACTAGGGGAGCCAAGCCCTGACCAGTGCGCCGCCCCCCCCCCCCCCCATCAGTACACTCACATTGCCATAACCTCTTACTCATCCTGTTTGTGGAGAAGAGATCGCCATTCTCAAAATTACCAGATGGCAGAGCACAGACCCCACAGGGGACAGGTGAGAGTAGCAGCGATTTGTCAGTCTCCTATGCTCCTGGTGGGAGAGAAGGAGACACCACATGTCGTGCATGGCCACACAGGAACTGCCCTTGACAACAAACTGAACAGCTGGGACTGTGAAAGGCAGGCTTCGCAGGATTACAAGGGTGAGGTAGCCTCCGGCTCCATGGGTAGATGTCCTTGGCTTACTTAAATTTCATAGATTCACAAGGAAATGAAGCCAGTGGTTTGGGGACTGGGCTGTCTGTGGACGGCTGTCTGAGTTCACACGAAAGTTGCTGAATGGGCACATTTCCACTGAGTGAGGGGCACAGTTTTGAGTATAGTGGACTCCCAGCTAGGTCTCTAGTGTCTTGTTAGATTTAAACATGTCAAAATAGCCCTTAAAATTTCCATTCTAATACTGCTCAGATGACGAAACAAAAATAAAGACGAAAACAAACCCTAACCACTGCAACCTTTCTCTGCAGAAAACAGTAATGACAAGTAAGATAGCAGCAGTAATGCCAGACCCCTTCTTAAAGTTCGAAGAGGAAGGCACTCCTAAAATACCCTTGCCCTAGGAGCATTAGAGCTCTTTCTAACAAATACTGATCATGGTTCTCAGTTGCCTACATACTAGTTTCTCTTACTTTTCTGGGCTGAATAATCTCTCATTTTCTGCCCTGGGCAAGATTAGATGACTCCCGGAGATGACCAGGTGTTCAACCCCCTGCTCACTTCCTTCTTGGCATGGAGACTGTCATTTCTGTGATGTGCTATTTCTGTTTTTTCCAGAAAAGTACTATTGAAGTTGTATTTACTAGAAGTGATTCATTTCCACCTTTTTGTCCCCCTCCCTGGTAGCTTAGAAAATGCCAAAAAAACTCAAAAGTGCCTCATGCTGATGCTGAATCATCTTTAGATATTCTTGGAATACAAGTCCGAGTTCATCAATGTGTCTGTCACCAGAGGCGCTTTCCCTGCCCCGAGGCTCAGACCTTAATAGAGTTGCTCTCTCCATACCTGTGTGCCATCTCCAGGGAAAGAAGGGGTGGATGTGAGGGAGGGAAGAGGACATGGGGGCAAGCTTCAACTTGATTCCAAGAAGCAGCGCCATCAATAACATGTGTCACTCCTGAGGACATTAGGCACCAAATTCTGGACTTCATGGCCAGCCACCAAGGGACGTTTTTGCTGGTACAGTCACTATATAAACTCCCATTTGGTCTTTTTGGTACCCCCTGCTCTGCAAGCATCCTGTAAATTTTCTTGACTTAATTTCACTAGATTTCTGAACCTGCACGTCCTTCCTGTGTACCAAGTGCCAGCAGGACTGAGGTCACAGCCACAGGCCCCGCTGGGGTTTGGAGGAAGGTGACAGGAAGCAGCTGCTCTACTCTCTGCTCTCCATTACTGAAATCACCTGCTGCTTCGGTGCAGCCAAATGCCAAGCACTCCAGAATAATTCGGCCTTCGTGCCTGTGTGCTCGCCTTCATTCACCCTCAGAGCACCAACATGAGCCAGGCACTCCTCACCCGCTGTTTCCTTCCTACCTGGAGCCACTAGGGGAAGAAGAAAAGAGGAACCATGGAAACCCACCCACAGAAGCAATCCCAACCAAATCCCTTTGCATACAATCCAAGGACTAGATAAATCGGATCCTGAATTTTAAGAGGTCCAAGTTTTCTATGTTGGAATAATTTTTGGAATGGATAACTTTCTTCAGGGTTTCTAACTGGGAATGCTAACCTGGAAATGTGGATGTTTACTCTCTTGTCCCACTTTGGCTGGATTAGAGTACTATCAGGCTGGAGAGATGCTCAGTGGTGAGCAACACTTGCTGCTCTTGCAGAGGATCTGAGTTTAGTTCCAACCACCTGGGCCAAGGAGCCCATGACCTCCTGCACTTCAGCTTCAGAGTATCCGGTGTCTTCTTCTGGTGTCTCTGGGGACCTGTACTCACATACTCATGTCCCAACACTGACACACACATAAGTAAAGTAAAATCTTTTTTAAAAAGAATATTATTAAGTGAAATGTTTAAAAACCTTTGGTGGTTTGAAAGAAAATGGTCCCCAAAGGGAGTGGCACTATTAGGAGGTGTGGCCTTGTTGGAGGAAGTGCGTCACTGTGGGGGAGAGTTTTGAGGTTTCTTTTTGCTCAAGTTTCCCTCAAAGTGGCAGTCTACTTCCTGTTGCCTGCAAGATGTAGCACTCTCAGCTCCAGCACCATATCTGCCTGCACACTGCCATGCTCCCTTTCATGATCATAATGGACTGAACCTCTAAAACTGTAAGCCAGCCACCCTCAATTAAATGTTTTCTTTATAAAAGTTGCTGTGGTCGTGGTGTCTCTTCACAGTAATAAAACTACCTAAGACAAAGTCTCTTGATGTGAACTGCACTCTTACATGAGGCCCAACAAGCCAAAACTAAGTGAAGCTGTCCACACTGAAATTCTATACAACCAACTCCAAACTAAACTGCTTATCTGACTAAGAAATGAGATGGGTTGAATTTGGCTAGCAGAATAATGGATTCCCCTTGTTTTAACATTTACAAGGAAAAGTAACTGTTGCAAACTGACAGTTCTGCCCTCTGACTCTACTTTCTTACTCATTTTCTGACTACACAGTCAACCTCATCTGTTCAGCTCATTGGATCTCAAATTCCAGAATCACAAATAAAAATAAACATTTAAATCATATTTGTTTATGTGAATGTTTCCTTTAAATACCCACAAAGGTCCTATTAAGGGGCTAGGAATAGCAGTGCATACCTATAATCCCATCATCTGCAAGCTGAGGCAGGAGGATTATTGAGTCTGGGACTAGTCTGGGCTATATAGTAAAATCGTGTCTCAAAAAAATCCCATAAAACTGCTTTAATTTTCTAAGACATTTATTTATTTATGATTGGCACTGATTTTCAAAGTAGATGGATTAGATTTTAGTTCCTAGTATATGTATTGTTTTTAAAATACCATTTACATTAGCAAACCTCTGGATCCCCTAAATGAAGCTGAGGGTAAATTTGTATTGAAAATTTAAGAAAGTAATCAATGCTGATTGCAACCCTATATTAAGAAAATAAAGCAATGTCCTCACTAGTTTGAAAGAAAATTGCAGGTTATTTTCTTCTGAGCAGTATGCTTTGAATATTCAATCACATTTCTAGTCTAATCACTTGGCTTGTTAAGCCTTCAGTCATCTTCAAATATCAGCCTCAGAAGTCAAAACTCCAATTAGCAAAATCATAAATATTTTTAGGAAACGGGAGAGGAAGAGAGATTGATATGTATCATAACTAAAAAGTAAGACATGCTTTCAATAAGTTTGGTAAAGTACATAAGCAAAACTTTCTGAAAATCATCTAGAAGGTTAATGGTTAAAGCGATCATGTGTTAAGTACATTAAATATTCCAGATGGCCCTGAGGTCAATGAGAAAAGGCAACAGGCTTTAGTATCTCAATTTTCAATAGGGTGAGGTCATGAAGTCACAAGATTTTAAATAAAAACATACACACAAAGCATTAACCTTTTCAAATCTATGAAAGACTCTATGTGTGTTTATTATTTTAATGAGCAAGGTACATGAGCAGTTATGTTAAGGGGACAAAAACCTTATGAAATGGATGGTAAGATCATGCTTTTTGTTCATGTGGAGTCACAGTGGAGCAAACCACAGAGGAAGTAGAAGCCACCCCCACAATTAGAGACAATCTTTTTCTCTATTTGGTGACCTAAAGAAGAAGTAGGAAGGATAGCTGGTTTCGGCATCCTCTAATTATGAGCTCTAGTTACAAAGATTCACTATTAGCTTTTGGAGAACCTGAGCGGAGAAACTTTCCAAGCTGACTGGATTTTCTGACCTGTAGGATTTGAAGAAATAAATGGATTTTGTTTGAAAGTGATACATTTGTTGCCCTTTGTTACACAGCTAGGAAACTATTAAATAAAGTTGATGACCAAACAGTGATTGGTCATCAACTGGTATTCTACATGGATCAACTGCTGCCATTCCTTACTCAGTTCTATGTTCCTCTGCATCCCTAGTCCCACCCTTCCTTCCTTGACCCACTTCCTACTTGCCAAACCCAATACACAGCATGACATTTTCTACTCACGGCTTGGGTTCAGTCTACCATATTCACATCTTCTTCATCTTTGGAGTCATCTCATGGGAGGAAGCCTTTGCTGATAAACTCCTGGATCCTGAACCCTCAGCACTGCTAATATCACCTCTCAGTTTGCACCAGAGAAAGCCTAGCCCATATGAATTTTAACATGGGTTATTTGTACTTCATTCCAGAAGGCTGCCTTCCTGTAGAAAAACAGATGGGTATGGAAAATATTTCAGGAGAAAATTAGCCAGATTTGGAATTGATGGAATACATAAGATGAAGAAAAACAGTCAAAAGTATGGAACTCTGGAAAGATGAAGACTAGTGATATCACCATCCAATATGAGTAGAACATTAAGAGGACCTGGAAGCAAGACAATGAAACTGATTTCACCGTGCTGAATGTGCAGTGTTATAGGAACACCCATGACTGCCGTGAGCTCCTTGGAACAGTCAGATCCCTAAGTCCAAGAAAAATGTGTGTCTCCTTCATTGTCTCTAATGCTAGCTGTATTTTAAGTTCTTGTTAACTATAATTCAGTGTCTTCATGGGTATATAAATTATTCATTTAACATCTGGGCTTCGGATGGGAGTGTATTGGACATAGCATCTCTAGCAGAGTAGGAAAATACAAATCCAAAGCCACAAATTCACATTTAAAAAAACAAAACCTTACAGGAGGCTTGGAAGATAGAAAAACCAAACCAGATTGAGTATTGTTCTGGACCAAAAATGTGTAAGGAGTGAAAATGTTTTTATGCATATAGATACTTTTTAAAGTACTCTTCTAGTTATGATATAGACTAAAATAATCATGGGCATAATTATACAATGTCTAGATTTTATTTAAATTCCCACACCAGACCATCTGAGAGGAAGAAATAGACCAGTAGGCAAGAAGGATGAATAAGAGAAGATGGAACATAGTTAAAGTGCAGTATAGACATGAATGGAAATGTCACAATGAAACCTATTTTTGTATGTAATTAATATACAGTAGTAAAAAATGAAGTAAAGATGCCTTCAAGTATGTAAGGAAGTGAGAGTCAAGAATGATGTAGTAAGAAAGTGGATGGTTACTGAAGGTAGGTAATAGATGCATGGGTGTTCACAGGAAGTTTCCATCCTCTTTTGTGTTTGCTTAAAAACTACAAAAACAAGAGATGGAAAGAAGGGAGGAGGGAGAGTGGGGGTTTTCAAGAGTTGGAATAGTTGTCTTTGTCTGAAGTCTTCACTGCATCCTTAGAGTCTACTGTAAATCCATCTGATCAGATTTGCGTCAATTTCTGTCTTCAGAGTTTTCACTCCTTCCATCATCAGTTCTTCACCTCATGATCACCCCATGTGTGCCTCTATATTAGAATTGGACCAACACAAGTAAGAAAGAGACATGTTATGTGTAAAATAAATGCTTGGTGTTTTATTTTTTACTATACAATGTATTTGGTATATAATTCAGCACGGGACAGACCTCCATGAACATCTGCAAAATGAATGGGCACAACACTCCTTGACACTTTCTGATGTTCTGAGAACAAAAACTCTCCATTAGTTCCCCATTGTGTCTCCATTGAAAGCATCTGGCTGATCTGACTCCATCAGGGAAAGACAGATTTGCAAAGAGAGACCACCTGCTTCAAGAGAGGAGCTGGGAGGGGTGATGCCCACCCAGTCAGAAATGAGCCAGCCAGCCACAAGCAGCCCCTTGACCTTGTCCTATAACAGCAACCCCAACAGAGAAGTTAATCTACTTAATGGAAAACAGATATGTTTCTTACTTACATCTACTACAGTTCTGTTCTTAAACATTTCCTGCCTCCTACATGATCTGCTCAGCAAAGGAGATGAAGGCTCATGATGCTGTAGAGTAAAGTCAGGGGGAACCCAGCAGACAAGACTGCCTAGGAAAAGCCTTTCTCTACTCATCCTTACCATGACTCCCAGGAAATTCACAGAGAAAGACAGAGCTTGGGTACTTAGTATAATACCATGTGGTAGTTAAGCAAAGAGCACCTTATTTTTTATTTCTGGTTCATTCTTTGGTGGACTATGTCCCAAGATGAGTTCTTCTGGGTTTATGAAATGCATTTGGAAAAGGGGTGCAGCACTCCAGACCTGTCCACCGGCCTCTCTTCTCATGGGAGGAGGGAGAAATAGCACCAAGTTAAGAGCTGATTCTCAACTCAGACCCAGAAGCCTGATTTCTCAGCCATCTGGCCCTAGTACCTTGAGAATAAATCACAATGTAATAGTGTTCAGAGTTTGGGACAAAATCTTCATAGTTCAATCCTTGCCAGATAGCTGTGTAATAGTTACACAGCTTCCTATCTTGGAGATGGGCTCCCTACCTGTTTCCAAATAGCAAAAGTGGACACATGCTACAGCGCTGGCCAAGAAGACTTACCCAGAAGACCCAGTCTGTCATGAGTGGGAAGCGAGGAACCCTGAGAATTTGTTCTGGCAGCAGCAGTAGCTGTAGCATCCAAAGCACTATTCTGGGAGTGGTGGAAGTTGACCGCCTTGGTATCCTCTGTCCATTTCTGACTGTAGTGTTGCCAATGGCCGTGTCTCTGGCACCTAACCAGATGCTTCCTGTGCTGTGGTTTTGGCTGAAGGGAGTCCACCCTTTCTCTAAGCTCATTGATTCTGCTCTCTTTCTCTGCTTGTGTTAGAGTAGATTTTCTTTTTCATAACCAAAGCCCTGAAAAGTTCTTGTATTTGCTCCTGAAATCCCTCTGAGAGGGTAGTGGAAAGACACAATCAGATCTGTGGAACGCCACAGAACAGTACCCCGTGAATGGCAGTTCCTAACCTAGGTGATGACTTGTTCCATACATACCGGCTGAGGTGCATGCTCTTTTATCATCATCGGTCATTGCCCCCTCCCTAGGAGTCAGACTTTTCCTCATCTGGACCCTGGTCTTCTGCATCACCTAGGAGTTACTATAGCATCTCCATCACTCAAGCCTTCTACCATCTTTGGTTCTGGACAAGGTTAATCACATGGAATGTGTGTAAATTTACCTCGGGTATGTCTTCTTTGGCACTAAATATTGGTGCTACCATTTCCACGAGTCTAACTTACACTGACATAATGAACTCTTGTTATTTGCTACTTTCCAAGTTCTCTACCAAGAAGTAGGGTATAGGACTCCTCTATATTTGGATCTCCAAATTGTCTGGGCCATACACCGGGGTTTATACCAGGGTAGGGGATGTCCAGCTTCTAACTCTTCTCTTGCTTCTTATCAGCCACCCAACAACTCCATCTTGGAGGATCTTATTGGCAGGCAAGGAAAAGTGGCTCACATATAGCTTAATGTTTTTCTATACTTATTCCATATTCATTTTTACACCACGACTTTTGTATGACTCTGTGTATCACTTTTGTTTTAAATATATATTCACAGAACTAGTTTACTACTTTTATTATTAATTTTTACTTATCATCATGCAAAGTAATTGGTTTCATCCATATATATACATATATATATGTATATATATATTCATACAATGACACTTTGTTATTATATGCCACTGTGATGGTTAATATTGAAAATTTAACAGGACCTAGAATCACCAAGATAAAGATATTAGGCATATCTGAGAGGGATTTTCTACACAGAATAATTGATACAGACAAACCTACTTAAGTGATTTGAAAGAAAACAGCCCCATAGAGGCTCATAAACTTAAATGCTTGGTCACCAGGGAGTAGCACTATTTGAAAAGATTAGGAGGTATGACCTTGTTGGAGGAAGTGTGTCACCGGATGTGGGCTTTGAAGTTTTCAAAAGCCCAAGCCAGGCCCAGTGGCTCTCTCCTCCTGACACCTGCAGGTCTGGATGTAGAGCTCTCAGCTACTTCTCCAGCCCCGTGTCTGCCTGTGTGCTGCCATGCTCCCTATCATGACGATAATGGAATAAACCTCCAAGCAAGCTCCAATTAAATGCCTTATTTTTAGAAGAATTGGTCATGGTGTCTCTTCACATCAATAGAACACTGACTAAGACAACCCTCCTGACTGTGGGTGGCGTAATTACATAATCTGAGATCCCAGAATGAATAAGAAGGAGAGCTGAACCTGTAAATGCAGTGTGACCAGCTGCCTAGAGCTGCTGCCACGTGGTTTCCCTGACATTAGGGACTGCACCCTCCGTCCTCTAAGAACTAAGTAAGTCCAAATTTACTTCCTTCCTCCTTCCTTCCCTTCTTAAGTTTCTTTTACCAAGTATTTTGTGTAACAGCAGGATAAGTAACTAATATAGGCATTCACTACCTCCCCAATCCCTGCCTCCCCTGTTACTGTTCCTCCTCATCCCCCAAATAGTATCTTCTTCTGCTTTCACAATGCATATATTCTGTTATGCTCTCTTGATTTCCCCACCCCCTAAGCCTTTTCCTCTCATAGTCATCTCCACACATTTATGTTTTTCATAGATAGATGATAGGAAGGAGAGAGGGAGAAGAAAGAAAGGAAGAAAATGAAAGACATAACATTTGTCCCTTGGTCTGGCGTACTTTCTTGCTTAGGAATTTCAGTTATCTTTGTTTCCCTGCAAATGTCATAACTGCATTCTTCACTGTAGATGAGTAAAAGTCCATTGTGTATATGAGCTATATTTTCTTTACCCATTCATACACTGATGAACCTTTGGGCTCTTTGACAAATGGTAATAGTGCAGCATTAAACATGATGTGCAAGTATCTCTGCAGCGTGCTGACTGAGAACCCTTTAAGCAAGAGGTGAGTTAATGGCAGCAGGCTGGCTTTTCATTCTATTGTTTTGTTGCTATGTAGAAGCTTTCAAATTTTATGCAATAACATTTATCAACATTTGTGTTTGTTTCTTATGCTGATAAAGTCCTTTTTAAAGAGTCATTGTCTATGCCTCTATGTTCTCCTCTAGTAATTTCAGCTTCAGGTCTCATATTAAAATCACTGATCCATTTTGAGTTGATTTTTGTACCAAGTGAGAAACGTGTATCTAGTTTTAATCTTCTAAATATGTGTACACAATTTTCCCTGCTCTAGGGAAAATTGAAAAAAATTATTCATATATATGTTTTTGATACATTCATTAAAAAGTTAGGTAGGGAGTTGGGGATTTAGCTCAATGGTAGAACACTTTCCTAGCAAGTGCAAAGCCCTGGGTTTGGTCTTCAGCTCCAAAGGGGGAAAAAGGTTAGATGGGGAACAGTAAGATGGCTCATCAGACAAAGGGCTTGTCTCCAAGTCTGGCAGCCTGAGTTCAGTCCTTAGAACTCATATGGTAGAAGGAGAGAGTCAACTCCTGCAAGTGGTCCTCTTACCTTCACATCCACACCCTCTGTCTGTCTGTCTGTCTGTCTGCCTCTCTCTCTCTCTCTCTCTCTCTCTCTCTCTCTCTCTCTCTCTCACACACACACACACACACACACACACACACACACACACACACACACAACACATATACACACATTGTGCTGGATAGTTTTATGGCAATTTGACACAAGTTAATGTCATTTGATAGGAGGTAACTGCAATTAGAGATACCATGATAGAGGGAGACATTTTGGGGTTGGGAGAAACTGGGTGCAAGGGAAATTCCCAGGAATCCACAAGGATGAACCCACCTTAGACTACTAGCAATAGTGGAGAGGGTGCCTGAACTGGCTTACCCCAGTAATCAAATTGGTGAATACCCTAACTGTCATAATAGAGCCTTCATCCAGTAACTGATGGAAGCAGATGCAGAAATCCACACCAAGCACCAGGCTGAGCTCCAGGAGTCCAGTTGAAGAGAGAGAAGAGGGATTCTATGAGCAAAGGACATCAAGATCTATGAGCAAGGGACATCAAACTAGTGGGAACTCAAACTTTAGACCAACAGCTGTGGAGCCTCCATGGAACTGGACTAGGCCCTCTGCATAAGTGAGACAGTTGTGTGGCTTGATCTGCTTAAGGGGCCCCTTGGCAATAGGATCAGGATCCATCCCTGGAGCATTAACTGGCTTTTTGGAGACCACTACTAATGATGAGACACCTTGCACAGCCTTGAGGCGGGGGAGGGGCTTGGACCTGCCTCTACTGAATGTTCCAGGCTCTGCTGACTCCCCATGGGAGGTCATACCTTGTCTGAGGAGTGAATGGGGGGGTGAGGTGGGGGAGGAAGGCTGGATGGTTGGGAGGAGGGAAGAGGAGGATCTGTAGTTGGTATGTAAAATGAATAAAAAATTTCTTAATAAATAAATAAATAAAAGATTTTTGCATAAGAACAAGTTGTAGGCAAGTCTATAGGGCATTTTCTTAACTAATGATCAGTGGGGGAGGGTCCAGCCCAATGTGGGTGCAGTAGTAGAGCTGGTGGTCCTGGCTTCAATAAGAAAGCAAGATGAGCAAGTCATGATGAGCAAGCCAGTAAGTAGCGCCTCTCATGGCTTCTGTATCAGCGCCTTCCTCCAGGTTCCCACGCTGTTTGAGATCCTGTCCTGACTTCCTTTGATGATGGACAGTGATGTGGAAGTGTAAACCAAATAAACCCTTTCCACTCCAAGTTGCTTTGGTCATGGTGTTTCATCCCCTAAGACAGACACACACACACACACACACACACACACACACACACACACACACACACAAATAAATGCAACAAGTAAATAAATATAAATTAGGTAGTTGTAGTTGTACAGAATAATTCTGGATTTTCTGTTATATTGATCTGCATGCCTGGTTTTATAACAATGCCATGCTGGTTTGTTATTATGACTCTGTAATATAATTTGATGGCAGATATTGTTATCCAGCATTGTTCTCTGCTTAGAATATATTTTGCTATGCCGGTCTTTTATGTTTCCATATGAATTTATGGACTAGATTTTTCTATTTCTGCGAGGAAAGTCATTGGAATTGTCATAGGGATTGCATTGAATCTGCAGATCACTTTTTGTAATGTAGTCATTTTCACAAGATTAATTCTGCCAACCCAAGAACATACAGATCTTCCCATCTTCTAGTGTCAGGTCATTTCTTCAGTGCCTTGAAGTTCCCATTGTAGAGTTCTCTCACTTTTCTGATTGTATTCTGGTATTTTATTTGTTTGCTTGTTTATTTGTTTGTTTGTTTGTTTGTTTGTCTCTTGAAATTAGAGAGTTTCCACTGGTTTATTTCCCAGCATATTCAGTACTGGTATGTTGGAAAACTATTCATTTTTTTGTATGTATACAGTGTATCCTGATATTTTGATGCAAATATTTATTAGGTTTAATGTTGGGACCCAAGTCCAAGGATGGAGTCCTGTGACAAGAATTCTGAGTGCTTATGAGAAAACTCCAAGAAACTAAGACAAAAGTCTTGTGACCTCAGTTTCTACAAAAATACTGAACTGTTCTTGGAATATGTTTCCATGCCCCTCCCAGGTATAGGAGATAGGAGTGAATTTACTTCAGATTACTCACTACAACTGGCTATTGTTATTTGTTGATATTCTCCTGTGGAAAAACATGTTTTTGCCACTGTGGCTTACCCACCTTGTGCAGCTTGTCCTTGTGATTGGACACTCCTCATTTGACTGCTGCTCAGAGTATAAATTGTCTGATGTTCTGAATAAAGTTGGCTATTACATGAGACTTTAGTCTACCTCAATGATCAGCTCCATTCTCCCACATCCCACTACCTCTAGAGCCATAATCATGTGGCTCCACGTATCAGGGACCTGAAGTTGGCTATGAGATAAGAGAGTGGGGACCCTCACAGAAGGAGGTGAGAGAGAGAGCAATGGGGCTCAAAATCCCAACTCTCAGACGGATGGCCAGTTGTTTGTGGTGATAATCCCTCGTTTCCTGAAGAAGGAACTTCAGATGAGGAAGTATGGGACAAAGTTGAAGGAATACTGAAAAGGTGTATAAGCAAGGGAAGAAGATCTTGTTCAATTTTCAGTCACTTGGGCATTAATTTGGACTGTTATTAAAATGCTTAAGGAGGATATTAATCTTGAAGAAGAGAAGGCTAATTCCTTGAATGGATATAAACTAGTTGATCAAACCTTAAAACTGATAAAGGAGGCAAAAAAGTAGATTTTCCCAGTCAGTTAAAATCAAAAGTAAAAATGGCACCACCAACAATTATGCAGATGACAACTCAAGCCCTCAGCTCCTTTACTAAGAACTACTATTTGAATCCAAAATGAAAGAAGTCTTCGTGTGTCATTTAGTGCCTTCACTGCCTTTAAACTTCCTCCTATGAGTATTATAGCACAAGAGGGTAAGCATTTGAATGGACTTATTTACGCCCTAAGGGCCATAAAATGCCACTGCTCACCACAGTCCTCTCGTTTAGTTAGTAAATCAAGGGAGGACCCGATGTCAGCAACTGTATGAGTTTGATCCTTGTTGTATTACACTTAACTCACAATCAGTTTTGAAGAACGTTACAGAACTCTACAGATTTTCAATTTTCATTTGCAGATTACTATGGAAGAATAGGAAATCATTATCCAGATGACAAGCTATGGGATTTCCTCATATGAACTAAATTTATGATTACAAAAATTGCCCAACCTTTTCCCATTCCATAGGGAGATACTTTTTTTATGAATGGTTCATCTAAGGGTATACAAGGGACTCATGATACCAATATTCATCTATCTAATAATACTTCTCTTTCTTCAGCTTAATAGGTGGAACTGGATTCATCTATTATAGTTAATTCATAAACCCTTAAATATCATTTCAGATTCTGCTTATGTTGTAGGATTATTTCCAGCAATAGACTCACACTTGTGCACACTCTGACCTCCCTGGTTTTATTGCAGAAGGAAATAAGCAAGCTGATGCATTAACCTGCTTTATTTTTACTTTTCTAGAAGAAAATTGGGAAGGGGTATGCATCTGTCATTGCAGATGGATCCACTGAAACATGAATTCCTCTTCAGCTCCTCCAGCCCCAGGCCATCAAGGACAATGTCAGAGGGTGAAGAGACAGTGGAATTTGCCAGCAAGATAGCAATCTTCCAGCTAAAGGGCAATAGGAGATGTTGATCATATCATTAGAAGTCAAGTCTGCCCACCTGTGACCAAGTTAAGACCCTATACACCAAGGGAGAGATCATTCTCCAAAGCACACAGAGTCCTATGTCATCTGAGAATCTTTCCAGCAATGCTTGCTGCTTTGACATGCGCATCTGCGGTGAGTGCCTCTGAGCATATGTATTGGTCTTAAGTTTCTTATCCTCCTTTGCTTTACTTTACTATGACTTTACTAATGACTCTGTGTTTATAACTGGACCTTGGGATCATAATAGGCTCATTCATTCATGGAAAAGGGGCTGCATTAATTTACCTTGGTAATAATTAATAACTTACTCCCTATTAGGACATCATCAAATTTATATTCCTATTAAAGGCAAATATGAGCTTACATTCTACAACATACCAGAACTGCTAACCATAAGGGTCTCTTTCCAAGAGAATCTCTCGATTTTTCTACTCAATATAATAATGTAACCAATAGTATTGGACATGGTTTGGATCCCTGTTATCATATCGTGCTGGTTGTCATATATAGCCTTTATTATACTGAGGTATTTTCCTTCTATTCTGGGGTTTGTATAATAAGTTGATGTTAAATTTTGTTAATGCTGTGTTCTGTATCTACTGAGATCAGCATATAATATCCATTTTAAGTTTATGTATGATGCTACATTGATTGGTTTGAAAATATTGGACCTTCCTTGCATTCCTGGACTGAAACAAACTTGGCCATGGTGTCTGGTTTTCTTAACATGTTCTTTAGCCAAAAATTTAGGATTTTTACAGAGATTTTCTGCCTCTACATTCATCAATGAAATTATGAGGCTTTGTTGTTGCTTTTTACATCCTTCCCTGGTTTTGATGTTGGAGTGATCTGGTCTTCATAGAGTGAATTTGGTAGTTTTGGTAGTGTTCCCTTTCTGGTTTGTGGAACAGTTAATGGATTACAAGTAATGACTCTCCTTTAAAGGGATAGTAGAACTTGACAATGAATTCATCTGGTCCTGGGATCATTCTTACTGGTTTGATCTCATTGCTTGTGGTAGACTTACTTAAACTATTTGTATCCTCTGGATTTAATTTTAGTAGGTCATATGTGCATAAAAATTTATTCATTTATTCTGGATTTTTCAGATTTTTTTAACATATAGTTTTCACAGTATTCCCTAACGATTCTCTAGAATTCGTTGAAATCTACTGTAACCTTCCATTTTTCATCTCTAATTTTACTAATTTGTCATTTTTCTGTTTCATTTGGTTATCTGACTAGGTGGTTATCAATTGTGCTGCTTGTTTCAAAAAACTAATTCTTTGAGTCTGAGACTTATTCTAATCTCCATTTAAGTAATTCCTGCCCAGATCTTTTTTAGTCTTTGTCACTTTCTGCTTTGGAGTTTGTCTTATTCTTGTTTTTCTAAGACTGATGCTTGCTATTAAGTTAATAATTTGATATCTCTCTGATATTTTAGCATAAGTATGCACAGCTGTATATTTACTTTTAAACTCTCTTACCTTAATCCCAGGGCTCCTGGTAGCTTGTGTTTTCAATTTCACTTGATTCTAAGACTTTTAAACTTTTCTTTTCCAGGCTTTTCAATGACTAACTGGTTGTTCAAAATATATTGTCCAGTCTCCACACATTTGTGTAGATTCTCTTGCTACTGATTCTACTTTCATTCTACTATGCCTTAACAAGATTTCAAAAAATTATTTTAAGTTATTTTGTATTTTTTAATCCCCATCAAAATCGCAACACAATTCTTCACAGACCTGGAAAGAACAATACTCAACTTCATATGGAAAAATAAAAAACCCAGGATAGCCAAAAGAATCCTGTACAATAAAACAACCTCTAGAGGCATCACAATCCTTGACTTCAAGCTCTACTATAGAGCTACAGTAATAAAAAACAGCTTGGTACTGGCATAAAAACCAACATGTAGACCAATGGAACCAAAATGAAGACCCTGACATTAATCCACATATGTATGAACACCTAATTTTTGACAAAGAAGCCAAAACTTTACAGTGGAAAAAAGAAAGCATTTTTAACAAATGGTGCTGGCATAACTGGATGTCAACATGTAGAAGATTGCAAATAGATCCATATCTGTCACCGTGCACAAAACTTAAGTCCAAGTGGATCAAAGATCTCAACATAAATCCAGTTACTCTGAACCTGACAGAAGAGAAAGTAGGAAGTAGTCTTGAACTCGTTGGCACTGGAGATCACTTCCTAAATATAACACCAGTAGCACAGACACTGAGAGCAACAATTAATAAATGGGATCTTTTGAAACTGAGAAGCTTTTGCAGGGCAAAGGACATGGTCAATAAGACAAAATGACAGCCTACAGAATGGGAAAAGATCTTCATCAACCCCACATCTAACAGAGGGCTGATATCCAGACTACATAAAGAACTCAAGAAACTAGACATCAAAATACCTAACAGTCCAATTAAAAAATGGTCTATAGAGCTAAACAGAGAATTCTCAACAGAAGAAGCTCAAATGGCTGAAAGACATTTAAGAAAGTGCTCAACATCCTTAGTCATCAGGGAAATGCAAATAAAAATGACTCTGAGATACCATCTTACACCTGTCAGAATAGCTAAGATCAAAAACACTGAAGACACCTTATTTTGGAGAGGATGTGGAGCAAGGGGAACACTCCTACACTGTTGGTGGGAATGCAAACTGGTACAACCACTTTGGAAATCACTATGGTGCTTTCTCAGAAAATTGGGAATCAATCTCCCTCAAGACCCAGCTACACCACTCAGGTATATACCCAAGGAATGCCCAATCATACCACAGAGACACATGCTCAACTATGTTCATAGCAGCATTATTTGTAATAGCCAGAACCTGGAAACAACCTAGTTGCCCTTCAGCTGAAGAATGGATAAAGAAAATGTGGTACATATACACAATGGAG
The DNA here is from genome assembly GCF_007827085.1 of Peromyscus californicus insignis. Classification (NCBI taxonomy): domain Eukaryota; kingdom Metazoa; phylum Chordata; class Mammalia; order Rodentia; family Cricetidae; genus Peromyscus; species Peromyscus californicus. The sequence goes on from NW_026294573.1 coordinate 146,315,292, forward strand.
TACTACTCAGCAAAGAAAAACAAGAACATCATGAGGTTTGCAGGCAAATGGATGGAACTAGAAAATATCATCCTGAGTGAGGTAACCCAGACTCAGAAGGACAAACATGGTATGTACTCACTCATAAGTGGATACTAGACGTAAAGCAAAAGATAACCATAGCAACTCCCACTCCAGGGAGACTAGCTAGTAAAGAGGACCCTGGGAAAGACACAGGGATCTCCCAGTGATGGAGAAATGAATGAGATCTACATGAGCAAACTGGGGGCAAGGGGAGGTAATGGAGGGCAAGGGTTGGGGGAAAGAGAGCTTAGGGGAGCGGGAGGTCCTAGCTGGATCAGGAACAGAGTGGGAGAACAAGGAAAGAGATACCACGATAAATGAAGACACCATGGGAGTAGGAAGAATCAGAGTGCTAGAGAGGTCCTCAGGAATCCACAAAGATGACTCCACTATAGACTACTGGCAATGGTCAAGAGGTTGTCTGAGCTGGCCTACTCTGGTGATCGGATGGCTGAATACCCTAACTGTCATGATAGAACCCTCATCCAGTGACTGATGGAAGCAGATGCAGAGATCCATGGCCAAGCCCCAGGTGGAGCTCCAGGAGTCCAATCGACAAGAGAGAGGAGGGATCATATGAGCAAGAGATATCCAGACCATGATTGGAAAAAGTACAGAAACAACTAGCCAAACTAGTGGAAACACATGAACTGTGGACCAATAGCTGAGGAGCTCCCATGGTACTGGACTAGGCCCTCTGGATAAGTGAGACAATTGTTTAGCTTGAACTGTTTAGGAGGCCCCCAGACAGTGAGACCAGGACCTGTCCTTAGTGCTTTTTGGAACCTAGTACTTATGCGGAGACAGTTTACTCAGCTTTGGTGCAGGGAGGAGGGGCTTGGACCTGCCTCAACTGAACGTACCAGGCTCTGCTGACTCCCCAGGGGAGACCTTGCCTTGGAGGAGGTGGGAATGGGGGGGGGGAAGGAATGGGGGAGGAGGGAGGACAGGGGAATCCATGGTTGATATGTAAAATGATTAGAAAATCTCTTAATAAAAAGAAAGAAAAAAAGACTCACATTGTGACCTAGAATGTGATATTGTTTGGAGAAGATTACATACACAGCTGATAAAATGTGTCTATCATGTCTGTTAGATAGAATATTTTGGTAGAAATATTTTACAAATTAAATCAATTATTTAAGAATATTTCGCTGTATTTAAATATATGTAATGAAAACAGTAGTTTCTGTCTCATCTTCACCACCCCTAACAATTAGTTTTAAACACTGTACCTATTTTTCTAAAATAACACAATATTGCTACTTGTTACAGATCTATTTGCTCCCTCTTATTAAGAAGTATATGTTTAGATCTACTGGGTTTCCTTCCTTTCAGCTACCCTTCCACCAAAGCTCCAGTAAGTAGCTAGAGATGTCACACTAGAAAAAAAAAGGGCAGCTATTTACCTGCCAAGGAATATGTTGAAAAAATATAGAGATAAGTGCATTATATTTGTGGAGCTAAACAGAATTATTCTTGATAAAAGCTGACTACAAGTGTCCAAAAAAAGATTACTAAGAGGTACATACAGAAAATGTATGTATCCATAAAATTATACAAATTTAAGATAATTTAGGGCATTTATAGGACAAAAACAAAATAAAACATTGTGCTAGTTAGATTAGGGTTTGGTTTTTGTTGTTGTTGTTTTGTGTGTGTGTGTGTGTGTGTGTGTGTGTGTGTGTGTGTGTGTGTGTGTGTGTGTTTTGTTTTGCCTGTCAACGTGATGCAAGCTAAGGTCACCTTGAAAGAGGAAGTCCAGTTGAGAAAATGCCCCCATCAGATCAGCCTGTAGACAAGTAAATTGTGTTGCACATAATAAATTATAGGGAACCAGTGAAGTCCTGAGAGTCTGCTTTCCTACAGAGACTGCTGCTACTGAGAGTAGATAACCTGTCTCCTTGTTCATACATGTATAATAACTCTACCTCCTTGTTTACCTGTAATAACCCTGCCTCCATGTTCAGCTGTATACAACAGCTCCGCCTCTCCGTTCAGCTGTGTACAATAGCCCCGCCTCCCCGTTCAGCTGTGTACAATAGCCCTGCCCTGTTCAAGTGTATATAGTAAATATCCTGAGCTTCCAGGATGATAAGGCTTTTCCATCAGAGAGCTCAGACCACAGCCATGTGATTCACCTTTTCTCTGTATGTGTGCCTGTCATTTCTTCACTTTCTTACTACTTCGGTTAGTTCAATTCCTGGAGCTTTGCAGAGTAGGGCAAAGTGGTGCCTGAACAGTGGAGACCTGACAATGGAGAACTCACCTTGGTCAGACAAGGGACCACTCCTGTAAGCAGTGTGCTAATAAAGGTAATGGGAGAAATGCAGAGGAAAGAATAAAAAAGCATAAAGAAAGAAATATGCATCAAGTAAAATGAAGGAACAGAGGGGAGCTTCTCCAGATGTGCCTCTGTGTCTGTCCTTCCTTCATTCCCTCCTTGTCCCAGTCAGGTCAATTGCCTGGAGTCCTGCAGGACACAGCAATAAATACTTAACACCATCTACAAATAAAAATATGGATTTGATCCTTAAACGCTTCATTTCTTTACATCATCTTCCCAACTCTACCAATCTGAAAATGGACAGTATTTCACTGGAGGAGGCCTGCTGTCCCAATACAAATTCATGGCTAGGTTAAAATGTAAACACATAATGTAAATAATCATCTCCTGGTGTCTGTACTCTGTGCTTAGGTTTTGGTTTGGGAGGGGGGGTTGTTGATTTTTTTTTCATTTTCTTAAAGCAAGGCACACCTGCACTCTTACTGTCCCCAAGGGCCCCAGCGTGAAACTAGATCCCACCAAAGACCCCCGTGGTTGTTCCTAACTTTCTAAAGTAAGTTTTTTTCTCTTGACATTTTAGAAGTGTTATTAAAACTCACTGGATTCTTCAAATTTGGAGAGTGAAGAAAAGAAAGAAGGGAAACCATGATTTTCCTCCCCTGGATATCATGTTTGTTTTGACATGTGGGTGTGGTGTGCTTTTCTGGCAATGACTGTGCAAATTCAGCCTTGGGTGTCTACAGGACACAGCACAGCCATGTCTAGGTTGCTTAGACAAGGGATATTGCTTTCCTCTCTACAAGTCGTTCACATACAGATGTTAGCTTCAGGTGCCATGGCACCAAGTTGTTTTATTCTTTAAGATCTCAAGTTACATATGCATGGGTTTGATAACAAAAAGCAGAGAACAGACTAGTTAACATTTTAATGTGCTGAGCATGGGTTTTGGTAGGCAGGACTTTGGCAGGCCGGGGCCTGTAGAAAAGATACAAACTAGAAGTGTAAAATTCTAGACATCTTTGAAAGTGTTATGCTTGCTTCTGTTTCACATAATTTGCAACATGGTATAGACAAATGGCATGTCTATGCTGTCACAGACTTTATTTGTTAAAATATGTTCTAATATTTTTCTCTCCCATTATTCCTATAAGACTTTTTCTGGTGCAGTCATAAACAATGAACTACTTGGAATGTGTACATTCCTGATGTCATTTCATACCACCAGAGCCTCTGCTTGCAGTAATTCAAACCACCTACATTTAGGAGTTAGTGCTGATACCCAAAGCAACTGAGAAATAAGAAATTTTTTATAGAAATTACACCCATGAGAAAAAGGAGCACCCATAAAGGAGTGATGTAGAGACACAGCTCAGCCATTTTGAGCTCTAAACTCCCTGTTTGAGTCTTTCCTGTTGCTTTAACAAACTACCTAGACTGAGACATGTATAAAGAATATAGATTTAATTGGTCTATGGATCCAGAGCAGTGGTTCTCAACCTGTGGGTCATGACGGCTATGGGAGTCAAATGGCTCTTTCACAGAGGGTTGTCTAAAACCATTAGAAAACACAGATATTTACATTGTGATTCATAACCATAGTAAAATTACAGTTATGAAATAGCAATAAAATTAATCTTATGATTTGGGGTCACCACAACATGAAGAACTGTGGTTGCAGCACTAGGAAGGTTGAGAATCACTGTTCTAGGGGCTGGGAAGACATGGTAATAATCATTGCATCATTATATGGCAATACTTGACCAACATGCCAGAAAAAGCTCACTTTTATCTATGTTTTTTAGAAGCCACTCACTTGAGAATCGATGAGATGGTTGTAACACAAATTGCTAAACGGCCTTATTAAGAGAAAAACCCGGAGCCAGATATTGGGGTGAAAGCTGAAGGATCAGAGGAATAGAACAAGCCAGTCACAAATTTTTACCACTAGGAAATCCTCAGCGCAAGAGAGCTACTTCCTGTATACTCGTGCCCTATATACTTTTCAGTGCCCTGCCATCTTACTACCTCTCTTCACCAAGCTACACTATCACTTCCTCTTTCTGCCCAGCTCTATCACTTCCTGTCTGTCTGTACAGACCTCCAGACCTCTATGGTTAACTAGTGCTGGGATTAAAGGTGTGTGCCACCATGCCTGGCTCTGTTCCCAGTGTGGCCTTGAACTCACAGAGATCAGGATTAATCTCTGCCTCCAGAATGCTAGGACTAAAGGCGTGTGCTACCACTGCCTGACCTCTATGTTTAATACAGTGGCTGGCTTTATCTTCTTATCCCCAGGCAAGCTTTATTTGTTAGAGAACAAGTAAAATATCATCACAATGATTGACAAGCTGAGTTCAATTCATGGTGTAGGGTAAAACCGGCCAAGGAAAAACACCCTGACCCTGACTTGACCCCAGGACCAGGGCTTGAAATCTCACCAATCCTTGAGCTTGCCCCAGAGTCAGGCTACAAAAATCCACCAACCCCAAGCCACCCTCGAAATCTCTGCGCTCCTGCCAAGAAACCCCTATATAAAATCTGTACCCTGTTCAGTTTGCTGCTGCTTCTCACCCTAGAGGCAGCCACCCTCCTGGATTCTTCCTTCCCAATAAATCTTTTGAGTGAAGTTTGTTGTGTGGTGTGACATTTTCGCCAGAGCAGAGCTGAGCTGTAACAATTTTTGCTGGAGCAGAGCAAAGCTGTAATGCTTTCACTAGGGAAACTTTCCCTTAGTGGAGCCGAGCTATAACAACTTCACTGGGGAAACCCTCCCCTGCCAGAGAAGAGTTGTTTCACTTGCATTGGGGAATCTTTCCCTGGAGCAGAGCTGTAAGCTGCTATACTTACAATGACTTTGTGGTATTCCTTGGCTCTTGACTGCTAAGATACCTTTGCATCCAAGCGACAACCCTTACATGTGGGACCCAATTGCTGTAAATTGTCTTCTGACCCCTACATATTCCCCATAGTAATCCAGGCACACGCGCGCGCGCGCGCACGCACACACACACACACACACACACACACACACACACACACACACACATAAATGTAAAGATGTGGTCTTTATAAAGAGCCATGCATTTGTTAACCTGTTAGTTCATTAGTTCACAAATGGATTAATCCATTCATAATGGAAGAGCATTTATGTTTTGACTATCTCTAATGGTCCCATGTGATCCCTCATAATATCTTACATGGGAATTAAATTTCAATATGATTTCAGTGAAGACATATCAGAGCACTTAAAGGATGTGTCAAGCAGTTAATAAGTACAGTTATGTGGCATCTTGAAGCAAAAAGCATATATGGTATCCATATTCATAAAGAAGCTATAAAAATGTATCACACAGACTAAAATATGACAAAAGAAAGATTTTGGATAAGATAACCAGAAGAGAACAGATGAATAATGTTTGTAATAATACAAAAAAGAAAATACAACATAAAAATAAAATTATCCAAAAAATTGTGGGAAAAATAATTATAGAAAATAGCACTTGCCCTCTAGACCAGTGGTTCTTCATGTTGACTGAAGAATAGATCCATGGGGCAGCTTCTGTAACTACACCAATATGTTCTAGCCCACATACTCTGCATTAATTTGTCTGGGATGAGTCTCAGAATCAGTAATTCTCAGAAGCCTTCACAAGAGAAACAAATGTGGTACTAGAACTCAAGCCTTTGCTATATAAGCTGGAAAACATGAAAAGTTACCATCTATAATTTAAAAGATAGGCTGCATGCATACAAAAATTCAATAAAATCCATCAAACCAACTTCAAGAACACATTAAGAAGATCATAAACCATGCCCAAGTGATTTTATATTCCAGGAATGAAAGTTTGGTTGAAATGTACAAATCAATAAGTGTAATTCATCACTTAAATAGACTTAAGGACGTCATTCACGTGACCATCTCAATTAATGTAGTAAAAAAAAATAGCCTTTGACAAAGTTCAGACCCATGATAAAAGCCCTTGAGAAACTGGATAGAAGAAACCTATTTCAACATAGGAAAAGCTATATATGGCAGGCCTGTCAACACTCTTCTGAGCGGGCACTGAGAGCATTCCTTCTAAAGTCTGTCTCCCTCTCTACTCTTATTTGATGCAGTGCTCCAAGTTTCAGCTACAACAACAAGACCAAAGATTGGGGACTCAAATCAGAAGGGAAGACATCAACTTATTCCTATTTGCAAATGGCCTGACTCTATACTTTAAAGACTACAACTCCATGGGAAACCTCTCAGATCTGGTAAACATTTTCAGCAAAGTAGTAGAATACAAAAACTAGTAGCTTTTCTATAGACCAATAATAAACTTGCCCAAAAAAGTAATAAGGGGAAAACTATGTACAGTAGCTCCCAAAAGTAATTAAATGTCTAGGAATGAACCTAACCAGGAGGTAGATTTCTATAATGAGAACTTGAGGAAAGTACTAGAACGTAGGAAGCTTCCCACACTCACAGATAGGAAGAACAAATACTAGAAATTGCCTACATTATCAAAATGATCTTCAGATAAGTGCACTCTCCATGAAAACTCCAATAGCATTCTTCACATAGTGAGAAAAAAATCCTAAAATTCATACAGAAGACGCTGAAAAGTCAAAACAGCCAAAATAGGAGGGCAGCGCTAGAGGCACCTGGTCTCAACTTACGTTACAGAGGTATAGGAGCAAACCAACATTGGTCTGGCCCCAAAACAGACACAGAAACCAAAGGAATATAATAGAGGACCTAGAAATAAACCTTTTTAAACAAAGATGTCAAATGCATACATTGGAGAAAAGTCAGCCTCATTAACTAAATACTCAGAAAAGTGGATTTCCACATGTATAAAATAGAACTAGATCCCTATCTCTCATCCCACAAAAACATAAATTCAAAACAAATCAAAGACTTTAATGTAACAACTGAAATTTTAAAACTGCTATAAGAAAACATAAGTAAAAATACTTCAAGAAATAAGCATAGGCAAAGACTGTCTGAAAAGAAGTCATTAGCATAAGAAATAACTCAAAGAATTGACAAATGGAATTATATAGAATTTTAAAACTTCTGAACAGCAAAGGAAGCAGACTGAGAAGACAAAATACAGAATGAGAATAAAAGCTTTGCAAACTACATATCAAACAGAAGAATAATATATAGACTATAAAAACTAAACCCCAAATAATCAATTACTCTACAAAAGAGCTAATGAGTTGAATAAATAATTCTCAAAAGTACAAGTGGCCAATAAACTTAGGCATCAGAAAAATACAAATAATAATTGCATTGAGATGCTATCTCATTCCAGTTAAGAAAACAAACAGCAATGAATATTGAGAACATGGTTGGGGAAGAGAAATCCTTAATCACTGCTGGTAGAAAGATATAAAGATGTGACTGCTAAGGAAATCAGCATAAAGAGAATTACCACACTGAAGTAGAGGGCATGGAGGAGTTCTGCTTACTGGCTTGCTCCCCATGGCTTGCTCAATCTGCTTTCTTTTATACCCAAGACCACTAACCCAGGGATGGCACTGCCCACAGTGAGCTGAGCCCTCCCCATTAATCACTAATCAATGAAATGCATCACAGGCCAGTCTGGTGGAGGAATTTTCTCAGTTGAGGTTCTTTCTTCCAAAATGACTCCAGTTTGTGTCAAGTTGACCTGAAATACCAACAAAGGAAGGAAGAGCCCTTAAGAGAAAGAATTGGGGTGGGGAAAGAATATATGAAAGTCTACTTTGGGAGAGGACTAGAACTACCCAGGGAGGAGGAAGTAACATGGGAGAGAGGAAAATGAGGGAAAGGAACAAATTAGAACAAAATATAATGCTATGCATCAAATGCTTAACGAAACCCAATATTTTGTATGCTAACTTCAAAATTAATTAAAAAGAAAACATAATATTATGGGCTCTATCTGTAAAGATAATCTAATTGAATAGTACTTGACTATATAAAACCATTTACCATACAAGAAAAAGCTATAAAGTTTGAGATGCTTTTATACTTTAAATTTCATCTATTCTTATTGATACAAACCCCACATTTAATACACAGGTCATTTTAAGTCTATTCTTTATGGTAAATTGGTGTTTGCCTCCATTTCTTGACCTTCATCTTGTTAGCAGAGATCAGTAAGCACTCAGTGCAAAGAAAAAGCCAAAACTTCCAACAGCAAAATGGAATGTACTAAGTGCCTGGTCTAGTGGGAGAGACAGGTCTATGTCTAGGCAGGACGATAAAAGAGAGGAAACTGACATTTGTGAAGTACTTGCTGGAAACTAGATTCTGCATCATATACATTTTCTACTTCACTTTATATAACCACACAGTCTCTCTTACATTGAAGAAAACTAAACTCTAGAATGGGTATTAACTCAACCCAAGTCTCAGTTCTGAGCACAGCAGAGTACAAAGGATACTGAGATTTTCCCTCTTTGAAAGTCTACACTCCTGGCCTCTACCACGCATTTCCAAGCAGTTAAGCTATCAGTGAGTGGTCAGTGCCATTCCAGTAGCTTAAACAAAGGGCTCTGGGAGCACAAAGGGTTCAGTGAAACTAAGAGGAGTGGCAGGAGGTCAGGGAAGGCATCACCAGGTGGTGACATTTCAGTTAGACCATGTCAAACAGCTGGAGTCAGCCTGCTGGATTACTAATGTGTTGATTTTTTGACTACACCTCTTGGGCACTTACCAGAGCCACAAAGTGAAGGAAGCAATAATTCTTCTCTGGCCACCAAAACTGCTGAAATGGAGTCACCTGCAATGTCTCCACCCATTGGCTCCACACAGAAGGTTGCTCAAATAAGGCCACAGTGTAGAGGATGTTAGCTTAGGGAGTAGCAGGTGTGTGGAGTGGAGAGGGGGAAGGGACGTGCTGGGTACCAGAGGATCCCACATTAGACAAACGGAAGTAAGCATCCCCAAAGAGGCTCTGCATGAGTATACGGGGCAACTGTTGTCTGGGAGTTGTTTTAAAAAGAAAGAAGTTACGCATGGCCTCTCAAAGTCCCTGCTTACCTGTTAAAGATAAACCAGTGGTGTTGCGTGGCAGCCCAAGGGGGCCTTGAAGGTGCTGTTTAATTTTTTTCTCACAGAGTCCAAGGACAGTCCCAAAAAGTGGGGGGGGGGGGGATTTAAACTTCAGTGAAGCCAAAATCTGAGATAATGTGTGTGATCCACTGAATAAGATACCGAGTTAAACAGTAACAGAAAGTGACCTCGTGTGAACCGTGAAAAGTCCAGCGACTGGGAACTGTGAAAATGAAGGTAAATAGTGGAGTGCCGCCAAAATGTGCAGACTGTCACCAAGAGAGAGGGAAAGGGCACAGCAAAAGACTTCATATGCTGCTTCTCTACAGGGCACAGTTAAAGGGCACCAAAGCAGCTACGGATCAACTGGAAGTCAAGGAACAAGAGTGGGTAACTGAGCAGACTCCTCACTGACTTCTTGCCAACTGATACCAATGGTCAGTTAGTTGCTGATGAGTACTTACTTAGTATTTGCTAGTATAGGAGAAAAGTTTCTCATATGAATTTTCTGTTTGTGTGATTGATACATCTTTGGTACATGGTTTCACACTGTAGCCCAGGCTACCCTGGAGTTCACTATGTAGCCCAGGCTAGCCTTGAGCTTACCAGGGTCTTCCTGTCTCGGCCTCCTGAGTATTGTAATGACAAGCTGAACCACACTGCCTGACTCTCGCTTTGGTTTTATTAGTATTTTCTTCATTACTGGGATTCACTCTATCATAACTAATTTATTGGCCATTTGTATTTTATAAATATAAGGCTTTTATTCAATTTTCTACTTAATTCTGGGAATTCTTTATTATTATAACTACTAAATCTCTGTGACTTTGTTTTATTGCAAATACTTTCCCAAACTGTGAATGTTTTCTGTCTTTAATGAACAGAAAACTTCCATTTAAATGTGGTTAAATTTAGCAATGATTTTCTGTTTTTCATTTTTGAGTGATAAAATGTCTTCCTTCGACCTAGATCTGAGCTGACTAGTTTCCCTAGTGCCAGAAAATACAATGTAAGCTCTGAGAGAAAGAATCATCAATGATCCAACCCAACTGCGCACCTCACAAACTATGCCTAGCAAGATACCCTCACTGGTGCCATAGTGGCATGACCATTATGGCAGCCGTTCTCAACCTGTGAGTCACGACCCTCTCCCAGAGGTCACATATCAGATATCCTGCATTCAGATATTTACATTACAATTCATAACTGCAGCAAAATTAAAGTTATGAAGTATCAACAAAAGAATTTTATGGTTGGGGGTCACCATAAACATGAGGAGCTGTATTAAACGGTCACATCATTAGCAAGGTTGAGAGCCACTGATTATGGGGCTAATCAGTACCTGCTGTGGATATCGCTCTGTATAAATAAAATACTGATGGGCCAGTAGCCAGGCAGGAAGTATAGGTGGGACAAGGAGAGAAGAGAATTGTGGGAAGTGGAAGGCTGAGGCAGAGAGACGTTGCCAGCCACTGCCACGGGAAGATGTTAAGATACCGGTAAGCCATGAGCTACATGGCAACTTATAGATTAATAGAAATGGATTGATTTAAGATATAAGAACAGTTAGCAAGAAGCCTGCCACAGCCATACAGTTTATAAGTAATATAAGTCTCTGTGTGTTTACTTGGTTGGGTCTGAGCAGCTGCGGGACTGGCGGGTGAGAGAGATTTGTCCTGACCGTGGGCCAGGCAGGACCAGGAAAACTCTAGCTACAAGTACCTTCTGATTGGATTTGAGACCTGCTCCACAGGAGGGAAATCATACCTGGTTCTATAATCCTGGCTAAGAACCCATGGCTGAGGAGGTCATAATTCCAGGGGAAAGCCTGCTACAGCTCTCTTACTAAATGGATATGGCGTTAAATCACCTCCTAAATATGTATGTTTATGCACCTAGATTAGTACTCTCTCAGCCTTCATTAAAGAATCTTCCTATTGCAGCAGATAGTAGTTAACAGAGACTCATAACTGGATAAAGTGCAGACATTAAGTTACTCTGGACCATTCAGCACTAAATGGGATAACGATAAGAATCCTCTCCCCCACAAGGCTCAGGGAACAGCCTGCGAGAAGAATGAAAAGGATATATAACAGCCAGAGGCTGGTGAGAACTGATGTTAGACAGTGTCTGCTAGCACAGCCTGGCCGTTATACTCAAGAACTCACTGCCCATGTGGTTACCTGAAGACTTGCACAGCACTGGCCCCTGTCACCATTCCACCACTCATGAGAGAAGGAATCATGATGGCCCACCTGTCACTTAGGGTATAAAGATCAAAAAGCTCACATCAAAATAGGAGGGAGATTGTTGGGAAGAGGAGGGGCTTCATCAGGAGAGAGGGAAGGAAGAAATGATATTTGGGAGTGGGGGTTTGATGTCCAAAATTATATATGCAATATATGAAATTGTCAAAGAATTTAAAGAAAGAAAAATGTCCTCTTCTGAAGTGCTAAGCATAATATCCAGACTATACTTTCTCCTTGAATGCTTTTAGTTTCACCTTCCCTCTTCCAGCTGACACTGAGTTGTACATGGAGTGTGAGGTAGGAATCCAGTACTATCCCCGGCAGAGAGCCAGTTACTGCAGTAATAGCAATCTGCCATGCCAATCCAGTAAGGTTTAAGATTCTAAACAGGCCTGCACCTGTCTTCCCGCTGATATAATTCTCTATAATTTTGTCAAAGACTCCCTGTTGAGATGAACTGTCAGACAAGTGATAATCCCTAAGATCAGTTAGGCCAAATGGTACTTAATCCTTCAGGACCACCTCAGCTATCCAGGGCCCTTTGCTCTTCTGTTGGTATCATTAGATTTCATTTGTCAAGTTTTAGGGAAAAAATCATGCTGAGATCTGCTTAGGAACTGACTAGATTTGGAGACATATGTGAGGAGAACTGATATAACTGAAAAACTGCGTATTTTATCATACAAGAAGAAAAAGTATATGGGTCTTACTAATGTATTTCCATAGGTTGTCCCTATTTCCTTGCTAAAGGTTGCCCACATTTCTTATGACATTGCTAAAATCTTATTTTTGTGGCCAATGTAAATAGTAACTTTCAAATAGACACATTCTCCACTCATTGCAGCTGTGCTTGTATCCTGAGTTATATCCAACACATGTTCTGAACTCTCTCACTAAGTCAGAAGACACTTTCGTTTATTTTCTAGGTACATAGTTCTATCTCATATACACTTTCCATCTATCTCCGTAGTTTACTGCATTACAATGAGCTGTGGTGTAGGAACGGTACTCATTTGGTAGCTGTTGCCCGTGCAGGTAGGATATGCTCAAGATTTGGAGGCAGGAGGGTCACAAGTTCAAGGTCAGTCAGCAATAGTATACACATTGTTTTGATTCTATTTTTTAAGAATATACTGAAATTTCATAATTTTAAATAAATAGCTTCTGAACTTCTTCAGTTGATACCATTTATCAAACCAAAATTGTTGTTTTAATTCCTAGATTCCTAAGGTTTTTTTTTTTTTAATATGAGTGGAATTGGGTCTTAAATGTTCATTTTATATTGTATTTGTTAAGATGACTCTTTTCCAAATTAATCTGGTAGTATGATGATTTCCTAACACTGAGCAAATGCCATAACTAGGAATCAGAATAGAAATAATGTATATATTTGGGGTTTTACTGTCATCTACTTTAGAACTTTTTGTATCAGCATCAGCAACTGAGTCTGGTCTATAATTGCTCTTGTTCATAGCATTAATGCCAGGCTTTGATAGTATGGGTTAACAGCCTCCTAAGATAAGTTAGAGAGTACTGTCTCCTTCTCAGTATACTAGAAATTTCTGAGGAGTTATCTGTTACATAATTTTAAAATGTTTGATAAAACTTCTATATGAAATAATTTAAGCCTAACATTGTCTTTGTGAGATTTTCCCAACACTTTGTGATGATAAAAGCTTCCCACTTTTTTTTTGCTCTGTAAGTTTGTTTCTATTCATGACCTTACTTCAGGGATTTGTGCATTTCATCCAAGTATTTGTCTCATGTTTCGTGTACTGATTCCTGTAGCCCAGGCTGGCCTGGAACCCACTTTGTAGTTAAGGTTGACCCTGACCACAGTTCTTCCTGCTCACCTCCCCGTTGCTGGGACTGAAGCATGACCACCAGAGTCAGCTGAAGCTTTCAATTTGTTGTCATAAATTGTGTGTATACTTTTCTTATCTTTTCAGTTTACTTTGTGCAAGGCCTCAAAAAATTGCCCACTAACTTACTTTAAGATCTAGTGGGTATTTTTGCTTTTTAATTTCAGTTTTTTGAAGTCTATAATTTCTTTCTCAAATTTGGCTTGCCATCACCAGGAGTTTCTTAGCCACACTAACATTTTCTATAGTCTTGTTTACTTCTGTTTTTAATTTAATATTTAATTTAATTTGTGTGTGCTATATGCATGCATATATCTTTGTATGTGCATACATCTTTGTATGTGTATGTGTATATGCCTGCATATGTGTGCATGTGCATGTTTAGGCCAGAGGTTAATGTTGATTGTGTTCCTCTACAACTCTCCACCTTATTTATTGAGACAGGGTCTCTCTCTAAGATAAGTTAGAGAGTACTGTCTCTAAGGAGAGTACTGTCTCCTTCTCAGTATACTAGAAATTTCTGAGGAGTTATCTGTTACATAATTTTAAAATGTTTGGTAAAACTTCCATATGAAATAATTTAAGCCTAACATTGTCTTTGTGAGATTTTCCCAACACTTTGTGATGATAAAAGCTTCCCACTGAGACTTTGAGTCTTTGTGTGTGTGTGTGTGTGTGTGTGTGCGCGCGCGTGCACGTGCGCATGTGCCCACAGTGACATTGAAACAATGGGTACTCTCCTACCTCCAACTCCTGGGTACTGGAACGGCAGGCATGCATCTGCATCGAGTCCTTAATTTTCTTTGTGTACATGCGCACGTGCACGCGCACACACACACACACACACACACACACACACACACACACACAAAGACTCAAAGTCTCAGAAAGACTGGTTAGCCTGTGCGTTCTAGGCATCCTCTCATCCCTGCCTTCACAGCATTAGATCTTACAGGTGTGTGGTGCCACTCCCCACTTTTATACGAGTGCTGGGGATTCCAGTTCATCTCTTCATGCATTCACAGCAAGCACTTTACCAGCTCAGCCATCTCCTTGGCCTTCATTTTGTTTTTGAAAACAAGATCTTTCTGTGTAGCCCACAGTGACATTGAAACAATGGGTACTCTCCTACCTCCAACTCCTGGGTACTGGAACGGCAGGCATGCATCTGCATCGAGTCCTTAATTTTCCTTTAAGCTTTAAAAACAGTGTTCATCTCCTGTTTTGTATTTCTTAATCAGACTGTCTAAGTCTCTGGATGTTTTATTCAGCTTTGGCATCTCTATGTTAATTCTCAGCCACAATTCTTGTTCTTACACTTTTTCTATGGTGTTTCAATAGTTAGTCTACCATTGGTACAATTCTATCTGAGGGAGTTTGGGGGAATTCTGGAGTTAAAGGTTCTTTAAAACAGAAGATTTATACTTCCCCATTTGCCAACAGCATTAACACTGTTTTCCCCCACTGGTTTCTTTTGCCCTCTACCTGGAGCTGAAGGAAAATGGTTGCATTTTCTCTGTGAAGCAGACTTTCTCCCTCTTTTGCAGTTCAGTGCATCTGGGACTTTCTGGTTGGGTAAGGCCTTGGCTTCAAGGGGGGGGTCTTTGATCTGACTCCCTACATTACATCCACACTAAGATCTGTTCTCTATTCCTGTGAGACCATTAAAATCTAATCCCTGGATCCCTACAAATTTGCAAATGACCTGAGAGCCATCAAAGGCTTTTCTCCCAGGCTTTGGGCTTTTCCTTTTGTTTGACTCCTGAGGATTCTCTTGCCCGACTGCCAGCTAGGTCAGACATTGAAAAGTTTTCTGGAGCTGGGGAGGTGGTTCAGTGAATAAGAGGGCTTGCTGTGCAAGCATAAAGACCTGAGCTCACATCTCCAACACTAATATAAACAATCCTAAATAGACCGAAAAACAAACTGCTTATCTCTGTACCCATAAATCAGAGCAGCTCTCAGGCCTCATCAGAGACGGTTCTTTGTTTAGTAGATGGTGGTTAACAGAGAAACCCACAACTGATCAAAACGCAGAGAACAAGTGACATTGGAGTGCTCAGTCACAAATGGTTCATCTATGTTGTGCACGTGTACATGCGCACGTATACACACACACACACACACACACACACACACACACACACACACACACACACACACACCAAAGCATCAAGGACTATAAGGAAGGAAGGTACAAAGTTTGGGGAGGTCTTCTGGACATGACAGGCTCACACACTGTGATGGCCTGCACAAGACCTGTACAAGATCAAGCCAGCTGGCATTCTATCATGGAGAGGGATGGCTCCACAAACCTCCACCCCTAACCAAGGAGCTATGAGCCCCAAGGCAAGTTGATGGCTTCTGTGGGGTGGTTGGGTTTCTTAGGGTGTGTCTCCTGGTAGGCTGACCATACTCCAGTAGATGGTCCCATACCCAGGAGTATATGAGCAGCACAAATTGGATTCAATGGGTTATTTAAAAAGAAGAAAAATAAAGAAGAGAACTCGTTGGTGATGAAACTGGGTGGGGAGTGAAGGTAGATCCAGAAGGGGTTAAGGGGAGTGAGTAGTCGAGGAGTAAATGTGATCAAAACAAATTGTATGACGTTCTCAAAGAATTAATTTGAAAATATATTTTAATATAAAATCTAGGCATAGCCACATTGGTCTCCAATGCCAGCACTAGACTGCAGAGTAGTAGAGACAAGAGGGTTACTGGAACTTAAGTTAATAAAAACATCACCATAAAAACAAGCCTTAAGTATCGTGAGCCACCCTCTCTCAAGGGAATAAGGTTGAAAGTGATAGAACACAGCATGTATGCACACACATGGACATGAATACCTGCACATGCATGCACACACTTTACATAATATCTTGGATTATTTTTCAGAATAAAATAAATTATTTTAAGTGTCAAATTTTTAATACTGCTCAGAATCAAAAATTGTATTTATTGTTTTTTTACAAAATTATAGCAGTTCTTTTTCAAACGACTGACTTATTTTCCATTAAAATTATTTTTATAATTATGAAATTTTGATAGGTATCTAGAAAAAAAATGGAAATTATAAAATTCCACAGAATGTCACTGAGAATGTTATCTTTTCCTATAGATATACATGTGTATTAGACTAAACGATGAGAAATCAAGAACTTCAGAACACAACTATATATTTCCTTATTACCTGTTACCAGTAACAATTATACTCAGTTGAAGTGGTAATTTGCCTATATGTTGTCATATGTAATTTTCTCTTTACAGAAATGTCACTCCATTTGGATCTTAAAAAATAATATGATACTTACCATAAAAGCTTTATTTGACTAACTTTGATTTTTTAATTTTTCCCTGTTGTGATTAATACTACTATAAGTGTCTTTATGCACAGAGAATTTCATGAATTTCGTATTTTCTGTCAGAATGGTAAACAGAATAGAACTGATGGTTCAAATGGAAAATGTTTTCAGAACCCTGTTACCTGTCAACCAATTCAGCTCTCAGCCCCAGGCACCAAATATCAGAAAATAAGTGTTGGGAGCCCTTCTCAGTTTCCTGGTTGGGGATTTGAATACTTCACTAGGAAGCATGTGTGATGCTTCAGCTGTACCCTACATCATGTCTTCTATGATTTGTCCTCCTTATTATATCATAACTGTTCCTGGTTAAAACTGCTTCCAGAGACTTGCCCTACTTCATGAATGCCTGAAAAAAAATCCCCCAACTCTCCCTTGAAACAGTATTCAAATGTCCTATGAAGTCAAATTACAAAGTCCTATCAAAATTGCTCCCTCAAAGAGGCATGATAATTCCTATAAATGCCTAAAATCTGGTTTCAAGCAAGTGTACATTGTATTTCATTTCCATTAGAGGAGAAGTCAATTTGTTTCTGTCTTGCAAGTTCCTCATTATCTGAGCAGAAACAGCAGTAACATCTACATTTTCCCTAATTAAAATGATAATTGATATTAATAGAAAAGAAAGATATTCTTCACTGCTTGTCTTCCCTGCCAGGACTCATGACAGGCCTTCATGTGTTTGTTGCTCCTACAATAAATGTGCAAGGTATCACCATGAAAATATTACAGTTGAGGAAAACTGAAACCCAAAGGGATTTAAGATGGACAAAAATAAATGAGATGATCAAAACTGATTTGAATTTGGCATGACACTGACTTTACAGAAATACACACACACACACACACACACACACACACACACACACACACACACACACACACATATATATATGCAGCCCCTTAAAGATACAGCTCAAAACACAAAAAGCAAAATGGAAAGTACATCATTTTTGGTGTCTTGAAATAATCATAGGGCAATATAAGTCATAGCATATTGATAAAGGCATGTGTTTTTAAAATAG
Source organism: Peromyscus californicus insignis (assembly GCF_007827085.1). Taxonomy (NCBI): domain Eukaryota; kingdom Metazoa; phylum Chordata; class Mammalia; order Rodentia; family Cricetidae; genus Peromyscus; species Peromyscus californicus. The sequence goes on from NW_026294573.1 coordinate 146,333,167, forward strand.
GATTATTATTGTTGCTGTTGTTATTATTAAAAGTCTAATATGATAAAAAGTAAAAGAGAGATTCTTTGCTATTTTTGATGAATATCTAAAGCCCCAGAGCACACTGGTCCACCCTTTGTGTTATGCATGGAGTTTAAAGGGTGGATGCTTTGGGGACCCTTAGCTACCAAGCTCAAGAAATCATGGCAGAGAAACAAGGAAACAAAGCTAAGAAGATGAATACATGACCCTGACATGATTTTCCCCGTGGCTCTAGTTTAATCAGCGAGTGACACCCGAGAGCAGCATAGCTTAGCTGGTCCTTTCATTCAATGCCATCACCACCCGATGTTGTCTCACCACTTTAACAGACCTGTCAGCAGCCATCAGGAAATCGGGGCCATCCAGAATCCTGCCATAAAACACACTGACTGTTTTAATGAGTGCTGTGCAGTCGTCAGCAAACCTGGGCTTTTCTGTGTTGGATGATGTGCCTCACTCTCACCTTCCTCTCACAAGATTCAGATGGATCCAAGGGAAGCAGAAAGTGTGGGCCAACTGAACAAACATCTTTGGGCAGGTTTCACAGTAAACACTGGATTGTTGATGCCATCACCTCTTTAAAAAATAAATCAATTATGGTAGGAAAATCTAACTCTCATGAACTTGAGTTATAGGTGTCCTGCACATGGGACACGAATTCTCTGAAGCAGAGGAAAGGAGGGATAAGGTCAAGATTCTAGAAACACCAAAGTCAACATATACGTTCATATCCACATTGAGTGTTGGTACACAGACAGGAAATTGGGAGGCAATTTTAATAAGCTGGTTTTGTTATTTCTTCATAAATTATACTGTTTACAAAGAGATTTACATTTGCACTGTATTTTAAAAAATATGATGAGTTTTTTGTAATTATCCCCCTTGGTTTCTGGATGAATCTGTGTACTCACTAAAAACATGAAGATGGAGGTCTTAATAATATCAGAAATTCATCATCAAATGCACACTTATTGTTTTTCCTGGGTACCTGAGCAGCCTACAGAGTTGACTGCTGAGACCACATCTCAACAGGGTCACTTTTCACTCACTTTTCCATTGTCCATGAATTAAATGCAAAGAGTTTATTCTTTTTTGTAATCTTGACCAAAATATAGTTTTTCATTTAAAAATAAATACTGTGGGGTTTGAAGGTATAAATCAATGGTAGAGTACATGATTGCATGCAAGGCATGCTAATTAGCATGATTAGCACCAATATATAAATAAATAGCTCTTTATTTTGGGAGGGAAGGTCCTGAGTCAGGATCTCACACTCTAGCCTGAAACTCTTAGCAATTGTCCAAACTCAGCCTCCTGAGTGCTGAGGGAAAGACGTGAATCATCTACACCACCGTTTTCTCAGCACATCTTGCAGGCAGGACAAATTGTAGGTCAAAGGTTATGTGGCTGGATTGGTGTCCCAGTCCCACCACTGGAAGCCTTGCCTGGTTACAAAAGATGGCTCGTTCAGGTTCCATATCCCCCAATACTAGGAGTCTGCTAGGGTCTTCCTCATAGTTTCTATGGAGTTTCCACTGCTCTAGGTTTCCACATTGCTCACAAATGGACCCCAATTCCAGTCATCTCTCCCAATACTCTCTCCCTCCATCCCCCATGCCGCCACCACTTCTGATCCCTCATATTCCCATCCCCACCTGCCCCAAGTCCACCTGTAAAGTTTATTCTATTTCGCATTCCCAGGGAAATCTATGTGTCCCCACCTTGGACCCTCCTTGTTACTTAACCTCTCTGGGACTGTGGATTATACTATGATTATCCTTTACTTAAGAGCTAATATCCAGTTGTAAGTATGTGCATATCATGTTTTTCTCTCTGGGTCTGGTTACTTCACTCAGGATTATTTTTTTTTCTAGTTCCATCCATTTGCCTGCAAATTTCATGATGTCATTTAACAGCTGAGTAATACTCCATTGTGTAAATGTTCCACCTTTTCTTTATTCATTCTTTGGTTGAGGGGCATTTAGGTTCTTTCCAGATTCTGACTATTACAAATAATGCAGCTGTGAACATAGTTGAGCAAGCGTCCTTGTGGTAGGATAAAGCATCCTTTGGATATATGCCCAAGAGTGATACAGCTGGATCTTGAGGTAGATGGATTCCCAGTTTTCTCAGGAACTGTCATACTGATTTCCATAGTGGCTGTACAAGTTTGCACTCCCATAAGCAAAGGAAGAGTGTTCCCCTTGCTCAATATCCTCTCCAGCTTTAGCTGTTATTTGTGGTTTTGATCTTAGACATTCTGTCAGGTATAAGATGGAATCTCAAAGTAGTTTTGATTTGCATTTCCCTGTGACTGGTCCAACTTGAGGCCTACACCTCAAGAGGGAGCCCATGCCTGACACTGACTGGATGACCAGGATGCAAAGGCTGGACATCCCAGAGACCTAGGATAGAACCAAACATGACTGGCAAAAAAAAAAAAAAAAAAAAAAAGTCAATGAAATGCTTCCTAATGATATTCTGCTATACTCATAGATTGGAGCCTAACCCAATTGTCATCAGAGAGGCATCATTCTGCAATTGATGGGAACAGGTTCAGAGACCCACAGTCAAACATTAGGCAGAGCTCAGGAAACTCCACAGAAGGGGGCAAAGGAGGGCTTGTAGGAGTCAGGGAGTTGAGGACAACATGAGAACACAGTAAATAGAATCAACTAAACAGGGCTCGCAGGGCCTCACAGAGACTGAAGTAGCAATCATGGATCCTGCATGGGTCTGAGCTAGGTCCTCTGCACATATGTGATGGTTGTTGTTTTTGTGCAGCTTGGTCTTCTTGAGGGACTCCCAGTAGTGGGAATGTGGGGTGTCTCTGACTCTTATGTCTGTTCTTGGGACCCTTTTCTTCCTACTGAGTTGCCTCATCCAGACTTGATATGAGGGTTCATGCCTAAAATTATTACTTTTTGTTATGCTGTGTTTGGTTGATATCCCTGGGAGGCCTGCTCTTTTCTGAAGGTAAATGGAGGAGGAGTTGATCTGAGGGAGAGGGAAGGTGGGGGAACTGGGAGGAGTGGAGGGAGGGGAGGCTGCAGTTGGGATGTATTGTATGAGAGAAGAGTAAAAATGACATGAACCATCACACTCAATCTAAGTAGCTCCTATTCAGTGGCAAAGAGGAAGGTGTGTATTTTGAACCTCCACCTCCTAATGACCATTTTGCCATGGCCATTGAGTTTTCTAAGGTAAAAGAATACAAGGTGAGACAGCACAGTCTTTTAAAAACCTAGTATCTCTATCATGAACCAGTTATATTAAATGTGATCTCTTTAAATTTCTTTAAAATAAATACATTTCAAAAAATGTATAGATATAAATAATCTCTTTCACTCTACCAGAATATGCATTCGTGACAATCACAAAATTAAAATGTTTTCCTTTGAATTTTCATAATATTGATTCCCTAATATTTATGCACAAACTATGACTACTCATTTGTTTGTCTTTATTAAGTTTCTAGTATAAGTCAGGAAATTCAACCTTCTGGGAAAATGCATTTCTAAAAATCAGTTTACTCAAAATCAGGAAGCCCTTCACTTTACAAAACTTATTCACAAGAATGCTAGTTTTTCTTGCTAACAAGAGCTCCGGTAAGACACTCATTAGACGTGTGGAACAACTCACTCCCTGTCTCATCCCAAATAGCAAGATACAAACACATCCAAAGATCCAGAATGAGTGAGCCGGAAAGAGAAGTAAACATGGGTCATATTTTCACTCACAGTGATAATCTGAGAGTACTTTTACGTTTTGACAAATTAGGTTTGAGGCCAGAGCGGAATAAAACAGGTAAGGAAATTAAACTTGTTAAATTTCTTGTAATCGTTGTAATGGGAAGTGACGTCTCATAAACTTGCCCAAGAAGAAAAATCCTGCCATCCTGTCATAAAATCAGTCTGTGCAGAGGAATAGTGCGAGACCAAGCTAGGGCCTTCGTGTCTTCCCTAGAACACATACCAGGGCACCTTTGCTCATACGAGGGAGACACCCAAACGCCATGTCTTGAACATGCTAGTAAATCCCTCCCCAATTCCTCCTTAAAGTCTATGACTGACACCTGAAACTCCCCTGCTCATGGTCCATTCTCCTGCCATGTGTTGCCCCATGCTATAAAGTACAAAGAGCAGACAACAAAACAATATGTGAAGGTGTTGGCATTTCTGTCATATGGGGAAGAATTTATTTTAGTTGACACCCAATAGCTACATGTTCATGGGGTGCAGTGTGATATTTGGCAGGAGTGCACAATGTGACTCAATCAAATTAGCATAACTATCATAATAACCAGCTCAACTGTTCATCATTTGTTGTAGTGGGAACATGTGAAGCCGTCTTTCTAAGGTTGCAGGTATAAGTCAGTCAATGGTCCAGTACTTACCTAGACGTATAAGATCCTGGGTCAATTCCCAGCACTGACTGGGGGGACTTTCTAGTTATTTTTAAATATCTAATAAATAATTTTCCATAGTTCTCAAGTAGTGATATAGAACACATAGCCCAATCTTCGTATTTAACTGTGTACTTACACCTCCTACTGAACCCCCTCTTTCCCTCCTCTCCCTACCGTTTCCTAACTCAGGTAACTACTACTCTACCTAACTGTGGTGAGCATCATTCTACATCTCTACGAGATGGACTACGTTTGCTTCCATGTATAAATGAGATCATTCACATACAGGAGGAAGAACAGGTGCTCACAAAAATGGTGCTGGGAAGTTGGATGCCCATGTGCAGAAGAATGAAACTAGACACACATTTCTCACCAAATATTAAAAACATGGTCAATATTAATTGAAGACAAATCTAGACACAAAATTGTGAAACAATAAGGAAAAAACAGGAGAAATACTTCAGGAAGTTGGTAGGAGTCAAGACTTGGAAGGCAAGACTCCAAAATCTCAAGGGACAAAAGAAAAATTAGCCAAATTGAACTACAGTGATCCACCAGATTTCCTGCAGAGAGAAACAGTCAACAGGGAAACAATAACCTCAAGTGGGACAAAAATGATTTTTACTATTCTTCTGACAAGGGATTAAAATCTCCATGAGATTTTCTCATTGGTTAAAATTTGTTCATAGACAGTTTCATACATGTGCAGAGAGCATGCCGACCACTTTCATTCCTGTCACCCTTGTCCATCCACCTTCCTCCCCAGAAATTGCTCTCACTCTGCTGTCTATTCATGTTATTCAGTGACCCACTGACTTGAACCAGGGCCATTAGTGTAACTATGGATTTGACTATTGATATGAGATATCCGTTGAAGCAGAGTTGTGGTTTACATCCACACATCACAGGAGACCATGCTTACCAAAGCTCTGGAACACCTCACCACATTCTTTTGTTTTAACCAGGGTCAATATCACTCATACATCTGCACAAATTAAGGCTTTAGGAAAACACCGTATGCTTATTGGAGTCTTGATTATGTGGACTTCATAGGCCAAGAGAGATCATGTCAAATAGAGCACACAAGTCAGGGTCATTGGTTGTATTTGTGAGTGAGTAAAATTCTTATCCACACACATGGTAGCCACACCTAGGAAGAAGTGTAAGTGCTTTGAGGAGGGAAATTGGAGACCAACTATTGAATAACAAACTATAATAACAGTTAAAAATTATACAAGATTTTCATATACTAGGAACTATGCTAAGTATTTAAATATATTAACTCATTTAATTATCAAAAAAAACTTTGAAATGGACACTCTTACTAATATCATTTCCTAAGTAGGGAAACTAAGTCATAGGTAGGCATATAACTTACTCAAAATCATAAAGTATGTACACATATGAATATATGTATATAGATATGCAGACATTTAACATGTATAACATTTATATCCATATCACATAACACGTTCTCATAATGGGTGAGAAGTTCAATTCCTCAGACTTTATGGTCATAACAAAGGTGCCATCTGGCGTTGGAACCCTCTAATTGCAGAAAAAGCACCAAGTAGAACTGAAGATTCTCAAACAATGCATATTAAATTGCACAGTCATCTATAAAGCTGGCAACATGAACATAAAAGCAGGGAATGGCCAGCCTCACTCTCTGAGACATACTACTCATGCCTGAAAACTCACATCAGTGATCTCAAAATGCTGCTTCTGGCTCTCTCTGCACTGCCTGCAAGTCCACTCCATGGTGGAAATCATTTTCTCCTCATGTCAAGAGACCAAGAGCAACAGATCTTCTTTTCTCTTGAGACAATGCATTGTACAAAAATCAAACACACACACTCACCCTCCCATTTTTAGCACAAGGTGTAGCCTTATCTCGAGTGGCAAAGCTTAGAGACAACACAATACTTTTTTCATCCTTTTGCAGTCAGTAAGTAAAATGTGATAATTACAGACCTTGTGCAGGAAGTGAACACATGGGGACCATCTCTGTGTTCAATTCTTTTAGCAGCTTTGCTAAGCATTGACCTTCAAGTTCATGTTCCACAACAGAAGAGCTCACCCAAGAGATACCTTGGCCAGAAGCCCAACCCCAATTTACTTTTCCATCTCAGAATATTCAACTTGTGTCCCATGAGTTACTTTGACAATAGAGATGCAGCACCATCTGTGAAGATTAGAAATGTTCCAAGGTTGTCAGTCAGAAACAGTGAAACTGAAGGAACCCAGTTCTCAAAAGCGACCTGTACATCATTGTTTTATTGGTCCACTTACAGTCACTAAGAATTTGCTCAGAACTTGGGCCCAATTTACATACTAAACCAGGAACAGATGGGGTCTTTTCACCCTGCATCTTTACATAATCTGGAAACCTCAAAGCTTAAGCTACCTATTTTGGCAAGAGCCCATCAAGACAGAGAGTGTAAGAGAACACTAAGTCTAATGACGCTTTAATGTTTTTAGTCTACCTGAGTTTTCCTGTAGAGTTAAAAACTTCCCCTTGACTCCATCAACCACATGTGACTCCCTTTGTCAGGGTCCTTGGCATCCTTCTTCAGGCCCAGCACCCCCCATCTTGCCCAGCCCTGGGGCTGCCATTCTTCCTCTGTGTTTTCACAGAGCCAAGGTCTGAAGACCAGACTCCAAATTATAAAACTGGATACTAATAACTAATACTGGATGCTAATAACTAACTCTACCATGGCAGAAATGTTACTAATTTCACTTTGAGGGGTAGATAAGAGCTCATAATTTTCAAGGCTCATAAACACTAATACCTACCTTCTTATTTGCGTGAAACTGAGAGCTCAACCTTTTGAAGTGAGGAAAGGACCTCTATTCTCATTCAGAAATTCTCTTTGGTGATTGTAATTTTATTTCCTCCATTGTGAGGCCCATCTACCAGGCAAACCTGAGGACAGAAGAAGTTGTTTTCACACCAGGCACTGTGACTCTATGCTGGTGATAGGAGTTTCTGAAGAAGGACCTTAGTGACCAGATCCCAGCTCCAAAGAGGAACCTCCACCAGGATGTGGATGTCCAGGGTGCAGGAGTATAATGTCTACCTCCAAATCGCTGGCTATTCACAAACAAAATTTTACATTTCTTTAGACACAGCAGAAAAAGTAACCTTTGCTAAAAGCTCAGTCTTTGGACACTCACTAGTGTAAGGGAAGGGAACCAGAATCCTTAGCGATCAATATACAGCAAAACTCCACATTGAATGGAGGCCGTAGACAGCTCAGATAGACCATGTACAAGACCGTCGGCCATATAGATAGAAATATAAGAAAATAGGTATCCCCTGAGGGTTGGAAATCAAATTTTGAAGAAGCTAGAAGCCACAACAATTTCAGTCTTAAAATTTCAAAGTTAATGAAAAAGTAGCATCTGAATTCTCTGATTATTTTACCCAGCCTTAGTGTGTATTTTCAAGCCAGGCACGAAGAAAATACTAGGCTTTTCTCCCATATCACTATCTCTATAAGGTCTTATAGACCTGAAGCCTTGGAAACTCTAGAATAAAAACTGTTATTTGTCTTCTGAAAGAACTTTCAGTAAATATATTTGGCTAGAAATGTTTCTACTGAGAGATCTCTGAAATGTGCCTTAGGGACAAAAGAAATGAACAGTAATGGGGTTCCTGGGCTAGAGATTTTCAATGGTCTCTATCAAACTTGGTCTTACATGTGAGGCTTCTCATTGTTTGAGTATCTGTTACTTTACATCAAGAAGTTGAAATTTGCCAGGCAGCAGTAGCACACGCCTTTAATCCTAGCACTCAGGAGGCAGAGTCAGATGGATCTCTGTAAGTTTGAGGCCAGCCTAGTCTACAGAGCAAGATCCAGGACAGGCACCAAAACTACACAGAGAAACCCTGTCTTGAAAAACCAAAAAAAAAAAAAAAAAAGTTGAAATTTAAATTAATAGAAAAATTTCTTCAACAATTACAAGTGAAGATAGATTGACAAATCTAGTTACACAGCCTATGTGTGCATATGCAAAGAAGATTAAGGTTGTTACAGAAACTCTGTCTCCTCTAGTCATGACAATTTCTGACTAATATTGTTATAAGGAGTTTCACTTTAAAGATACATTTGTATGTTAAAGATATTAATTCATTACTTTTTCCTTTTCTGTACTACAATATTTGTTTTTACTAGCAAGAAAAATAAAATTTCAACAAACAAAATTTCACTGTTTCATTTCTGACCATTAAGATTCTTCAGCTTATCAGTAGAGTCAGTATATAGAGGAAATATTTTTAGGCAATCTCTATTGGTATTAAATGTATTATAGATATCACTAGATCCAAGAATAAAAAGTAGTTGAGAAAAGTGGAGGCGGTCAGTGGCTATGTCTTTGTCTAATGTCAGATATGTTATTATAATGATTTCTCTTCACTCCTTATTCATCCTTCATATTTTCTCACTATTTTGCTATAACAAAATGCCTAAGATTGGATCTTTTATTTTAAAAAAGAAATGCATTTTTATCACAGCTCTGGAAGTTTAAGAGCATGATGTAAGCATCTGATACATTCTGGTGATGGGCTCATTACAGATGACTCTACAATGGTAGGACATGCAAGGGTAGTAAACAACCCATGCTAGGGAGGTATTCATAAGAGGTTGTACTTGGAAGGTTTCTGTGTTCTGCCTGGCCCATGGTCAGGACAAATCTCTCACCCACAGTCCTGCAGCCTTTTATAAAATAATCACACAGAAGCTTAATATTATTCATAACTGCTCAGCCACTAGCTCAGGCTTAATACTGACTAGCTCTTACACTTAAACTCAGCCCATTTCTGCTAATCTATATGTCACCATGTTTTCCTTGCCTTTACCTGTGTGCCATTACATGCGGCTCCCTTCAACGGTGGGCTGGTGTCTCCTGACTCAACCTTCCTCCTCCCAGAATTCTTCTTGTCTGCTTATCCCGCCTATACTTCCTGCCTGGCTACTGACCAATCAGCATTTTTTTTTATCAACACACATTCACAGCATACAGAATGACATTCCACAGCACTTCTCCTTTTCTGTCTAATCAAAAAGGAAGGTTTTAACTTTAACATAGTAAAATTACATATAACAAAAGTTATCAAGCAAGAATTACAGTTACATATCCAGTCTAATTGTATTTGGCAAAATTAAAGAAAATATTTTATCATCTATCCTATATTTGTGAATCTAAAGTTTTATATCTAATTTATCTTTTATCATAACTAAGGAAAATTATAATTATAACTATCTAGTCTTCAACTCCATCAAAGACCTCAGAAAGATATAGTATTACCTATTCTGGGAATGACAGAGACAGTTGCTCCACCTGGACAGTCATCCAAAGTTCCTCTGTAACATTGGGGCATCCTTCTTCAGCCAATAGGCCTAGAGTTTTTCAGTCACTTTTTTCCTCTGTCCTGTAGAATGTCTGGCAGTTTCTTCTGCAAAGCAGGAACCTGAAGGACCATCTTGCCTTGCAAATTTCAGTGGTCATCTTCCTATGGGTCCTGCATGTTCAGTTTATATAACATACTGTCAAGCTGTCAATGCAAGGGCACTTTTTTGCACAGGGGCTAACTTTTGCCACAAAGAAAGCAAACTCTATAATGAGTTTATTCAATGCCCATTATTCTTCTTGAATTAATTGGTGCTGTCAGGAGCAGACGTGTCTCATTGTCCAGAAAAGTCTAAGTTTTTAAAACATTTTAAATGCCATATTCTGTAGATCTTTGAAGTGTTTGAAGATTATCTACCTAGTTGAAATATATGTATGTATACCTAGAAAACTTAATTAACATGACTATCAGTTTGACTATCATGAAGACTAATTATTAATCTGTACATACAGTATAACAAAATTAACTTTAAATTTGTATCAATAAACTAAAATCTATACCAATGTAAAACATTTTAAACAAGTTACTCTTTAAAAGTAGGTTCAACAATCTACCCTTTTATCCTATCATATTTATATCCTATTTTTCCATATCTTTCTTCTTTTAGAAAGATATTGACTATGACCAGTAGCAATTTGTAACCAACAACCTAAACAAAGACAAATATCCATAATCCATTGTTTGGTAATGTGGGTGTAGTTTTCTAGGCTACTCCCTGCTGATAAAGGAAGCTGTATTCTTATGGGGATCCTGAGAAAATTAAGAATTATGGTCAAGTCCTGACTGGAATAGTCTGTGATGTTGTATTTTTTGAGCCAGTTGCCTTGAAGTTGTTTGGATGTTGGATCATCTGGGCCTCTTGGGAGGTCTTCTTTGACCAAACTATATAAGCCTAGAAGCAATCCACAGGTTCTCATCTTCTGTGGAAACAAAAGCAGAATCTCTTTTCCAAAGCAACATATCCTTAAACACAAATTTTGAAGTCAAGATACCTTTAAAATATACATATTGGTTTAACTGAGGAGCCTTTACAATTAAATGTCTTTCTGCAGTTAAAAATCCCAAAGACAACACAGTCCAGATTCTCTGTGTAATATCCATCTTTATGTGGCTTATTTTTTATATTACTTTTACTTTCTCTTTAAAGACTTTGTTTTTTAAAACTATTTATTTATATAACTGTCTATATTCATTTTCTTTTCTCTTCCAAGCCTATGTACATTTTTACACACACTCTAAACCATTTAAAGCCTTGATCCATCTGAATCTGCTTTATTGTGAATCTATTGCTTTAAAGTGCAGCATTACTAGGAATGAAATGGCAGCTTTGGCTGCTGGCTCCACCCACCTCAGTTTTCCAACATGGAGGTGGTATGTTTACTGTCAGCTCTGGCTCTGGGAGCCAAGTGTACCACCAGCTCTCAGAAGCAGTGGTCTATGACTCCATTAAAGCAGCGTGTAGCCCAGAAACCTTTTTTGTTTGTTTGTTTGTCTGTGAGGCTTGGAGACACCTCTGTGTACTGTGGCAGGAATCTACAGCCATGACGCTTAGCTCATGGTGGCTGGCGCCCAGCTCCATCTCACAGGAAGCTGTCAGAAGATGAGTTTATGCTGCTGCTGGCATGAGGCTGTGAGACTAGGAAGCCCAGTATGGCTCCGTTTCTGTGCATTCAGAATCTTTAAACTTTCTTAGGTGGCTTAATGCCCTACAGTGAGCACCAATTGTAGTTGGAAGTTTTTCTGTGTCCCACCTGGCCTGTGGTCAGGACAAATCTCTCACCCACAGTCCTGCAGTCTTTTATAAAATAATCACACAGAGGCTTAATATTATTTATAACTGCTCAGCCATTAGCTCAGACTTAATACTGACTAGCTCTTACACTTAAACTCAGCCCATTTCTGTTAATCTATATGTCACCATGTTTTCCGTGCCTTTACCTGTGTGCCATTATGTGCTGCTCCCTGGATGGCAGGTTGGCGTCTCTTGACTCAACCTTCCTCTTCCCAGAATTCTTCTTGTCTGTTTATCCCACCTATACTTCCTGCCTGGCTACTGGCCAATCAGCATTTTATTTATCAACACACATTCACAGCATACAGAATGACATTCCACAACAAGAGGTACCAAAGTCCCCTATAACAACCCATTCTAACATGAACTAATCTACCCCATGGAACCTATATTAATCCCCTCTAAGGATGGTGCCTCCAGGACCTAATTATCATTCATTAGGCCCAACCTCTTCATAACTGCAACACCTAAATATAATCATTTTGGGGAACCAAGCTACCAGTACATAAACCTTTGGAGGACATATTTAATCTATAACCAAGCCACACCAACATTGCTTCTAGATACTTCCAAGATTCTAGATTCTTATTGCTTATGGTTAAAAATAGCAATAATTCTAATTCATGTTAAGGGGAATCAGAAATGGTCATCTTCTGGGAGGAGAGGTCAGATTCCTTATCTAATGCTCAATTTGCTTAGTAGGAGTAGGAGCCCACCTGTATGTTTATATGGAGAAATTGAGTATTGGCAAGGACAGAAATAAAATTGATAGTATCAATAGCAACTCCATCTCATAAGCCACTCTTCTTCACTGCCACTTGATAGCAATAAAATATGCACTAATTCAACCAGACTAAGACTCTTAGAAACCCAGAGTACACTTAAGTCATTATAGAAACAAATATGGAGGTTTCTCAAAAAGTTAGATACTGCACAACATAGCTATGACAATCTTAGATGTCTATCAACTGATGAATGGATAATGGAAATGGCATATATACACGATGTAATTTTACTCAGCTATAAAGAAGAATAAAATTTGCAAAAAAAAATGAATCTGGAGATTATGAGGTTATCCTGACTCAGAAAGATAAAAGTCTCAAGTTCTCTCCCCTATGTGTATCATGGCTTTTATTGTGTATATTCATGTGTGTACGTATATAAGTAAAAAGTGGGGCTAAGATTATAGGTTATAAAACTAGATGATAGACCCAGAAGGGACTAAAAGGTGTCAGGAAATAGAGAAATGATACAGTATGTGTGACATGAACAGGAGAAGATAAAAAGGTGGGCAAGTGAGGTCAAAGAGAGAGGAAGTGAAACAAAAACAAATTTTGTTTGAAAGCTGCCATAATGAAATAATATTTGTATGATAATATAAAATGTTTTAAACACAGTTATGCCAGTTAGTCCTATGATTGTGGACATGTTTTTATTCTCAATTTTCTCATCTAAAAAGTGAGAGGAGGGGCTAGATAGTCTCCAAGCTCCTCCCAAGCATAGCGTTCACGGTTGTGACTCATTGACCATGGCAGCTTAAACTATGGATGGCCCCAGAATTGTGCCAAGTTTACATCGCATCAGAGTAAAGAGACAAACAGCCCCTGAGCCAAACCCTATGAGTTAATCACCAAGGCACATTTGGATAAATGAGAAAGTATCAGGTTCCTGTTTAAGGGACCAGGTGTTTTACATAGTGTGCCTTGTTCTCCCATAAATGTTGGAGTCTTAGATCGTGTCTACGGTCACAGTTCCTTCTTTAAAACTGTGGCAGTATCCACTGGGACAAACTCTGGTGTTCTCTCTTTTTGCTACCTGGAACATCTTTCACCCCATTGGCCAAACAACCGAGAAGAAGTAATTTTTAAAACTGCTGCATATCAATCTAGTTTATACAACAAACATTTCCATATGGTCAAGAGCCAGTTTTCTGGTATTTGGAAAACAGGCCAGATCTTGGAGTGGTCTTTTAAATTGAAAACCAAATGTGGGTGAGCTCATTCGCTGGAACTTCATGAAGGAGAATCCATTTCACTGCCTTGGCATAAATTAGCTGGGTGAATTAGTGTGAAAGCCTGTCACCTTTCACTGAGATGCTGCCCTACAACAGAGGGTAGAAAGAGGCCTGAGTCCTATGGGAAATGGGGTAGAAGAGGAAAGCAAACTGGGATGGGGGGTATGTTGGTTTCCTGGCTGGAATCTTGGAGCAGGAAGCAAAGGGGTAGTCACAGTAAAACTGTAGGCCTGCAATGTCAAATGAGAGAAGTGGGGGTCCCTAGATTCAGCCAAGTCTCCAGTGAAAGGAAGGAGATAACAGAGAAAATTGTCTGCAGGAGTGAAGGTATGTCTGTCTATAGATAAGAATATCTATCATATTCCTTTCCTCAGACTGGCCACCCCAACCCAAGTCAAGGAACAGTCAGCTGAAGGGCCCTCTGCCCCTGAAGAGCAATAACACTGGACCCTCATGCCAAGAAAGAGCCTACAGGAAGGAAAGATTGTAAGAGCCAGAGGATCAGGGAGTGTGCTGCGAGACTATGTCTCCTAATAATGTCAGAAACTACACCAATAAAGTCTCACTAACATGACTGTATAAATATGAGCTAAACAAGGAGGGCACCAGTAGATGTGCCAAAGTGGATGGGGAGACCACAAGACCTCAACCCCACACAAAGAACTAAGGCAACTAAGCAATGCTGAGAATGGAAGAAATAGGCTTCTATAAGAAAGAACATGCCAACTGAGTGCCCTATACCAAATGAATACCTGAAAATATCCATACAAGTAACATACAGACTGAGCAGGTTATATTTAGGAATGTGTGTGTGTGTGTGTGTGTGTGGTGTGTGTGGTGTGTGTGTGTGTGTGTGTGTATGCACATAATAACAATGGAAAAAGAGATCATGAATTTGAAAGAGAGAAAAGAGGGTATATGGTAGGATTTGTAGGAAAGAAAGAAGAGAAAGAAATAATGTAATTATAATCTCAAAAAGAAAAAAGGAGCATATTCTAGGTGGACCCTTAAATGTAGGTACCCATAGACTTCCTCCTCAGGCCTCTACACTCCTCAGAGTTTTGTTAACTGCATGTTTGACATTGGTCACTATCTGTGTGCCACAAAATCCATTCATCTGCACCTCAGCACAGACAGTCCTTTGGTATGCTAGGCCCAAGGCACACTGTCTCACCCAGGCCATTTCATCTTCTCAGAAAGTGCCACCAACACCTTCTGTTTACCTGACTTGATAACCTCAAAGTCAATGTCAAGACCCCTTGTGACACCATTCAGTCAGAACATTACTCAAATTTTGTTTCCCCAGACTCTAATATCTGTTTTTTTCTTCTCCTTCACTGCTATAAACTTAATACAATCCCTTACATTCCTTACCTGGCAGAATAATCGCTAATAGACTGCCAGTAGCTGCCCAGATACCAGTCTTGTTTCTTTCAATTGGTCTACCATATGATTGCAGAATAAATTTCAAAGATATTAACATAATCTGGTTATAATACAATCTGATTTGCTCAAAATCACTTAGTGACATCAAGAGCAAGTCAAAAGGCAACATGAGAGGGAAGCCATTCAACATGTATGATAGAAAGTTAATGTGCTTAATATGTACAGAGTGACCATAAACTGATCCAATGATGAATGCATGATGAAACAGAAAATTGGACAAAATCCTTTTTTCTTTAGGAAATGAAAAATCAATAAAGCCATGGAAAGCTTCTTAAGCTCTAGCAGTTAGGTAACTATAAATTGCCAAGTAAATATAAATTAAAAGAATGATATTCTAGTACTACACATGTAAGTCTACCAAAAATGAAGAAAATTGAGAACATCTAAGGCTAAGGGGGTGTAGAGACTTAGGCAATCTAGTCTACTGCCATAAAACAGAAGTCTGAAGGTCACGCAACTCTCATTAGACCTTCTTCTTGCAGTAGATGGTAATTAACACAGAGACTCACAACTTGACAATGTGCAGAGTGAAGGATGTCGGCATGGTCAACACTAGTAGGGAGTCTTCATCACAACCCTGCTATGGGATGTCTTTCTGCACGCTGTGAATATGTGTTGCTATAATTGGTTGATAAATAAAACACTGATTGGCCAGTAACCAGACAGGAAGTATAGATTGGGCAAGCAGATGAGGAGAATTCTGGGAAGAGGAAGGGCTGAGTCAGGAGTCACCAGCCAGACACAGAGGAAGCAAGATGTCAAGACAGAACTGAGGAAAGGTACCAAGCCATGTGACTAAACATAGATAAGAATTATGGGTTAATTTAAGTATAAGAGCTAGTCAGTAATAAGCCTGAGCTAATAGCCAAGCAGTTATAATTAATATAAGCTTATGAGTGATAATTTTATAAGTAGGCCATGGGACTGTGGGGGCCTGGTGGGACAGGAAAAACTTTCTGACTACATTTGGCACCCAACATGGGGCTTTGATCCACAGACCTAAGAAAGTTTAAAGATTCTGAATGCACAGAAACAGAAAAAGACTTCCTAGTCTTACAGTCTCATGCCAGTAGCAGTGCAAACTTGTTGCTGAGGGCCATGTCTGGGTCCATGTCTCTACTCTGGCCAGAGTCTGTGTTGATGTCTGTTGCTCCTGTTACCACCAAAGGCCGTACATATGCTCAGGATCTGGCCTGCCACCTGGGATCATGGTGATGTCCAGGACCAAGCTGCTGCCAAAGGCCATGTCTGGGTCCCATGGCCCTACCACAGCCAAGGTCTGTGTTGATGTCCATGGCTCCTGGGGCCACGTTGGTGTCCAGGAGCCATGCTGCTACTGGGATCATGCCTATCTGAGTGGCCGATGCTGCCACCTAGGGCCATGCTGACATCCAGGCCCAGGGTACTGCTGAGGGACCATGTCTGGGTCTGTGGTCCTACTGAAGCTGGAGTCTGTGTAGATCTCCATGGCCCGTGTTAACCACAAGGGACCATGGGAAACACGAGTATGGAAATCTGAGGGCCATGCTGAGCCAACAACACCCTCTTCTGTCCCTGGGAGAACTGCCCCTGCCCCTAGTAGGCCACTTCAACAGAAGAACTGGCCCAAATGGCATGGGTCTAGAAAAGCTGGCTCCACCCCTTGCCCAAGGGGGCAGTCCCAGCAGCCCAGACTGACAAAATCAGCTACCACCCAGACCCTTATCCAGCACTTTGAGTTGGCCCACCTCAGTATCTACCCCATCTATGACCTGCTAAAGTTAGTGAAGGGACTGGTCCCACAGAACCACAGCTGCAGAATTTCCTTGACTCAGGGCAACAGCAGGATATCCAAGGGGAGTTTTGGTGAGGGTCCAATAATGATGATGTAACAGAAGCCTTGAACCTGAACAACAACTCATTGCAATGAACATTTGCAAGTAAAGCTAATGAACAAAAGGGTATACTTCATGACACCCTGAAGCTCCCAATGCCACTAAGATGAATGAAGAGGTGCTGGAGAGGGAAGAAAGATAGAGGATGGAAATGGGTTTTTTTTTGTTTTGTTTTTAATTAATACTTTTAAAAGATTTTTTTTAATTTTTTGTTTTGGGGGAACACTACAGGAGTGATGGGCAGATATGGAGGGACTGGAAAATGCGTGGGATTGGGGTGTATGATGTGAAATTCCCAAAGAATCAACAAAAATTATGTTTAAAATAATGTATAATATATTAACTTCTTAAAAGTAGATTATAGAGTAATGTATATCACAAAACCCTTTATTTTTTATTTATTCTTCTCACATATATTACATCCTGAATGCAATTTCCTCTCTCTCCACTCCTCCCACTCCCCCCCACCTCCCCTCCTCCCCAGATCCACTTCTCCCTGTCCCTTCAGAAAAAAAAGCATGCCTCCCAAGGATATCAACCAAACACAGCATAACAAATTACAATAAGACTAGACACAAACCCTCATATCAAGGCTGGATAAGGAAACCCAGTAGGAGGAAAAGGGTCCCAAGAGCAGGCAAAAGAGTCAGAGACACCCTGCACTCCCACTGTTAAGAGTCCCACAAAAACACCAAGCTACACAACAACCATCACGTACATGCAGAGGATCTAGCTCAGACCCATGCAGGCTCTGTGATTGCTACTTCAGTCTCTGCGAGTCCCTCTGAGCCCTGCTTAGTTGATTCTGTGGGTGTGTTCTCTTGGTGTCCTTGAATCCTCTGGCTCCTACTATCTTCCTCCCCATTTTCCTCAAAGTTCCCTGAGCTCTGCCTAATGTTTGGATGTGGGTCTCTGAATCTGCTTCCATCAGTTGCTGAATGCAACTCTCTGATGACAATTGGGCTGGATACTGATCTATGAGTATAACAGAATATCATTAGAAATCATTCAATGGATTTTATTTATTTATTTATTTTGGCCAATCATGTTTGGTTCTATACTAAGTCTCTGGAATATCCAGCCTCTGGTTTCTGGCCATCCAGGCAGTGTCAGGCATGGGCTCCCTCTAGTGGTGTGGGCCTTAAGTTGGACCAGTCAATGGTTGGCCATTCCCACAATTTCTGCATCACAATTACTCCAGCACATATTGCAGGCAGGACAAATTATAGGTAAAAGGTTATGTGGCTGGGTTGATGTCCCAGTCCCACCACTGGAAGCCTTGCTTGGTTACAGAAGATGGACAGTTCAGGCTCCATATCCCCTATTACTAGGATTCTTTGCTAGGGTCACCTTCATAGATTCCATTGAGTTTCCACTACACTAGGTTTCTATATTGCCTGTCAAATGGCCCTGATTCCAGTTATCTCCTACAGTACTCTCTCCCTCCATCCTTCCAACCCCTGCCTGATCCTTCCTATTATTATCCCCACTAGCCCCCAGTCTACCTACAAAAAAAATCTATTCTATTTCCCTTCCCAGGGAGATCCATGAATTCCCCCTTGGGCCCTCCTTGTTACCTAGCCCCTCTGGCTCTGTGGATTGGGGCATGAGTATCCTTTACTTAACAACTAATATCCAAATATCCAATTATAAGTGAGTGCCTACTATGTTTGTCTTTCTGGGTCTGGGTTACCTCACTCAGGATGATTTTTTCTAGTTCTATCAATTTTCGTTTGTTTGTTTTTTGAGACAGGGTTTCTCAGTGTAGTTTGAGTGCCTTCCCTGGATCTCACTCTGTAGCCCAGGCTGGCCTCAAAATCACAGGGATTTGTAGTTGCATTCCTGCTAAGCTCCTGGCTTGGCTCCAGAGAGCAGCACCTAGCCCTAATCCTTCCTTTGTTTAACCACACCTTTTGTTTCTCTTACCTTTTGTTACCCTTATCACCCTATGTGAATCTTGTTAGAGAGTCAAGGATCTGAGAGTCCCCTAAGGATCAAAGGCCTATGCAAAACTTGGTCCAGGAAACCCGGAAAACCGTGGTACCTGATAAACCAAGTAATTTGCACCTGGCATTTGGTCTCTGGGAGCTCCTTTTGGGTTGCTTTGAAGGTACGGAAATTAACTATCTAAACTGTAAAATGGAGTAAATAAATATGCCCTAGGCAAAGGGTTAGTGCTTCAGTCCTTCGAGGCTGGACCCCCCTGCAGCCATGATAAGCTAAATTCATTCTTAAGATGCCTCTGTGTCTTCATTCCACAGATCCTCATGAACCCACACACTCGTGTAGCGACCACACAGCTACAGAGATTGGCCTGGCTCTGCCTCCCAAGTGTTGGGATTAAAGGCATGCACTACCACCACCTGGCTGGAGTTCAGGTTTTTAAAGTATGATCTAATGATTTTTTGGATTTCCTTGGTGTCTGCTGTTTTGTCTCCCTTCTCACTTCTGATTTTGTTAATTTAGATAGTCTCTATCTTTTAGTTTGAACAAGGGTTTGTCTATCTTGCTGATTTTTCTCAAAGAACCAATTCTTCATTTCATTGATTCTTTGTATTGTTCTCTTTGTTTCTATTTTATTAATTTCAGTTCTCCCTTTATTTCCTGCCTCTTGGGTGAGCTTGCTTCTTTTTGTTCTAGAGCTTTCAGGTATGAGGTTATATTGCTAGTATGAGGTCTCTCCAATTTCTTTATGTAGGCAATTAGTGCTATGAACTTTCCTCTCAGGACCACTTTCATTGTGTCTCATAAGTTTGGATATGTTGTACAACTCATTTTTATGGAATTCTAGGCAGTCTTTCATTTCTTTATTTCTGCCTTGACCCAGTGGTAATTCAGTAGAGAGTTGATCAGTTTCCATGAGTCTGTTGACTTTTTGTTGTTTCTGTTGTTGAAATTCAGCTTTAATCCATGGTGGTCTGATAGGATGCAGGGAGTTATTTCAATTTTCTTGCATCTATTAATACTTGCTTTGTGAGTTTGTGCTCAGTTTTGGAGAATGTTCCAAGAGGTTCTGAGAAGAAGGTATATTCTTTTGTGTTTGAGTTAAATGTTCTGTAGATACCTGTTTGGTTCATTTGGTTCATAATGTCTGTTATCTCCAGTATTTCTCTGTTTAGTTTTTGTTTGAATGACCTGTCCATTCATGAGAGTAGGTTATTGAAGTCTTCCACTATCAATATGTGACTTAAACTTTAGTAATATTTCTTTTACAAGCATGGGTACCCTTGAATTTGGGGCATAGATGTTAAGAATTGAAATGTTATCCTATGGAATTTTCCTTTGATGAGTATGAAGTGTCCTTCCTTGTCTCTTTTCATTAATTTTGGTTTGAAGTTTATTTTATTGGAATATTAGAATGACTACACCAGCTTGCTTATTGGATATAGCTTTTGCTAGTACATATAAAAAAATAAAGAAAGAAAAGGTTTTTGGGCTACACACTACTGGATGAAAGCATAGACCCACTGCTTCCCAGAGTTGGCAGTGAGCATGGTTCCCAGAGCTGGTGGAAACACAGTTCCACCATGTTGGGAAGCTGAGGTGGGCAGAGTCAGCAGCCAAAGCTGCCATTTCAGTCCTAGTCATTCTACAATTTAAAGCAACAGGTTCACAATAAGACAGATTCAGATGGATCAAGACTTTAAATGGTTTACAGTGTGTGTAAAAATGTATGTTTGCTTGGAAGAGAGGGAAAAATGAATATAGACAGTTATATAAAGAAATAGTTTTAAAAAAATAAAGTCTTTAAAGAGACAGTAAAGGTAATATAAAAAATAAGCCACATAAAGATGGATATTACACAGAGAATTTGGATTGTGTTATCTTTGGGATTTTTAACTGCAGAAAGACATTTGATTGAAAAGGCTACTCAGTTAAACCAATATGTATATTTTAAAGTATCTTGACTTCAAAACTTGGATCTAAGGTTATGTTGCTTTGAAAAGGAGGTTCTGCTTTTGCTTCCACAGAAGATGAGAACCTATGGCTTGCTTCCAGGCTAATATGGTTTGATCAAGGAAGACCCCTGAGAGGTCTCCAGATGTTCCAACATCCATATTAGCTTCAAGGCAACTTGCTCAGATAGTGTAGCCTCATAGACTACTCCAGTTAGGACATGACCACAATTCTTAATTTTCTCAGGATCCCCACAAGATTGCCAACACCCCCATCCAGCAGGAAGTAGTATGAGAAGCTATGCCCAAATTCCTAAAATATTATTTATAAATGTTTATTTTTATTTAAATTAATTATAAATGCAATCTCTTTCTAAAGAAGAAAGGAGGATAGTAAAGATATGATAGGATGAAAAGTTAAATTATTGAACCTACTTTAAAAGAGCAACAACATGTTTAAAAATGTTCCACATTGCTATGGATTTTAGTTTATTGATACAAATTTAAAGTTAATTTTGTTATGCTGTATGTATACTGTTTAAGGTATTATGTTTATACAACTCATTTAAAATTGTAATGTATAGTTGGGAAATACAGATTAATAATTAGTCTTCTATGATAGTCAAACTGATAGTCATGTTAGTTAAGTTTTCTAGGTATACATAGGTATATTTCAACTAGGTAGGTAATCTTCAAACACTTCAAAGATCTACAGAATATGGCATTTAAAATGTTTTAAAAACTTAGACTTTTCTGGACAATGAGACATGTCTGCTCCTGACAGCACCAATTACTTCAAGGAGAATGATGGGCATTGAATAAACTCATTATAGAGTTTGCTTTCTTTATGGCAAAAGTTAGCCACTGGGCAAAAAAGAAAAAAGCCCTTGTGTCAACTGATTGACAATATGTTGTATAAAATGGACATTCAAGACCCATAGGAAAGTGACCACTGAACTTTACAAGGTGAGATGGTCCTTCAGGTTCCTGCATCACAGAAGAGACTGCCAAGTATTCTACAGGACACAGAGAGAAGTGACTGAGAGACTCTAGACCTATAGACTGAAGATGGATGACCCAATGTTACAGAGGAACTTTGGGTGACTGTCCAGGCAGGCAGCTGTCTCTGTCATTTCCAGAGTTTTGAAAGTTGCTTACAATGCATTTACTGTTTACTTAGGTAATATTATATCTTTCTGGGGTCTTTGATGTAGTTGAAGACTAGATAGTTATAATTATAATTTTCGTTGGTTATGATAAAAGATAAGTTAGATATGAAACCTTAGACTCACAAATACAGGATAAATAGAATATTTTCTTTAAATTTGCCAAATATAAATATACTAGATATTGTAACTATAATTCTTGCTTGATAACTGTTTCGTTATATGTAATTTTGCTATGTTAGAGTTAAAACCTTCCTTTTGTTTAGATAGAAAAGGGGAAGTGATGAGGCATATCTTTCTATATGTAATAATATGAGTTGCTCTGATTGGTTGATATATAAAGCTTTTGGGCCTATGGCAAGGCAGCTTAGAGGCAGGCAGAAAATCCAAACAGAGAGACAGGAAGAAGGTGGAGAAAGACGCCAGCCACTACTGAAGGAGAAGCAACATGTCAACAGACTGGTAAAGCCACAGAACACATGGCAAAACATAGATTAATAGAAATGGGTTAGTTTAAGATATAAGAGCTAGCTAGTAAGAAGCCTGCCATAGACCATACAGTTTGTAAGTAATATAAGCCTCTGTGTGTTTAATTGGGTCCAAGCAGCTGTGGGATGAGGTGGGGCACAGGAAAACTTCCAACTACTGAGAAATATTAATAATCAATGTTAATAAATTATTAATTCCTATTATTTTGTTGTTGGTGGTGGTGGTGGTAGTGATGGTAGTGTGTGTGTGTGTGTGTGTGTGTGTGTGTGTGTGTGTGTGTGTCCCTTCTTTTGGTTTTGCTGGTGTGAGAATATTTATTTCCTGTGTTTTCATGGATCTAATTAACCTCCTTGGGTTGGAGTTTTCTTTCTATTATCTTCTGTAGGGCTGGATTTGTAGATAGATATTGTTTGAAATTGACTTTATCATGGAATATTTTGCTTTCTCTATCTATGGTGATTGAATGTTTTGTTGGGTATAGTATTCTCAGCTAGCATCTGCGGTCTCTTAGAGTCTGCAGGACATCTGTCCAGTCCCTCATGGCTTTGAGAGTCTCCACTGCAAAGTCAGAAGTAATTCTAATAGGTTTACCTTTATATGTTACTTGGTCTTTTGTCCTTGCAGCTTTTAATTTTCTTTCTTTGTTCTGTGTGATTAGTGTTTCGATTACTAAGTGGTGAAGGGACTTTCTTTTCTGGTCCAATCTATTTGGTGTTCTGTATGCTCCTTGCACCTTTATAGGCATCTCTGTTTTTAGGTTAGGACAATTTTCTTCTATGATTTTGTTAAACCTACTTTCTGGACCTTTAAACCAGGATTCCTCTCCTTATTCTACTCCTATTATTCTTAGGTTTGGTCTTTCATTGGTGTCGCAGATTTCCTGGATGGTTTGCATCAATATTTTCTTAGGTATACCATTTTTGTTAACTGATGTATCTATTTCTTCTATCATACATTCAACACCTGAGATTATCTCTTCCATTTCCCATGTTCTGTTGGTGATGTTTGCATCTGTAGTTCCTGTTTGCTTACCTAGGTTTTCCATTTTGAGAACCTTCAGCTTGTGTTTTCTTTATTGCCTCTATTGCCATTCCCAGGTCTGAAACAGTTTTATTCACTCCCATCAACTGTGTTTTTGTTTGTTGGCTTGCTTTAAGGTATTTATTAACTTCCTCCATTATTTGTTTGTCTTTTCCTTGATTTCTTTAAGTGCTTTTTTCACTTCACGCTATCATCTTCATAAAGTTGGTTTTAAGATCTTTTTCTTGTGCTTAAGCTGTCCTGGAATATTCAGGGCTTGCTATAGTACAATAGCTGGGCTCTGGTGTCAACATATCACCCTGGTTGTTGTTCATTGTGTTCTTATGCTGGTTTCTAGGCATCTGGCTTTGGGATCATTATAGGTCTAGGTGTTGATTTCTGAGTTTTGTCTTTGTTGAATGGCTGCTTTGTTCCTTGGTTTCTGTTTCCTCTCTGCTCTTATGGCCTGTGTGGACTGTGGTTGAGCAGGGGTTTTCTTCCTGAGCTGGGCTGGACTTCTGGCAGACAGTGTGGCCTGGTGTTGAGCAGGGAGTCTCCACCTGAGTTGGGGGCTAGGACATTGTGAGGAGAAGGGGAGGGTCGGGGATAGTCCCAAGGGATGGGCATAAAGAGAGTGGAGGAGGTCTGCTGGGGGATGGCCTACCTGTAGTTCTGGTAGCAGTGTGGTTTCTTGTCCAGCAGTGAGTCTCCACCAAGTTGTGGGCTGGAACAAGGTGATGAGGAAGAGAGGTGGGACTGGGGATGAGAGAGTGAGAGGGTTCCCTGGACAAGCAGCCTGCCTGGACTTCTGGTGGCTGGTGTGCCCTCTGGTCCAGCAGTGAGTCTCCACCTGAGTCTGCCTACCTGTTCTGTTGTCTGGTGTAGCCTGCACGTGAAGAGGGGATGTCTGCCTAAGTTGGGGGCTGGGGCATGGCAGTGGGGTGGTAAGTTGAGAAGGAAGGAGGGGTGGCAGATTGGGGCTGTGACAAGAAGAGGGTTCTACCAGTGGTGGCCTATCTGTTCTTCTGGCTGGCATGACCTGCACCTCCAAATCCTATATATTTTAAAGTCATACATTTTCACCCTTGTAATTTAGAAGACACATGTAAAATGATGTGCACCATGGAGCAAAGGCTAAAGGTAGGAATGTAAGAGATTTTATTTGTGGGCTTTCTCCTTTATATATTATGCCAAACTCTTTAACTACTGTTTCTCCTTCTAAAACTGTTTATTTTCTTCATGAGACACCATTCCCAAAGCCCATAACTCCTTCTTATGTTTTTTAGAGTGTGCATTGACTTCTTCCAACCAGAATATACATTTCATAAAGACAGAAACCAAACCCACTTGTTCACTCCCATATCTCTAACACTATACAGGGCCTGTCACCTAAATATAAGTCAAATTACTTCATTAAGGAATTTGGTTTCATTAAGTAATTAATGGCTTTGTTATTTAAAAGGAAGTTCAAAAGTAGGATTCCCAAGGCCAGATAGATGGGTCAGCAGATAAGAACACTAACCTTACAAGTCTAACAATCTATTTTATGATCCCCAGAACCCACGTAAAAAGCCAGATGTGTTGCTGTGCCCTTCTACAGTGAGATGATAGGCAGAAGCAGGGGAGTTTCCCAGAAGCTTGTGGCCATGGGTGCATAGAGTGGCACCAATAAGAAAGACCCTCCTCCACCTCCAAAGTTGTCCTCTGCCCTCCAGCTGCACACTGGGGTAAATACACTCACATTAACACACACACACAAACACACACACACACACACAATAAATAAATGAATAAATAAATAGAATTCCTATCATGGCCATTTAGACTCTTTAGAAATGAATATTTATAGAGCTTTCATTCAGTCTGCACCCTGCCTTTCTCATGAGCCTCATTACCCAGAGTCCCACAACATGGCCTCCTGTAGTACCAGGGTCTTTCTCTTCAGAGCTAAGACTCCTTGAGGTCAGAGACCATACTTTACTGTAAGCTGTGTTCTGTGCCATATGCTCTACTCAACACTCAGGGAGTGTTTGCTAACTCAGGGTCTCAAACATAAATGAGGGGGTAAAAAGAATCATGACACAGATCAAAACAAGGGATCCTTGAAAATCTAACAAGAGTTGTCTTGCTGATTAAATGCACTAGGACTTTGGGAAGATCACATAGAAAATGGCATTAATCCTTTACAGGATTATGAGAAAGCTAGAAAGAGCTGGGAAGATGGCTTCCTACCTTGTGAAGGGCCTTCACAAGGCTGAAATCAGAGTCCTGATGCCCAGAACCTACACAAAAACCAGGCACAGTAAGGAAAATGTCTATAATCTCAGCATGTCCCTGTGGGGACAGGAAAATTTCTAGACATTCACCAGCCAGCTAGTGTGGCTTACACAGCAGTAAAGAAACCCTCTCTGAAACAAGGAGGAAAGGCCAAGATCAACACATGAAGGCTGTACCCTGACCTCTACACATGTGCTGTGGCATGCTGCACGCGTGCACACACACACACACACACACACACACACACACACACACACACACACACACACACACATGTTTTGAATATGTGTGCCCTAGCTGGAGGTACTGTTTGGGGAGGTTACAGGTCCTGTAGGAGGTGGGCCCCAGCTGGCAGGCTCTGGGAGGTTCTAGCACTGGTTTGAGTACTTCTGCCCCTTGATCCACCACATTGTGAACAGCCTACACACACCACAAACTCCTGCTGCAATGAACCACCTTGCCTTCCCCTCCATGATCAACCAAAATTTCTCTCATATCCAGAACCAAAATAAACCTTTCTTGCTCCCAAAGTGCTTTAGTAAGGTATATTGATCACATTGACACAAAAGCAACTAACAGAAAATGTGTGCCAAAAAGCCAGTCATTGCGATGATACACCTGACCACATGGCGGTAAGTAGGTCTTCAGAAAAGTTGGTAGGAAGGATAAGGAGTTCTGAGACAGGGCAAGAGAAGTTCTACAGTGCTGTGAGCAAAGTGTAAGTAATGATTCTGTTGGGAGATCAAAGACCATACTATGGATGGGTATGCTGGGATTTCAGGTGGGAAAAGAGACTGTTGGGAATTAGAGA
The DNA here is from genome assembly GCF_007827085.1 of Peromyscus californicus insignis. Classification (NCBI taxonomy): domain Eukaryota; kingdom Metazoa; phylum Chordata; class Mammalia; order Rodentia; family Cricetidae; genus Peromyscus; species Peromyscus californicus. Next base: position 146,359,797 of record NW_026294573.1, read on the forward strand.
AGCCATTTATGTCACATGCTGACAATGACTTTATGTATGCTCTGCTCACGTCCTGAAAATATGAATGAGGCTAAAATCAAAAATAGCATATTAATTAATCTGGCAGTGGACATTTCATTTACATTTACACTGTGGTGTGTTCCTGCTGGCTGCTTTCCGTCAGATTTACAGTGAGGATCAGAAACAGAAAGAAGAACAGAAGGATTTGGAAACATGTAATTCAGACAGAAAAGGAACATGTTTACAGTTATAGACAGAGCCACTGTGGACCATGCAGCCATGGCTTTGCAATGATTAAGCAGTGTATTGGAAAGTATCCACACATGGCACAGGAGGCAAAACTGTATGTGGATGGCATTTCAGAAAGTGGCAAGATGTCACCCATGAAAGGCTCTCCAGGACAAAACTGAAAATCCATTAAAAAGACTTCCCTTTACCAAGAGAGTGCTGCTCAGGCATGTTTGGCTTTATTTTCATTTTATTTTTTTAGGGGACTTTAAAATAAAATCTGTGTGCTCTTAGGTAAGAACAAAATAATAATTCTTCCTTGAGGAACACAGATGGATTTCAAAATTAAGCCATACATAGAAAAACAAGTATGATTTGTTCTCTCTTAAATATAAAGTTTCTATTTTAATATATGTTCTATAGTTTAATTATGGGAGGTGTGAGTGTGTATTAGAAGGAGAACTATTTAAGAAGAAAGGAACCAGCTAGCTGGAAGGACATAGATGATGCTAACTGGGGATAAATATGAGCAAAGTGTATGATAATGTATGAAGAGTTCATAATGAAACATATCATTTTATACAATGAAGGCAGTATGTGCAAAAATATCATAAATATAAATAATAGTAATCATCACATGAATCATAAAGTTATTTAACTAGAATCAAACATAATGAACTCACAAACATTTTGAAAAGTATCGAGTTAGCCAGGTATGACAGCACACACACACTTAGGAATGTGATACAGGATGCTACAGGTGTGCAGCCCTCACGAGCTACACAGCAAGACCCTGTCTAAAAACCAAACCAAAACAAAAAATAGAACATTTTTGGGCCCACATGTGAGATACAATTTTAGAAAGAAAGAAAAGACTAAAACTAGCTATAATCCTTTCCAAGCGAACATAGTTGAGTTTCATTTCCCTAATTGTCTCGGTCTGAAAACTTACTCTGAATTAGCAAGCAAAACAACTAGGAAGATTTGCCAGCACCATGACCTTGCAATCTTGGTCAAGCTGGGAATGGAAGAAATGGAATGAACTGTCGTGTTTTGTCCTTGGACTAAGGATGGACGAATTGTAAGATTTTTATCTGGTAAGGAAATACTCATAATCTCCATCTTTTTATATTAGTGTGTATACTCCATCGTAATTGCTTCCTCTAGTCTGAAAATTGGGTGAAAAATCAGGTGATATTCAAAGCTGGACTACGTTAAATAACTCTGGATTTGATTGGGTCAGATTTGTAAACAAATGATTTCCCTAAAACACAGTCATATAAAATCTTTTACCATTAATGCCTTGTTCTCTTCTGACACCATGAACAAACCTCATTTCCCCTGAGGAGTAGTAAGAAAGGCCCACTTTGCAAAGCCTCTCTTTCTGCAAAGATATTAGGTCATTGCTTTCCTGCTTGTACTTGCTTCTCTTAAGCTCCTAATGACAAAAGTAAACAATGTTTCAAGTGGAGCATTTCTTGGAGCTTGGCTTTAACTTCTACCATCTTGGCTTTCCTACAAAGTCTGATACGTGATTTTCAGTGGGGCTGGCTGTGCTTTGCAGTATCAATCCTGACAATGCCAGGCAACATCACTGGCCAGACTTTCTCCTTGCTCCTGCTGCTTCTGCCCACTCTTAGATGACCTGTCTAGCTCACTGTCTGTCTCAGTACCCAAGAGCATCCCTGTCAACATCCTGGACATTCTGATGCCTTCTTTTCTGTTTCCAGGAATATGTATGAGTTTCTGCTTTGGCATCACTCCATACCAGTGTCAGTGAGAAGGCCTGGGACACAGATCAAAATCCCATCAAGTGGCTTACAATAGCAAGGTCAGAGTCCCCAGAAAGTCCTCCTACAAAAATGTAAAATGCTGTGGAGTAATGCTTTTGTACACTGGTTTAATGAAACACTGACTGGCCAGTAGCCATGCAGGAAGTATAGGTGGGATAAGCAGACAAAGAGAATTCTGGGAAGAGGAAGGCTGAATCAGGAGATGCCAGCCTGCTGTTCAGGGAGCAGCATGTAATTGGCACACAGGTAAAGCCGGAATACATGGCAACACATAGATCAACAGAAATGGGCTGAATTTAAGTGTAAGAGGTAGTCAGTGGTAGGCCTGAGCTAATGGCTGAGCAGTTTTAATTAATATAAGCCTCTGTGTGCTTATTTGGGTCTGAGTGGCTGTGGGACCAGTAGGTAAGAGAGATTTGTCCTGACCACGAGCCAAGCAGACCAGGAAAACTTTCAGTTATAGTAAATAGCAGAAGTATTAACTGTAACATATATGTCCAAAGAAAATAAATTTATCAAAGACAGATGCAGTTACATATTCATCATTGAACTGGTCACACAGCCCAGAAATGGAAACAAGCCAAGTGACCCTCCATGAATGACAGATACAGCAAGTATGGAACATAGACATAACTGAATATTATACAGCCAGAAAAAGAATGAAAGTGTGTCATTTCTGACAAGAGGGATGGAATTGGAAACCTTTATGCTATGTGAAATAAGTCAAGAATAGAAACACAAAGACCCATCTCATAATGAGTGATCAGTTTAGGGGGTAGAGGGGGAGAGTACTGAAAGAAACTATTGGAAGGGGGGTACATTTCAGGGTCAAGTAGAAACCTGGTGCAAGGGAATCTCCCAGGAATCTACAAGGATGACCCCAGCTAAGACTCCTGGTAATAGCAGATACGTAGCCTGAACTGGCCATCTCCTGTGACCAGGTAAGACTTCAAGTGGAGGGATTGGGACATCAATCCAGCCACATACCTTTGACCTACAGTCCATCCTGCCTATGGGATGTACTGGGGTAAGAGTTGAGGGAACCAATTGAGAGGACAATCATTGACTAGTCTAGCCTAAAACACATGCTAGGAGAGTAAGTCCACCCCCGACACTGCCTGGAGCACCAGGACCCACAGGCTAGATGAGCAAAAGACATAGGAGAGAACCAAACAAGACTGGAGGAAAAAAATGTCAACGTAATGATGCCTCATGATATTCTTCCATACTCATAGATTGGTGCCTAGCCCAACTGTTATCAGAGAGACTCACCCAGCAACTGATGGAAACAGATGCAGAGACCCACAGCCAATCATTAGGCAGAGCTCAGGGAATCCTGCAGGAGAGGGGGAGGAAGGGTTGTAGGAGCCAGAGGGGTCAAGGACACCACAAGAAAACCCACAGAATCAACTAACCTAGGCTCATAGGGGCTCACACAGACTGAACAGACAGCTAGGGGGCCTGCACGGGACTTAGGCACTCTGCATATATGTGACAGTTATGTAGCTTGGTCCTCTTGTGGGACTCCTAACAGTGGGAACTTACGAGACAAGTAACTGCCAAAGATGCTACTGAGTTCATTTTCTGTTGACCATCTACTGCTGGGCATGGGGCCTACCCTTAAGAGTAGTTTGTTTCCCCAGTGAGACTTCTGTCTTAGTTAAGGTTTTTATTTCTGTAAAGAGACACCATGACTATTTTGTCTCTTATAAAGGAAACATTTAATTGGGGTGGTTTATAGTTCAGAGGTTTAGTCCATTATCATCATGGCATGAAGCATAGTGGCATGAAGGCAGAATGGTGCTGGAGAAAGAGCTGAGAGTTCTACATCTGGATCTGTAGGTAGCAAGAAGAGAACTGCCCCACTGGGCAGTATGTATGTGTATATATGTGTGTGTGTATGTATGTATATATATATATATATATATATATATATATATATATATATATTCATCCATTGTATCCCATGAATGTGTACAATTTTTATTTTTTAGTGGACAGTTTAAACAAATTTAAACAAAATAAATTTAATTAGTATCTGTAGCATTGAAGGCTTCTTGGAAGGGATATTCTTTAGTGTCAATAGTGAAAAATAAATGGCACTGGGATGGAAGAGGGAACCCCAAACAAAGCTGTGAATTGAAAAGCCTCCCCAGAATTTCTGCAGCCTACAACATATCAGGTCACTAAGAGCCTTAGCTCCTGGCAGGGAGTCACTGAGATTAAGGCTGGAAAGACAGCCACCAGTCAGGAATGTCTGTGGTTGATACAGTGACCATTTTGTGGTTCCATTCAATATAAGAGTTTGTTCTCTCCCTATCAGAGGCTGGATTTAGCCTCTATGTTAGGTGGATGAAAGAAGAGAGGGCAGAGGGGAGTATGGAATAAACAAGCCATGGTTCCTCCTTTCAAAATTTGTAATGGAGAAAGGATACTCAGGATACTTCCAGGTTAATGTGCCTCACACACACAGCCATGTCCCTTTCTGGGTCTCTGAACTACTATAAGAACATGATGTCTTCAAACTCTAAGACTTTGCTTTCTTTAAAAAGTGTGTCTTCTCTAATAGAAGATAGATGGTTCTGTGGTGATTTCTGTTAGCAAAGGCCCGTTCTCTTTTTCTTCCTTTCTTTTTCATTGCTCCTACATCTCTCTCTCTTTCCATCCCTCCCTACTTTTCCTCTTCCTCCCTCCCTCTCTCTCACCTTCCCAAGCCAATGGGTATCAGACATAATGCACTACATATTGCAAACTACTAACTCTAAAACAATCAGAAACAGTGAACATCCTGGTAAACTGGAAACCCAATGTAGTGCTCATTTTAATGAGATTTTTTTCTTTTAAGACAAACATACATTTTTATACAGTTGTAAGAAAATGACACAAGGTTCTGTGCATCCTTTGCCTAGTTTCCCACAAAATCAGCATCATGAAAAACTGTAGTCTAAGATCATAACCAGGATACTGGCTTGGCTGGTCATTGTAATCATTGTAATCAAATTCTATAAGGAAGGTCATCTGAATTGTTCTCCATTTTCATTACTCTGTGACTATACAGATATGTAAATGAAATATACTGTGGGATGTTCTGTATGGCAAATGTGTTGCTGATTGGTCAATAAATAAAACACTGATTGGCCATTGGCTAGGCAGGAAGTGTAGGCAGGACAAGGAGGAGAATAAAGCTGGGAAGTGGAAGGCTGAGTCAGAGAGACACTGCCAACCACCACAATGAGAAACAGCATGTGAAGATGCCGGTAAGCCACGAGCCATGTGGCAAGGTATAGATTAATGGAAATGGATTAATTTAAGCTGTAAGAACAGTTAGCAAGAAGCCTGCCACGGCCATACAGTTTGTAAGCAATATAAGTCTCTGTGTTTACTTGGTCGGGTCTGAGCGGCTGTGGCACTGGCAGGTGAGAGAGATTTGTCCTGACTGTGGGTCAGGCAGGAAAACTCAAGCTACAGAAATATATGAAAATGAATGTATGAAAACTGTACAGCTATTTCTGCTCAGCACCCTTCTCTGGAGATATGTTCATGTTGTTGCATTCATTGTTTTGCTCATTTTTACCCTGAGTAATGTCCCCTGTTATGGATGTACTGTTTCATCATTTACTCACTTAATGTTGCTATAAACCGTAAGCAGACATTTCTGTCCCACCAGCAACTCCCAAATACCCAGCAGCTGCTTCCCAAATAACCACACAGAGGTTTATATTAATTATAAGTTCTAGGCCAGTAGCTCAGGCTTATTACTAACTAGCCCTTACACTTAAATTAACCCATGATTATTTATATTTATTTATTTTTATTTAAATTTTTTTTCATGCTGGGTGGTGGTGGTGCATGCTTTTAATCCCAGCACTCGGGAGGCAGAGCCAGGTGGATCTCTATGAGTTGGAGGCCAGCCTAGTCTACACAGAGAGATCCAGGACAGGCACCAAAACTACACAAAGAAACCCTGTTTCCACTAGTTCGGCTATTTGTCCCTGTGCTTTTTCCAATCTTGGTCTCAACAATTCTCGTTCATACAATCCCTCCTCTTTCTCACCAATTGGATTCCTGGAGCTCCACCTGGGGCCTGGCTGTGGATCTCTGCATCCACTTCCATCAGTCACTGGATGAGATTTCTAGCATGACAGTTAGGGTGTTTGGCCATCCTATCACCAGAGTAGGTCAATAGCTGAGGAGCCCCCAACTGGATCAGGCCCTCTGAATAAGTGAGGTAGTTGATTAGCTTGAACTGTTTGGGAGGCATCAAGGCAGTGGGACTGGGACCTGTCCTTAGTGCATGAGCTGGCTGTTTGGAACCTGGGGCCTATGCAGGGACACTTTGCTCAGCCTGGGAGGAGGGAACTGGACCTGCCTGGACTGAATCTACCAAGTTGAACTGAATCCCCAGGGGAGTCCTTGCCCTGGAGGAGATGGGAATGGGGGGTGGGCTGGGGAGGGGGAGTGGGAGGAGGGAAGACAGGGGAATCCGTGGCTGATATGTAAAATTAAATCAAATTATAAAATAAAAAAAGAAACCTTGTCTCAAAAAATTTTTTCATTTTATATTCCAACCCCTGTTCTCCCTCCCTCCCCTTCTCCTACTCCCCCCATCCTCCCATTCTACCCCCATCCCCTCCTCATAGGAGATATGGCCTCCTTTGAGTAGTCAACTGCAGGCTGGCATACCAAGTCGGGGCAGAACCAAGCCCCTCCCTCCCCCACATCAAGGCTGAGTAAGGCATCGCACCATAGGGAATGGGCTCTAAAGAGCCAGTTCGTGTGCCTGGGATAAGTCCAGGTCCCATTGCCAGGGGACCCACAAACACATCAAGCCACACAACTGTCACCCACATTCAGAGAGCCTAGTATGGTCCCATGCAGGCTCCCCAGCTGTCAGTCCAGAGTCCATGAGCTCCCACTAGCTAGGGTCAGCTGTCTCTGGGGTTTTCCCACCATGATCCTGACCCTCCTTGCTCCTATAGTCCCTCCTCATCTTCAGCTGAACTCCAGGAGCTTGGCCCAGTGCTTGGCTGTGGGTCTATGCATCTGCTTCAATCAGTCACTGAACATAGGTTCTATGATGACAATTAAGGTAGACACCAATCTGAGTACAGAGAAAGGCTCCTTCAAGCACCCTCTCTACCATTGCTATGAATCTTAGCTCGGGACATCCTTATGAGTTCCTGGGGATTTCCCTAGCTCCAGATTTCTCCCTAATCCCTTTCAAGATATCTCTTTCATTGCTCTCCCTCTCTGTCCATCCCCCAACTTGGCCATCTTGAAACTTCATGTTCCCACCCCCTATCCCCTCTCCTCTACTCCCCACTCCCAGTTTACTCAGGAGGTCTTAACCCTTTCCCCTTCCTGGGGCAATCCATGCATGTCCCTCTTAGGGTCCTCCTCTTTACCTAGCTTCTCTGGGGTTGTGAGTTGTAGAGTGGATATCCTTTGCTTTGCATCTAATATTCACTTATGAGTGAGTACATGCTGTGTTTGTCTTTCTGTGTCAGGGTTACCTCATTTAGGATGATTTTTTTTCTAGTTCTATCCATTTGCCTACAAATTTCATGATGACATTGTTTTTTTACTGCTGTGTAACATTCCATTGCATAAATGTACCATATTTTCTTTATCCATTTTTGGTGGAGGAGCATCTAGGTTGTTTCTAGGTTCTGCTTATTATGAATAATGCTGCTGTGAACATAGTTGAGCAAATGTCCTTGTGGTGTGGTTGAGCATCTTTTGGATATATGCCCAAGAGTGGGATAGGTGGGTCTTAAGGTAGGTTGATTCCCAATTTTCTGAGATACCTCCATACTGATTTCCAGAGTGGCTGTACAAGTTTGCACTCCCACCAACAGTGGAGGAGTGTTCCCCTTTCTCCAGATCCTCTGCAACATAAGCTATCTTCAGTGTTTTTGATCTTAGCCATTCTGGCAGGTGTAAGATAGTATCTCAGAGTCATTTTGATTTGCATTTCCCTGATGGCTAAGGATGTTGAGCACTTTATTAAATGTCTTTTGGCCATTTGAGATTCTTCTGTTGAGAATTCTCTGTTTAGATCTGTACCACATTTTTAATTAGATTATTTGATTTTTTTTTTTGATGTCTAGTTTCTTGAGTTCTTTACATATTTTGGAGATCAGCCCTCTGTCAGATGTGGGGCTGGTAAAGATATTTTTCCATTCTGTAGACTGTCATTTTGTCTTATTGACCATGTCCCTCTCCTTACAAAAGCTTCTCAGTTTCTGGAGGTCCCATTTATTAATTGTTGCTCTTAGTGTCTGTGCTACTGGTGTTATATTTAGGAAGTGGTCTCCTGTGCGAATGCGTTCAAGGCTACTTCCCACTTTCTCTCTATCAGGTTCAATGTAACTGGATTTATGTTGAGGTCTTTGATCCACTTGGACTTGAGTTTTGTGCACGGTGACAGATATGGATCTCTTTGCATTCTTCTACATGTAGACATCAAGTTATGCCAGAACCATTTGTTGAAGATACTTTCTTTTTTCCATTGTATAATTTTGGTTTCTTTGTCAAAAATCAGGTGTTTGTAGGTGTGTGGATTAATATCAGGGTCTTCTATTTGATTCCATTGATCAATGTGTCTATTTTTATAACTATAGCTCTATAGTAGAGCTTGAAGTCATGGATGGTGATGCCTCCGGAAGTTCCTTTATTGTGTAAGATTGTTTTGTTTATCCTGGGTTTTTTGTTTTTCCATACGAAGTTTAGCCGTGTGGCTTTGTACCTTTCCTCAGTACAGCATTTTCATCTTGCTTCCTCTGCATCTGGCTGGTGACTCCTTACTTGGCTCTTCCTCTTCCCACATTATTAGTTTGGTTCCCCATCTATATTCCTCCTGGACACTGGCCAATCAGCATTTTATAAAACCAATTCAAGTGACAAGTCTTTACAGGATTCAAGAGAATTATCCCACAGCAACAAACATTGATATACAGGGCTTTGTTTGATAAGGAAGTTTTCATTTCTCTGGAATAAATGTCCAGAAATACAATCTCTGGATCGTATGCTAGTTGTATGGTAAGCTTTTATATTTTTTTTAATTTCGTGTATTTGTTTTGCAAGAGAGAGACGTGCTACAGCACACACATAGAAGTAGGGAAACATCTTATACAAGTCAGTTCTCTTCATCTAGCATGCCTGTTCCAGGGATTGAACTCAGGTCATTAGTTTTTGCAGCAGGCACCTTAACCCACTGATCCATCTCACTGGCCCATGGATGGAAAGATTCTAAAGAGCTGCCATCTATTTCCCAGGATTGCTGTAAAATGAACCACTTACTTAGATCTTTCACTTATTTCACAATAAATTTATACTTTCTGTCTATAAGTCCTATTCACATTCTGGTAGATTTATACTTAAACATTCTTTCTAGCAATTGGAAAAGGCATTGTGCGATTAATTTCATTTGCATGTAGCATTTGTTACTATGTTTAAAATACAATTAACTTGTATATGTCTACCTTATATCTGGTGATACTGTTAACTTAGTTCTAGGAGCATCTAGCAGATTCCTTTGGGTTCTACATAAACAATCATGTCACCTCTAAATGAAGATTATGGTTGTGTTGGTTAACGTTGTCAACTTGATGAACTCTAGAATTTCCTAAGAGACAAACCAGTGGGCATGGCTCTAAGGGCTCTTCTAAATTGATTTCTCTTTGGGCACATCCAGGATAAACTCTCTACAATAGCTTAACTGAGCTGGGACTCTCTGACCACTGTGGGTGGGTAATCAGTGCTTTCTGATTGGGTTCAAAACCCTCTTTACGGGAGGGAACTCATGCCTTGTACTGTAAACCTGGCGAGAGTTGGTGCCTAGGGATGTCATAGGTCCTGGAGGGAACTACTTCTGTTGCCTTTCTAAGTTGACATGTGGTCAGACTGCCTTCTAAGTACTCATGTTTATATCTATAAGCAAGCATTCCACTCAGCCTTTGTCAAAAAAAGCTTCTCATTGCAGTGGGTGGCAGTTAATGCAGAGACTTATAACTGATCAAAATGTTAGGCATATGTGACAGTGGCGTGCTCTCTCCTAATTGAGACATACCATCTCTTCAGTGATCAGGGAACGTTATGAAGAGGGGCTGACAAGAATGTCAGAAGTGGCAGATGGGGAGGTAACCTACAGAAATATGTCTTCTCTACACGTCATGGCCAGTGCATTTGTGAGCTCACTGTAACTAGTGCAAAACCTGTGCAAGATTAGGCCCACCCATTTCACAAAGGAAGGAGGAGAGGCTCATGAGCCCCTGCTCTTCCTGAGGGACTATTCACAGTCAAAGATTGCTGGGGGAGGGCATTCACTTTCTTTGATGGTATAGCCACTAATAAGCTGCCATGCTCCTGTATATAACCTCCCAGCCATGCACATATAAACAACCACAACTGAGTCCAGCGGGTTACACACCTGTCCTTGTCTTTCTATTATCAAAGGACTTAAATCTTAGCCAAGAGCTCAGTAATGGCTCCAAGTGTAACTGCCTAAATCCTAAGTTAAAAAATTAAGTGTAGGACATCACAGGCAAAAGCTGAATAACAAAAAATGAAAACAGAAGACAAATACCAGGTACCGACTGAATGGGATAGAAAAACAGAAGAAAAATGTTGCTCATGGGATGCTATTTCTTTTCTCACTGTTTTCTAAGTAAAACTGTCTTAAAAATAAAACCACCTTAAAAGACCAAAGGGCTCTGTCAAAATCACAATATGTAAACAGAAATTATTGGCCAGTTCCTAACTTAGCTCATCTTCATGAGTCTGATTAAATATTCAGGTTTTCTCTTAAAGTTCTACAGACTCCAATTCCAGAAGAGTACAAGATACTTTAAGGAATTCACCCGCAGTGTTGATAGCCTTCCCAAGACTTCCCTTCAAGTACTTTAGTTTAAATTTACATAGGGAAAATGAATGTCCTGGACCAGTCTTCAACAGTGGACTCTGCCATCATGCCAGGGAGTCCCACACCTACCACACAACAATTAATCTTTGTCATTACAGAATGCAATTATAATAAAGTCTTTCTGAACCACATCTTGACCACCACATCCTGAGGCAAGCGATCTTTGTCAATCCGTCCTAACTTCTTTCAAAAAATTCGATCCTAAGTGGCACAGATGGAGTAATTCCTGTGATCTCATAGGGCCAGAGCCTTGGTAATGCCATGTCGACTTCAGTTCGATTAACTCTGAGTGAAGGGAGGGTTCTGCCTTGGATACTTGGCAATATAACCATAAACAGAAGGCTAATCTTTCAATAATACTCGTTTAAGAAAACAAGAGGTGACTGGAACTCTGTTGTAATGAAATTACCCGTGCATGGCAGTTTCAGGAAGTAGGTTTTTTTTTTTTCTTCTGGAGTATAGAGAGAGCCCCATTGCCTCTGCCCAGTGAATGTAATTGAGTGAAGGATTTCACTTGTTTCTTCTTTGGACTGAATGAGGTCGTTGCCATCTGTGGAGTATGCTAAATACCATAGGGAAGTAAGCTGTTTTCTCATGTCATTTAGGTAATGACTGTGTTGTCACTTGCCACCTTTGAGCAAAATCAATATGGAGCAGACTTTCGGCCAGATTTTCCATTGCTGAAATGAAGTGGGGATTGGGACGTTTGTTCAGTTCAGTTGAACACATTTCAGAAAGGCAAATCTTTCCTTAAAATTAATCAATGCTTCAGGGTGCATTTCAGGGTACATTTCTAATTGCTGTGGCCTAACTTCATTTCAACCATTGAAGTCTGGCCACCAAGCCTCTTGGGTTGGGGCATAACCAACTATAGTGGGTAAGGAGTTCTCAGAGGTATACTTCTCTTCAAGTAAGAAATCAAGAATAAGACTAATGACAGCAGCTAGACCCACAAGACACTAGACAGAATGTGCCAAGGGCCAGGATGGAGTTCACATGAAAGAGAACCTCTGATTTCCTCAGGGACCACTCAGCCCTCCTCAGGAAGCCTGAGTTGTCTGTATTTGGAAATGTTTGAGGAAAAGATTGGATCAACACTTCTCAAACCGGTAGCAGAACTCTAGGAAAGATAAGAAACCTATTCTATGGTTTATAAACACCATTTAAAAAAGTAGAACAGAATGGAATGAAATACAAGAAAATAAAATAGTAGAAAGAACTGCATTAGAAAGAATTGTTTTGTGAAATTCTATTTTAGTTGTCATAAGGTCATAAAGTGAAAACAAAGTCATAAGATAAAGATACCTTTAGTGTGGGCTGTGTTCCACAGAGTTAAACACATATACACACATTGCTTTCAGCATACAGCTGAGGGAACATAATGACTATATGGAGCTGATTGAACTGTGTGCCTATTTTTTTTATTTTTATTATTTTTTACATGTGGGAGTGTTTTGTCTGCATGCATGTATGTGTACCACAGGGGGGAATTTTCTGCAGAGGCCAGAAGAAGGTGTTACATTCCCTGCAACTGGAGTTACAGATAGTTGTGAGCCACTGCATAGGTCCTGTGAACTGAATCCAGATCCTCTGGAAGAGCAACCAGTGCTCTTAACCATTAAGCCATCTCTCCAGCCCTGAACTATGTGACTATTGGAACCCAGAGAAGAAGGGAAAACACAGTCCCAATGATAAAAGGTCATGCTGTCCCGTTGCTAAAAATAAATCAGTTCTCTAAATAAGTAACTGATTCTGGAAAGTAAGAGTTTAGAGTTGCTTCACTCCTAGAGTTATATACCTTTCACCAAGGGGAGATGTGTCAAAGGCCTAGCAGCCCAGGGACTGAGTCATCAGCACCTTCCTCCCTGCTTGTCCTGAGAACGCCTAAGTGCCTTCTGTTTTGTTTTTTTAACCTTTGAACATTTACCAAGTTATATCATTGTCAGTTCTTTAGAGAGGCTCTCTCTCTCTCTCTCTCTCTCTCTCTCTCTCTCTCTCTCTCTCTCTCTCTCTCTCCACAAAAATATGCAAAATTAGCTCTCTGGGGAAACAACAAGTACCTAACTTATTTTACTTTCTCAAGCTAGCACAATCCATAGAATGTAGTAGTTACTCCATGAATGCTTAAGAAATAAGCTGTTACAATGGCTTGACCACCTGGGGTGAGAGGACAAGGGTTAGAAAGAAGCATAAGGAAGAGTTTAGGGGCAGTGGCAGTGCACGCCTTTAATCCCAGCACTCGGGAGGCAGAGGCCGGCGGATCTCAGTGAGTTCAAGGCCAGCCTGGGCTACAGAGTGAGTTCCAGGACAGTCAGAACTGTTACATAGAGAAAACCTGTCTCAGGGAAAAAAAAAAAAAAAAAAAAACAGTGCTTAAAAGAAAGGGCTGAATTCAAGAAGGTATAGGCTGAAAAAATCAAAAGACATCTCAAGAAATTCAGGGAAGACAAGCTAACCTGGACACAGAAAGGAAAAAAGTGTGTCAAGTGTGTCTGTTTGAAGTTCCTCTTCTCTGAGGTACCAAGTGAGGCATCACAGAGACATGAGCTCCAGAGAGTCTCCCACTACAGAGTCTATCACTTAAATACAATGTTTTATTTGGTTTGCTTTAGTTTTGTCTTTGAGACAGGGTTTCCTCTGTGTAGTCCTGGCTCTCCTGGAGCTCACTCTGTATAGCCCTGGCTGGCCTCAAACACAAAGATCTGCCTGCCTCTGCCTCCGAGTCCTGGGATTAAAGGTATGTGCCACCACCACCCGACACTTTTTAACTGTTGGAAATTACATCTCTCTCAAACAACTATCATCACAGCATATTTTAATCCACAGAACTCAGGAAGGTCTTACCAAGGAAAAGAAGAGAGAAATGAGGATAGAAAGTGACTTTATACATACACTCGGGAAGGTTAAAAGAACCAAGACTCAGGGTGGCAGCTGGGAAGGCTGTGCCATTACTCAAAAGAAGAGTATTTCTTGGTTTTGTGAGCCAGCTAGCAATCCGTGCCCCTTTAAGACATTAAGAGCAAATGCGCTCCAAGGAGGGAGTGGTGTCTAGTCATTAGGAACAGGACGTAGAGCCAGATTTTTGACTTTTTATTCTTGGCCGTGCCACATGATCTCATTGTAGTTCTGGCAAACCTCCCCTCTCAACATCTTGAGCTCTCTCTTGACACATCTGTAAAGCGTATATAAGTACTGGAGTAGACAAAGGCTGGCTGACCTCAAACTACACACAGAAATCATGATTCCAGTGGAGAAGGGTGAAGGCATCAATAAACCTCATATTCTGATGAAGAGCCTGGGGTGCGTCCCATTGAGAAGTATTCGAAAAGGTCCAAGAAGTCCATAGTGTCTTACAAAGTAGGAAAGCACTCTGTAAACTGTACAGGAGAGGTCTGGGCAAGATACAAAACCAGGCCTTAAAACCAACTTCAAAGCAGAACGGAAAGATAGTGCGGTGGGTAAAGCGTTTACTGAACAAACGTGGGGACCTGGATTTGGCTCCCCAGAACCATTGTGAAAGCCAGATGCATCTGTAACCCTACAACTGGGAGGCAGAGTCAGGCACATGCAGGGCTTCCCAGTGGGCCAGCTGCTCTGGCAGAAGTGGTGAGATGCAGGCTCAGTGAGAGGGTCTGCCTCAGCAACTAATAGAGTAATAGAGTAGGGCAGTGGCCATCAACCTCCAGCCTCCCCTCGCACACATATTGTCATACATATCCTCATCGCATGTATAACACACACACACACACACACACACACACACACACACACACACACACACACACACACCTGCACGCACACACGCACTCATGCACACAAGCCACATTTTAAAAAACCTACACACTTTGTACAGGATACATGAAGTTACCAACAGTTAAGATTCCTAGATGTCCACTTGTAGCCACCACGTTCCTTCTGTCCTGGAGCTACTGGAGAATTTTTAAACATCAGAGCTGGGAAAACCCTTAAAGGTCATAAAATCGGATCTTTCTTCCAAAACAGGAATCTTCTCTTACAAGCTCCATGCAGTAGTCATCCCAATGCCACCAATCTTACTGTTTCATGGGGCAACCCCTCATTGCTACTCAAGCAAAGAGAGAACGGTTCCTTACGTTACATCCTGCCAACCCTTCTCTTTATGCCAGCCAGCTGAGTTGTAAAGAACAGAAGTTATTCTGCAAAACTAGGGTGGCCAACTGTCTGCTGGTACTGAAGAGTTTCCAAGAGTATAAGACTTTTCAGTGCTAAAAGCAGAAGAGTCTCAGCAAATTGAAATGGTGCTCATCTTAAGATTAAAAATGCAGACACCTTTAACAGAGGCACAAAAGGAAATGTGCTCTCCCGGAAGATGAATTCACTCCTTTGAGCAGAAAGCCCTTTGGGAAACGTTGCCTCTCAGATCAAAGAACTGCAGGAAAGTATAGTTCTATCTCAACATCATTAGCTTTCCCTGGGTCGTGATTCCCATATGATTATTTTGTTTGACTTACGTGGCATTTGACTGCTTTTGTATTCTGCGGGAGATCCAAAAAAGCATTTCGTGGATTAATCAGAAAATTGTGTCAAAAACTCTACACCTTGTAGACAACAATGTGCCTTCTACAGAATGCATGCCACTCAGATTAACAGCAAAGCAGGCCCTTTAAGGAAATTAGAGAAGAAATGGGTAAGAGATCTGCGGCTAGTGTTTGGATGCTGCTGTCAGCTCAGCTGATGCAAGCGAGCAACTTAATCTTCAGAAATCTTCCCAAAAGAACAATGTTTGCTACAATGTCCAGGGAAGGATCCCAGCCCTGTTAGATTTGCTCAGTGGAATGTATTCCACAAGATTCAGAAGCCTTGGATGAGGAGTCTAAGAATTACGGGGGAGTCGGTGGAGCCGGCATAGGGAGCAGGTCTTCTGAGAAGGGATGGTGAGAATGGAGCAAGACGGAAAGGAAGAACACTAGAACACGGGGAGTTCAATGATGGAGACTTCAGCCCTACAAGAACAGAAGCCATAAAACCATCTTTAGGAGCCAGTTAGCAATTTGTTAAACAGTTACAGAGTCAAGGTCCCTAAAATGAAAGAAATATCAGCTTTCCCCTTGAGCAGGAGAACCCTTTGTTCTAGTGAAGGAAGGAGGGTAGGCAGAGAAGACACGGGTGCATGTAGGTTTCTACACCAAGATGCCCTGCTGGTTTCCCTAACCTGTAAGCAACTCTGTGTAAACAAGCACTTCCCCAGGCTATCAGGGTGCAAATTCTCCTTTAACTCATTTTTCTACAGGGCAAGAACAAGAGAGCCATTCAATCTGCATTTTTTATCCCAAATTTTATTTGCAAATACAAATTGGCCATGTAGCTGCAACTGGCTTGTATGAACTCCATTTGGAATAATGATGAAGTTCAAAAGGTTAATCAAGTTATTAACATTTTAAAAGAAGGGAAATTTTCTTTCCCAGATGGCTTAACAGGTGACTCCTATAAATTACACAGTACATTACAGCGGGCATCCGCTCACACAGTATAGTAAAGAGCCTGTCAACATTTCCATTATACAGCCCTATTTTCAAAGTTTATAACTCAGTCATAAAACTCTGCTCCAAGATGGGTCTTGGCTTTCTAGCAGAATTTTCGACTTAGCGGCAATGGTTGTTTTGTTTTGCTTTTCCCTCCTTTCTTCTTCACTCCCTTCTCATCTTCCTCAGCCTTCTTTCCCTAGTGCTAAGCGTTTTTTAAACTACTGCTCTAGGGCTGGCGAGGTGGCTGGGGAGCTAAGAGCACTTGCTGGTCTTGCAGAGAACCCATTCGATTCTCAGCACCTACCCTGAGTCTAACAAGCACCTGGAACTCCAGTTCCAGGGGATCTGCTGCCTTCTTCTGGCCTTTGCGGGCATGAAGCACGCACGTAATGCATCTGCATACAGACAGACAGCAGACAAACACTCATAAATGAAAAGAAAAGATAAATAAATTTTAAAACACTGTTCTAAGTTTCAAAGGGACTTCCTTATAGGGAAACCTTTCAACCCCTTTATATTCAAACACCATTTTTTTTAGTGCTCAGGTATTGAAGATCTTTCTTTTTTTTCTTTCTTTTTAAAGAAACTATTAAGATCCAGGTGTTTCCATCATAGTCTTTCAAACCATAATGAAGATGTGGGCTTCCTAAGAGGAGATTTTTACCAAAGAAATACTTCTTTTTTTTTTCCTCATGAATTCCAAAGGCACCTATTTAATCCTAACCTCTAACAGTAAAAACAGTGCCATGGTTCCCTCATTTCATCAACTCGTGCACAGTGTCTTGAAGAACACAGTGCCAGCACAGTAACTTCCAGAAAGAGTTTAGAGGCCACCAGGGGAGAGAGAGACCAACACCAAACACAAAGTGACAAGAAAGGTGGACAGATGACAGAGCTCTGCGGCTCCAAGTGTGCTTGATCACAGCCTGGGGAGGTTTTATGGCCTCTTCAAGACTGGGATGCAGACTAAACAAAGTTCCCTTGACTTTGACCATGACATCCTCAGGGACCAGGCCAGAGGGTGGGGGAGACAAATGCAAACAGCCAATGCTCAAACCAGAGCCTGCCTGCTACCTCACTGCAGCTGACCTCAGAGCTTACCCCCGACTCTTCTCATCTCAGACAGAAAGCTAAGCCACATGGGGAATTTCTCTGCCAATGCAGGGGAGGCAGCATTCCAGGAATGAGATTGAAACATTCTCACAGGGACAAGCAAGGACAGAGGAGTTCTTGGTGGCCCTTGGCCAAGTTTCCCCCAACAACCAGGGCAAAAGGTTCATCTGAAAAAACCTCAGAGAAGGGGTCTTCCTCAAAATGTCAGCTCTTGTCATGGTGAGAATTTAGTACCTCCTAAAGTTAGGCATTAGCTGTCCCCTGGAGGAGAGATGTCCCCGGGGCACAGAGCAGCCAGTTTCTTAGGGAGAAACCCAGCTGTCTTCACCAGCATCAAGGCAGAAGACTGGGGTTCCTTGGATTGCTCCTCCGACAGCATTTTGGATTGAGAAATGTTCCAGTGGACAGTGCTAAGATTTATCTACTGAACTCGACCCAGGCACATCTGTGTGAGAGCCTTGCTTACTTGGGCCGCTCTCCGGTTGAGTGCCTTCTCATAAGCTTTTCCTAGGTTTTGGTTAGCACACTTGCTCATTAGCAAAGGGATTTGGCGTGGAGGGAAACTGTGTCCCGTCACAGTTCATCTTTTCCTCCTCTGAGCCCTGGAGTCATGTCATAATATTTGAATTTGTGATATACATCACCATCATTTCCATAGCAATAGAAACAGCAGCAGGGGTGGAAACAGGATTTGTGTTTCAGTGAGAGAAAAGAACTGGAAAGAACTTTGAGAGAACATTTGGCCCTGCCCCTGCCTCAGACAGGTACACAGCTAAGCAAGCTGAGAACTGTTTTCAATCAACATGGTCACACAAATACTGTGCCTAAGCTTGTGGTTCTGTCGCTGAATGAAAGACTGTCCCAGTCCTGTTCAAGCCAAGCAGAGCTTCAGATGGTAGGGATGTGTCTCTTTGAACTGTTTCTCTGTAGTATCTCACTCAATGTCTGCAGATGGTAGATACGTAAGTTCATTGAATGATAGAAATGTGGTATATTGAGCCTAAAATCAACTAATTGGCCAAGATTTGACCTTGATTTGTCTAAGTAAAATATCTTTCATTTAAATTATAACATTTCTATCATTCAATGAACTTACGTAAATCCCAGCACTCGGGAGGCGAGGCAGGTGGATCTCTGTGAGTTCGAGACCAGCCTGGTCTACAAAGCTAGTTCCAGGAAAGGTGCAAAACTACACAGAGAAACCCTGTCTCAAAAAACAAAAAAAATTAAATATATTTAAAACTTTGATTTTTATATATGAAAAAGTAAACTCTTCAAGTATACTCATGAAATAATTTTTCATTCTGACACCTAAGATATTACTGATTCCTTGCCTAACTCTTTAAATATTCTTCTCAAAAGTAACAAGCTCTTCATCTTAATAATTGCTACAACATCTGTGATAGACTGTTCTTTTGTTTATGTGTTAAATTATGTGGGGATTTAAGGCATTAATATAAGGATTCTGGAACCCTCGATCCTAGTTTTGATATTACTAGCTAGGGGAAATCTTGCTATCTTAATTTCTTTTCCTGTTGCTGTGATAAAATGCTCCGATAAATGAACTTAAGGGAGAAAGGTTTTACTTTGGTTCACAGTTCAAGGACTGTTTTATCACGCTGGGAAGCTAGTCAATGTGACAGAAGCTTGAGGCAGGTGGGCACACAACATCCACAGTTAGAAAGAGAGGGCAGTGAATGCATCTGCTGCTTAGTTCCTTTCTCAGCACACAGTGCATATACCAGGATCCCAGACAGGAAATGGCTCCACCCAGAGCTGGCAGGTCTCAACCATCGAGATAATCCCCACCGGCATGCCCATCTTCCAGCAGATTCTAGAGTCTAACCAAATTGAAAATTAATCTAACCATCACACTTACCAAGGCAAGTAACTACTCTAAGCCTTAATTTTCCCATCTATGAGATCCCTATCTGTGTCACAAAGGTTGTTGTAAAGATAAAATAATACATGGAAGCCTTTGAAATTCTTAATTACATAAGCAACAAGTCGAATTATATTTCAAACTACTAAGAGAAGGATGTACCTAGTATTTAGTATTGGAGATTGTAAATCAACCTGGACAGACATAATCATCAACCCAAAACAGTAGTTTTCAGTCATAACCTTGTTTGTTAATGAAAAACAACCCAAAAGTGTTTAAATCACAAAATGGCAAAAGCAGAATTTATCTGTTGCAATAGTGGAGGAGGGAAGGACCCTGCTATAAAACTGAGCTCAATTCCAAAAACGAACATATGGAAATTGATTGCCAAGAAGCCAAGGAACAGATTAGAGTTAGGATTAGGGAACAGTTGGAAAATTAAGGCATCAAGGACAGGGGAAATTTTTTTGCTGAATTGGCCTAGCAGTATTCTTTCAGGAGGCAAACTAGAATCTATATGCAAGATGGCATATATTTAATACAATATCAAGATATCTTGATTGAGGTTGAGAGAGCCTCAGAAAACTTACTAGGACTCTTGCTAGAACTGAGGTGTGCAAGGCAAAAATAAAAGTCAAAATGAAGACCTATTAGAAAGCAGACCCAGAGGACAATATAAGCAATGCAACCAAGATAAATGTTAAACTCAGCGTTCCATCTTTTTGTAAATGGGACATTTTCTTAGTTAGGTTTTCCATTGCTGTGAAGAGTGAGTCACCATGACCACGGCAACTCTTAGAAAAGAAAACATTTAATTGGAGCTGGCTTTTGTTCAGAGGTTTAGTCCACTATCTTTAAGGCAGGAAGCATGGTAGTGTGCAGGCAGACATGTGCTGGAGAAGGAGCTGAGAGCTCTAGATCTGGATCAGCAGGCAGCAGGAAGAGAAAATGAGCCAATGAGCCTGGGCCTGAGCTTCAAAGACCTCAAAGCCCACCCACTAGTGACACACTTCCTCCAACAATGTCACACCTACTCCAACAAGGCCACATCTCCCACTAGTGACATTCCCTGCGAACCAAGCATTCAAACACATGAATCTATAGGGTCATTCCTATTCGAACTTTCACAAACATGTACAATGTCAGTTCTAACAAACAGACTAAGAAAATTTGCTGTGAGCGAACCTTTTCCTTTCCTGCTTTTTTTTTTTTTGTTTTGTTTTGTTTTATTGTCATGCCTCCTAACACCATCAACTGCAGTAAGAATGACAGTTGGCAAACTACAAAATGAAATTTGTTCCAGATAACTCCGATATTTCTTTGAAAAATTCCATGTGAAACTATCTTCATAATTTTAATGCAGCCTCTGGGTTCTCGTTAGACCAGGGTCCAAATATATTCTCAATATGTGTTGGAGACCCTTGAGTTGGTCCTTCAGCATAAAACAATAGATGCAAGTATGTCCACATCTCCTTTTGGGTCATATCTGTAGGCACTAACAATTTCAAAACTTTAGACCTGAGACTCCTGTGATAATTATTTTCAACTGTCACCTTGACACCTGCTAGAATGTCATGGGAAGAGCCTCCATGAAGGGTTATCAGAGTGGCCTGTGGGTGTGTCTGGGGGGGGGGCATGTTTTGTTTACATTCATTGATACGGGATGTCTCAGCCTAACAGTCATGGCATCATTCCCTAGGTTTAGATTCTGGACTATATAAAAGAAGAGAAAATGAGTGGCACACATCCTGAGTGCATTCATTCTCTCTGTTCTTGACTGTGCATGTGTCTAGCTGCTTCATGTCGCTGCCTCTTTGACTTCCCTGCAATGAGACAGCATCCTGGACTTGAGAGCCAAATAAAGCCTTTCTTTCTAAGTTGATTCTAGGAGTATTTGATGACAGCAATGGGAATGACACTAGACAGCCCCGATGGCTTTTCACTCTTTCTGTACCTTTCTGACACTTTCATCAGAGGGACACCCATTGGTCTTCCCTACATGATCTTAGCCAAAGACCCAGTGATGTCATGTGTCTTCCCTTTATGTTGTGTATGAGTTAGCTTACGAGGAATCTGTTTTTTCAGTAGTCCTCTTGTACTGTGTGTGTGTGAGTGAGTGTGTGTGTGTGTGTGTGTGTGATAATCTGTGTGTCTCCTCTAGTCAATACTAATTCAATTTAGCTTTTCTAGCATTTCCTTCCACAGCTAAGCAAACCCAGCCTCATTTTCACTTCACATTTTCTTCTCATGCATCTATCAGTATTTTTTCTATTATTTTTTAAACCTTAATATAGTAGTACTAGTTCAACAAGAGCTTTGTTAGTTGATGAATGAACCTATGAGGAAATAAATGCTATTAAAAACAAGAAGAAATCTTCCTAAATAGGAAGCTCATATTATTAACCATTGTGTGGTCGTTATATGTTGATTATAGATCACCAAGGCACCCTGCCTATCCATGCAATTTTCTAATGATCTGGATCTCATTAAGCACTTGTGAATTAATTTCCAGGAAGTCAAACTATGATTGGGCCCTAGAAAACTAAAATGAAATAAACGCAAGCTGTGAACATTTTCAGTGTGAGTGATCTTTCAAAACATTTCAAATTAATGTATCACTTTTATATTTCTAATGTTGGGAATAAAGTCTGAAACAGCCAAAACAAATACAGCATTTGTAAATATAGCCTTGATAAGTAGAACAGTGTGTGTGGTAGGTAGGAAAGAAGGCTAAATTCATGATCCCTGAAATTGCAATGTCTGCCCCACACCTGTGAAAGAAGTTGTAATTCAAATGATGGCATTTTCTAACAGAGACTGTTGTCTGATGTGAACAACAGTTTCTATCCAAATAAAAATATTTTTGAAAACTTCTGAATGTAAGTCTAATACGGAAATGGATTTGAAATAAACATTAACCATGTTGTCATCTGTTGCCGTGCTGAGTCACTGAAGAATAACCTCCCCGTGTTCATATTTTCAGACTAATTGGTCCATGGCTGCCAGACATGAAGAAGAAAGAAAATGTGAATGTCACAAATTCCACTAGGCTGTAAAAGATGCACTACAGACACATCGCTCTGTGGAGATGAAGTCGTGGATCAACACTGGAGTCAAACCAGGGTAAACATTCCTAGGTTGTCAGAACATTTTATCCAACAATTAATCATAATCAGCACATTCCAATAACCTTGATTAATTTCATGCCTAATTTTTTACATCTCAAAACTTCTATCAAAATATATTTGCATATCTAACCTTTAGAAAACAGTGTTTCCTAATGAGTTTGGGACATATGAGGAAGAACTTGGAGCAGAAAAAGAAAAAGACAAAAGGGCGTAGGGGGGCACTTGAAGTTGGGTGGGAAAGTGTGAAAAACAGGGAAGGAATTGGAAGGGAGAAGACGTGGGTGGACTTGATCCACACATATTAAATGCATATCTTAATACTAGTTTAAAAAGAGAAGAAAAATCAGGAGAATGGAATGGGAGACGACAGCAGCAGATCAACGGAGCCTCGGCAAGGAGGGAGAGGAGAGAACCAAAGAAAGCAGGGCGCCCACACTTGCTTCCTCAGCCTAGCCTGTCTTCTGGGGAAAGATCTAGCCAACAAGCAAGCCCTACTCCTGTCTCTTCAGGACTAAGAGACACTGACCCCCCTCCTCCCACCCGAACCCCAACTACTCAAGCTCACTGTCACTGAGTCTACTGTGTCTAAGGCATCCTGAGTCCTGAGGCCCTAATCTCAATCACAGGGTCACCTAGCCACTCTTATAGCTTTAATGTCATTGTGGGTCAGCCTTGGGGTACTCAGGGTGGTATAAATGGTAAGCAGAGGTAAACAGGAAATACCTACAGCAAGACTCTTCAGAGGACTGAGGAAATGTCCTTAGTAATTTTAACAATTTTAATTTAAACCTCAGAAGAATTTTTTAAAAATCTACAAGTTCATATTTAAAAATATGGGAAGTCAACAGGCATATTATGACCAAACTTATTCAAAAACAGTGTGATTCCAGCATTTGAGAGGCAGAGACAAGGCTGGAGACTCAGCCAAATTTAAGACTCACTCAGAAGTTACAGAAGCCCAGACATGGTATGGGTAACAATATGGAATGTAGGTCAGTGGAGCAAAGCAGATTCCAGACACTCAACTACACATATGGCAACAATATCAACGTGGATAACCAAACTCCTCGGCAAATAGAGCAGAGAACTGAAGAAAAAGTACAAAACACACTTTAGCTCATATTTTTCTCAATACTCGAAAAAGAATCATAAGTGTAAAATACAAAACTATAAGACTTTCAGAAAATAACACTTAAAACAGTTATGGCTTTGGACTAGGCAAAGACCTTTTAATTAAGATGTACACACACACACACACACACACACACACACACACACTCACTCACTCACTCACATGCACAAAACAACAACAAAAATAAACTGGCTTTCACTAAAATGAAAAGCAGCAGCATCTTTTTAAAATACAAGGTTAAAGAAATGAAAGAGCAAGACACAAACAGGGAGAAGATGTAAAGGGATACCTGATACCTGACAGGGACTGTTGGTGAGAACATATAAGGCTGATCAAAATTCAGAGAGCAAACAACCCAGATTTGAAAAGGATAAGAAAAAAAGGATAAAGGATTTGAACAAGACAATTTATCAAAAGAAACACATGAATCAGATAAGTGTGTTTAAAAGCATGGTGTCTTCAGAAGTGCCCATTTGCTGACACACTGCTGCGTGCCTCTGGGATGGCTCCACAAAGAGTCCTACCCGGCAATGGCAGCAGTGATTGACAGCCAAGATAAACACAAGAATCTGGACTCAAGGATTTTCACATGAATTGTCTCATTTACATGATAGTCTAGAAAACACAAACTAGTATAATGTCACCTGATTTCTTGAACTGGAGTAAGAAAGGATTATTTAGACAGCAACCTGAAGAAAACCTTCTGGAACCATAAAAAGTGCTCTGTAACTTGACTGTGGCTATAATTTTAAAACTATGTAGGTTTGTCAAAAGTAATTCAGCTGGACACCTAAAATGAAGCATTTTACAATATGCAAATGATATTTCACTCAACCAAAATGAATATTACAACAAACCCAAAATTAATTACATAAATATCATCTTGTGAAATAGAATTTTACTTGCATTTAATCAAATTGAATTAGAATTCAGTATCATATGGATTATTAAAATTTGCCTGTTTGATGGGCTTTCAAATGAATAAAATACATTTTCTTAAGTGTTTATCACAAACAGAAGTTGCTTGAAGGTGAGACCTCATTGAATATTGCTGTCATTATTTGGTTTCTATAGCAATTGCCTGCCACAGGGCCTAGAACCATTCCTTGAATATTATTAGACTAGAGGTCTATAAAGGATTCCTTATTTGGACCAGGGGGGAGGGCAGACCTTAGAATTTTCCAATAAGTTTTCATAAAGTTGGATCAGATGAGTGCAAGTATTAGAAAAATAACTTCAAGCTTAGTTTGTACTGGTCTGCAATGATAAAACTGTCCAGTAGAGAATAATGTCCCAAAGACAGCACCTTTACAAGGACAATAATTACATTTAGAACAGGTGAGACTTGCTGAAAACATTGTAAGCAGTCCAGAAACTATTAATTTTCAGATTACTGAAAAGCAAACTGTAAAGAAAAAAAGACAACAAAAAAAACCTAACACAGTTTTACTCATGTTTGGAAGCAAGCTAGATGTGTGGCCTTTCTCACCACCACATCTCTCCTGAGGATGTCATTCCTCAGACTCTGTGGCCTTTGGCCCTAGATGCTACCCCACCCGAGACTGATCTACATCTCCTTATTTCTCATCTCCATATTTGAAATAAGCAGCTGCTGGTTTTAACAGGTGACTTCTATGCACATGAATTCCCCAGTATTTTAAGAGTGACTTTAGGATTGATTTCATGGGAATACCATCTGTGTAACCCCACGGGTGCCCACAGGTAGAAAGGCCTGCATTTGGTTTAATATCTTGCTGTCACCATCTTAAAATTCTTAAACAGTTTTAAAGCAAAGGCTCCACATTTCTTTTGCACTGGATCCTACAAATTATCTAACTGACCTTACCTCCAGAAGTAACACACCTGATCTGAGGCTTCTGAGTTCCACTTCATATGTCGTCGAATGTGTGTTGACCAAAATTAGTCATCTATCTCAAAACATCTACGGAATTAGAAATTGCAGCCAGGTCTAGCAGTACAAGTCTGTAATTCCAGAGCTAGGATGTTGAGGCCGAAAGACCAAGTTTGTGGCCAGCCTGGGTATACAGTGATTGGAAGTCTACTTGGACTATATGTGACACCTTGTATCAAAAACAAATTTTCCAAGAAAAAATTAAATAACAATTTACCACACAATAAATACAGAAAACTGGAAGGTTGAGCTGGTCTCCTGTATTTCTGGGAATTTTTAGAAAGTAGAAATATTACAGAGACAGTTTTTGAAAGCCTGGGAGTCCACTGCTTCCAGAAGAAATAGAGCACAGAAAATTCCACAGAAAAACGCCTTCCTTTTCTGTGATCAGCTGTCTTTACATGGAGGAGTGTATTTAGATTTGAGGCTGAACTTTCATTTTTATCCTTCTTGCTTGTTAAT
The DNA here is from genome assembly GCF_007827085.1 of Peromyscus californicus insignis. Classification (NCBI taxonomy): domain Eukaryota; kingdom Metazoa; phylum Chordata; class Mammalia; order Rodentia; family Cricetidae; genus Peromyscus; species Peromyscus californicus. The sequence goes on from NW_026294573.1 coordinate 146,385,874, forward strand.
ATTTTGTATGGTGCTCTATCAATTCACTCAGTAACTAGAAAAGAGGCCTTATTATCTGCCAGATATTGTGCTTAACCAGAGATCTAAAAAAGAAAGATAAAATGAAACAAATACACGACAAAGAAAACACAAAAGCTCGTTTAAATAGTCCTTTCTGGTCTTGCTACTTGGAGCCCTTACAGTTTTGTTGCCTCCTCACCACTGCATTGATTATTTAACCCAGGAACCTGGAAAATCAATACATACCAGTGTTTTGGTATTTTTTTAATGCCAGGTTTTATGATACAACAATTGGAGAAAGTCGGACTGTGTGAAAGGTGCTCAGTAAATGTTTAGAGTGCTCCAAAGCTAAACCATGTCGCCTTTCTTTCCTGTATGTTAAATACATAGCCTATCATGGTGCCCACAGATCTGGCTTCCTGCCCATTTAGCCCCTGCAGCCAGCAAGGCCCAAAGTAGCCATATCTGCTATAAAGTGGGCTAAAAGCATTTAGCTGGCATTTCAAATGCTGAGTCTTTCTGCAAGATGGCAAATACTAACTCGTGTGCTCTCGAGCGGAGCTGATTTTAAAAGCTTTGGAGTAACTGAACCTTCTCCAACTTGTGGTCCAAATGAAAACCAGTTGGTCCCCTTCAAGTCTTCCTTCGTCTCCAGCAGCACTACTGGGGCTCTTGGGTTTTGGAAAATCATCTCTCTAGCGCGTTGGCCAAAACACAAAGCAGCAGATATGTAATACCTATTTCCATGTCAGCTCCTGGGCTGAGGAAGTGACAACTGGCTGGGATTACGCTGGACCTGGAAACATCCTGGGTTCATTTATACTTGAGGTTACAAGTGCTGTTTTTCTGGGGTAGGCAAAGGGGGCAGTGTAAAGGTATTAAATGGCACTCCTATATTTGGATATGAATGAAGGGTCGTAGCCCCTGACAGTTTGGCTATGGTGAACTTGGTGAACTTCCAGTAAGGCACGTGGAGGCTTGTGTTCCTCCCTTCATATTCAAACTACCGCTTTCTCCCCTGAAGTTTTAAGGAACATCTATTTCCATGAGAACTATTTGCTTTCCCTAAACCCCACCCCACTGAACACATGACCAGAAGGAGCCAATCAGAATCCTCCTCCAGGTTTTCTCACTGGCTCTAAAGGAAAGGAGCTGTCTTCTCTGGTCCCTAGACTGTGGGAACATAAGAACTTGGATTAGCGGAGTCTCGTGCAGCCCAGTAACTGAAAAAGATGGAACTAGAATGTTGGGAGAAGCAGTCGGTTTGCGAGAGTCTCCAAAGCTGTTGCTCAAACTGTCCCTTTTGTGTTAGTTACAGCATCTCTTTTTCATGTTTGCATTATTTATCCTGGCTCCAATTGCCTTTCTGACACTTCCAAGGAGAACAGTCTTGACTGCTTCACTCCATGTTTTGAAGGCTACATGTCCACCACCATACACACGGAGCAAATTCAGAAAGTGACCAAGAGGATGGGAGAAGTGGCTCTTCTTATCCAAGGAAGCCCACGACATGCGGTTTACTTCCTCGTGTGCACCTGATCGCCATTCCACATCACTGTAGAAGATAGGTCCCAGGCAGGATTGCAATCTACAGAATAATTTCACAAATGGGAATTCACCAAACAAGGTGAATGGGATGAAAACTGAGGCCACAAAAACATAAAAATTAATGGCAAACTTGTTCAGCTAACATCTAAAATCACCTACCAAGCCTAACAATGTTGAAGTCCAAGGATAATCACAGTAAATGCACAGGGAGAAGAGGGGAAAGCAAGAAAACAAAGAAAGGGCAGAATAAGGTCAAACTTCCAGTCTCCCTTAGGTGTACAGTCAAATACATAGAAGACAGAATCATTCATGTTACTATAGGAAACTTCCCCCTAAAGAAGAGAAGCCTGGATCAGCTGATTTTAAGATACTGTATTGTGGAGATACTTGAGTTTGTCTCCCTGATATCCTTCACACCACTTCCTAACAACAGGTCTTCCTGTAGACATCCAAACCTTTTCTACATAACTTCTGTGCTTTGGGAGTGTTGATCATAGGCTCAAGGCCAACTACAAGCTCTGGTTAGCTTAATTCATTGAGAAATCTTCAGTCATTATTCCTCAGAAGAGAAACTGTCATTTGTGTCTATAACTAAGACCCTACCCTTCTTCAGTTTCTCTTCCTCCGGTACCAGTTTAGCTTGTTTAAACTTGACTGGGATCCAGCATTTGACCCAGCTTAGATAAACTCACAGAAGCTGATTGTTCATGCCATTTCAAACTGATCTTTCAGTGAAGAAATCTCCCTGGTAACCTGAAACCAGCTGTGATGTCGATACTTCCACCACAGAAATCAGCCCACATTACAAATTAGGCCTACATCTTTATCTCATACATTTACCAGTGCAACACTGAGTATGTGGTCCTTTAAATTAAAAGCTGAAAAGTGGGTGATAGTTTTACATCTTCAAATATTGCCCTTTCTACAATCTCTTTTTATTATGTCTTCTATGTCTCTCAAATTCTTGTTTAGTTTTTTTTTTAATCTCTTCATCCAGTGCTTCATTCTAGGTAATTTTCTCAGTTTTGCTATCCAAGTCACTTTCTTTCCCTCAGCTGTACATATCTAATACATAACTCGTACATGAGGATATCAATGACATGCCTTTATTTCTAGATGTCTATGCTCTTCAAATTTACCTCCTCATAGTTGTTCTTGGTGTGTTTTATCAGATTAGATTAAGATACTTGAAGGATTGAGTAACTTTTTTAATAGTTCCATTATCTCAACTGTGTAGGAATTTAGCATTCTAGTCTCCTAGCTCTCCATCATGATAGCTGACCTCTCATGGTGTTTAGAAGTTTTTGTTGTCTCCCTTTTTCTTCCTACCCTTAAAATGCCTGCATACCTTGGTATGCAACCACCTTGCTACAAAATCATTTCATTTTTGCCTCATTCTGAAATAAAATTTGAAGATAGTTTCACAGTTTGGACATTCCAGCACTAAGTTAGTGATGTAAATTCCCACTTCATATCTATTTGTGGCTCAGAGTTTTGAAAGACAACCTTTTTTTAGACACACTATCTGAACCAGTTAGCAGATTTCTACTAGTTTCACTTTCCTGAAAGAACAGATTTTCCTTTCCAGGGTCCTGCGTACTTAAAACCACTGCCTTACTTCTCAAGTTTACAAAGACATTAGACCAGTCTCTAATCCCCTTTCCAGCCTTCGAAATGCTCCCTGTACCTGTTTCTGAGCTTGTTGCCTGACCTTAAAACCGTCTTTATTTCTGACATGCTTGAAGAGATCTTTTCAAAACTTAATTTACATATTTGAATTTTATTTTTCTAACTTGTATCTAGCATGTCTATGCTTTCATGACTGGAGAACTCAAGACTGGATAAAGATTTTGTTTAATCAATTGACCTGCTGCCAAAACCAGAAAACAACCCTATTTTCTTAAAATGTATATATGTCTTTTAATTGGTTTGTTTATGTACACAGAGAAAATTCTAGAATAGTAACCACTTAATGTTAATGATTGCATTTCCAGAGACGTGGATATGTTTGTTTGTTTGCTTGTTTATTTATCTTTCTGTATGTGGATGCCAATTGAATATTTTGGCAGTTAACTTCTCTCATAATTTTACTGAGAAAATAAACATTGGTTATAGATAAATGTTAGTGACTTCCCACATCTGTTGGCTAAAGACCAATTTCCTTAGCATGCTAACCAAGGCTATCTAATAGCTGACTTCTCTCTGCCTGTCGAGATCCATTTCTCAATGGTTTCCCCCTTTTCCCTACTCTCTGGCTCACCAGACAACCCAGCACTTCCCAGGCATGCCTGCCACTGCCACATTCCTGTGACTCTACAGAGGCTCCTCCTGTGATTGAAATTGTCCCAGCATGTCCTCACCATCCCAGAAGATCCTAGTATTACTCACCATCCAAGACCACTTCTCTCTTTAAAACCTTAAAACCTTCATTTCCTCCTTCAGTCTTTCCCAGTCCTAACCATGCCTCACTTGCTGCATTAGATCACAGTTATTTTTCTGTTTCCTTTAGGGAAGGGCAAAGACTGTGTCTACTTTCTTTAATGCCTCATTTATCCAATAAATGAGTTCATGAATGAATAAATGAAATGAATGTTCACCTCTTGCTGAGTTAAAAGCAGATTTCTCAAGGATTTCATTCAAGTCTATGGGTGGGACACAGGTTCACTTGAGATGCCAGATTTGTGTCTTTCTCTGGGTAATAGTAAATAGGGATGTCTGGGAAGAAGCCCTGAATGACTGTTGGAACTTCTTAGGAAGAAAAAGCCAATCATGTTCTGTAATGGGTTATACGTAAATTAACTTTAGTTGTCAAAACACTTCTACAATAAACATTTCCCTCAATCAGTTGAGGAGATGAGGTAAACAGCCATGTGCCCAGTGAGAAAGCTGATGTTGAGTGTTCGAGACTTGTCCAAAAACTTAAGGAAATAGCTGTGACCTGTGTCTTCCATGCCTTGCCATATTATCTGTACACTACAACTCTGTGAGAATTCTGTCCCCACTGGTATCAGAGTTACAACAACAGCCATCATCTGTGACGCTGAGGGAACAGGGCCCAGCCCCATGCAGTACTAGTTTCTCTCTGATTTGATGAGTGTCTTAGTGCCACACCTCTAGCCTCCATGTGCAGGCACGGTTTCTCCAGACCCCAAATGAAGCTGTAATGTTATCAAAATTCCTTACTCTTGGTGATTCATGAACCTGAGTCCATGAGAATTTGCCGAAGGACCTGTGCCTAGTGCAAGCTATTAACTGCTTTCTTCGCCACATGTCTAAACTTCTGCCAAACCTAGAGCCCTGTCATTGAGAGACCACGAGCCATAGTCATGTTCCATCTTTCTTATCATGAGTCTTTCTTACCATAACATGCTCTTTCTGTTTAACACTTAACCAGAACAGCTGTAGAACAAGGAATAGCTAGAGCTGAACAAAATACATGGCAACAATTGAAGCTAGCCCACAAAGGAGAAGATAAGAGCCATCAAGTACAGTATGTGAACCCAATGGACGTGTCCATTCCCCTTCTATCTCCCCTACTTCCTTGAGTACCAATGACTTTTTGATTAAAGCTTTATTAAATTATTTATCATATTTTAACTGAAAGCAAAAGTTCTACCCAAATTGTCCAAAGAACTGGACATTCTTACTGAGCAGTGTTCCTTATTTCATTTAGTTCCTTGGAAGTTATTACAGGAAGGAGAAAGTGAGTGCAGTTTTTTCTTACAGAATCACTGGCTAATTTCCTACAGTTGTCAGGAATCTATACCAAGAATTTGGTGATGGAACTAATCTATATTACTTAACAATCTTTGCAGTGCTTTCGTTAAAATAAGATACATGTATTCAATCCAAGCTCTACTAAATCTTTTATTATTATTATTACTATTATAATAGGTATAGGTATTTTGCTCACGTGTGTGTCTGTGTAACATGTGTGTGTAGTACACAAAGTGGCCAAAAGAGGGTATCAGATTCCTGGAAGTAGAGTTACAGAACAGTTGTCTACTACCATAGAGGTGCTGGGAATTGAACCCTGGCCCTCTTAAGGAGCAGCCAGTGTTCCTAATTTCTGAGTCACCACTCCAACCCCCAAATGCTAGTAAGTCTTAAAAAGTAAAGCAAGGAAGCACAATTGTGTGCATTTCTTTGAGATCTTAATCCAGGAGGGGCTGGAGCTGACTGGCTTCAACTCCCCATGACTGGTTTATAATTTTATCTCATAGGAAAATTAATGGAGTACTTTCTTCAAATAAAGAAAATAAACATGTACCTGCTATCAGAGCAGAGAGTGGGCAGCGCTAAGCACTGCTGTAGTGAGAGTTCATAGAGCTGACAAATAAAAACTCACCAGGGCCAACTAGCTGGAGTTGACCTATAAATATGGCACAGAGCCGAAGAGTGAAAGTTGAGTAAAACTGCTTGGTTTGTTTTACTTTTCTGGTGAAATGACCATTTGTTTCCAAATAGTCCCAAAGCTCATGTCTTTAATGGCCATTACTCCACTGTACTGGCATGCTTCTGAGGGCTTTGCTTATTCTCTAATTATCAAAAAGGCTGCTGGAATTTATTAAGAAATTATAAATAATATCCCAAGTACCTTCAAAACCAAGCTTGGCACTGTCCTTAATATTGACATCAATGGAAGACTCCTCTGGCTCCCTCTGAAAGAGAATTAGACAAATCCTGGAACCACCTGAGTCAAAGATGAGACAGGCAATTATGCTCTAGTAACTGCTGTTCCCAACACTAACTTTAAAAGCATTTCAAATTGGCACACAAGAATAAATCAAAACAGTTTAATTAGCAAAGTATAATCTTCAAGTTAGGTACAGCTGTTTAATTAGCTTAGACATTATATAAAAGTCACACTCTATTTTGAATTGTGGCAAGCAAAATGTGTACAAAGAAGTCATGGTAGAGACTTAAGATCCGTTCACTGTTAATGTAACTGTTTACTCATCCAAGTCAAATCCTTTTCCAGTAAGGATTATCACAACACATACTTCACTTTTAAAATGGTAAAATAAAAATAGAACTTAGTACGGTCTAAATCCCAGCAAAATCCAATGTCAAATTTCAAATCAACCCTAGTGGAGATGGTCTACAAGTTAATTTTAGTAGACTTTAGCATTATTGTATCCCATTTTCCTTCCTCAAAAGTCAATTTTCTTCTAATACAACTTTATATATTCTTCGTTGATCTTTAACATGTCTCAGGTTGACTCCAAAACTTCAAACCTATGCTGGGCTTCTACACAGCCCCCTCCCAATGCACACTTTCATGCACACATATACACAGAGAGAGAGAGCTTTCTCTTACCTAGAATCTATAAGTGCTGATATTATAATCTATTCTTTATTTTCCCGATGAAATATTTTCCCTATATCATAATCAGCCTCATCAACATGCAAGTAGAAAACATCACAGATACATAAATATACATGTGCAGTATTTATATCTAATATACACTCTATCTGCATATCTATATATATAGAATTTTAAACACATGCACAGAGGAAGACAAGGAGAAATACTGAGAGACCTGACCTAATACAACAAGGCATTAAGCAGAGATGAATGCAGGCTCCTCCCTTCACGTCAGCGTTCTATGAGATCTTACATCCCTAGCATAGTGTCCTGCTCATGTAAACACTTAATAAACATTGTTAAATGCTAAAGGAGAGAAAATGAGTATCGAAAAAGTGACACTCACTAATAGGCAGTTGGGTAGAAGAGACAAGGTTTAACATATTAAAATCACCAGTGATCCTCACTGACACCAAGGTCAGTATGAAATAGAGCCACAGCAGTCATGGTATGTATCTACAGAAGCCTCCATCTGAGGAAGAGAGGTGTAAGTCCTGATCCTGTGCTACCCAACAATAAGGACATATAAATAGGAGCAGCATAGACAAGGATGTGGGTGACAGGTAGAGTGCTGGATAGCCCCATTATGAGACAAAAACTCAAAGAAAACTCTAAGCACTGTGGAGCTTTCTGGGGAAAGGGATATGGCTGGCTTCCTCTGACCTCAAGTTAATAGCTAGTAACAGACAGTGGCTGCACACAGAGGCTTTTGGGACTGAGGTTGGAAGAACCTTTCTCCAGTGATAGTGCCGTCCTTCTTCACCACCAAATAAGAAGGAAGCAGCTGAACATCTCCCCCCACCCCAACTCAGGACACAATGTAAGCAGGTGACTAGGGGTCTCATGCTTCTCCCACCACAGCTGTAACCACACTTAGCCATCATGATGGACCTCAAACTGTGAGCCAAGACAAAATTCAACAAGGTACCTTCAGACTTTAGGAACAGACAGAGAAGTAAAGCAAAAATGACAACTTAGTGCAATTGAGTTAGACTCTGAGTTTCGGTGATTCATGAATGACAGACATCCAAATAAAACTGTGATTCAGAGAGAACTCAGAAAAGTGAAGTTTCTTGTATTTCCCTGAGATTTTTCCAAAGAAAGTTTGGAAACTAGGTAAAATGTGAATAGAGATGCTCTTAGCACAGAAAATAGCCTCTGAAGTCAATGAACTGTGTTCTAGGTAGCTAGAGATAGCTCACCTGCAACATCCTAGACAAGGAATATTTTCTCCCTAAAACCTATGGTCCCTAACACATAATGAGTTGTCAATGAATAGTTACTTATCTGGGTAGAACAGATGCAGTAAGGAAGAAGGAACCACCAAATGCTCTGACTTTCATTCTCAGATTAAGAAGAACAAGGATAAACCAGTAACCCGGTGTTTTGGGTGAAAACACCTACTCAGGGAGACTTTTGGAGATGAGCATGGCTGGCAGATGTAGAGCCGTAGAAGCCAAGCCTGAGGGTTCTAGGCTGGTTTTGCTTTCTGGCCGAGCCTTCTGCTTTCTGTTCAGCACTGTATAAAACAGTTGCTCAAGACTCCCATTGCCATGGTCTCTTCCTTCCCCAATGTGATGGACAGATACCCTCGGAGATGCACTCCCTGAAGTTGTTTCTGTCAAGTATTCTATCACAAGCAATGATCAAAACTAAATTACATAAATAATGTGTACCAGGAAGTGGAGTAGCTGCTATATATATATATATATATATATATATATATATATATATATATATATATATATATATATATATATATATAAATAACCCTGACCAGGTGATCTGTAAGCCATCAGAACCAGTTTGTGGAGAGAATGTGGAAAAGTTTAGGGATATGGGCTCCAGAAGCCTTACAGTCAGTAGTGCTTCCTGAGGCATTCCTGTGGAAGCTTTGAAGATCAGGATGCCATTGAAATGTAGACAGTGGACACCATGTTTATGAGATTTCAGAGGAGAGGAAGGGCCTCATCAGGAACTGGGCTAGAGGACATCCATGCCACAAAATGGTAACAAATCTGGCTATACTCTGATTGTGTCCTGAAAATCTGAGATTGAATCCACAAGTGATGGACTAATTTGTCCGGCAGAGGAAATTTTCAAAACAGAATGACATTCTGGCTATGGCATGGTTATAGTTAAATCCTTTTAACTAGATTTGCAGTGAGAGAGGCAAAGGGAGGGACGAAGGGAGCAGAACAGGAAAACTCTTTAAATAGTAGGTGCGATTTGACAAGAAAAGGAACATGGGCAAATTTAAGGTAGGCAAGGGATCAGTAATTGTTGAAGAGCATTAAAGAGACACTACACACCCTATACACTTTGCATTTGGAACAGTAGGACAGACCCCACTCATTCATTAAAGTTTGCTCATAAAATAGCAAATTGATTTGTAGGAAGAGTGGCTGAAGAAAGACTGTGAAGATAAAAAATTCCAATATGACTGGTTAGAGAAACATGTTCCAGGTTCAACTTCCCTGGTACCCTGAGTCAAAGAAACCAAGGCCCAAGGGAGTCAATTATACCTCCTTCTGACAGCAGAGTCTACCTTGTCCATGTAGTATTCATTTTGCAGGAACACAGACTACAAGCACTACAGAGCCACAGAGACACATACTAACATTTCAGAACGCTGTTGGAGACAGTGTGTAGCAGGGTACACCCTTCAGAAAAAACCCTGATAGACTAATATATAAAGCTTTAAAGGTGAAATCTAAGTGAAAATGAAGACTCCAGGATATTGGAGATGCCAGATACGTAGGATGGACTCTGAAGAAATCTGTAGGCACTAGGTGGAGCTGGCCCAAGAGGGACACCATGTTACTACCATTTTATGATCAAGTGAGCCTCAGGTCCTAGAAATGGGGCTACATTGTTTGATGTGTTTGTCCTGCTTGGTTTTAGTCTTTCTTTGAACCAGTATATCCTTTTTATTCTCTTGTTCCTTCCTTTTGGAATGGGAAAGTTTACTCTATGCTACTGTATATTTGAAGTATGTGACATGTTTAGGGCTTTTATTATTTTATAGGAGTTCAGAGCTAAGAGATTATCTTGAGTATCGGAAGAGACTTTGGACTTTTGAAGGTGAACTAGGAAGCACTGAAAGATGAGATAGCCACAACAGCCTAGAAGGCCAAGTAGTGGAATACTGTGGTTTGAATATAAAGTGTTCTCCACGCGTTCCTGGGTCTGGACACTTAATTGATCTCCAGATGATAGTGCTGTTTCAGGGAGCTTGTGGAACCTTCCAGAAATAGGACCTAGCTGACAGAATAAGGTCAGAGAAGGGCTTGAGGGTCCAAGGAAGAATGAGTGTCCATTTTGAACTCTATTCCTAGTCAGCACCATATCACAAGCAGCTGCTCACACATGGATTGGAAGGCTTTCCTCCACATGAGTCCGTGGCTCTCCTGTGCAGGCCCATGCATGGTGACCAGGCCTCCATCTGGTACTGGCAGTGTCTGTTGTCTACACAGTTGGCACCTAACAGGTGCTGGGCTCAGTGTTTCTCCGAAGCGTGGAAACAGAAGGCTTTGGTGATGAAGTAGAGCAAAAGGGCGGTTCCAGGAATGAAACACCTGTCTCAACCAGAGAAACCTCTAGCTTCACAAGGAAGTAGCTGAGCCCACTGAAGGGAAACAATTGTACCATCTAAAGAAGAGGACGGAGTCGACCATAAAGTGTTCTGGGAAGTCTAACTTTCAGAGGTGTAGCCATGCTCATCCATTACATCATCAAACAAATTAGAAAATCTTAACCAAGGCTGTCTGTGCCCTTTAAATGCCAGAAAAGGTAGAACCTAACCTCGCATGCCTATATGGTGAGAATATTTACGTTTTGTAACGACCAGTAACAAAAAGAAAAGGGCATCATTTTCATTTTTGTATGATGCAGAAGGGTGGTGGCTGGTTGACACCCCGTGAGATTGCTTCAGCAGAGAGCACTGGTTTAGAAGCTGGCAGATTACATGACTGGGTGGAGAACCATTCTGCAACAGTATACCTCTGTTATGAGATGGAAAACATCTAGAGATCTGCTATACAAGACAGTTCCTACAGTTAACTATATGGTATTGTGCAACTCTAAAATGTGTTAGGAGTGACTACATGTTGTATACTCTTATCCCACAAAAATATGGTGACAGTTATATTTACTATTTTATTTATAGTGTTGATATGACAGTCTGATAGATATCCAAACCCACCAAGATGTACATATTGAACATGTGCATTTTTAAACCAGTGCCCCTTGCTTAAGCAAATCCGCTGGTTCCTAACTAACCATCACACCTCAATAAAGCTAAAGGTGGAGCTGAGCATTGTGATATGCTACTCATTTTCATCCAGTAGCCCATGGTTTTATATAACTCCATCCATAATCTATCTTCCCTATAGGTTTGTCCATCTTACTAAACCTCTGGATATCTACAGACTACCCTCTATATCAGCCTTGTCCCTATCATCCTGGAGTTACTAAATCAAATTGCTTTCCTCATCTACGAAGCCACCGACTTTCCTCAGCCCAACCAAGGCACCTATAGCATGGAAGTTTCCCACATCTAACCCAGCCCATCACACACCAAAACAATTCCTGCTCAGCCATTACGCCTTCATGCCGCAGGAGTTAAGTCATCTGGTTACATTGCAGCTGATGATATGTGTCCGTTTGTCTCCTCTAATGACTTACACAGCCTTGGGGGTCGAGCTCATGTCTAATCTTCGCTGCATACATCTAACACCACTGAATGCATCATTACTGTGCATTACTCCAACCCAGTGGGGACTCAATAAAAACTTGTTGACTGACTGGTTTAGCACAGGGGTGATTATTACGTAAGCCACTTTGGTAAATAAATTTCAAATAATGACCAGCTCACACAAATGTTTTACTAGCTCACCTTCCCTGTGGAATTAACATAAAGAATGAAAATCAACAGTCATTTCTACTTGCCCAACATTAAATGTTAATTCACCCCAAGAGAGTAGCAATTTTCAAGCCTAATTTCAAGTCAAAATGTCTAAAAGGGTTGTCATTCTCGGTGACACGCTGGGAAGAATCAAGAACTAAGGTATCAAATCCAGTTGCTTCCACTAGCTATGAACCTCAATCCTGAGATCATTATTTCCAGCATATTAATTATGATAATGATACTTTTGACATATTATTTTAATTCATATTTATTCAAAGAGATATCATTTACTCTTAAGGACTTGTACCAAAAACAATTTCATAGAAATATCTATTTTTAATTTTATGCCTAGCTGAAAATAAATTGATTAGAACTCTTAATTTTATTTTGTACCATTCTTTAATAGCTTAGTTAATTCTGTATAAAGGAATGTGACCATAAAAATCACCACAGACTTACATATGTATCTGAAGCAATAAAATTAGAAATTAAATTTCAAAATAAATTTAATAAATTTGTCTTCTATTTGTGTTATTCCCTTTAAATAAGCCTATCCTGGCGTAGAAGGGAGCATGGGTTTTATGCTCATCCTATTTTAGACTTGTAATGTGAGATGGGATAGAGAGGTGATGTGGCTCACAGTTCAAAGCAAGACCTAGCAGATAAGCATGGAATCAATTCTAACTTTATAACAGGCAAAATTTGTTACCTGCCAAATTATTTTGGCCAAATGTCTTCAGTATCAATTAACTTTTGTTTTTCTCTGTATATGAGAATGTTTTGTCTCTGTATGTGAGATTTTTTTAAATCTATATAGTTTTTTATCTCTATGTAAACCACCAGTTTGTATTATAAACTTTAAATAAGGATTTAAAAGGAAAGAGTTTTAAGATGTTGCAAAGCTTGAGGACTCTCAGTGCTATACAGTCAACTCTATTAGGCTTATTCGAGAATATTTATAGAAAAAATGGATTAGCCTATTCTCTGTGAGCTGTCAAAAGATAACCTGATTTCACTGTTTGAGACTGACTCAGCAAGTAACAGGTTCAATCGCATAAAACACTTGCAACATTTCAGGTCCCAGAAGGTTCCTTCAAGTCAAGCGTTGCTTGATTTGCCATGACAGTTTTTCTGGGACTGTGTCCTAAGAAGCAATAATTGTCTTTGAGAGCCTTCTGGGTAAAAACACAAAACAGCAGCAAAGGAGCCACAATGCAGCATCACACATCCAGAGAAACACTAGAGGTCTCAAGGGCAACAAAGTGAGTACTTGGAAGCATATTTGACTTTAAACCTAGTCTCTCTACATCTTCCCCTTTCACGGACAAATAGGAAATATAACAAACTGTCATCAAAATTTGAGACTTGCTGAGGTAACTTCATTTTCAATATGTCTAGCTTCTTGGGACCTCCTTACATTATCAATAGAAATAGTGTTTGCATGAAAGAGATCCCTACAGAACAAAGAAGGACCATGACCTAATATCGAACAAAGTTAACAAATGTCATTAAGTGAGATGAAGGGTGATGAGTGATGGTTCCACCCAGTTTACTTCTCACAGTTGACAGATCAAAGTCCCTTCCTATGGGATAAAAATGGAATGCAGTTAGCTTAGCCTTGGAAAATTCTTTCACATAATAGGAAGTCTCTCTGGGGTCTGATGTTTCCTGGGCATGGGAATGGGCAGGACAAATGTCACAAAGAGTGGCGCAAAACAAGTAAAGGCTGCATCACGACATATTGGCCTGTTAAAACACAGGATTAAATAATAGGGAGATGCAGTCCTACCTTATCTCCAGATATTGTGGCACACTGTACTCAAGAATATCATATTGTACAATACATAAAAATAGATCACCCATGTCATGAACTTTTGAGACTGGAAGACACTAAGAATCATTGTGTCCAGCAACCTGTATCATTTATGGATATTCTTCTGGCCAAAAGGTAATTCATTTCCTGATGGGACTTTGCTCCTGTTATATCCATGACATGGCTCTCTCAGAAATCCTTCTTTTTCTGTGACAATAGACCTAGATATTATAGTCTGCCCTGCCATGGCATGCCCTACCCTTCAAGACCCAACAGAGAAAACTAAATCCCTCTACCACCTAACATCCCTCAACTTCCTGAACCTGGTTTCCTCACCCCTACCATCACCATTATCACTCTCCAAGTCTCTGTCTCCTCCAGTGCTCTTTGTGGATGTCGGACGCAGTCCTCTCAATGTTCTAATGAGGTTCCCTGGGAATGATCCAGTTTTCCTAGGCCCTTCTGATATTGTATAGGCCTGAGACTAGAACCCGGTGTCATTCTATCAGGAAAGACAGTGCAGGCAGCTCTTGCCTCCCTTGCTCCAAGTGTGTTATCTCTTTAATTCTCCCAAGATCTCATCAGTATTTTAGTGATTGCTGTCATCTGAGCACCTCTCACTAATCTGGACTACCGACGTGTTTACTTAGTACTTAAAGCCACACAAATTGCTTTCATCTCTGTATCTCATTTGACCTGGGCAGAAACATACAATAAGGGTATTATTCTCACCATTTTCATAAGGAGAAACTAATTTTCTCCAGTCAAGTGCACTTTCCTAAACCTCATAAGTCAGGCGCAAAGCTAGGATTCAAACCAGGTCCTGTGACCACAAGTCATGGGCTTTTGTAACTATAGTACTCGGCTGTAGACTCCTTAATGAATGTGGTGATGCATAACTGCAAAAGACAGGAATTCTATGACAAAATCGGGGAATTGGGCCATGCTGTCACCCACTCAAGATTCCTGCCTTTATCTAACTTAGTGACCTGTTGTTTGTGATCTGATTATTTTTTAAATTATTTTAATTTTATTTATTATTGTGTGTGTGTATATAATGTGTGTGTACACACAGCATGCAGTGGGGATCAGAGGAAAAGTTCTGGAGTCAATTATCTCCTTCCAATTTGGGTACCAGGAAGTGAGCTCACATGGTGAAATTTGCTTGCATAGCAAGATCTTTCACACACTGATCCACCTCTAGCCCTTATTCTTTAGTTTTCAGTTAAAGACCACATTTTCAGTACTTCACCCTTCGGAGATTTCCCTGTGCTCCAAAATTGTCAAAAAAATCATGAACCATACTCAAGTTCTTTGTAAATTCAGATCACATCTTAAGATGGGTTTGCTATTACTAAAACCTCTTAAATACCCATGTGCCATGGCTTTCCTTCTCTTGATGAAAGGCATCGATTTAAATATGCATGTATATATACATATAAATGTGTATGTATATATATACACATATGTATATATATACAACTATATACAGAGACATAGTGTGTGTAGTATGTGTAAATGAGTGGGTCTGAGACCAGGGTCCTGGGACACCTAGAGGCCTCTGTGACCTTCCCCTGCTTCAAGAGCAGGACATGCCTCCCTGAGAGGCATAACAGAAACTCCAATGTAGGAAGTTAGAGGACATACAGGGTTCGTATGTTATTCAATATCATAATTTAATTTTATATTGAAAAAAACTATTGGTTTCCCATTACAAATTGCAGGAACTGGAGCAGTTTTTAAGTTTACTAGCTAGAGCCAGGGATTTTGGAGTTTGAGAAATATTGCCCAAGTTAATAATATTCCATAAATCAGGATCCCTGGATACAACTGGGCACTTGGCTTGCATTTCCCACCTGGTGTACACAGGGTTTCCCACGTGATCTGCTGAAGTTCAAGCACTGCACACATCACTTGCCTGCCTCCCATATCCAGCTCCTCTTGACACATTTAACCTGCTGTCTAACAACTCACTTGGATTTTCCCACGTATATTTCTGGGTATTTTGTCAATTCTTCTTTATTCCTCTGGCATCACAAAGTGGAAGTACCCCAGACTCAGTTCTTGGTCTTCTCTTTTCTAACCACATCTACCCCTACATGGTCACACCCAGCTGCACCCCCAAAGGAACATCCGTACCCTGATGCTACAGCCCAGCTTAGCCCCAAACACAACCTGAATATCTGTTGTTTAGCACCCCACGGGAATGTCTAAGGAACCCCCAAAGCTAGCATGCTGAACACAGAGCCTCCCATAACTGCCATATGGCTGCTGTAAACAACTCTTTCCACCTCAAGAAGGCTGGTGTTTCTCAGCTCACCCAACCCAACCTAAAGCTTTGGGTTTAGAGCTGAATCATTGACTAATTTTTCACACCTAATTTTTCAACAAGTACTACAGCTCTGCTATCAAAACATGCTTAGAATTTGGTAAAAGGATGGAATTGGAAATAATCATCCTGAGTGAAGTAACCCAGATCCAGAAAGACAAACATTGCATGTTTTCTCATGTATGTGGATGTCAGCTTCGAATCTTTAGATATGTGTGTTGCATTTGAAATTGCTATAGAGATCAGGATATAAATTATGACTAAACAAAAATGAGTTTTAAAAGTCTGCATGTCATTTTGGTATCTTTACCAAAATCCCAAATTCATAATCTCTGAAAATTAGAGGTTTATATAAGTGCAAAACCCAAAACCCAACCTAGCTAGTAAGATAGTCAGTCTGTCTTTGTCCTAGCAAGTAGTGATGTCCACATGTCCAATAAATGCAGGGTTTGTTTCCTCAGATCTTGCTGAAGTATCTTTTACAGCAATGGATACAGAATGACAATATCTATTACTGAATAATTACAGTTATTACTGCACTTCCTTATTAAATTCAAATATTCTGAATTCCAAAAGGAACCTCTCTGGCATTTTCAATAAAGAACTATGTGTTATTCCCCTCGCAGTGGGAAAAGGAAAAGAACAATAGAGAAAGGACGAGAAGGAAGGGAGGAAGGGGTGAAGGGAAAGCAGTACGGAAATAAAGGAGGTGACGGGGTGCCTGTTCAAACCCTCCCTAGCCAGTCTTCTTGACCAAGTCCTTCCTCCCCTGCCTGTAGGCAGACAACACCTGCCCTGCCCTCTGATGGCAGTCCAGCCCTCTCCTGGCTGTCTGAACCACTAAAATGTTATCTACCTGATCAGATTTCTTTAAAAGACTCCGAGCAATCCCCTATTAGAAACTGGTTCCAAGAAGAGGCCCTGCTGGGACCCTTTATCACTCTTATCTCAGAATTAAGAGCCTGGAGAGAAAGAGCGAAGAGGGGAGATGAAGGAAAGGGGTTTTGAGAACTTGCCAGGTGGTGAAACACTTCACACTCTGCTCACACAGCCTTTCCACAGAGGCCTGCTTCGAATCGAAACCCTGCAGAGCTCTTTCGATATCTATTTTCCTCTGTCCTTAGGCCCTCCACTATACAGACATGGAGCAAAGAGCCACGTTTCGTTGTGGGGCCTTGGAATTAATTTAAAGCAAATAGTTTCCTCAAAATGTTTCAATCCACAAACTGAGATTGTTTTTCAAGCTTTTATTTCACTTACTCTGTTTCCAACATGTTCTTGCTCTGGCCCCATGTGTAAATGATTGTGGATGTATTAAATTAGAAACACATTTTTTGTTGTTATCTTTATCTCTCCCACTTTTAGTCTTCCCTAAAATATCTTGTGACCTCCACAGTACCAGAGCTCCGACACATGCATTTTATGTCCCTTCCTTTCTTATCAGATGTGGTGTTAGAACAGCAATTACGCTCAGAAAAAGAAAAGCTCGATACTTTCTCTCGGAAAGTTAAAGGTACAAATATTTGAGTCAGATGCCTCAACACCTTTGTAGTAATTGGATTTGAGGCCAAAAATAAATTACCTAATAGGTTAAAATGAAGTAATGTTGATATAATGACTTGAGCAGGAACTGCAATAAGACAAGAACTTCCCCCATGAACACATAGGAGCATCTTTCAAGGGAGGGAGAAAGCCTACATGCTTCTCCGGTTGATGAGGACCCTTTAGGATGTGTCACCTGTGAAAATGATTTTGGACAACAATGTTATTGACCCTTAGTATTTAGAGATAGAGTATGCAAATTTGTAGTGCAGAAAAAGTGTCCCTGGTCTTCAGGAATCTGCCCTCCTCTTCGGGATTCAGTTCTAAATCTAGAGGCAATCATTTTTCCTGTGAGATGTGTTAGCCAAACTGTCTTCTCCTGTGTGTGACAAATACTTCAGAGAAATAGATGTATTTGGGTGTATTTTTTCAGAGATTTCAGTCTGCTGTAGTGAGGAAGGTGTGGTGGAGCAGAGCACCGCATACTGTGGAGGTCAGGGAGCAGGAAGAGTGGATCTCTGCACTAGCCGGCTTCTCCCTTATTCCATCCAGACACCCTGCCTATGGGTGGTGCCACCCACATTCAGCATGGGTCTTAACATCTTTACAGACACTCACAGAAGTGTCCTTTACCAATCTCCTATGCATTTCTCAGTCCCGTCAAATGGACTCTCAAGATTAGCCATCATGGATTGCTAAGCAAATAGAAAAGGGGTGTGTGTGTGTGTGTGTGTGTGTGTGTGTGTGTGTGTGTGTGTGTGTGTGTCCAAGGACAGGGAAGAGATGGAACTCATGGTTAAGATGCATGCTCTCCTCCTCAGAGAATTTATATAACAAACAGCATGTCAAAGGCTCTGAGAAGTCATGCAACCAAAGAAACTTATTTCAACCACACAAATTAAAATTCCCCAAGCTTACCTAGCCATGAGCCTTTCTGTATCTACTAATAGCTTTCAGGAATGGTGTTTCTTAGAACAATATTTGAAAACATTGTTAGAAAATTGTTTTGTAGAATGCGGATCTAGGTTTACTCTATAATGTTAGTATCATGGGAGACTTATCACTTAGTTCTTGTAGTTCCTAAAGTTTGGGAGAGGAGGATTCTTCCTGCAGTGAGGCTGCTCACCCCTTCGGCACTAGAGTCCTGTTGATGTTGATTGATCTTGGCCTCATCTGAGCTCAGTCGCAAGCACTGGCCCAAGACAAATGTCTTCTCCAACTGGAAGCACCGCAGTTGTTGTGGACTGCACTAGACTGTTCCAACACTCTTCTCCTGCTTGTTATTTTTCTTCTGTGTGCGTCATCTCCTTATCTGCAACATGGTAAAGAGCCAGTTGTCTGTTTTAACAGACAGCTGTTGAGGATAAAATGATTCATTAATATAGAATGCTTAGAAGGTTGATGTCACATACCTGGCTGAGTAAGAAAAAAGAAGAGTCAGTCGTGCATCTGCATATTTGAAGTCCTGGGCATGCAGAGAAGTCTTCAACATACTGAAAGACCAGTGTTACAGAGGAGAAAAGAATGGTGCTTTTGGACAGAGAAGCCAGCATGGAATACCACAGAGCCTGCTTCTCTGCATGCTGGACTGGAGAGTGAGCTTACATTTGAAAACCTGTGTAGAGTCTCCTCCTCTCCTTCTTGCAGATCCACCTGTCCTGTAGGAAAAAAGAGAGTCCCTATAAAGATAAAAGAAATAGCATATGGATACAAAAAATTTACACCATACCTTCATAATATCTATCATTATCTTACAAATTACATCGTAGCCAGAAGGTTTGGAGGACACCAATGAAACAAGGCCTTCTAAACACAACAGGACCAATGTATAGATGAACTCACAGAAACTGTAGCAGCATGCACAGGACCAGTAAGAGTTTGGGCCAAATGGAGTCCCAGGACTGAGAGGGGAAGTGGACAGGAGCCCCTATCCCTAATCCAGAAGCTATCTCCAATTGATAAGCATTCACAAATGAAAAGTTAGTTTTCTACAACGAAGTCTCACTGGGTATACAAAACACTTTCAATGCCAGGCCCCAACCCAGAAGCAGAGAGCCAACAAAACACAAACTCAATGGCATTTTTGAAAGTTCTTTGTCTCATAATGTTTTATCAGTGGTGTTGTTAGTTTTTATAGGTCCTTTGTGCATATATTATGGCTTCTAGTTTTGTGTTTCTATGGGGTTTCTTTGTGGGTGAATATGTCTCCATGTCTATATGTGTCTCTTGGGCTTTTTCTTTGTTTCTTTTTCTTCTGTTTTTTTTATTGTTGTTGTTGTTGTTGTTGTTTTGTCCTTGCTTGTTTTTATTTTATCTATTATTATTACTACTATAATTATTATTTTATATGCCCATTTGTATCCTAATAAGAAAGGGAAGAAAGGGTGTGGATCTGGGTGGGTGGGGAGGTAGGAAGGATCTGGGAGGGTTCTGGGGAGGGAAAATTGTAGTTGGTCTTTCTTGTCTAATTTTCTTTGAACTGCCAGCCCCCAAATAACGACACAGAGACTTATTAATTATGAGTGCTTGGCCTTTGCTTAGGCTTATGCACAATTAGCTCTTATAACTTAAATTAACCCATTTCTTTTCATCTACATTTTGCCACGTGGCTCTTTACCTCTCCTCCATTCTGTATGTCCAACTCCTCTCTGTTTCACTGGCGACTCCCCCACACCTAGATTCTAACCCTGAATTCCTCTCTCCCTGGAAGTCCCACCTATGCTCTCCTGCCTAGCTGTTGGTCATTCAGCTCTTCATTATACCAACCAGAGACACATCTTTACAGTTAACCAAAATCAGAATACACTGTATTTTTAAAATCTATTTAAATTTAAAAAATCAATATACAATCCATCTAGACAATCAATTAAACTAATATATTTATCAAGTAAAAATATGAAACAAAAAAGTAATTTCACTGATTATTTTGGAATACTGGACGTGTCTTACGCTCCCTTATCCTCACAGTCTTGGCAGTTCCTAAACAGTAACCTTTGGGTCCCCTGCTGGAGTGTATGCCAATGTCCATCCATTCAGTGTCTCCACCAGGACAACAGCCACTCCCTCCCTCACCTGCAGGAAAGATGTCATCCCTTTCTGCCTGGGTCTATGTATGCCACCTGCTCAACTGTTGCAGTCTTACATCTTGTGCAACGTGGCCTTTGGCTGTAGTCCCTACAGTTCACAGAAAGGACACACACACCCCATAAGCTGTTTGTCAGGGTATTTTATCACAGCAACTGGACAGAAAATGAAGATATCCAGCAACAGAAACTTTTTTCCTCTTAGAATATTTTTATCTTTGACAATTCCATACATGTATATAATATATAGTTGATAGTATTTAACCTGAATTCATCACTCATACTCCCTGGACTCTACCTAATACTACCCCCTCTCACCTTAATGTCCTCTTCTCCTTTTTGTAAAATAGCCTGAGAAGTCCTGTTAGTTTTGTCTGCATTTGCATAGGCTTAGAGTTATCCATTGGAGCACAGGCAACCCAATAATGGTCACACCCCTGGACAAAAAGGCTCTCCCTCCTCCAGATGCTATCAATCACCAAAAGCTCCTCAGAGGTGAAAGTTAGTTAGCCTCTCTCTCATCCAGGCAGGAATATTGATTGTCTTGATCTTGTGTAGCTCTTATGCAGATAACTATAACTTGTATACATTTATGCATGCAACACTATGCCATGTCAAAAAGAAAACATTACAAAGAACTTCCATTCCAGCTCTTACATTCTTCCCACCCCCTCTTCCATGATATTATGTGAGCTTGATGCAGGTGTGGGGGATGATGTAAATGTCCCATTTAGCCCTTACCACTCAACTGACATTTATTTTCAGCACTCTGGCCAGTTATAAGACTCTGCATTGAGTGCTGCTCAACTGCAAAAAGCTTCTCTGAGCTAACTAGCAAGGAAGGCCCAAAGAGGGACACATGGATTGCCCTGGGAAGGGGAAATAGATGAGATCTCCATGAGTGAACTGGGGGTGAGGGGTGGGCAGTGAAGGGTAGGGGATAGGGGATGAGAACATAAGGGAATGGGATGGTCAAACTGGAACAGGGATGGAGTGAGAAAGCAATGAAAGAGATACCATGATGGAGGGAGATTTCATGGGGATAGAGAGAAACCCAGTGCTAGGGAAGTTGCCAGGAATCCCCATGGATGACCCCAGCTTGGACTACTAGAAATAGTGGAGAGATGGCTGAACTGAACTGGCTTACCCCAGTGATCAGATCATTGAATACCCTAACTGTCATCACAGAGCTTTTCTCCAATGACTAATGGAAGCAGATGCAGAGATTCACAGCCAAACACCAGGCAGAGCTCCAGGAGTCCAATCAAAGAGTAAGAAGAGGGATTCTATGAGCAAGTGCATCAGGATCATGATGGGGAAACCTGCAGAGACGACCAAACCAAACTAGTGGGAACTAATGAAAGTTGGATCAATTGCAGTGGAGCCTGCATGGGACTGGACTAGGCCCTCTGCATGGTAAAACAATTGTGTAGCTTGATCTGCTTGGGGGGGGGGGCTGGCAGTAGGATCAGGATCCATCTCTGGTGCATGAGTGGGCTTTTTGGAGCCTACTACCTATGATGGGACACCTTGTGCAGCCTTGAGGAAGGGGGAAGGGCTTGGACTTGCCTCTACTGGATATGCCTTCCCATGGGAGGTCTTGCCTTCTTTTGGGGGTGGGAATGGGGAGTGAGTTGGGAGGGGGAGGCTGGAGGGGTGGGAGGAGGGAAGAGGGGGATCTTTGGTGTGTAAAATGAATGAAAAAAATTTCTCAATAAAAAAAGCTTTTCTAGCCAAGGTTAAAGCAGCACTAATCTATAATAATAAACATAAATATTTATAAGGAAGGTTGACAGCATGTCCATTTAGCCAAACAACAGTAGTAGCTTCCCTCTCTAAAGCCATGGGTTTTCAGCCGAGTTAATAATACAAGGTGAGTTCTTTCTAATGAAGCAAGTCACAGTTTCAACCAGAAAGCTGTTAATTGTCCCCATAAAAGCCATGCCACTATTAACACCAGTAGAGACATCTTGATTGCAGTTTATAGGACCTACAGCTAAGCTCATAGATGACTCTTCTCTCTCAATGCTAGCATCTTCTGGTACCATGAAAGTTAGTCCAGCCAGAAAGAAATGTTGTGTCTTCAGCAATAGGGTCTTAGCATCTAGTTATGGTGGCAAAACAAAAATACCGGCAATAGTCTATATTGTTTGGTGACCTCTGTGGCCTCTCTGAACAACACTGGCACTCAGATTTTCATTGAATAACCCATGTCTTCTGGAGGAAACATTGTCCTCATGCAGGGTACCTCTGTTCAAACTGTTTTTAAATATACATGAGTTTAAAAAGCTGTGTGTTTACGTTAGGCTTTTCACACATCCTTAGTTTTAGTTAACCCAGTCCATCTCTGTTAAGTCTTTAGCCTCCAGAAGACTCCCCCAAATTTCATAACACGTGTGTTCTACTATTCTTGGCCCACCTTAAGGACTTTTCTTCTCCCATTCTCATGGGCTCTTTCTGTCTTCTTGACCTCCATAGACATTCTAAATGAAACAGACAAATATAGAAGTTTGATGTGAGAACAGTCACATGAGAAAGAACATGCAGCATTTATCTTTCTGGGTTTGGGCTAACTTCACTCAGTATTATTTTTCCAGTTCCATCCATTTTCCTGAAATTTTCATAATTTTATTTTTCTTTAACGAGTAAAATTCCATTGTGTATATGTACACATTTTATTGTCCATTCATCCAGACATCTGGGCTATTTCATTTCCTAGCTATTGTGAATAGAATAGCAATGGACATGAATTTGCAAAGCATCTCTGTAGCAAGATACAGAGTACTTTGTGTAAATGCCCAAGAGTGACATACCTGGATCATATGATAGATCTATACTCAGCTTTTTGAGACACATCCACATTGATTTCAGAACGACTGTGCTAATTTATACACCCACCAGCAGTGGATAGAAATTCTCCTTTCCCCACATCCTAACCAGAATTTTGGTCATTTATTTTCTTAATGACAGATTTTAACTCAAGTGAGATGGAATCTCAAAATCATTTAAATTTGCACTTCTCTAATGGTTACTTAAGTTTATCAGCCATTTGTATTTCTTCTTTTGAGAATTCACCACTCAATTCCATAGCCCACTTCTTGGCTGGGTTATTTGTTTTCTTAACATTTAATTTATTGAGTTCCATATGTATTCTAGATATTAATCCTATATTGGATCATAAGCTAGCAAGAATTTTTCTCCAATTCTGTAGGCTGTTCTTCACCCATTAAACAGTTTCTCTTTTTGTATAGAAGCATTTTGATTTCCTGAGTTTCCTTTTGTCAATTGTTGTCAACTGTCTGTCTTAAGACAGACATTAGTCATAAAAAATAGACAAGGAGAACTACCAATTAATCTAAGAGATCTCAGCCAGCAGAGGGTCTCATGAAATGAAACTGCTGCTTGAAGAAATAGAACTATAAATAAGACAAGGTGTTACTGTGGAAGAGAAGAAGCTTACAGAGAAACTGGCATTAGCTCAAGGAAGTTCTAGTTGCATAAAAATAAATGTCCCTATGGGAAAAAAATTCAATAAATGCAAAGAGAAGATAACATTAAGATTCTAATTAGTGCTCTGGAGGAGCAGATGTAAGAAATACTCTACAGTACTGATCACAGACTAAAACTGTCTGTTGAAAAATACAAACTAGAGAAATCAGTGGAAGAATAATATAAGAATGGTATGTGTTCCTATATAAGATAAAGGACCAGACTAAGAAATCATGTGAGACAGAACAAAAAATAAGGAACATTTTCTAAAAGAACATTATGAAGTATCAGATCATAAGGACTTATGTGAAGTGTTAACTGGGCTTACAAGCAGTTAAAGTTCTTTAAAAAAAAAAAAAAAAGGCCTTACAAGCAACTACCTGCCATAATAAGAAGAAATTGACTGGCTGGTTCTGGTGGTACAGTCCTTTGATCTCAGCACCCAAAAGGTGGAGGCAGGTGGATCTCTGTGAGTTGTAGGCCAGCCTGGTCTACATAGTGAGCTCCAGGCCAGTCAAGACCACATAGTGAAACCCTGTCTCAAAAAGAAAGAGAGAAACAGAGATACAGAGAGAGAAGCAAGAGAGAAAGAGATATGTATGTGTTATCCTCCACAACCTAGGAAGCTAGGAAAAGAGATATTATCTACAGTCAACTGAATGGAAAGACTGTGAACCAAGAGTTTTATACCCAGCCAAGATAATATTCCCTTGTCAGATGAATGAAAAATACTATAACGCAATCAAAGTTTTAAAATGTATATTACTCTACTCTAATGATCCAGCTGAAGAACATATTTGAAGAACAATAACACACTGATAAATTAACAAGAACAGAAATCTCAACATGAGAGAACATAAGAAAAATAAAAATCACTGTAAATAATTTTTAAATATGTATGCTATATGAGTGCAGATGAATCTTCATGAAAATGTATAGACTATTTGTGTAGTATATAATTTGTGATAAGTAAGGACTGTTGGTTGAAATGGAAGAGATATAAATTAAGAAAAGGCACCAACTAACAACAAAATGCAGCAGATAGACATGGAAAATGTGGACAAAAAGAAGACAAAATGTATGGTCAAGAGGATTAAAAAAGAGAAAATGTAAAGTATTTCCCAAGGGAAAAACTTAAATGAGCATACACAGAGGTCACACATCTTCCTTCATGGAAAGCAGCCATGGGCAGTGAGAGAGTCTGTCAGCCTCCAAGTGATGGGAAGAAGTGATTTCTCTCAATACAAACGAAAGACTCAATATTTGAAAACAGATGAAAACACAACTGGAAAAAGAATGGATACAGGTTTAAAACATTTAAATCAGTGATCTCACTCTATTCTGGAACAAACAACTAGTAGAAAAGTAGGAGAAATGTTATAAAAAATATGAATTACTCAAGAACAAGAAATTTTAAAGAACAAGGTGAATAAAACTAGAAATACAAGGCAAGACAAAAGATCACAGGCAGGTTATAGGTAACAGAATACTCCTATACATTGCTGGCAGGAAGAAGGGATCTTCTAGTGTTTTCAGAAAGTAATATTATAGTGTGCATTTTAAATATTGATCATTGATATTTTATTATTAACTATTAATGATTTGACTTGGTAACTCCAGTCTTGGGACATAAAAGTATCAATACTTAAATATACATGTACAAGGATAATTACTATGGCATTATTTCTACACATTATTATTAAAAGTAGCTGTAAAAATGACATGTGGATAGTGTGCTGCCATCTTGGATCTCACTGTATTGTCACCTGGCCTTACCAGTTGGCATCTCTAATGCCTCTTCCCATTTTTATAAGGATCCCAGTGAGATTAGATTACAGCTTCCACCTACTGCCTTTTCAAAGACCCTATTCCAAATACTTTCTAAGATACTTTGGTTTAGATTTACAACTTATACTTGGGAGAGGAGGATATAATTTAGTTCATAACTGGTGGGTTCCTTGAGGAGATCTGGAGAGCAATAAATGAAAGATCAAGTGAAAAAGAGAATAAGAGGAGAAGAGGGGAGACGGGGGGAGAGGAGGGGAGACCATGCTTTTAAAAATAGGTATGCAATATAAACACACATATATAAATCACATTTATATGTAGGCATGGAATAAGGATATAAGTATAAAAGATTGTCTTAAAATATACAGTTTCTCATTGTCCTGGGAACAAGTTCAAATTCTAAGGCACCTTAGAGTCCTTCAGCATCAGCTGGCCTTATGCCCTGTCTCCTCTGCCTCCTGCATTTCTTACCTCGCTCTCTCTGATCTAGAAACCCAGACTGCATTCACTTCCTCAGAAACTCCAGTTTTCACTGACTTGACTCATTGCCCCTTCTCCCAGGACAAGGTCTCCAGCCTGTCCTGTAGTCAGGAGTTTCTGTCCTGCCTGCCAATTCCTAAATAACCAACATAGAAGCTTAATATTAATTATAAATGTTCAGCCTATAGCTCAGGCTTGTTTACTAGCTAACTCTTACATTTAAATTAGCACATATTTCTTATCTATGCTTTGCCACATGGCTCATGGTGTTTTACCTCATTTTTACATGTCCTGCTTCCTCGGCAGCTGACTGGCATCTCCCCTGATGCTGACCTTCCCATCATTCTCCTAGTTTGATTGTCCTGCCTATACTTTCTTCCTGGCTACCAGCCTATTAGCTTTTTATTAAACCAATCTAAGTGGCAAATCATCACAGTGTACAAAAGGATTATTCCACAGAACTGTCTATTTAGGCATCAAGTCTCAGGGGAGATTTTACTTCCCTGAGGAGGCCTTTTTCTGCCCCAGATCCAGACTCCAAAGTAGTCCAAATTTCAGCACAACTGTCTTTTTTCTTTCAATTAAAAAATAGATTCTTCTCTCATACAGTACATGCTGACCACAGTTTCCCTTCCCTCCACTCCTCTCAGCTCTCCCCCCAGATCTGCTCCCCCCCATTTCCCTTTAAAAAAGAGCAGGCTTCAAGGTACAACACCCAAACACGACAAAACGAGATACAACAAGACAAGGGGAAAAGCCTCTATATCAAAGCTGGACAAGGCAACCCAACTGGAGAAAAAGAGTCCCAAGAGCAAGCAAAAGAGTCAGAGATACAGCCACTCCCACTGTTAGGAGTCCCATAAGAACACCAAGCTAACAGCAATAACATACACAGAGGACCTGGTACAGCCCCATGCAGGCCCCAGGCTTGCCGCTTCAGTCTCTGTGAGCCTTGCTTAGTTGGTTCATTGGGTGATGTTTTCCTGGTATCCTCCATGCCCTCTGACTCCTAAGACTTTACTCTCTCTTCTGCTGTGTTCCCCTGACCTATGAGAGGCTGGATAGAAACCTCGAATTTAGACTCTCTCTTTGCATAATGTCTGGCTATGGGTCTCTGCATGTGCCCCCGTCTGATGCCAGAGGAAGCCTCTCTGATGATGACTGGATGAGGTACTGATCTGTGAGTATAGCACAATACCACTAGGAATCGTTTCATTGACTTTTTTCCAGTCAGGTTTTTGTTTTACCATAGGTCTCTGGGCTGTCCAGTCTCTGGTTTCTGGTCATCCAAACAGTATAGGGCATGGGCTCCCTCTAATGGCATGAGCCTCAAATTAAATCAGACTTTGGTTGGCCACTCCCACAATTTCTGTGCCACCATTGCCCTAGCACATCTTGCAGATTGTAGGGGAGGGTTTTGTGGCTGTGCTGGTGTCCAGGTTTATCTTTCTGTAGCCTTCAGAGTGCCTTCCAGTGCCAAAGAGACTGGAATGTAGGGGCTCCATGCAGGCAGCAGCTCAATCTCTCTATGTTCAATGAGTTGTATGGATATTGTCCTTGGCAATGGGGCCCACTGCCAGTGTTTTAAGAGAGACCCTCGGGGCTGGAGAGATGGCTCAGTGGTTAAGATCACTGGCTGCTCTTCCAGAGGACCCAGGTTCAATTCCCAGCACCCACATGGCAGCTCACAACTGTCTTTAAGTCCAGTTCCAGGGAATCTGACACCTTTACACTAATGCACATAAAATAAAAAATTTAAATTATCAAAAAAGAGAGAGAGAGAGAGAGAGAGACCCTCTGTCCTAGCATCAGCCTGAGTTGTTTAGGGATCTCCACAGGACCCCCTTAGCCAACAACTCGGCTGAATGCCACCCAGTCTCACCACGGAAAGACTTGCCTGTCTACAAAAGATGGCCAGTTCAGACTCCATATCCTCCATTACTAGGAGTCCTCACTAGGGTCACCCTTACAGATTCCAGGAAGTTTTTACTGCTCTAGGTTTCCACACCACCCCTGAAATGCTACCCCCCCATTCCAGCTGTCTCTCCCTGGACCCTCTCCCTCCATCCCTACACACACACACACACACACACACACACACACACACACACACACACACACACACACATACACACACATACACACACACACACACACACACACACACACACACACACACACACACACACACACACACCTGACCCCTCTGGCTTCCATGCCCGTCCACCCCCAGTCTACCTGTAAAAATCTCTTCTGTTTCCCCTTTCCAGGGAGATCCATGTTTCCCCTTGTTGTCTCTCTCTTTATCTAACCTCTCTGGGTCTGTGGGTTGCAGCCTGATTATCCTTTACTTAACAGATAATATCCACTTATAAGTAAATACACACCGTAGTCATCTTTCTGGGTCTGGATTACCTCATTTGGAAGATTTTTTTTTCTGGTTGCATCCATTTGCCTGCAAATTTCATGTTTCTTTAGACAAATGAAGGGACAATTCACAGGAAGAAAAGGCAAATGACTCAAGAGAAGTGCAAATTAAAATGACAGTGAAACATCATCTTCTCACCTATCATGTAGGCAAAGGCCAACGCTTTGACATCATGCTCAGCAGCCAGACTCTGAGGGCTAGACACATTCTTATTTTGATGATGGGAATGCAAACACTGGTTCAACCCTTGTGAAAGGAATTTGGCAGTTTTGAACAAAATGTCATAGGTATTTACCCTCTGACCCCACCATCACACTTCTAGGAATCTCTTCCACAGAAACACTGGCAAAGAGACAAAAAGGCATATGCGCCAGGCTGATCACTTCAGCACTGCCTGAAATAGCAAAACACTGGAAACAACCCAAAAGCCTGTCACCAGAGACCTGGAGGAATTGATTAGACTGTGTCCACCCAAAGGTGTACTATGCAGCTGTTAAAAGAAATATGGAGCCCTTCTTTACTCTGCACTGACTCCCAATCTTCCTAATGCCCTTAGTGTCCTAATAATTTTCGCATGGTGTTCTGGCCAAAAGAAATACCTAGCTGTTCTACTTATTAAAGGAATTTTGAAATTCTATTTGTTGATATGTGAATTACTTTGGTCCTGGAGTAGACTGAAGAGGACAAGATAGGAATCTTATTTCTTTAAATATTACAATTAAACATATTTTATGTAAATTTTAAAAAACAAAGCTAAAAGATTTAAAGGAAAATTTTTAAAAATCAGAAACAACTAAAGGAATCTAATATGTCTGAGTCAGTATTAATCACAGAGAGAAATTGTTGTATGTTACCTTAAACTAGAATACTTAACTATACATTCAGTAGGATATACCCCCACAACTAAAAGTACTACCATTATCTGCAAATGACCCTTGGAGCAGTCTGCTCTGAGTGGGCATGGGGAACCCACAAGCCTGTTCAGCACCGTTAAAACTAAGTGGCCAGAGATGAATTCACACACACCTGCTCAGAAGAGCAAATAAACGATGGGGTGTGGGAGGGAGAGAGAGGTTCACATCCTAGAGAGAGAGAGGATCTGAAGAGGTGAAGGCCATGAAAAGCGGCCTGATGTGGGAGGCCTGCTTGCCACATGGGTCTGTGGCCCTACAGCAGGCTCGGTGTGAGTCAATGTCCGTGGTCCCTGTTACCAATGGGGCCATGAGAATGCTTGGGGTCCTGGCTGCCACATGTGGCCATGTAGGTGCCCAAGGGTTATGCCACCACAGGAGTAGTCTGGGCTTGAGCAATAGCCAGGGGCCATATCTGAGTCCATTGCCCTACCACGGCCAGGATCTGTATTGATATCCATGGCATTGGTTACTATCAGGTGCCATGTGGATTCCCTGGGGTCTGGGCCCCCACCTGGGGCTATGTTGGGGCCCTAGGGCCACCTTGCAGCTGTGATGATGCCTATCTAAGTGGCCTGTGCTGCCATCCGGGGCCACAGTGGAATCTGGGCCAGGCTGCTTCCAAAGACCATGTCTGGGTCGTGGTCCTACTGCAGCCAGGGTCTGTGTTGATGTCCACGGCTCCTATTACCACTGAAGGCTGTGCCAATGCCCAGGGTTGTGTTGTGTTGGGGCCTGAGGACCACCCTGCAGCTAGGGTGATGCTGACCTCAGTGGTTTGCACTGCCAACCAGGACCGTGGTGACATCCAGGCTGCGCTGCTTCTGCGGACCACATCTGTAGGTCTGTGGCCCTACTGAGAGCCCCAATTTGAATTCTCTCTCCCTATGTCTTCTGTCAGCTGTGCTTATAGTTGGTTTCTGGACAGTCAGAAATCTGTCTTTTATATGAGTCTGAATCTGTGTCCCTATGTCTGCATGAATGCTACATTATCTATATCTGTGTCTATGTTTCCCCCAAAAAGGGATTTTGCTCTGTGTTTGTTGAACAATACAGATGCACAAAATGGGGAAGGAATAAGAAACACTTTACAGAAATTGTAAAACAGTGTTTTACAAGGGATGAAACTTTAGTAACTCCTACAGACTCAACTGCTCCAGATAACAAACAGCTCTAGTGCCTATTTGTGTTATAAGGTTATTTTCAACCTATTTGCTGTCTTCAGCATGTATTACCATAATAGACACATACACGTGTATTGCTCTGGGTCAGGGGCATGGAAAAGTAACTCATTTAAGATTACAGTTGTGCATTATCTTAGGTGGCAAAAGTTGATTACACGGGAAATTCAACACAAGTAAAGTTGGCTGTTACATTGTTCCCTGAAAGGCAGGTTAAAGAACAGGTGGAGCAGTGGGCCATATTTTTGTCCACAGTCCTACCTCAGCAGGGTCCGTGTTGATGTCCATGGTGTCTCTTACCATCAGGGGTCCTGTGGATACCTGGGGTCTGAGCCCATGCTTGGGGTTATGTTGGGGCCCAAGGGCCACCCTGCATCTGGGATGATGCCTATTTGAGTGCCCTGTGCCCAGGCCCATGGTGGTATCAGGGCCAGGGTTGCTTCTGAGGACTATGTCTAGGTCCATGGTCCCATAGCATTTGGGGTCTGTGATGATGACCATGGCCTCTGTCACCACTAAGGGCCACACAGATGCCTGGGTTCTGGATCACCATCTGTGGCCATATTGGGGACCAAGGGACATGCTACAGCTGGATCTGTGACAGTCTGGGTGGCCTGCACTGCTAACAGTGACCATGGTGTTGACCAGGCCCGAGCTGCTGCCAGGTCCATGGCCCTGCTGCAGCCAGGGTCTGTGTTGATGTCAGTGGCTCCTATTACCACTGAAGACTGTGTAGATCCCCGGGGTATGGGCCAACGCCTGTGGCCATGTTGGTGTCATCCAGGCCTGAACTGCCCAAGGGTCACACTACAAGAACCCCCAGCCTCTGGGCCACCACCTGTGGTCATATTGAAGTCTGAGGGACATGTGGCTGCTGGGACCATGCCAATCTCTGTGGCCTGTGCTGTCACCTGGGACCATGGTGTCATCCGGGCCTGAACTGCTGCTGAGGGCCATGTCTGGGGCCGTAGCTCTGCTGCAACTAGGGTCTACATCGATGTTTGAGGCTCTGGTTACTGAAAGGCTGGGCTGACACCTGAGGCAATCTAGGGCCTGCCACTGGGACCTTGCAGATGGGGTGGCCTGCACCTTGGGCCATAATGACGCTTGGGCCCACGCTGTGGCTGAGAGACATTTCTGTGGCCATGGCCCTGCTGCAGCCATGGCTCCTGTTGTCACTGAGGGCAGCATGATTGCCCAGAGTCTGAACCGCCACCTGGGGCCAGGTTGGAGGCCAGGGACCATGCTGCCGCTGGGTCCATCCCAATCTGAGAGGTCTGCACTGCCACCAGGGTCATGGTGACATCCAGCCCTAAGCTGCTGCCAATGACCATGTCTAGTTCCATGGTCCTGCAGCAGCTGAGGTCTGTGGATGTCCATTGCCCGTGTTACCACAGGGGCCCAGGCAAACGAACCATGCAGTAAACCATATGCTGAAGTATGTGAATCTTGTTGAGCTGCCCCCACCCCTCGCTGGCCCTAGGTGACCTGCCCTACCCCCTGCAGGAGAGCTGACCCTGAACCTTTCTGGACCTTCGATAACAGCCTCTGATGACCCCAGCACAGGAAAGCTGGTCCTGCCCCCTAACAAGAGAGCTCACACACACACACACACACACACACACACACACACACACACACACTTGGAAAAACTGGGACTACTTCTCACTACCAGCCTGGGAGAGCTGGCTCCATTCCTCATTTGACAGGAGTGGTCCCAGCAGCCTGGACTGACCAACTCAGCTGCCACCAAGCACACATCCAGGGCTTGGAGTTGGCAGTCTCCAACATCCACCCCGTCTATGATCTGCTGGAGTGTGTGAAGGGACTGGTCCTGAGGAACCACAGTCGCAGAATCTCCATGACTTGGGGCAACAGCAGGATATCAGACAAGAATGTCAGTGAGGGTCCAGTTTTGATGGTGTACCAAAGCCAGAGGCCTTGAACCTGACCGACAGCTCGTTACACAATGCTGTAACATTTGCAAGGAAAGCTGTGTGGACACACAGCAGCTCCCAGTGTCAATAAGATGAATGAAGAAGTGATGGAAAGGCAAAGATGGAGGAGCAAAGTGTTTTTCCTTTTTCTTTTTAATTATTATTTTTATCTTATTTTGATTCTTTTTTAGCTTTCCTTTGGGAGGACAGAGGGACTGGGAGATAAGCAGGACTCGGGTGCATGATGTGAAATTTCCAAAGAATCGGCTAAAAGACAGTACTACCATTATCAGCAATTGAGTTAGGTAATAATAATGTAAGAATTGCTGTTGATTTTGTTATGAGAGTATTGTCTACCATTAGATAAAGTCATTGAGCAAGAATGTGATTATAATTAAGAATCATAATTTCCAGCATGGAAATAGATCCAGACACAAGAATAATGAAGTTAAATGACAATATAGAACCCTTGAATTTGAATTAGAAGTATCAACATGAATCATAATGTATTTTACCCTAAAAAACAGTACCTGTCCCACAGTTTTATCTGCTAGAAAGGCTAAGAAACTCCAAAAATATATATCTTTGGTATATATAAATGTTTACAGATAGTTGTAAAAATGGTAACTCCAGGTCTAGGGTAGGAATTACAAAAGAAAAAAAATGATCCTGGAATATCTCACCAAGTGAAAAAGCAATGGACACAGCCAAAGACTGCTAGGACCTAAGATGGAGAACTGTGCGATCCCTCAGTTTGTCTGTGAGGAGGCCAGAGTGTACAGGGTCTGGGCATACAGATGTCTGTGAGGAGGCCAGAGTGTACAGGATCTGGACATGCAGATGTCTGTGAGGAGACCAGAGTGTACAGGGTCTGGGCATGCAGATATCCGTGAGGAGGCCAGGGTGTACAGGGTCTGTGCATACAGATGTCCATGAGGAGGCCAGGGTGTACAGGGTCTGGGCATGCAGATGTCTGTGAGGAGGCCAGAGTGTACAGGGTCTGTGCATACAGATATCCGTGAGGAGGCCAGAGTGTACAGGGTCTGGGCATGCAGATGTCTGTGAGGAGGCCAGGGTGTACAGGGTCTGTGCATACAGATGTCTGTGAGGAGGCCAGGGTGTACAGGGTCTGGGCATACAGATGTCCGTGAGGAGGCCAGGGTGTACAGGGTCTGTGCATACAGATGTCTGTGAGGAGGCCAGGGTGTGCAGGGTCTGTGTATACAGATGTCTGTGAGGAGGCCAGGGTGTACAGGGTCTGTGCATCCAGATGTCTATGAGCATGATCTCGGTAGTTTGTTCTTGTCCTCAGCAATGTAGGTGTGCCTCCTTGTCTGGACATCAGCCAGCCAACCTACCAGCTCTCAGTAAAGATATATTTCTCTTTTTTTTTCTTTGAAGATTTTACTCTGCATCTTGTTTAATATCCTCTGAACCTAATATGTGTTATTAAAACTATTTTATATCTTTTTTTTTTTTTTTTTAGTTTTTCGAGAGAGCATTTCTCTGTGTAGTTTTAGTGCCTGTCCTGGAACTCACTTTGTAGACCATGCTGGCCTCAAATTCACAGAGATCTGCCTACCTCTGCCTCTGAGTGCTGGCATTAAAGGCGTGCACCACCCCCGCCCAGCTTGTATCATATTTTTAAAGGACTGAACATGTGAGATAAGTTCTACTAGCCAAAGACGTGGCAACTTGGACAGTAATAAAAACAGTGAATTAAAATATCTCAGGTATATTTAAACACATGAAACCTTAATGACACTTTTAAAAAGTAAGCATTACTGGAGGGTAATAGAAGGTGAACTTATTGCCTTGAAAACTCATATAAAGAGAAAGAACTTGCACATACTCCGCTTTCTCTACTATATGAACTGTCATGAGGAAATCAGT